>NC_058081.1:161414709-162614709 GCF_014858855.1 Bufo gargarizans
GAGCGGGGTCCACAGGGGTTATATCCCGGGCAGGTTTGGTGGGCACTGGTTGTTGGGTCCAGGGTGGAGAGTTACGAGATCTGACTGCCCCCTCCCAACAGAACCCCCCCTGTAAGTTCCGGGTAGACTCATAGCGCTCCACCAGGTCGACCATCTCCAGCGCATTCCCTGGGGAGACCTGGCCAATCCATTGCTGGAGAGGGGGTGGCAGAGCCCTCCAGAACCTGTCTGCTAATAACCGGTCCAACATAGCAGTGGGGCTCAACACGTCAGGTTGTAGCCACTTTTGTAACAGGTTAAGCAAGTCATAATACTGGGGTCTCACGGGCTCCGCCGGGTTGAACCCCCACTGATGCACCCGCTGGGCCCGGACCAGCACATTCACCCCCAGTCTTGCCAAAATCTCCCCCTTTACCTTTGGGTAGTCGGCCGCTTGATCGTCAGGCAAGTCAAAAAACACCTGCTGGGACTCTGACGTCAGAAACGGAGCGACGATCTCAGCCCACTGGTCTTGTGGCAGCTTTTCCCTGGTGGCCACTTTTTCATACATCGCCAGGTAGGTCTCGACGTCGTCTACGGGGGTCATTTTAGGGATCGCTGCACGTACTGCTTTCCGGGCATCGTGTGAGCTTGGGGTTGCTCCTGCTGACTGTAATGCCATTACATGTTGTAGCAGCAACTGGTTGCTTATTAGCCTTGCGTTGCTGCAGGTTAGCTTCCACGAGGGCCTTCATAACAGCCTCCATTTCGTCTCTTGACACCGGTTTGAATCTAGCCGGTTTGATAAATGACATACAACCGTGAGAAAAAAAATATTTTCGCCAGCCTCACTGCGCTTGCCCGCTCCAAGCCACCAATTGTAGGGATTCGCTCTGGTAGGCAGGGTAAGCGGACGCAGTACAGAGGCAAGAACACGTTAGTAGAGCAAAAGTCAGAGTTTATTCACACAAGGGAAAAAAATAACACAAACACTTGGCAGAGTCCTGGTGTTAATTCACACCACAGAAATTCCTCATGTTATTTCACACGGCCAAAGTCCACAGAACTCAAAACAAACACGTCACCTGAATATCCACAGCAGGCTTTAGGGTGCCTGGCTTCCAGCTGGTGGCTCTCATGCAGCTCCCAGAGACACAGAGCCTTCACAGCTCCACTATTACTTGGAGGAACATACCACACCCAGCTGAGCTGCTGGCTGGGCTTTTAAACAGCTGGGGAACAGCCACCCACCCTGCTCTTTGGCTGCTCCCAATAAGAACCGGCCCGGATCGGCTTTTCAGCCAAACTAAGAATAAACAATGTCAGCGAGCACTAGCTGTGGCTGACACATAAAATAACCGGTTCTTATCTCACAGAGGCCAGGAACCTCAGTGACACGTACCTTCCGTCAATGACGGACCCTTGCGCCTTCCTACAGTACACACGCGTGCGCAGCGTGTGTGTTAGTGCTTTAGGGTGCACACCCTAATGCAATAGGCTGCGCACGCCTATGCATGGATGGCATACGTGTGCTGTCCACATTTTTTGCAGACCCATAGAAATGATTGGGTCCACCAAAATTGCAAATCAGATGCAGACCAAAACGGCGGTTGCGTGCCTGATGAATTAAAGGGGTTGTGCAGAGGTTTTATATTGATGACCTATCCTCAGGATAGTTCATCAATATCTAATCTCCTTTGCAGTGGTGGCGTGGTGTAATTACAAGTACTTGCTCCATTCTAGTGAATGTTGGCTGTGGCCCGTATTGTGGTCCGCAAACAGCTTTGGAGCTGCAGTGCGGAAATGAGGCACGGAACCCCCCGGAACCAAATTGCGGTCTCATGCAGCCGTGTGCATGAGACCTAATAAAGAGGAAGTAGTGCTCTTTAACCACTTGTTAAGGGACTAAAAGTAATGGGACAGAATAATAATCATAAATCAAACTTTCACTTTTTAATTCTTGGTTGCAAATCCTTTGCAGTCAATTACAGCCTAAAGTCTGGAATGCATAGACATCACCAGACGCTGGGTCTCATCCCTGGTGATGCTCTGCCAGGCCTCTACTGCAACTATCTTCAGTTCCTGCTTTTTCTTGGGGCATTTTCCCTTCAGTTTTGTCTTCAGCAAGTGAAATGCATGCTCAGTCAGATTCAGGTCAGGTGATTGACTTGGCCATTGCAGAACATTCCACTTCTTTCCCTTAAAAAACTCTTTAGTTGCTTTTGCAGTATGCTTTGGGTCATTGTCCATCTGCAGTGTGAAGCGCCCTCCAATGAGTTCTGAAGCATTGGCTGAATATGAGCAGATAATATTGCCCGAAACACTTCATAATTTATCTTGCTACTTTTGTCAGCAGTCACATCATCAATAAATACAAGAGAACCAGTTCCATTGGCAGCCATACATGCCCACGCCATGACACTACCACCACCATGCTTTACTGATGAGGTTGTATGCTTAGGATAATGAGCAATTCCTTTCCTTCTCCATACTCTTCTCTTCCCATCACTCTGGTGCAAGTTGATCTTGGTCTCATCTGTCCATAGAATGTTGTTCCAGAACTGTGAAGGCTTTTTTTAGATGTCGTTTGGCAAACTCTAATCTGGCCTTCCTGTTTTTGAGGCTCACCAATGGTTTACATCTTGTGGTGAACCCTCTGTATTCACTCTGGTGAAGTATTCTCTTGATTTTTGACTTTGACACACATACACCTACCTCCTGGAGAGTGTTCTTGATCTGGCCAACTGTTGTGAAAGATGTTTTCTTCACCAGGGAAATAATTCTTCTGTTATCCACCACAGTTCTTTTCCGTGGTCTTCCGGGTCTTTTGGTGTTGCTGAGCTCACCGGTGCGTTCCTTCTTTTTAAGAATGTTCCAAACAGTTGTTTTGGCCACGTCTAATGTTTTTGCTATCTCTCTGATGGGTTTGTTTAGTTTTTTCCACCTAATGATGGCTTGCTTCATGACCCGGGCATTTCTGTCCTTGGCCTGGCTCATCCACTTGAGAGGGAAGTGGTCAATCATCAGGCGGAATTTTCCCCCCAATAAATAATAGAGGAGAGATTCTAGTGCCCACTTTATAGCCAGGCACTCTATCCCCACTATACTACACCCTGTTCCAAATTATTATGCAAATTATATTTTTCTAATTTACCTAAATATAAATAAATAACAGTCAGCATAATTCTCATGTTATCAACTACTAAGAGTACAATTCAAATTCTATTATGGAAAGCATAGTTCTTCTTCTGTACCAGGGAAGAAAGTGGTCAGTCAGAAACTCCACATACTTTACAGAGGTCATCTTTACATTTTTGGGGACCGTAAAGGGGCCGACCAGCTCTCTTCCCATGATTCCGGCTCAAAACATGACTCCACCACCGCCTTGCTGACGTCGCAGCCTTGTTGGAACAGCATGGCCGTTCACCAACCATCCACTACTCCATCCATCTGGACCATCCAGGGCTGCATGGCACTCATCAGTGAACAGGACTATTTGAAAATTAGTCTTCATGTATTTTTCTGCCCAATGCAGTCGTTTCTGCTTGTGAGCATTGGTTAGTGGTGGCCGAAAAGAAGGTTTATGCTCAGTTGCAAGACTCTGGGAGACTCTACACCTTGATGTCTGTGGGACTCTAGAGGCACCAGCAGCTTCAAATATCTGTTTGCTGCTATGTAATGGTGTTTTATCAGCTGCTTTCTTGATCTGATGCATAGATCTGGCAGAAATCTTCCTCAATGTGCCTTTATCTGCACAAACCCGTCTGCGCTTTGAATCAGCCACAAATCTCTTAATAGTGCGATGATCACGCTTAATTTTTTATTGAAATATTTAAATAATTAGCCCGTGTAAGCCTATTTATTCTCGAATCTTTGAATTCACATTAAAGCAGCCAAACAAAACAGTACCAGTTTTTGTCCATCAAAGACCTGGCAATCATGCCAGAAACCAGCTGTAACCCATTATAGTCAATGGGGTTTGGCGGTGAACGGCAGTATCTGGCTAGTCTGGATCCAGTGAACTCCGGCAGGATGTTCCTCTGCTAGAACAGCCTGTTGGATCAGTTAAACACAGACGTTAAACTAGCCTTAGCCTCTATCATTTATTCCTCAACTCGTTGAAGGAGTCCATTCACTTTAGATGAAAGCTGGCCAAAACTGTCAACAGTAGGGACAGTGAGGTACAGGGGATATAAGGAGAACAAAGACAGTGGAGGGAGAATACAGGGAGAGCGAAGGAAGGTAATTCACTGAGGACAGAGATGGTGAGGGGAAGCGATATAGGTAGATACTGAGAAGATACAGCGGCTATAGGGAGGATAGAGGTACAGGCAGGGGTGGATTGGCCCTAGACCTTACAGGTAAATTTCCCAGTGGGCCGATGCCCAGGGGGCCGCCTGAATACTCCTTGTGACCGGCCAATGAAAGTTTTTGGGGATGTATTTTGTGCTGCTGGCAGTATTTTGTGATGGCTCTGTTGGGACGGTATAATGTGCTACAATATGGTATTGCTGGTCCTGCTTTCCATCAATTTGGACCCGACTAAAAAACAGGGCCACTTTTAGTATTTTTTCCAGGGCCACAGTTCCCAGTCTGCTCCTGGGTTCAGGGGTTACAGGGAAGATAGAGGTGTACAGGGTTAAAAGGATAAATCGGGATAGAGGTATAGGGAGGATAGAGATACGTGGGTTATAGTGAGTATAGAAGTGCTGGGCTTATAGGAAGCATAGAGGTGCTGGGGTATAGGGAGTATAGAGGTGTTGGGGTAGAGGGAGGATAGACATACAGGGGGTATAGGGAGGTTAAGATACAGGGGGTTATAGGGAAGATATAGGTACATGGGGTAGAGGGAGGATAGACATAAAGGGGGTATAGGGAGGACAGAGATACAGGGGGTTATAGGGAGGATACAGGTACAGGAGGTTATAGGGAGGATACAGATACAGGTGGTTATACCGAGGGTAGAGATACAGAGGGTATAGAGGTGCTGGGGTAGAGGGAGGATAGACATACAGGGGGTATAGGGAGGATACAGGTACAGGGGTTATAGGGAGGATAGAGATACAGGTACAGGGGGTTATAGGGAGAATGGAGATACAGGGGGTATAGGGAGTATAGAGGTGCTGGGGTAGAGGGAGGATAAACATACAGGGGGTATAGGGAGGATACAGGTACAGATGGTTATAGGGAGGATACAGGTGGTTATAGGGAGGATAGAGATACTGGGGGTTATAGGGAGGATACAGGTACAGGTGGTTATAGGGAGGATACAAGTACAGGTGGTTATTGGGAGGATAGAGATACAGGTGATTATAGGGAGGATACAGGTACAGGTGGTTATAGGGAGGATACAAGTACAGGTGGTTACAGGGAGGATACAGGTACAGGGGGTTATAGGGAGGATAGAGATACAGGTGGTTATAGGGATGAATCCCTATAGGGGAAGGGACACAGAGCCAAAAAGAGGATGCAGGAGAACATAGAGTGAGGGCAGAGACCTACTATGGAGAAAATACAGTGAGGGAATACGGAGAGGGCTCTCACAGGCAGAGGGGGAGGAGCAGGGCCGGTGCTACCATAAGGCAGACCAAGCGGCCGCCTTAGGGCGCACCCTGGGGGAGGGCGGAAAAATGTGACATGGAGGGGGAGAAATGTGACATGGGGGTCTGATGGCTGACATTGGGGGCTGATGGCTGGGGGATGATGTCTGACATGGGGTTCTGATCTGAGGTCTGATTAACATTGGGGGTCTGATTGGGGAAGTGAGCTGAGGTCTGATTAACATTGGGGGTCCGATTGCTGGTCTGACCTGAGGTGTAATGGAAAATATTTTTTTCTTATTATCCTCCTCTAAAACCTAGGTGTGTCTCAGAGGGCGAAAAATAGGGTCCTCAAACCAGCCATTGTCTGAAGCAGAGAGAAGATACCAGGACCACAGAGAGGAGAAGCGTGGGGGGGGGGGGGGGCGCCAAAATGTAGTTTCGCTTGTCTTGGCAAAAATCCTTGCACCGGCCCTGGGGAGGAGAGACATGGAGAAGATACAGGGAGGGGAGGGGAGGGGAGGGGAGGACAGGGACGCAGCGGGAGGGGACACAGGCAGAGCCGCAGGAGGTGACAGGAGAGCGGCGGGCACATGTGCGCGGTCCCGCGTCCGCTCCGGTGAACCCGCCTTCAGTGGACGCGCCTTCTCCCTGCCCATCAGCCGGGATCCCCGCTCTCCTCCTCACACCGCCGGGCCAACACGGGAGCAGCATCCGGGAAGGAAGAGACGCGCTCACCCTCCTGGGTCATGGAGAAGGGCGGCCGCTGGCCAAACACCTGAGCGGGAGCGGCTGTCTCCAGCTGCCAGAATAAGACGCAGCTGAGGCCGGGAGCGGGGCCTCTGCGTTACATGGAGGGCGTCCATCACTGAAGAAGCAGCTCTCCGCACACCCCACCATGCATCTGCACCAAGTGCTCACCGGAGCCGTCAACCCCGGGGACAACTGCTACTCAGTGGGCAGCGTCAGTGACGTCCCCTTCACGGTAAGGGATTCCGGGGAGGACAGGCTGGTATGATGTGCGCTAGATGTGGCCTCGCCCGGGATTCCCCTGCTGTGCCCACCTTCTAATCCCCCCAATGCTGCAGGCCTGGGGTCTGGTTGTGCTCGGTCATGAGGAGGGGGAGGGCATGATGGTATCTGCAGTGTTGTGACGAGCTGCAGGTACTGGGACCAGCAGGCACTGGTATCCGGTACCAACCATCAGTACCCATAATGGTCAGGTCGAGGGGACCACAATGATTGTGCCTCCATCTCTGGTGCATTGTGCAGCATAGTGTATCAGATGTGTGCAGTATGTACCGAGCCGCCCAGATAGAGGGTCATCGCCCTGCGCTGACCGGGCAGTGACATCTGGAAGATGCCACGCACCACTATAAATGTGGAGGACGCATGTAACAAATCAGACCTCACCCCCCAGCTGAGAAGTTACAGCTCCTACTATTTTAGCTGTATGTTTAACTCTTTAGGCTACTAGGGCTATATGGCGACATCTCAGAGTAGCGGTCATCCCATAGAAATGAATGGGGTCGCAGCGCCATCCAACAGTTGGATGACCGCTTTGTTGCTATCTAGACCGCGACCAGAGTCGCCATATTGCTGTAGCATTATGTAGCCGATGGGCTGGAGATATGTGTGGCCGCCCATGACTTCTTCCTCCATCACTAACAACCCGAGGGAATGCGGCTTCTTGTCTTCAAGACACCTCTAAAAGGAAACAGCCTTCAGACGGACCCCTTGAATAAGAGCATTGACAGGGTGCTCATTGTGGGTTAAAAAAAAGGTACCTGGACAGTTATTGTAACGTTTGGTGTCCGGTGTTGGGGTCCGTGTGCGACGCGGCCTGGAGGTGCGGGTCTGTGTGGCTCCCTGATTATAGATAGTTATCCCTATGTCAGTTTACTGCTGCTGTGAGAGAAAGATGTCTGTTGGGCTGCGTTCACGTCTGCGCTGTCTGTTCCAGCGGAGGATAACAGATGCCACTGTGCACCGCTGGATCCCCATTCACTGTAGTGGGTTCCGACAGTAATCCGGCAACTTTCCGGTATATATGCAGACTTTCGGCTGGACAAAAATAGTGTGTAGCTGACAGCCGTCATGTATGCCAGAGACTGACCGGATCACAGTGCTGGAGTCCACAACACAGATGTGACCCTGGTCTTAGTATAAGGGTCCAGTCACACGTCCGTAGCGTATTGCGGATCTGCAATGCATCCGTCCGGCACCCCCATAGAAATGCCTATTCGTGTCCGCAATTGTGGGCAAGAATAGGACATGTTCTATATTTTTCCAGAGCCGTGGACCAGAAGATCGGCGGTGTGCTCCGGAAGTGCTGATGTGGAGAGCACATAGTGCATTCCGTCCCCATAGAGAATGAATGGGTCCGCACCCGTTCCGCAAATTGCGGAACGGATGCGGACCCATTATTACGGATGTGTGAATAGAGCCTAATAGTGGATTAGTAGATTTGGGATAACAGTATGATGGTTCTATTGTTCTCCTGATGGACCTAGATAAAGATGCCCACAGAGGAGCACCGCACTTATCAGTGGAATGTGTGATGCTCTTATTGAATCCATACCTTTCCCTCTCTGGCCCAGTGAATGGTCTGACTGATGGAATCAGGTGAGTCTGTTTGCTGTGATAAAGGCCTCTACACATGGTGGACCCCTCTGGTAAGGCCCTGATCACAGTTACATTTGAATTCCGGTGGCCTGATCCGGCTGGGGACCAGGCTACCGGAGCTCCCTGGATCCGGCATTGCCGTATACTACTGTGTACCGCTGGATCCCTCTTGTCTGTCTATAACGGTGCTGATCTGGCTGCTTTTCCGGCATGAAGGAGCGGCTGGACAAATGCTACTACTGTACGAGCGCTGCTTCTTCTCAGACAGTTAATTGGTGGGGGTTCCGGGAGTCGACCCCTCCGAATCTGATACTGGTGACCTCTCCTGAGGATAGGTCATCAATATAAATGAAGTGGACAACTCCTTTAAAGAGGACCTTTCATCGGTCCAAACGTTGTAAGATAATTATCCGGCTGTGTAGAGCGGTCCCCCTGGGATCTCACTGCACTTACTATTATTCTGGGGTGCCGCTGTGTCCCCTGCTATTTTCGCTGAATTAGTTATACTAGGCGGAGTCTGCCCTGTTTCTCCCTGGGCGTTCCTTCTCCCAGGCTGTAGCGCTGTCCAATCATAGCGCAGAGCTCACAGCCAGGGAGGTTTTTTCTTCCAGACTGTGAGCTCTGTGCAGCGATTGGACAGCGCTACAGCCTGGGAGAAGGAACGCCCAGGGAGAAACAGGGCAGACTCCGCCTAGTATAACCAATAGCGGGAGAACGGAGCGGCGCCCCGGAATAATAGTAAGTGCAGTGAGATCCCGGGGCGCCGCTCTACACAGCCTGAGAATTATCTTACAATGTTTGGACCGATGAAAGGTCCTCTTTAGGGCCCGATTTGCACCTTGCTGCCACCTAGCATCTGTTGTACATTTTTCAGACTATTGAAAAACCGCCACGGACACCACACACAGATAAAACGTGTAAACCCGGCCTAAGGCCTCTTTTACATGGGCGTGTGCGGATCCGCAATACACTGGTGCCGTTCCGTGGGCATTTACAGCAATGGGTCCGCAAATCCAGAGATGCGGAATGGTGCAGAACGGAACCCTACAGAAGCACTATGGAGTGCTTCCGTGGGGTTTCGTCCCATACTTCTGTTCCACAAAAAGATAGGACATGTTCTATCTTTTTGCGGAACGGCCGGATCGCGGACCCATTCAAGTTAATGGGTCCGCGATCGGTTGCTGCCCCACGGACTGTGCTCATGCATTGCGGCTCGTGCAATTTGTGGGCCGCAGCACGACCACGGGGCGCGCAAGCCCGTGTGAAAGAGGCCTAAGGCCAGTTTCACATGAGCGTTTTCAGTCCGGGATGCACGCACCGTGCGATATCTGCATTTCCTGGACAGAAAACTGCTCCTTTGACCTGAACTCGCTGCATTATAAAAGACTTGAGGCCCCTTCCACATGGGCGAGATTTCCGCGCGGGTGCAATGCGTGAGGTGAACATTGCACCCGCACTGAATCCGGACCCATTCATTTCTATGGGGCTGTGCACATGAGCAGTGATTTTCACGCATACCCTTTTGCGTTGCGTGAAAATCGCAGCATGCTCCTCTTTGTGCGTTTTCCATGCAACGCAGGCCCCCTAGAAGTGACTGGGGCTGCGTGAAAATCGCAAGCAAGTGCGGATGCAGTGCGATTTTTCACACACGGTTGCTAGGTGACGATCGGGATGGGGACCCGATCATTATTATTTTCACTTTATAACATGGTTATAAGGGAAAATAATAACATTCTTAATACAGAATGCATAGTACAATAGCGCTGGAGGGGTTAAAAAAAATATAAAAAAAATATAACTCGCCTTAATCCACTTGCTCGCGCAGCCCGGCATCTCTTCTGTCTTCATCTTTGCTGTGTGCAGGAAAAGGACCTGTGGTGACGTCACTGCAGTCATCACATGGTCCGTCACATGATCCATCACCATGGTGATGGATCATGTGATGGACCATGTGATGAGCGCAGAATTGCTATAATTTGCCCTTATAACCATATTATAAGGGAAAATAATAAAATCTACACAACACCTAACTCAAACCCAAACTTCTGTGAAGAAGTCCTGGTTCGGGTCTGGGTACCAAACATGCTGATTTTTCTCACACGCGTGCTAAACGCATTAAAATTTTTTGCACTCGTGCGGAAAAATCGCACGTTTTCCCGCGACACACCCGCCTCTTATCCGGGCCAAAAACATGACGCCCGTGTGAAAGAGGCCTTACTGTGAGCTCCTGACTGACCGTGTGTGCAGTACAGTAGACCTGCGGTCAGGCAAGGACTCGCAGCATCATACAGTAAGTAGTTATGGTGCTGCGAGTTCTGATTAGAGGAGCTGTGTTCAGCCCAGGAAATGCGGCCGTCGCATGAAGCGTGTTTCCCGGATCAGACACGCTCATGTTAAGGATGTCTAAGGCTGGGGCTACATCTAGACTTTATGTGGTGCTACAAATGTATTTTTACATTTACATTTTTACATTACACACAGCTGCAGCACACAAGATTGAATACAAACCAATATACTGCTTTGGAATGCAGCTGTAGCCTGATAAAATCAGTTACGCTGGGTTCACACCTGAGCGTTTTACAGCGCGTACGATCGCGCTGTAAAACGCCCGACGCTCAACCAAGTACAGGAGCTTTTTTTGGCGCGTTTGACGCGCGTTTGGGCCATAGACTCTTTGGACAACACTGCTGTCAATCACCCAAACGCGTGTCAAACACGCGTTCACTATTAAAAAAAAAAGCGCATAAAACGCGCATAGAAACGCGCGTTTGAGAAACGCCTAGGTGTGAACCCAGCGTTAGAGTCCCTGTCATCTCTCCTGACTTGCCTGTTTGAATAGCTTCATGCATTCCCCATGTAATAACAATTCTGGAACATCTATTCTTATGTCTGTATGTTGTACCATTCCTCTATTATTTCTGCTAGAAGTTATGAATGAATTGCTAGCAGTCTGCAGTAAGGGTACAGAGGGGAGGTACCCAGTTTGGGGGGATGTACCTGCACAGTCTGAAAATGGCAGCACTGATTAGATAGTCAGACTGTGCAGGGACATCCCCCCCCCCCCCAAAACTGGGTACCACCCCTCTGTACCCTTTCTAGTAGAAATAATAAAGGAATGGTACAATATAGAGCCATAAGAATAGATGCTGCAGAATTGTTGTTACATGGGGAATGCATGATGCTATTAAAACAGGCATGTCAGGAGTAGTGACAGGGACTCTTTAAGATCGATTAGTAGTGCTACAAAAAGTCTAGGTGTAGCCCCAGCCTATCGCCTCAAGCACACGTTCTTGGGAGGCCCATGCAAACAGCGGGTCCGCAATATATGGGCACCGGCCATGTGCGAACCGTATCACAGATGAGGACCTTGAGCGTCCTCAATCCAAAAGGTACGTTGCGGTGCAGAATGAAGGCACGGATCAAAAGCCTACGGTAACACTATGGAGTGCTTCCATGAGTTTTCTGTCCATGCCTCCGCGTTGCAAAAACGTAGTGCATGCACTACTTTTTTGCGGTACAGACCATTGGATGCTGATCGTTGACCCCATTCAAGTGAACACACAGTCTGTGCCCGTGCATTGCAGACTGCAATTTGCGGTTCGCAGCATGGGCATGGCTGGCACACGGTTGTGTGCATGATTCCTAAGGGCTGTATTAGGATAGGACTACACGGCGACACTGGTTGCGACCAGGATTGCAGAGTTGTCATCCCATAGAAATGAATGGAATCGCTGCGCCAGTGGCAAGAAATCTTGTCGGCGGCATCTTCACACGGGCAGATCATCGTTAACGAGTATTCCTAAGAAAGCTTGTTGGCCATGATCTGGCCGACCGATGGCCAATGTAATGCAGCCCTAAGTCCTTATTCACACTAGCAGTGTATGTGGAGTACGAATGAGACGCGGAGGACAAAAATTAGACACACTGACCAAACACGGACATCTTCACAGATGAACTACTGACCATCTTGTCATGGATGTCATCAGACATGTGAATGAGGTCTTATACTAGCATAGGGACTAAAGAGCCACCATCCCTCTATTCCTCTGTGTCGCCCATTCCACTTTATTTGTCTTGAGACATATGTGACTAAACTGTTGAACCCCTTTGATTAAAGGAATAGTTAACCCCTCAGGTGCTGCACCTGAGGGGTTAACTGCTGCTGATTGCATCTCCCTGTCAGGGGCAGGGTGACGGCAATGCGATTCTGCCGCCGGCACCTGCCCCCTGTATTGTGTGTTAAAGACAAACGTACAGTTGCAAGAAAAGGTATGTGAACCCTTTGGAATGATATGGATTTCTGCACAAATTGGTCATAAAATGTGATCTGATCTTCATCTAAGGCTACTTTCACACTTGCGTTCGGGGTTCAGCTTGTGAGTTCCGTTTGAAGGCTCTCGCAAGCGGCCCCGAACGGATCCGTACAGCCCCAATGCATTCTGAGTGGCCTGGCCGTGCGGAGCCAAATGGATCCGTCCAGACTTACAATGCAAGTCAATGGAGACGGATCCGTTTGACGTTGACACAATATGGTGCAATTGCAAACAGATCCGTCCCCCATTAACTTTCAATGTAAAGTCAAGAGTCCCTAATAATATACCATCGGATATGGGGATGGGGACGCTTCAAGTTAGAATATACTAAACTGTGTACATAACTGCCCCCTGCTGCCTGGCAGCACCCGATCTCTTACAGGGGGCTGTGATCCGCACAATTAACCCCTCAGGTGCTGCACCTGAGGGGTTTATTGTGCGGATCTCAGCCCCCTGATCGGGTGCTGCCAGGCAACAGGGGCCAGACCCCCCTCCCTCCCCAGTTTTAAATTCATTGGTGGCCAGTGCGGCCCCCCCCCTCCCTCCCCAGTATTAAATTCATTGGTGGCCAGTGCGGAATCCCCCCCGCCCCCTCCTCAATTAAAATCCCCCCCCCCCCCCTCAATCATTGGTGGCAGCGGAGAGTTCTGAAATTTAGAAGCATTATACTTACCTGTGTTGTCTGTGGCCGGCCGGTCGCTCCTCCTACTTGTAAGTGACAGGTCTGTGCTATAAGCAATGCACCGCACAGACTTTTCACTTACCAGTAAGAGAAGCGACTGGCCGGCCACAGACAGAGCAGGTAAGTATAATGCTTCTAAGATTCGGAGCTCTCCGCTGCCACCAATGATGGGGTGGAGGGGATTTTAATTGAGGAGGGGGGCCGCACTGGCCACCAATGAATTTAATACTGGGGAGGGAGGGAGGGGGGCCGCACTGGCCACCAATGAATATAATACTGGGGAGGGAGGGAGGGGGCCGCACTGGTCACCAATGAATTTAATGCTGGGGAGGGAGGGGGGTCTGGCCCCCTTCTGCCTGGCAGCACCTGATCTCTTACAGGGGGCTATGAAATGCACAATTAACCCCTCAGGTGCGGCATTGGCCAGCGCTACAGCATGGGAGAATGAGACGCCGGCAGGTTCCCCTGGGTGGAGCCTAACTATGAAGATACCGGATGCTATACCGGGAGAACGGAGCGGCGCCCAGGGATAACAGTAAGTGCAGGGAGATCCCTGGGTGCCGCTCTACATGCCTGTATAGTTAGTTTAGAAGTTTTATTCTAGTGAAGGGTCCTCTTTTAAGGCCATCTGTCCACCAGCTGAAGCTCAACAGAAGATGGGTGTTGCAACAAGACAACGACCCAAAGCATAGAAGTAAATCAACCACAGAATGGCTTAAACAGAAGAAAATACTCCTTCTGGAGTGGCCCAGTCAGAGTCCTGACCTCAACCAGATTGAGATGCTGTAGCATGACCGCAAGAAAGCGATTCTCACCAGACATCCCAAGAATATTGCTGAACTGAAACAGTTCTGTAAAGAGGAATGGTCAAGAATTACTCCTGACCGTTGTGCACGTCTGATCTGCAACTACAGGAAACGTTTGGTTGAAGTTATTGCTGCCAAAGGAGGTTCAACCAGTTATTAAATCCAAGGGTTCACATACTTTTTCCACCTGCACTGTGAATGTTTACATGGTGTGTTCAATAAAAACATGGTAACATTTAATTCTTTGTGTGTTATTAGTTTAAGCAGACTGTGATTGTCTATTGTTGTGTCTTAGAAGAAGATCAGATCACATTTTATGACCAATTTGTGCAGAAATCCATATCATTCCAAAGGGTTCACATACTTTTTCTTGCAACTGTATATGGTCCAGACTTTCAGTATTAGAGATGTCCCAGCACTTACTATTATTCCTAGGCACCGCTCAGTTCACCCGCAGTGCCCCATTACTGTCTCCTCTCCTGCTTCATATGCTAATTACTATCGGAGCAATGGGGAGGAGACATCAGCTTCTCTAGTGGGCGTTCCTTCTCCCTGCCTGTAGCGCTGTCCGATCGCAGCGCAGGGAGAAGGAACGCCCACTAGAGAAGCTGATGTCTCCTCCCCTTTGCTCTGATAGTAATAAGCATATGTAGCAGGAGAGGAGACAGTAATGGGGCACAACGGGCGAACGGAGCGGTGCCTAGGAATAATAGTAAGTGCTGGGACATCTTTGGGCGCCGCTCTGTGTAGGAAAAGTCCTATCATTGGTGGCGCAGTGCGCCCGACCCCCCCCCCCCCCCCCCCTCTCTCCGTTCAGTGGTGGCAGCAGCAGCACAGGGGGAGGGAGAGACTGCTTTCTTCTCCCCTGTGCTGCTCAGGGAACATGAGCGCGGTGAGAGCAGTGCTCTCATGTCCAAAGATACTGGACTGCGCAGCCCAGTATCGAGAAAATGGAAATCCTGGTATCGTATCGATACCAGGACAAAAGTATCGATTGGGTATCGAAATTTCGATACCCGCAACAACCCTACAGGCCCCACCGCTTTCTGCTAAGCCCCATCCCCTTGTCAAGCATGTTGGAAAAAAGTGTAGAAAACCTAGATGCTTCAAATTGCACCACCTTTTAGACAGAGTTTTGGCTCAGACATATTAGTAAATCTGGACCATTGTATGTTTGGTCTTGTAAAATGGGTGTTTTACGCTGTATAATACGCATTCAAAACACTACCGAACAGCTTCCCATTGATTTCAGTGGAAAATGCATGCCTAAGTTTACCTGGGCATGTATTTTTATGTTTTTAATAAATGACTTAGAAGTGGTGTGTTACTTCTTTGAAGTGTTTTTGAGGCTACCATCCCCAATCAAATCAGTGGAAAAGTACACGGAGGGGCTCTGCAGACATCGCGTTAAGCCACGCCCCTCCGGTCCAGTGACGTCACCGGGCATGGATCTTTCTACTGAATGGAGGCAGAATGAAGACAGAGCTACGAGGAGTTATGGGTGTAAATATGGGGGAGTAATATGCGCTGCTGGAGGCGGGATATGTATGAGGGGGGCGGATCGATAGGGGAGTGGACGATGTGCGGCAGGAGGGGGGCGGGTGCAGGGACGAGTTGAAAGACAGTAGAAACCAGGAGATGCCGCGCTGTGCTGGGACCCGCAGTGCAGTGCGGCAGGAAGTCATCACAGAAATAAACATCCATGTACACAATTTGTTGGGGACCATAGGAGCCATGCAGCAGGTTAAAAAATACCTAAAAACATTGGGGGAATCTTGACTCGGCTAGTAATAGTGAGTAAACTATATTTGAAAAAATAATTTCTATCCCGGACAACCCCTTTAAGGGTCTGATCTGAGGTCTGATGAAAAATATTTTTTTTCCTATTTTCCTCCTCTAAAACCTAGATGCGTCTTATGGTGCGGAAGATATGGTACATAATGGTCTATAATGGCAAATTTGCTTATATTCTAACATGCCCGATTTGATGGAGTGGGCTGGCCCTTGTACACATTAAGGGGTCATGCCTATGGACGTAAGGGCTCCGTGCCCGTATTGTTGACCGCAAACGGCGGTTCCACAATATACAGGCACTGGCCGTGTGCACTCTGTGCTGTGGATGTGGACCCATTGATTTGAATGGGTCCGCAATCCGCAAGATATGGCCAAAGATAGGACATGTTCTAACTTTTGAGGAGCAGAGACACGGATTTGAAGCCCACGGAAACACCATGAAGCGCTTCCGTTGACAGTACATATATAGATGTAAATAAGTCAGTGAAAATGATGTTTGATGTGGAAAAGCTTGGAAGCATTATTGTTCATGTTGTGGATGTGATACAAGGAGTCCATGCAAGTACAAATGTATAGATTATAGGGAAAAGATAAAGTTGTGCTGTAGATGGACAATGTATATTCTCTGTGCTGTCTGAGCGGGCGGTGAGTCATTGGTGAGTCAGGCAGCGTGTCCTTGAGTCTGTATGCGCGGCGTCAGATCACGTTGCGGAGCAGTACATATGTCTTATCTTCTAGCTGGCTACACGAGCTGCGCCATTGTTTTACCTGTTCTGCTGGATTATATGATGCCGTCACAGTATTTCACTATACACATCACAATGTACCTGCTCTTCTTTCAGTGGAATATGTCTATGTGTGGTATCATAATGTGGTTGGTTTCTTGGTCATCAGATCATGGTCACAGACGTTGTCCAGACGGAGACTGGGTAGGAAGGTGATGGCCAGATCTCAGTTGTCTGGTGCTAAAGCTGACCATTCCTTCTGTGAAATTTAAAGGGGTACGAGACCGCTGTTCTAGTGATCAGTGGGGGTCACAGCAGTAGGACCCCCATCAATCTATTGGTCCCCCATCCTGTGGTTAGGAGATACCTCTTTATTTCTTTTTCAGTGTTTATGCAATTGTTTGAGCTGATGTTTAGCACTTCTGATGCTCAAGTACTGAAATACCACATATTGGGGGAATTTAACAATGGAAATGTAAATTCATGAGGTGGGCGGAGCAGGTGCTTCACGTGAGTGAGTGACGTTACGCTGCCGTCCGCTCTGCCTGGCTGTTACAGGAGCGTCATTGTAAAAAGGTAAAATAAAGATGCAGACGTGATTAGTCCGACTTATAAGCATCGGGGCCGGGGCTGTTATGGGGAGGGGGGAGGATCTGTCTATGGCACTGCTATGGGGAGGGGGGTCTGTGTATAGCACTGCTATGGGGAGGGGGGAGGATCTGTCTATGGCACTGCTATGGGGAGGGGGGTCTGTGTATAGCACTGCTATGGGGAGGAGGGGGGGTCTGTGTATGGCACTGCTATGGGGAGGAGGGGGTGTCTGTGTATGGCACTGCTATGGGAAGGGGGATCTGTGCACTGTTATGAGGAAAGGGATCTGTGCACTGTTATGCCCATAACAGTGCACATATCCCCCTCTCCATAACAGCGCCACCCACAGATCCCCCTCTCCATAACTGCGCCACCCACAGATCCCTCTCCATAACAGCGCCATCCACAGATCCCCCTCTCCATAACTGCGCCACCCACAGATCCCCCTCTCCATAACTGCGCCGCCCACAGATCCCCCTCTCCATAACAGCGCCACCCACAGATCCCCCTCTCCATAACTGCGCCGCCCACAGATCCCCCTCTCCATAACTGCGCCGCCCACAGATCCCCCTCTCCATAACTGCGCCGCCCACAGATCCCCCTCTCCATAACTGCGCCGCCCACAGATCCCCCTCTCCATAACTGCGCCGCCCACAGATCCCCCTCTCCATAACAGCGCCGCCCACAGATCCCCCTCTCCATAACTGCGCCGCCCACAGATCCCCCTCTCCATAACTGCGCCGCCCACAGATCCCCCTCTCCATAACTGTGCCGCCCACAGATCCCCCTCTCCATAACTACGCCGCCCACAGATCCCCCTCTCCATAACTACGCCGCCCACAGATCCCCCTCTCCATAACTACGCCGCCCACAGATCCCCCTCTCCATAACTGCGCCGTCCACAGATCCCCCATAATAGTGTCGTCCACAGATCCCCCATAATAGTGTCGTCCACTGATCCCCCATAATAGTGTCGTCCACTGATCCCCCATAATAGTGTCGTCCACTGATCCCCCATAAGTGTCGTCCACAGATCCCCCATAATAGTGTCGTCCACAATTTGTTTTAATATGGCCTTTGAACATATTTTTTCAAGTAAGATCATATAAACCTCTTTGTTTTGTAATTTTGTCGTTTTTGCCGATTAATCGATTAATCGTAGAAATTAATCGGCAACTAATCGATTATTCAAATAATCGTTAGCTGCAGCCCTAGCAGCCTCTAGGTACTACTAGGGCGTTGCTTCAGCACCTAGAGGCTCGGTCTACGCACCCTTTGGCACGCCCAGGTTCAGTTGATTGACTTTCGAGTTCTCCTCAGTGTCCCGTAAATCCTGTGCCATCACTGTTAGTATTGGGCGCAGTGAGTGAAGGACGCGCTCCTGCTGCCGGCGTCCTCACTGCGCCGAAGGAAGGACGCCTGCAGCAGGAGCGCGTCCTTCACTCACTGCGCCTGCGCCCAATACTAACAGGGACGGCGCAAGCACAGGATTTACGGGACACTGATGAGAACTCGAAAGTCAATCAACTGAACCTGGGCGTGCCAAAGGGTGCGTAGACCGAGCCTCCTGGTGCTGAAGCAACGCCCTAATAGCACCTAGAGGCTCATTAGCATATTTTAGAAGTCTTTATTTTAAGAGAACGGCGGCAGACAGGGAGTTATAAAGCATACTATTATGTACTGCCCAGCTACATAACATTATTTCTCATGACAGAAACCCTTTAATGCTTTCTAAATGCTGTTAAGAACGGCTCAGACAAGATGGCCGCCCCCATTATCATGTTGAGGGAACAGAATAAATCAATCTACAATTAGAAAATAAAACAGATTCGAAAAAGGAGATGTGTCACTATCTGGTTTTAACTGGCAGAAAACATTTTTGGGTGACACATTTCCTTCAAGTGGTTTAGACGCTTTTATTTTGCTAATTGGGAAGATAGACATGGCTTAAGAGAGTCTAAAGACACACCAAATGTATCAACCAGGATCAGTCAGTGTGAAAAAAATGTGGTGTATTTTTAGATTGGATAGGTTAAAGGGGTTGTCTAAAGCACGGCTACCACTGGTGGATTGCAGGGTGGTCGTTACCATGGATACAAACAATGTATAATGTGTGAAACTAAAACTCCCAGTATGTATACTTGCCCTGAGCCTTTGCCCACCCCTGGCCACGTGATGTCACGTTCATTGGTCACATGGCGTAGGTGCCGTTCAGCCTCATAGAAGTGAAGGGGCCTGAGCTGCGATAACAAGCACAGCCGTTATTCAATGTATGGCCCTGTGCTTGGTAAGCTGAGAGGAGGCTGTGACGCTACTGCAAGCGTCGGTACCTTTTCAAACAGCTGATCAGGGGGGTCCTGGGTATCGGACCCCCACCCTCAAGCCTCTTTCACCGGGTACAATGCGTGAGATGCACCCACACTGAATTAGGACCCATTTATTTCTATAGGGGTGTGGGGGGTTTTCACAAATCACTTGTGCGTTGCGAGAAAATCAGAGCATGCTCTATATTGGGCATTTTTCAAGCAAGCAAGTGCGGATGCGGTGCGATTTTTCGTGCATGGTTGCTAGGTGACGATCGGGATAGGGACCCGATATTTATTATTTTCCCGTATAACATGGTTATAAGAGAAAATAATAGCATTCGTAATACAGAATGCTAAGTAAATGAGGGATGGAGGGGTTAAATTCTTTTTATTTTTATTAAATTCGCCTCATCCACTTGTTCGCGAAGCCCGGCTCGTCTTCATTCTTCTTTGAGGGCCTGGGAGGAAAGGACTTTTGGTGACGTCACTGCACTCATCACATGGTCCATCACCATGGTGATGGACCATGTGATGAGCGCAGTGATGTCCCTAAAGGTCCTTTTCATCCCAGGTCATGAAAGAAGAGAAGCCGGGCTGCGCGAACAAATGGATGAGGTGAGTTGAATTAATTTATTTTTTTTAACCCCTCCATCCCTATTTTACTAAGCATTCTGTATTAAGAATGCAATTATTTTCCCTTTATAACCATGTTATAAGGGAAAATAAAATCTACACAACACCTAACCCAAACCCGAACTTCTGTAAAGACGTTCGGGTCTGGGTACCAAACATGCCGATTTTTCTCACGCGCGTGCAAAGCGCATTAAACCGCTTTGCAACCGCGCAGAAAAATCATGCATTTTCCCGCGACGTACCCGCATCCTATCCGGTCCTCACACGCGACGACCGCGTGAAAGAGGCCTTAGAGAAATATGCTAAAATCTTTCAGATTAGGCGAAGCATGGTGTGGCAGGCGCATCACTATAAAGTGCCTTTTTCGTGGCATTAGAAGAATTCTGATATCTGTGACTTTAGTCTAACCAGACTGTCTGTTACTCTGCAATTCCTCTAGCGTCGTTCTATGGAAACAGTGTGTTTAAAGAGCACACCAAATGCTTGAAATAACTTATTTATTAACGTAAACTTTTCTTCATATAGAACACTGCCGCCTCCGCAGCAGATAGTCCATGTACATAACATGTGTTGAAAATATATCACAGAACGGCAATATGCATTGTCATTCAACATAAAATGGTGGATATGTTTCTCTCTTGAGTATCTGTACTCTGTTATTTAAGCACTTTATGATCTCTTTGAGAGGTATATCGGAGGTCTAACTAGTAGTTGACTTGCTGAATTTGGTTGCAATATGCAGTTAGCAGTAACTATTTGCAGATTGGTTGAGTATGATCTGGTATGGTTATATGCAATTTGGATTGCAATATGGAATTTGAATTGTGAACATTGTAGTTTGCAATTGGTGGAACTGTAAGTAAACACACATAACAGGTTCAGTATACAGTTTGTAGGAGAGTCCCCGGAATAATAATGGACGGACGATACGTGCCACCAGAGGTCCTGGCCTCGGTGGAGTAAGAACCGGATCATTGCGGTTACAGCGGCGAATGCTGCTGGCGCAGCGTGTCCGGGCCGGTTCTTACTGGGAACAGGTAAAGAGTGGGGGGGTGCCTGTTCCCCACGGCCAGCCCAGGTTTTTGGTGGAGCTGGGCCTTTAAGAACCCAGCCTGCTGATGATGGGGGTGGGGTGTGTCTTGCTGAGCTGGAGATTTTCCAGAGACAGAGTGAGTGCTGATGGAGGAGAGTCTGGGCGCAGCACATATTGAAGGATAGCCCTGGGACCTGTGGTGCTACAAGCCAAAGGGGCTCTGGCCTGAGGGAGACAAAGGCAGATAGCCTAGAAGCCTGCAGAGCTGCTGTGGTCTGTCCAAAACAAGGTGACTCAAACCTGCTGTTTATTTTCTATGGAAGGACTTTTGTTCTATGCACTATGTGGATATGCACCTGTGTGGTCTGCACATTGCCTGTTATGCCGTTGGTGTGAATAAAGTCACAGTGTATCACAAAGACTGTCTATGATTGCCTCAATACTGCCGCCGCTACCGTAGCCTACCACGAGCACATCCCCACAATTGGTGGAGGATGCGGGCATTCCTGCAGTGAGGCAGGCCTGAGGCAAAAGTTGTGTTGGACTGCATGTCATATATCAGGCCTGCAAGTTTTATGGTTCCTGACAAGATGGAGGAGGCCATTAAGCACCTGATTCAGAGTAATGTACAGCAGCAACAGGCATTGTCAGGACTGGGGACATGTGGCATCCAACTGCCCTAGGGCATCCGAACCCATGGACTGCGGGTTCGCTCGCCGGTCCTCTTTTTATGCCCAACCGGTGTATATAGCTGACCCCCTGCTGGCGGCGGACAACCCTCCGGTGTGTGATGTCGTTGTTAATGGACACTCCGTGCAGGCCCTGCTGGACTCTGGGAGCCTGGTAACTCTGGTCCATGAGTTGCTGGTAACGGAAAAACTCCCAGAAAGGCGAACCCTTACCATTGTCTGTATACATGGGGATTGCAGGGAGTATCCCACCACTAAGGTTACCCTGGCAGTGTGTGGAAAGGAGGTACCACATGTCGTCGGGGTGGGGAGACGGCTCCCTTATGCCGCAATATTGGGGAGGGACTTTCCCCTGTTCTGGACTTTGTGGAGGAACGGGTTGCCTACCTATGGGGAAGGAAAATGTCCAGGTCCCGAGCCCGAGGACCCCGAGGCAGGGACCCCAGCTGTAGGGGTCACCGTAGAGGAGGTAGAGTGTAACCCTGACCGGTTTCCCCTAGAAGTATTGGCGGGTGAGACAGTAGAAAGTTCGTCCATCCTGGATCTGGAGGTACCCCGAGAAACCTTCGGGACCGCACAGCTCCAGGATTCGACGTTATTGCGGGCTAGAGAAGGTGTGTCGGTGGTTAATGGGGTTGCCCAGCGTCCCGGCGCCGATACCGTATTTCCTCACCTGGCCTATAACCAGGACCTGTTATATAGGGTAGACAAGGTGAGGCAGGAGGTGGTGGAACAACTGGTGGTGCCCCAGCCTTACCGGCGAATGGTCTTGGATTTAGCGCATGCGCATGTGTTGGGTGGTCATCTGGGGGTTAAGAAAACGCTGGAGCGAATTCTACAACGGTTCTATTGGCCTGGGATATATGAGGAAGTCCGGAGGTTCTGTCAGTCCTGTCCAGTGTGTCAGCTGACTAGCCCCCAACCTCACTATCGCAGTCCACTGGTACCTATGCCCATTATAGAGGTGCCCTTCGAAAGGATCGCCATGGATCTGGTAGGCCCCATTGTTAAGTCAGCCCGAGGTCACCAACACATCCTGGTAGTGTTAGACTATGCCACTCGCTATCCGGAGGCGGTCCCATTGCGCCATACGTCGGCCAAGGTAATAGCTAAAGAGCTCATGAGTATGTTTGCCCGGGTGGGGATACCAAAGGAGATTCTGACGGACCAGGGGACACCCTTTATGTCCAAAATAACAAAGGAATTGTGTAAGCTATTAAATATTAAACACCTGCACACGTCCGTCTACCATCCCCAAACCGATGGGTTAGTAGAACGGTTTAATAAGACCCTGAAGTCCATGCTAAAAAGAGTCGTGGCTAAGGACGGGAGGGATTGGGACTTACTGTTGCCCTATGTTTTGTTTGCGGTACGGGAGGTGCCCCAGGCGTCCACGGGGTTCTCGCCCTTTGAGTTGTTATATGGGCGACATCCCCGTGGGCTACTGGATATCGCTAAGGAAGCATGGGAGCAACAGCCTACGCCTCATAAAAGTGTGATAGAGCACATAGGAAAAATGCAGGACCGAATAGGGGTCGTGTTGCCGATCGTCCGTGAGCACATGGAAGCGGCACAACTGGGCCAGAGTCGGGTATATAACCGAACCGCCCGGGTAAGGACATTTCACCCGGGGGACCGAGTTCTTGTACTCGTGCCCACGGTCGAGAGTAAATTCTTGGCCCGGTGGCAAGGACCCTATGAAGTTAAGGAGAAGGTGGGCCCAGTTGATTACAGGATATACCAGCCAGGGAGGCGGAAGCCCGAACAGGTATATCATGTGAATCTACTAAAACCTTGGAGAGACAGAGAGAATTTGTTTGCAGACAGCCCGCCCTCTGTCGGGACGTCAGGGAGTGACCCGGGGTCACCAGGTGTTCCGGAGAGCGCCGCTGGGGTGACGATAGGGGACGGACTGTCGACCAAACAAGCACAAGAGGTGAAAGAATTTGTTAGTCGGAATAGGGACGTATTCTCTGACCTTCCTGGACGTACCACCTTGATCGAGCATGACATTGTCACCGAGCCCCGGGTGAAAGTCCGCCTAAGACCATACCGAGTACCGGAGGCTCGGCGACAGGCCATTTCGCAGGAGGTAAGATCGATGCTACGTCTAGGGGTCATAGAAGAGTCAAAGAGCGAGTGGGCTAGCCCGATTGTCCTTATTCCCAAACCGGATGGTTCATTACGGTTCTGTAATGATTTTAGGAAATTGAATGAGGTATCAAAATTTGACGCCTATCCCATGCCTCGGGTAGACGAGTTGATAGAGCGGCTGGGAAAAGCCCGGTATTTTTCGATCCTAGATCTCACGAAGGGCTACTGGCAGGTACCTCTGACGGAGGCGGCAAAGGAGAAGACGGCCTTTGTCACCCCGGAGGGGCTTTTTCAGTATAGGGTGTTGCCTTTTGGGTTGCATGGCGCTCCGGCTACGTTCCAGCGTCTGATGGATGTCGTCCTCAAGCCCCATCACCAGTATACCTCCGCGTATCTGGATGATATAGTCGTGTTTAGCCCAGACTGGGAGGGTCATTTGTCAAAACTTCAGGCAGTGATAGATTCTCTAAGGAAGGCGGGGTTAACTGCCAACCCAAAAAAATGCTCGGTGGGACTAGAGGAAGCTCGCTATTTGGGGTATGTGATTGGACGCGGAGTCATTAGGCCCCAAGTAAATAAAGTTGAAGCAATCCGGAATTGGCCCAGGCCTCGTACGTCCAAGCAAGTACGGTCATTTTTGGGCCTGATTGGGTACTACATGAGGTTCATTCCCCATTTTGCCACCTTGGCAGCCCCGTTAACCGGCCTCTTGAAGGGTAGAAAGTCGGTGATGGTTCGCTGGGGGGAGAAGGAGGAGGAGGTGTTCTCCCGTTTGAAGTCGGCCCTATGTGAGTCCCCAGTTCTGGTGACGCCCGACTTCAAGCGGGAGTTTGTAGTTCAAACAGATGCCTCGGGAGTAGGACTAGGGGCTGTGCTTTCCCAGGAGCTCAACGGGGAAGAGCACCCCGTGGTTTTTCTAAGCCGCAAGCTTACCCCAGCAGAAACCCGGTATAGCATTGTGGAGAGAGAGTGCCTCGCCATCAAGTGGGCACTCGAGTCTCTCAGATATTACCTTCTGGGGAGAAGGTTCCGTCTGGTGACCGACCACTCCCCTCTCCAGTGGATGAGTCGGGCTAAGGAGGGGAGCGCTCGGGTTACCAGGTGGTTCTTGTCCCTCCAGAACTTTAAGTTCACTGTTGAGCACAGGGCCGGCCGCTTACAGGGGAACGCAGATGCCCTGTCCCGGGTACACTGCTGTGCATGTGTTCACCCCCTCAGGCTTGAACAGTATGTTCAAGCCCTCAGGGGTGAACAAAGGGGGGGGATATGTAGGAGAGTCCCCGGAATAATAATGGACGGATGATACGTGCCACCAGAGGTCCTGGCCTCGGTGGAGTAAGAACCGGATCATTGCGGTTACAGCGGCGAATGCTGCTGGCGCAGCGTGTCCGGGCCGGTTCTTACTGGGAACAGGTAAAGAGTGGGGGGGTGCCTGTTCCCCACGGCCAGCCCAGGTTTTTGGTGGAGCTGGGCCTTTAAGAACCCAGCCTGCTGATGATGGGGGTGGGGTGTGTCTTGCTGAGCTGGAGATTTTCCAGAGACAGAGTGAGTGCTGATGGAGGAGAGTCTGGGCGCAGCACACATTGAAGGATAGCCCTGGGACCTGTGGTGCTACAAGCCAAAGGGGCTCTGGCCTGAGGGAGACAAAGGCAGATAGCCTAGAAGCCTGCAGAGCTGCTGTGGTCTGTCCAAAACAAGGTGACTCAAACCTGCTGTTTATTTTCTATGGAAGGACTTTTGTTCTATGCACTATGTGGATATGCACCTGTGTGGTCTGCACATTGCCTGTTATGCCGTTGGTGTGAATAAAGTCACAGTGTATCACAAAGACTGTCTATGATTGCCTCAATACTGCCGCCGCTACCGTAGCCTACCACGAGCACATCCCCACAAGTTATAATCCCTATATTAACAGTAGGAACATATAACTGTTTTAAATACCTATTTTGGCCTCTCTGCTTCCATAAAACACAGCTCTTAGTGGAGTGAATGTCTGTTCAGCTTCTCTGGCTGGTGAATAATAATTTCTAGCAATTCCTGCTAGGGAATTTCCCGCACAGGCTGTGTGTGAGGCTGGCTGTGATTGGTTTAGACTCCTGCCCAGCAGCAACAGTTTAACTCTATGCTTTCTGTTGCTTCTGCTGTGTCATTGAGATTACCTCACATCCATATAATGAATCTTAAAGGCATATTATCTTTTCTGCTTCTGTGAACACAATATATATATAACAGTTATATGACATCCGAACATGAAGTCACTGTAAATAACTCTGCTTTTGTCTTTAACACACAAATATAGGAACTGTATTAAGGTTATTGGAAGGTCTAGCTGTATAAAAACACAAGCTATAGTAGCAACCTAGGACAAGTCTTAGCTGGAGATTGTGCATAACAACTTGCCTTTTTTAGACATCTGCATCTCGAGAGACACCATGGGGGGTCTACAGACCACCATTTTCCGCAAGGAAACATCCACTAACTCACTTCTTCGGTGGGACAGTTGCCATCCTGTCCCACTGAAACGTGGGATCCCAGTTGGCCAATATCTGAGACTCAAACGCAATTGTTCAGAATCCCGTGAATTTACACGACAGGCAAACTAGCTCAGACAGCGCTTCCGGGCACGGGGTTACCCGGATAATACGCTGAGAAAGGCCTACCAAAGGGCCTGTCAGGAGACGCGTACCACCCTCCTACATCCCACGGTGGGTTCCACAACTAGCCCACAACAAAAGAAGTTACGTATCATCGGTACATTTGATTCAGCCGCTAGAGAAATTAAGGAGATTCTGGCACGCAATTGGGACACTCTCCTGATGGATCCAAATTTGACCGCTGTTGTAGGCCCTTATCCATCAGTGACCTTCAGGAGAGGGACCAATCTGAGGGACAAATTTGTACATAGCCATTACAATCCTCCCAAAAAGAAGACGTGGCTGGACCAACCGGTGAATGGCTGTTTCAAATGCGGTAGATGTAGCTTTTGCAAATATGTCACCCAGGACAAAGTGGTTACAATCGGCCCTGCGCACCCAGACCACCGTATACAGGATTTTATCAATTGCCGCACCGCAGGCGTGGTTTACCTCCTCACCTGTGAGTGCGGCATTAGGTATGTTGGTAAGACCCGTAGGGAACTACGGGTACGCATAGGAGAGCATCTAGGCGACATCCGCAACAATAGGGACACCCCAGTAGCAAGGCACATCCAATCCGCCCACGACGGGAGTTCATCGGGGATTAGGTTTATAGGACTGGAGGTGATCAAGAAGCCACCACGCGGAGGGAACTGGGATAGGAGAATTCTCCAGAGGGAGTGTTGGTGGATCTTCAGGTTGAGGACCACCAACCCCCTTGGTCTTAATGACCAGTTGCAATTCGGCTGTTTTCTGTGATTGCGTCAATATCCCTCTCCCCTCCACCAGTCTCCGTGATGGATTCTGGATATCCCTGTTGATCCTTGCCAACTGCATTATGTGCAATCTCAGCAATTTCTGCATTTTTTGCAATTTCAGCATTTTCTGCATTTTTTGCAATATTCCAGTTGTAGGTGTGGCCTCATGACCCCAAAGTTTTACTCCGATCACCATATATTAAGGGCCATCTGGTCATGGGACCATAGTATACTTTGCGGATCTCACAACGATACCCCCTGATGCAACTAGTTGCTTATGTTCTAAATCATGTATGGTTCGTTGGGTTATGTCTCCAAGTGGCCATCATACTCCATCTGGGCCCATCCACCTATTGTGGGCATCATTCGGATGTCACCACTCGTTAATGGAATAAATTAATTAAATATTGTCTTATTGCCTAAATTGGCAAATCACACCTTGCCTAGGCCTAGGGGGCGGCCTGTCATTTAATGCCCCTCTCTGAGGTCCCACGGTGTTGGTGACCCCCCTATCACCAACACAGGTGTAGTAGTAGGAGTTATCTATTGAGTGACTCCTCCCACCACCGCTATCCTCATCCTTGCAGCCGATGCCGCGCCCCATATGTGATGGCGCATCCGGACAATGACGTCCATTACAGCGTCACTGGAACTACGCAGCAGTCGGACTGCCCATTGAACTATTGCGCAAGCGCCGGGACGGAGGCGGATCGTTGTGTCACCTGACATGCGATTGTCACATGACGCCGACCGCACTCCTCACGCACAGCCAGCCTGCCTCTGGATTTAAACTGACTAGCGCTCAATGTAGCGCTGACAGACGCCGATACAGAAGCGGTCAGTCCACCTGCACTACCGCTTCACATGGCATTCGCCATACGCGCTCCATGTTGAAAACTGTAAGTTAACTCTTAAACTCTTTTGCCATATCTGCAATGGTTGTTGTTAGACACAGGTTCTTAATGGATTGTATATACGTATATTTTTCCTAGGTATCTGGACTGTTTTGGACTATACCAGTCCAATCAGGTCTGCGCAACCCACAGGGCTACCCCTGTTTACCCCTCCTTCCAACCTAGATATTTACTACCTTGGGCTGAGAGCGCTGTCTCTTATGCCTTATGCCTCATGAACAGAACTGTGAGTAAATCTATGATCCATGTGACATAGCTATTTAGATTAATGTCAGGTTTGGTACTTGAATGGATTTTTCTTTGTCATTTTTGCTGTTCACAGGTGTCTGGACTGATTTGGACCACACCGGTCGAGTCAGGTTTTTTAACCAATAGGCCCTATAGATCTAGGTACAATATCGTAGGGTGGTAGGAGTTGAGATACCAGCCTCCACTCTTTGACCCCTGTCCCCTGAAGAGTTAAGGGGTCTATTTGTAGTAAAGTGGAGGCACCCTCTATACTTTGATATATTCCCGTAATAACGAAACGCGTAGGGACGGGACCCTATATACAGTCATGTTAAAAAATTAGGACACCCTTTGAAAGCATGTGGTTTTTTGTAACATTTTTAATAAAAGGTTATTTCATCTCCGTTTCAACAATACAGAGAGATTAAAGTAATCCAACTAAACAAAGAAAACTGAAGAAAAGTCTTTTCAAGATCTTCTGTAAATGTCATTCTACAAAAATGCCTATTCTAACTGAGGAAAAAGATAGGACACCCTCACATGTATTCCCTCTTAAATTGGCTCAGATCTCACACAGGTATATCACACCAGGTGCACATAATTAGTAGATCGTTACTCTGCATGTTGAATGAGGCTTGCCCTATTTAAACCTCAGACATTTAGTTTGGTGTGCTCCTGACTGTTGAAGTGAGAGTGAGCACCATGGTGAGAGCAAAAGAGCTGTCAGAGGACTTCAGAAAAAAGATTGTAGCAGCCTATGAGTCTGGGAAGGGATTTAAAAAGATCTCAAAAGATTTTGAAATCAGCCATTCCACTGTCCGGAAGATAGTCTACAAGTGGAGGGCTTTCAAAACAACTGCCAACATGCCCAGGACTGGTCGCCCCAGCAAGTTCACCCCAAGAGCAGACCGCAAGATGCTAAAAGAGGTCTCCAAAAACCCTAAAGTGTCATCTCGAGAACTACAGCAGGCTCTGGCTACTGTTGATGTAGAAGTACATGCCTCTACAATCAGAAAGAGACTGTACAAGTTTAACTTGCATGGGAGGTGTGCAAGGAGGAAACCTTTGCTTTCCAAGAGAAACATCGAGGCCAGACTGACATTTGCCAGAGATAAAGTTGACAAAGACCAGGACTTCTGGAATAATGTTCTTTGGACAGATGAGTCCAAAATTGAATTATTTGGACACAACAGCAGAGGACATGTTTGGCGTAAACCAAACACAGCATTCCAAGAAAAGAACCTCATACCAACTGTGAAGCATGGAGGTGGAAGTGTCATGGTTTGGGGCTGCTTTGCTGCAGCAGGACCTGGTCAGCTCACCATCATAGAATCCACGATGAATTCTACTGTGTATCAGAAGGTGCTTGAAGAACATGTGAGACCATCAGTTAGAAAATTAAAGCTGAAGCGGAACTGGACCATGCAACATGACAATGACCCAAAACATACTAGTAAATCAACCAAAGATTGGCTGAAAAAGAAGAAATGGAGAGTCCTGGAATGGCCAAGTCAAAGTCCAGATTTGAATCCCATTGAGATGCTGTGGGGTGACTTGAAAAGGGCTGTACGTGCAAGAAACCCCTCAAACATCTCACAGCTGAAAAAGTTCTGCATTGAGGAGTGGGGTAAAATTTCCTCAGACCGATGTCGAAGACTGGTAGATGGCTACAAGAACCGTCTCACTGCAGTTATTTCAGCCAAAGGAGGTAACACTCGCTATTAGGGGCAAGGGTGTCCTATCTTTTTCCTCAGTTAGAATAGGCATTTTTGTAGAATGACATTTACAGAAGATCTTGAAAAGACTTTTCTTCAGTTTTCTTTGGTTAGTCGGATTACTTTAATCTCTCTGTATTGTTGAAACGGAGATGAAATAACCTTTTATTAAAAATGTTACAAAAAACCACATGCTTTCAAAGGGTGTCCTAATTTTTTCACATGACTGTACATATATCATACCCATTTCCCCCATCTCACTCTAGCAGCCCTTATTATCATCAGGACTAAATTGTTGTCCCCTTAGGGCTACCTAGGGCGACCTAATAGGGCTAGGTTCCGGACGTGGCCACCCCTTGCGGGGACAGGACCCCGTGTTAGGAGGATACCATAGGGACTTATAGGCCAAGTAGGGCATTAACAGGGATAGACTCTTCCCTGTAGCCCCTTGGAACCCTGGTATCACGGACAAGAGGACGTGTCTCATAACACAAGCAGCTCCTCCACCTCCTGTGCACTGGAGTACATCTGTCCTGACTGGCACTCCCGGTAAGATCTACCCTTCACTTTGCCTTATGGCATCATTTTAGGTCTACGGCACCTGCCAAAGACCCCAATTTTGTGTTTAACTGGTGGTCAGCTCTGACTGAGGGACCTACCTTGTGGGGACTCACCCACGTGAGCCCCACACTGTTGTCTGTGTTGTTTCGTCTAGTAGGGGCTTGTTTTCCCAAGTCTGGGATCTTAATTAATCCTAATAAACTTTAGTTTTTTATAATACGTTACTGCCCCTCATCTCTATTCACAAGTCTTAGCTGGCCAGCTACACATGGCATTTATTGAAGGTAGGTTCACACCTCAGTTTAACTCATCTGGCTGGCTGTTTCGGCAGAGAAAACAGCCTGTCAGAGTTCACTGGATCTGGCCTAGCCGGGTACTGCCATTGACCGCCAGACCCCATTAACTGTAATGGGATCCGTCAAGTTTCCAACATGAGTGCCGGATTTTGGCTGGACACAAACCGCTGCACTCATGCCGGAAACCATCTGGATCCCATTGTAGTCAATGGGGTTTGGCAGTGAGTATCGACAGTATCTGGTTAGGGCGGGTCCGGTGAACTCTGGCAGGCTGTCTTGTGCTGGAACAGCCTGTTAGATCAGTTAACCTGAGGTGTATGGTGAGAAGAGGGTGGGATAATGCATCCCTGGTGCCATATTCAACAATAAAACCTTAGAAAATAAATAAATGAGACAAACTTCAATATGGATGAAAAGGCCGCAGTCTTTATTAAATTCTTGGGGGTTACATAACTCAACCATTTTCAAACCAATATAAAATTCATATTGAATAAATATTAAAATCCTTTACTGAAATAATCAGGTAATTGACCAATCCTGAAGCTGTCCAGTATCTCACCGACTCACTTGACCTGAGAAAAATAATAAGAAAAGAAACAAGGGGGGGGGTAGAAACACCACAAAAATCCATGTTTCAATGGCACCATGAGGTGCAAAGCCCATTCAGGCCATGCCCCTATCATTCCTTCTCTGTGGGCCACCGTACAGTTGAAAATAGTGCATAGCTTTGCACTTTAAGACTAGTAGAAGAGATGTATCTGTTCCATAATCTTCCTCAACTGTAGATTTATTAACGGAATCTGATATTTTCTAAGTATTTTGTGTGTTTTAGTAGTTGTGTATTCTTAAAGTGAATGTGGCTTCAGAAAACCACCTATTGTTTAAATCACATTTTAAGCTAAACACTGGCTACCAATGAGTTAAAAACCGTGGGGGGGTCTGCAGGGGGTAGTCATGTACACAGTTTTTTTGTATATTCTAACCTGAAGCGTCCCCATCACCATGGGAACGCCTCTGTGTTAGAATATACTGTCGGATCTGAGTTTCACGATGTAACTCCTATCCGACAGTATATTCTAACATAGAGGCGTTCCCATGGTGATGGGGACGCTTCAAGTTAAAATATACCATCGGATTGGAGAAAACTCCGATCCGATGGTATAAAAGGGACTCCTGACTTTACATTAAAAGTCAATGGAGGACGGATCCGTTTGCAATTGCACCATATTGTGTCAACGTCAAATGGATCCGTCCCCATTGACTTGCATTGTAATTCAGGACGGATCCGTTTGGCTCCGCATGGCCAGGCGGACACCAAAACCGACTTTTTTTTTTCATGTCCGTGGATCCTCCAAAAATCAAGGAAGACCCACGGACGAAAAAACGGTCACGGATCACGGACCTACGGACCCCGTTTTTGCGGACCGTGAAAAAATACTGTCGTGTGCATGAGGCCTTAGGCTCCTTTACAAGAGCTGAGGATCTAGGCAATTATAAGGAATGACTCCTTGTATTAACACTCAATCCCTATAACTGTGCCGTGTAAACATTCTGCTGATCACCTGATGAATGAGCAAACGCTTGTACATCTGGTGATCGCATCTTCTTCTTTGCGGCACATAAAATCATTGCTTGCCGGTAGCACCTCGGCCTGTACAGACGGGGGTGCTACCAGCAAGCAGTGAATCGTTATGGGGACAAGCCATCGCTTTAGCTATTCTTCACCTATAGGGCACTCCCATATGCCTACGTACTCAACTTCTCCAAGTTTGCTCTGTTCTGAATTGGCAAAGGGATGAAAGCCGCGGCCAGACACAGTTCTTGGGTGTCTTACAGTATCTCCTGAGAATAATAGAATAGGGCTTGTAGAAAGCCAGCATGCCCAATACTTCTTTCTGCCATCTGGGAAAAGTTGGGAGACCCCTATACACATTATTATACGGTGAGCTGGTCCCGCTGAAATCTCAGCTTGATCTGACATTAATCTGACATCAGATTTAGTATGAGGCCAGATTTAGTCCTGGGGGAGGACAGGACATGTTTGGGTGGTCTCTCGCTGTTAACATGAATGGGAATAAAGCATACCGCCAAGTGAAAGTATTTTTCCCAAATTAGTCTGCTTCTTCTATTCATCAGTCGGCTTTGAGCTGACAGTTTTGGTTTCTTGCCAGAAAGATATTTTTATCTTGGGAACCTCAAAGTGCTTAGAAGTGTTACATGGATTTGCCACCCGGCTCACATCCCTAATTACAGCTGTAGCGAGAAATATCTCCTTTGGAAATAAGTTGATGCACTCTAAAATCCAGATTCTGTTTGAAGATGGGTATATAGCTGGAATACGAAATATAGGAAAAATTTATATTTTTTTAATAATGTTCCAAAATGCTAAGTCTACATATGGATATTGACCAGCCTTCGGTTTGTCCCGGACATCATGGAACCAGTCCTACTACCTCATTTGACTCGGGAGAAGGGGAGTGCCATCAAGAGAACACCCGTCGCACACTGCCCACATTACACAACATGCTCTTCAGGCTATCCTGCAGCTCCCCTGGCCAGCTCTATCGCCAGCTCCCTCCCCCATCAACAATGTTAGGAGCTGGATGGGGCGATGGATCTCCCATGAGAAGCAGTCAACAACCACCTTGGCTATGGATCCAAATTGAAAAAACTTAAAATGGCATGCCACAGAAGGATATCCAGCATCTGGATGACCATTACTATGACAGAGTGGTGGCCTGTATCACAGCAAGGGGAGTTGCCACCCACTATTAAAGGGGATGTGTCATCTCAGACATTGGTGGCATATCACTAGGCCACCTTTCCATTCACCTCTATGTGACTGTCCGAAATAGCCAAGCCAGTGCTTGGCTAATTTAAAAATCCGATAGAAGTGAATGCACAATGCATCCTTTTCTTTGGGAGACCTGTTCTTGAGATAGGAGTGGGTTCCAGAGGTGGGACTCACACCTATCTGACATTGGTGGTTAGCGATATTCTACTAATTCCTAAGGTAAAACAACCCCTTTAATGTGTCCCTGCCTCTGTATGTACCCTGCTGCAGAACCAAAAATATAGGGTGCACCACATTGGTTTTGTGATCATTGACCAAGCACCACTAGAAGACTTTACTTTCTCAATATCTGCTTAATTGCATAAAATTTTCCAGTTTTCAGTTTTGTTTGTTTTCTGGTAGTGAGGGCCGCCCTTCAATAAGAGTGGGATGCCATGCCTCAGCAGACAATAAGTCGACCTGTGAAGAGCACGAGACGTCGTTCTCCAGCTGTAACTGATGCTCAGGGCCACATGACAAGTTACTGTGACAGTGACATTTTTGTGGGGGTATACCCACCACTGCTGCTGGCTTTGTTTGAGATGAGGAAATCTCCATTGCTGCTTCTACTTATATGCCCTACTTTCATGATATAATGTCATTGTAGAGGGAACTTTTTATGTTTTCCATATATTTCACCCGAAAGCCAAATATCCCTAACTTTTTGTGAGTAGTGTGCCTGTGCCTGTTAAATAATGAAAGGGATGCAGTGTACTCAGAGAAGATCGATGGGGGTTCCTGGAGTTGGACCATAACAAATATGATTTTGATGGCCAGTTTTAAGTATGAAAGTCCTAGAAACCCCTTTAACCCTTAGGCCTTTAAATATGGTGCCCACTCGCAATCGCAGCAGGTACCATAGCTGCTGGGTCTCTGCTGTTTCAAACCGCAGAGGCCCGCGGCTAATGTCTGCGACCACCAATAATAGCGAGCGCAGGATTTTAACCCTTTAGATCATTGAGGTTTTGGGGTACAGTGTTACAAGCCTCTGGAGATTCAGCTGATCCTATAGGTTTTCAGTGGGATTCAGGTCTGGAGAAAGTGCAGGCCACTCCATTTGAGGTACCCCAGTCTCCAGCAGCCGCTTCCTAATGATGTGACCTCGATGATCTGGTGCAATGTCGTCCATGAAGATGAAATTAGACCTGTATTGTTCATGCAGAGGCACAATGACTGGATTAATGATGTTGTTAGTAGTATGGTCTTGTCACTGTACCATTCACAAAGTGTAGGGCAGTTCTGTATGGACTAGAAACACCTGCCCACACTGTAACACCACCACCACCAAAGGCTCATTTGGTGACAACAGTGGCTGATGCATAGCGCGCTCCAACATTGGCAGCCATCATTTCTGCTCAGCGTGAATCAACTTTCATCAGCGAACAGCACTGAGGCCCACTGGTACCTCGTCCAGTGTAGATGCTCCCTGGCCCATGTAAGACGATGACACCTATGGTCAGGTACCCTTGGAGGTTGTCTAGCATGCAGACCACGCTGATTTAAACAGTTTTGAATGGTGTGACATGACACTTTGGTGCCTCTCACCTCCCTTAAAGGGGTTATGCAGTTTGTTTAAACTGATGATCTATCCTCTGGATAGATCATCAGCATCTGACTGGCAGGGGTCCGGGACCCCCGCCGATCAGCTCTTTGAGAAGGCAGCGGCGCTCCAGCAGCGCCGCGGCCTTCTCACTGTTTACCGCTGGCCCAGTGACGTCACGACTAGTATCAACTGGCCTGGGCGGGGCTAACCTCTGTTCACTTGAATGGAGCTTACCCCGCCCAGGCCAGTTGATACTAGTCGTGACGTCACTCGCTTCCTTCTCAAACAGCTGATCGGCGGGGGTCCTGGGTGTCGCACCCCCGCCGGTCAGATGCTGATGATCTATCCAGAGGATAGATCATCGGTTTAAACGAGCATAGCCACTATACAATGTACGGCGCTGTGCTTGGTGAGCTGAGAGAAGGCTGCTGCACTACTGTGAGCACCGCTACCTTCTCAAACTGATCCTTGGGAAGTCCGAGGTGTCGGACCCCCACAGATGAGATACTGATGACTTATAGGATAGGTCATCCGTAAAAAATAAATAAATCCTGGAAAACCCCTTTAATTCTAATCACTTATCTCTTCCTTACTTACACCTATTATTATTGTACTGGCCGTTTAGATCTGAGTGTGATTTTTGCAGGCCATAATTTATAAAATCCCATGATCTAATATCACACATTTCATAGTCTGTTGTCATGGTTAAAGAAGTATTTCTTGTAGTCATATTTAATCTTTTTCTTTTCTCTGCAGGCCTATGGATCCGGCTGTGATATTGTTATACTATCACATGACTTTGAGTGTGTTCAGATTATTCCTGGTGCTAAACATGGAAATATCCAAGTCAGTTGTGTGGAGTGTTCACAACAGCAAGGCCGGGTAATGTGGTGGTGTTTTTCACTATGAATTATTGTTATGTGATGTAATAGAGCTACATGTGACCCATTATCTTCTTATCTTGGAGAGTCTGACATCAAGAGGAGGCTAGATTTATACCAGAATATTCTACTTGTCATTTTTTTTCACTTGTTGGGACCATTTTTTTTTTTTAAATCTTTTTGTAAATTTCATAAAACTTTAATAAACATAATTAAACATCAATCAACATTTCATTCATAGTGAATCTGTTTTTCTTCTCCAGATTGCTGCTTCTTATGGAAACACAGTTTGCATTTTCGAACCACTTGCTACAACTAACTCTTACAAAAGAAATAGTGTAAGTTGTGAGATCTTGTATGCACTTCATTCTTGCTCGAAAAATGTACTAGGAAGTGAATTGTTCACACAAGAAAACATTAGCAGTGTGATCTTAAAGTGCATTTAAAGGGGTTCTCCAGTTTCTAGATGTTGATGACCTATGCTCTGGATAGGTCATCAATATTTGATCGGTGGCCTCTCTGGTGGTCAGGATTGTGGGAGTGCGAATAGTCCAGCATTATTTTCTATAGTGTGCAAGCTCGGCCACCGCTGCTGGATTGCAGTGTGCTCGTAACCATGGAAACGTCCAGTGTATAATGTGATGGAAAAATGAACCCAGCTCGTAAAGGAGACAATATGGACAATCACAATACATTCGTAATTGTCTTGTATTAACTTTCTCTACAAACTAAATGCTATTTGCAAGACAACACCTTTAACTGAAGGGACTGTAAAGTTTGATATTACAGTTAAGGCGACTTTCACTTTAGCGTTAATGTTTTCCAGTATTGAGACCCAACATGGGGTCTCAATACCGGAAAAATAAACGCTTCCGTTTTGTCCCCATTCATTGTTAACTTAACAGAACAGAATGCTCCAAAATGCCTTTCATTCCGTTCTCATACCGGAGAGCAAACCGCATGCTGTCCTGAGATGTGGAGCAAGTCAACGGGGACGGATCCGCCATGACCTACTATGCTAGTCAATGGGGACGGATCTGTTCTCAATGACACAATAGAAATCGGATCCGCCCCCCATTGACCTTCAGTGGAGTTCATGACGGATCCGTCTTGACAATGTTAAATATAATACAACCGGATCCATTCATAACAGATGGTTGTATTCTCAGTAACGGAAGCGTTTTTGCTGAACCCTGCCGGATCCAGTAAAAACACTAGTGTGAAAGTAGCTTAAAAGGAACTTGTCATTAGTTTTTAATAACCCACTAACTCACCAGTAAGTCATACTTCTGCTGTTTAGGGGAACATGTCTGTTCCAGGATTATGTATATAAGGAAGATTACATACAGAGTGTGCTGTATCTCACTTACCAAAGGGGTGTCATAAGTCCAGAAGTGGTATCTGACGCATGCGCAGTGTGCAGATAAAGCTTAGACCAGTAGTTCTCACTTCACTGAGCATGGTCTGGATCCCGACAGAGTATAAGACTTTTTCTTCCCCCCCCATGCTGGTGGTTTAGAGTCCAAAGATCTAGTAACATATAAACCTGTTTACCAAGTTTATTACATGTGTTTGTCATTGGTGGTACATCCGTTCATATGAACTCTAACATGTTATATCTTTTATTTGTTGTCTAGCAACTTAAATATCAGTGGATTCGGATGGGTCAGTTTTTCCTCAATTCTGTGACCTACAATTTGGCTTGGGACCCTCAAGGTAAGTCGCCTTGTTTATTCAGGCACATGGTTGATTTTCAGTATTGAATTCAGGGTGGTGTCACACACAGCTTGTTGTGATCGTTTTCTGAGCCAACACCAGAAGTGGATCCAGCAGGAAGAAGTATGGATTCCTCCATTATATTTCTCCTTCCCCCTCCAACACACTTCTGGCTTTAGCTCAGAAAACTGGATTGAAAACTGCCACAAAAAGCTGTGCATGACAGTGCCCTAATTGGGATTTTTTAGTTTTTCCTTTTGACCTTCCACCCATTCCCTTCTTTTTTAGGGCTTTTGCACACAACCATGGTTTGGTTCCACATCCGTGCCGCAGTTTTTGCATCTCTGGGGCGGACCCATTCACTTCAGTGGGGCCGCAAAAGATGCGGACAGCACTCCGTATGCTCTCCGCATCAGTTGTTCCGTTCCGTGGCCCCGCAAAAATTATAGATCATGTCCTATACTTGTCTGTTTTGCGGACAAGAATAAGCATTTCTATGCGGAAGGCACACGGGCAGCATTCGTGTTTTGCGGTTCCACAATTTGCGGACCACAAAACACGGCACATTTGTGTGCAAGAGGCCTTATACAAATTCTATTCTGCGGTGCTGAAGGATTCTGAGTAAAGATTTAGGGCTGTTTTTTACGAGCGGATGCCATGCGTGTCATCCGCTGCATAAAAGACAGCCAAGCCCCGCTTGGGAAAGCAGAGACACGGAGCATTAACATGGCTAATAATGCTTTGTGCCTCTCTGTGACCTTTTTACTACAAAATCAAGGTGACAACTTTATCTTAATGTGATTTTGTAATAAAACGGTCACAGAGAGGCATGGAGCATTATCAATCCTGTTAATGCTCCGTGTCTGCTGTCCGGAGCGGGGCTTGGCTGTCATTCACGCTGCGGATTCCACGCACGGCATCCGCTCGTGTGAAAGAGCCATTACTGACTCCTGGTTTTACTTTAACATCTATTTACGGTTTTAGGGATTCATTTAGGAGGGAACCTGTTCTAGGAAACTAGGCTTGTAGCCTGTATCCATTACCCATCTTGTATGGCACTTTATTATTGATGGTACTGGAGTGCATATAGCTTGCTATATATGTGTTGTACAGGAATGGGTAGTGATAATCCTGCCGATGCTGTAATTAAAAGGAAGGCGTCATCAGTAAATTACCTATTGTTTAAATCACGTTTTTATGTTAAACATATTTAGTTTTTTATTTTTGCAGCATTTTTTATTTATTTTTTGCATAATAATTAGCAAGGGGCTGACCCATTGAAGGGAATAGGACAGTTCATCTGTAATTATTACACTTGCTCGTCCCTGCAATGTTGACGGCGCAAAGGTAAACAGAGAATAGAGTGCATTCTCTCCAAACAGCTAATTGGCGGGGGGACAGCAGTCCGCCCCCCCACCAGTCAGGTATTGCTGACCTAGCCTGAGGATAGGTCATCAATATTACGAAAGCAGACAACCCCTTTAATATATTTTAGACCCAGTGGCCAGTGGGAAAATTGCATTATTATATAAATCTTTTTAAAAAATATATTGACACTGGAAAATGTTATATTGACAACAGAAAAACATTTAACGAATAGGTCATTTTCTGACAACACATTCCTTTAAAGAGAGTGTGTCATTAGAAAATGACCTGTTATCAAAGTCATGTTTTATGTTACTCATATTTTTTAATGTTTGGTAATATTTTTTATGCCACGATTTATATATTAAAAGAAATTCTTTAAATCCTGCAGTTTTCACACTGACCACTAAGTCTAATAAAAAGGGTGCACATCTTGGTCTGTACAAATCACATTTCAGCAGTCCTCTCATTGTCTTCACAGGCAGGATTTCAATAACCGATATCACCTACGTATAGATATCACAGAATCCACCTTTTACCATAGGTGATTGTCAAAGCCTATCTTCTCGCTCCCGACCTCTGCACAGGTCACAGAGAAGGCCTAGAAAAATCTCCCATAGAAATTAGTGAGGCTCCTCCAGATTAATATGTCTATGGTCCATGTGACTGCTGTAAAGCAGATCTGTAATTGCAGTTAAGAACAGCTCGGGCAAGATATCAGCCCCCATAAGCATGTTCGGGAAACAGAATAAAAAAAAAATCAGAGAATAAAAAGAGATTAGAAAAAAATGGTTTTAACTGGCAGAAAAAAAAAATGACATATTCCCTTTAATTACTTTCCCGTAGACACATGCCAAATTTGGGATGAGACTGCAAAATAGAAATCAAGGCGTCTAATGATGGGTTGAATGTAAGAGGTATCTTGTGTAACTCTGGTGCAGTTATGTTATCTCCTGTATAACCATGAATGATCCGCAGGTAACAGACTGCTGACAGCCACTAATTACTTACAATTATGGGCACCACCCTCCAGTGATATTCTAGAAGAGGATGAGGAAGATCTTGACAGAGATGTCATGGAGGATAAAGTTCAGCCTGCCTTGAACGACTGGAACTGTATCTGGCAATGCAAGTAAGTTGAGAAGTGACTCTGGTCATGCTGCGGCAGTTCTGTTCATGTTCTAAAATTACAATTGCCGTCTCTTATGTGACATAACGTGTTGATATACTAATGTCCTCCAGGAGGGAGGTATTTATCAGAGTATGCCGGCCCTATTAGGCAGGGTTGAGCAAAAACGCTTCCGTTACTGATAATACAACATTGTATTATCTTTAACATACCCAAGATGGATCCATTATGAACTCCATTGAAAGTCAATGGGGCGCGGATCCGTTTTCTATTGTGTAACATTGTGTCAGAGAAAACGGATCCATCCCATTGACTTGCATTGTGGGTCATGACTGATCCGTCTTGCTCCGTGTCCCAGGGCGGAAAGCAAACCGCAGCATGCGGTTCTTCGAGTCCCTTGGAAGAAGAGTGCAGGCTTACACAGAGCAGCTCCATATTAATGCCCGTCCTTCATCATACATGGAGATGACCTGAATGTCTGTAGCAATGGCTGTGGTTTTTTTTTCTGAACTTTGTAGGTCTAAGGTTTACCTGTCTAAATGCATTGTCATATTTAAAGGGAACCTGTCACCATGAAATGCAGTGCAGTCTGCATGTTATAGAGCAGGAGGAGCTGAGCGGATTGATTTACCATTTTTTATGGGAAAAGATCCACTAAAACTAGTAATTTATTGCATAAAATCTCAGAACTCAATAGCTGTCTGGAAGTCTTTGTGAACCATTCCCCATTATCTATGAAGGTTTTTTTCTGTTTGCTTCAACATCTTTTAAAGCAGGGGTGCACAACGTTTTCTGGCTGGGGCCCACATTATCGGACTGAACCAATGTCAAGGGCCCAAAATAAAATTTAAAAAGAACCTGTCACCGGGATTTTGTGTATAGAGCTGAGGACATGGGTTGCTAGATCGCCGCTAGCACATCTGCAATACCCAGTCCCCATAGCCCTGTGTGCTTTTATTGTGTAAAAAAAACGATTTGATCCATATGCAAATTAACCTGAGATGAGTCCAGCGTGAAGGAGCTCAGCACCGCCCCGCATCCTCAGAATCTTCTCCTTGCTCCCCGACGTCAGAAAGCTACAGCACCATAATCTTGTGCCGCGCCGCGTCAAAGCAGCAACAGGGGCAATGGTTGGGGGGTATCTCTGTAACTAGCTGGTGGGAGGAGCTATAAACTAGCTGGGTGTAGTAAGGGCGGGGCTGGAGCTGTGGCAGAGAAAGGAGAAGTGCATCATGGGTTTGGTTGGATACAGAAACAGGAAGTGCTGCATACAGGATGTAAACCCGAGTGATTTATTACATCTATTACATACTGAAAACAGGTCAGGAGAGTCCAAATAACAAACAAAAATGTTTGCGGAAGACGTATGTGAGTACATGAGCAAATCTGTTAAAAACCATAGTAATCCTGGAAAACCTACTTAAAGGGGTCATCTGGTTCTTGGAGGGAAGAAAAGCCACAAATGTTATGAGAACAAAAAAAAAAACACCACTCACTTCATCAACCTTCTGCTAATCCTGCTCAGACGCTCTAGTGATCCCCTGCCTGTCTTTATCTTAAAAGGGAACCTGTCACGGGGATTATGTGTATGGAGCTGAGGACATGGGTTTCTAGATGGCCGCTAGCACATCCGCAATACCCAGTCCCCATAGCTCTGAGTGCTTTTATTGTGTAAAAAAAATACTTTTTGAGTCCTGTACATGAGATGAGTCAGGGACAGGACTCATCTCGGGTTAATTTGCATATGTATCAAATCGTTTTTTTTACACAATAAAAGCACACAGAGCTATGGGGACTGGGTATTGTGGATGTGCTAGCTGCCATCTAGCAACCCATGTCCTCAGCTCTATACACAAAATCCCGGTGACAGGTTCCCTTTTAAGCTTCCAGCAATCTAGTAGGTGACCGCTGCAGCTAATCAGTGACGTCAGTGGTCGTGTGCCATGGTGGACCCCTGGAGCATCAGAAGTGTTATATATAATTGTATTTATTTATAACGTGCTGGGGGTGTCTTGCTTTCTCCCTACACTTGTTCACAGCCTATGAACTTCTGCTGCATTGTGTAATTTACTACATGTCCGCAGCCAGTGTGAGTTGCCCACCCTTCCCCCCACTATACACTCTGAAGGGAGGTCAGAACAGAGAAAGATGGCAGAAAAATGCAGACTGCTAGGCCGTTTTTAAGACTATTAAAGTCTTTAAGAGGGGGCTTAATTTTCGTTTAGGAAGCACGTGAGCTATAAAAAAAAAATAATAAGTTCAGTGCAAGCCATGTACCGTCACACTGAAGGCTTGGACACTGTATTGAGCTGCCCTTGCGATTTCATGGGCGGTTTTATATTCAGCTAAGTTAAAGGATTTCCCTCTAAGCAGCGTTGACCCTCGGCTACTTACCTCAGAACTTGGTGATGTATCTAAATGGAGTAATGTAGAGTATGTATTTAGTGTAGGATCTTCTGCATGCGTGATGTTCCCTTGTACTTTCCTTGAGAAATACATGGCACTAGTGAGCCTCGGTAACGTAGGATGAGTCTTGTGCATGAGCGAGGACTGGGGTCCGTATATTACTGTGGAAGACTAATAGCGGCCCGTTTTCTGTATGATCCACTGTATATTTGGCCTGATCATTTAGGTTGCAGCTTGACTGACTGATGGAACTTGCTTGATATAGCAGGCTCTTTATTTATTGATCTCATTTACATATGTTGCAAAACGGCAGACGGCGGCGATGAATATTTAATGTCTCTTTGCTCGCAGAACTGCAGTGCCCGTACTTTTGATGAAATGGTCCCCGGATGGCGAATACTTTGCAACTGCAGGAAAGGTAAGATGTCTCTGCCATGTTGGTGACTAACCATGCAATATGTGCTCTTGTGTGATAACTGAAAACACAAGAAAAGCATGATATTTTGGGGCAGGAAACTGTTATTTTTATTGCTTTTTTTAGTATCCACTTACCTTGGGTACATCTACCGTACTCGACTATATCTTCAAGGAATCTTGATACAGGCCTTATTTGAATGTAATACTCATTTAATTGCTTTTTCTATTTTGGTCGGGGACAGTAGCGATAAATAAAACCGCATAATGATGATGAGTTAGGTTTTATATTGTGCGTATCTTAGCAGCTTAGTGATGCCAGATTTGGTTGTTTTGCTCTATCCTCTGAAGGCATGCTGCAGCGTCCATGATTATCCAGGCATATGATTCTGTGACAGATGGCATGGTTAGACTTCCAGCTAGAAGGCGTTTACTGCCTCCGCTTCAGATGGCATGTTTGTTTCCACTTCCATCATGGGTGTGACTCATCTGTGCTTGCCTTGCTCCCTGAAACAGCCTGACCGAGGGATCACCCCCTGTGCCGTGACTTCAGTAAAGCAAATTTAAAACTAGTCATTGGTTAAAAAGCATTGACCAGTTATTTTCAAGTTCTCATGCGGAAGAAAAATAACTGATTTACAGTTTACACTTAAAGGGGTTGTCTCACTTCAGCAAATGGCATTTATCATGTAGATAAAGTCAATACACTTACTAATGTATTGTAATTGTCCATATCGCCTCCTTTGCTGGCTGGATTCATTTTTTATCACTTTATACACTGCTCATTTCCAGGGGTTACGACCACCCTGCAATCCATCGGTGGTGGTCATGCTTGCACACTGTAGGAAAAAGTTTCAGCCTCTCTGGTGGCTGGGAGCGTGGGAGCGCACATAGGCTTGTGGTTTATCCTATAGTGTGCAAGCACAACCACTACTGCTGGATTTCAGGATGGTCGTAACTTGTGGAAACAAGCAGCATATAATGTGATGGAAAAATGAACCCAGCCCGTAAAGGAGACAATATGGACAATCACAATACATTAGTAAGTGCTTTGTATTAACTTTCTCTACATGATAAATGCCATTTGCTGAAGTGAGACCTTTTACCCCTTAACACCCATACGGCTGTGGGGGGGGGGGGGGGGACCCGATGGTATGGAAGGCAGCGCGATGTCTAAGGAAGGCATCGCGCTGCCTTCCGGTGACGAGCCTGTGAGATCCAGCCCCCTGGATCTCACAGGCCGGAAGCTGTATGAGTAATACACACTGTATTACTCATACAGCCAATGCATTCCAATACAGAAGTATTAGAATGCATTGTAAAGATTCAGACCCCCAAAAGTTCAAGTCCCAAAGTGGGACAAAAAATAAAGTGAAAAAAAAAGTTGAAAAAATAATGTCGTCCCCCCCCCCCCCCCCAAAATTTAAAGTTTCAAGTTAAAATAAACAAAAACGTCATTTTCCCCAAATAAAGTTAAAAAAATTGTTAAATAGGGGAAAAAAAGTATACATATTAGGTATCACCGCGTCCAAAATATTGTCACCTTACATCACAAAAAGTACAACAGCAAGCGATCAAAAAAAAAAGGCGTTTGCCCACTAAAATAGTACCAATCAAACCGTCATCTCATCCCGCAAAAAATGAGGCCCTACCTAAGATAATTGCTCAAAAACTGAAAAAAATATGGCTCTCAGAATATGGAGACACTAAAACATGATTTTTTTTTTTTTTGTTTCAAAAATTATATTATTGTGTAAAACATAAATAAAATAAAAAGTATACATATTGGGTATCGCCGTGTCCGTATCGACCGGCTCTGTAAAAATATCACATGACCTAACCCCTCAGATGAGCACCGTAATTTTCTTTAAATAAAAACTGTGCTAAATAAAAATTTTGTCACCTTACATCACAAAAAGTGTAATAGCAAGCGATCAAAAAGTCACACGCACCCCAAAATAGTGCCAATAAAACCGACATCTCATCCCGCAAAAATCATACCCTTGCCAAGATAATCGCTCAAAAACTGAAAAAATTATGGCTCTCAGACTATGGAAACACTAAAACATGATTATTATTTTTTTGCTTCAAAAAATAAATCATTGTGTAAAACTTACCTAATATGTATACTTTTTTATTTATTTATGTATCGCCACATCTGTGACAACCTGGTCTATAAAAATATAATATCACATGATCTAACCTGTCAGATGAATGTTGTAAATAACAAAAAATAAAAACGGTGCCAAAACAGCCATTTCTTATTATCTTACCTCACAAAAAGTGTAATATAGAGCAACCAAAAATCATATGTACCCTAAACTAGTACCAACAATACTGCCACCCTATCCCGTAGTTTCTAAAATGGGGCCACTTTTTGGGAGTTTCTACTCTAGGGGTGCATCAGGGGGGCTTCAAATGGGACATGGTGTCAAAATAACCAGTCCAGCAAAATCTGCCTTCCAAAAACCGTATGGCATTCCTTTCCTTCTGAGCCCTGCCGTGTGCCCGTACAGCAGTTTACGACCACATATGGGGTGTTTCTGTAAACGCCAGAATCGGGGGCCATAAATATAGAGTTTTGTTTGGCTGTTAACCCTTGCTTTGTTACTGGGAAAAATGGATTCAAATTGAAAATTTGCCAAACAATTGTAATTCTGAAATGTAATCTCCATTTGCCAATAACTCTTGTGGAACAACTAAAGGGTTAACGACGTTTGTAAAATCACTTCGGAATCTCGGAATGGCCTGGATAAGGCCTCATGCACACGAACGTATTTTTTAACGTCCCGCAAAACGTGGTTCCGTTGTACCGTGATCCGTGCCCGTTTTTTCTTCCGTGGGTCTGCCGTGATTTTTGGAGGATCCACGGACATGAAAGATGAAAAAAAAATCTAAGTCAAGTTTGCCATTGAAATGATAGGAAAAAACGGACGCGGATCACGGACACGGATCACGGACACGGATGACAATCTTGTGTGCATCTGTGATTTTCACGGACCCATTGACTTGAATGGGCCCGTGAACCATTGGCCGTGAAAAAAATAGGACAGGTTATATTTTTTTCACGGCCTCGAAACACGGGTCACGGGCGCAGTGTAAAAACGGTGCACAAGCCGAGTTTTCTACGGCCCCATTGAAAGTCAATGGAGCCGCAGAAAAAAACGGAAAACGGCACAACGGCCACGGGTGAACACAACGGTCGTGTCCATGAGGCCTAAGTCAAACCATTTTAAAGTTATCAGCACTTAAAGTGACACTGGTCAGATTTGCAAAAAATGGCCAAGTCCGTAAGGTGAAATAGGGCTGAGTCCTTAGGGGGTTTAGGACCTTGCCATTTTCCACCTTAAAGAAGACCTTTCACCACTCCTGACATGCCTGTTCAAATAGCTTCATACATTCCCCATGTAATAACAATACTGGAGCATCTTATGTCTCCATGTTGTACCATTCCTTTATTTTTTCTACTAGAAGTTATAATAGAATTGCTATTAGCCCTCAGTAAGGGTACAGAGGAGAGGTAACCAGTTGGGGGTGTGTCCCTGCACAGACTGACTCTATCCAATCAGTACTGCCATTTTCAGACTGTACAGGTACACACCCCCAACTGGTTACTACCCCTCTGTACCCTTACTGAAGGCTGATAGCAATTCAATTATAACTTCTGGTAGAAATAATAAAGGAATGGCACATCATAGAGCCATAAGAATAGATGTTCCAGAATTGTTATTACATGGGGGATGCATGAAACTATTAAAACAGGCAGTGTCAGGAGCGGTGACAGGGACTCTTTAAGGACCAGGCCATTTTTTGCAAATCTGACATGTCACTTTATGTGGTGATAACTTTAAAACGCTTTTATTTATACAAGCCAGTCTGAGATTTTCTTGTCACATATTGTACTTCATGACAGTGGTAAATTTGAGTCCAAATATTTAATTTTTATTTATTTAAAAAAATAATAATTTTTGAAAAATTATCAACTTTCTATTTCTCTGCTTTTAAAACAGATGGTGATACCTCCTAAATAGTTAATACTTTATATTTCCCATATATCTACTTCATGTTTGGATCATATTGTAAATTATATTTTCTTTTTTTGGGACGTTAGAAAGCTTAGAAGTTTTAGAAGCAAATCTTGACATTTTTCAGGAAATTTCCAAAACCCACTTTTTAAGGACCAGTTCAGGTCTGAAGTCACTTTGTGAGGCTTAAATAATAGAAACCTCCCATAAATGGCCCTATTTTAGAAACTACACACCTCAAGGTATTTAAAACTGATTTTACTGAATGTGACTTGCTGTATGTTGGGAGTACAAAGCGAAAATTTGGAAATTGGTTGTTGGAACATCTGAAGTATATCAGTAATCCCAACGCATTGAACATCTCTAATGCAGCAAGACACTTTGTGCAGATGCACGCCCGCAGAGCCAAAAGTTTCAATGCATTTGCAATTGAGAGGGTTACTGCACCCCCAAGAGGTGGGGACCACCGGAAAAAACTCCTCCTGCGGGAGGCATTCTGGATATTTAGATTAAATACCAGAGTCCCAGCAGGATTAAATCTAAAAAGAGAGCTAATGTACATCTACCAGTAAATTACTGAGGAAGGATATTGTTCTCATATTTATATTTATGCTCATTTATATACATCTTCCTCTTAGGGGTTATGAACAGATCCTTTGTGTTGAAAATCTCCTGGCATGAGTTAGGTTATTTTAGTAATGTTATCATATGTTTTTATATGTAGTACATCATTCACATTGTGCCTTTTTTTTTTTTTTTCTTCTCATTGTCTAGCCAAATACATCCAGGCATACCCCGCACGGGGTTAATGAGTTTGAGAGCTTCAGCACAGTGTGTACATCATTCACACTTCATGTTTTTTGTTTTTTTCAATATGTATTACCCTAATTCTGTAGTTTACGAGCACATATGGGGTGTTTCTGTAAACTGCTGTATGGGCTCACGGCAGGGCGCAGATGGAAAGGAATGACCTAAGGTTTTTGGAACGCAGATTTCACTGGAATAATTTTAAGTTGCCATGTCACATTTGAAGACCCCCTTATGCACCCCAGAGTAGAAACTCCAAAGAAAGACCCCATTTTGGAAACTACGGGATAAGATGGCAGTTTTGTTGGTACTATTGTAGGATACATATGATTTTTGGTTGCTCTATATTACGCTTTTTGTGAGATAAGGTAACAAAAAATAGCAGTTTTAGCACCATTTTTAATTTTTTGTTATTTACAATGTTCATCTGACAGCTTATATCATGTGGTATTTTTATAGAGCAGGTTGTTATGGATGTGACAATACCAAATATGACAACTTTTTCTGGTTCTTTGTTTCAGTTTTACATAATAAAGCATTTTTGCTAAAAACTATTTTTTGACTGTCTTTATGTAGGGGCAAATCTTATTTTTTTTTGTATGAGATGACAGTTTGACTTTTTGATCGCTTGATATTACACTTTTTGTGATGTAAGGTGACAAAAAAGGGCTTTTTTGCCAAACTTTTTCTTTTATTTTTTTACGGTGTTCATATGAGGAGTTTGGTCATGTGGTATTTTTATAGAGCAGGTTGTTACGAACGCGGCAATGACTAATATGTCTACTTTTTTATGTTTTTTTTACATTTAACACCATAGAAGAATAAAAAAGAATTTTTGTGTCTCCATAGTCTGAGAGCCATATTTATTTTTTGGGCGATTGCCTTAGGTAGGGGCTAATTTTTTGCGAGGTGAGATTACTTTTTGTGATGAACAGTGAAAAAAAAATGGCTTTTTTAGCACAGTTTTTATTAATTTCTTTTTACGGTGTTGACCAGATGGAGTGGATCATGTGATATTTGCGCGTTGATACCCAATATGTCTTTTTTTTTATATATATTTTTTTTCTGTTTTTTAAAATTGTATATGTCTCTTTATAGGAAAGGGGCTTTTTTTTATTGAAACTTAAATTTTTTTATTGTTAAAAACACTTTTTTTATTCACTTTTAATATTTTATTTATTTTTGTCCCACTATGGAACTTCAACATTACAGGGTCTGATCCCTGTTTCAATGCAGCACAATACATCTGTATTGTACTAGGGTTATTGCGGGTATCGAAATTTCGATACCCAATCGATACTTTTGTCCCGGTATCGATACGATACCGGGATTTCCATTTTTCCGATACTAGGCTGCGCTGCAGCGCAGTCTAGTATCTCTGAACATGAGCGCGCTGCTCTTAGTGCTCTCATGTTCCCTGAGCAGCACAGGGGAGAAGAAAGCAGTCTCTTCCTCCCCCTGTGCTGCTGCTGCCGCTGCCACCAATGAAAGGAGAGAGGGGCGGAGGAGGGGCGGGCGCACTGCGCCACCAATGATACGACTTTCACTACACAGAGTGGCGCCCAGCGATGTCCCAGCACTTACCATTATTCCTGGGCGCCGATCAGTTCGCCCGCAGTGCCCCATTACTGTCTCCTCTCCTGCTCCATATGCCAATTACTATCGGAGCAATGGGGAGGAGAAATCAGCTTCTCTAGGGGGCGTTCCTTCTCCCTGCGCTGCGATTGGCCAGGGAGAAGAGAGTGCGGCACCTGAGGGGTTAACTGTCGCTGATCTGCCAGTACCCGCTTCCTGTATTAAGGGGTAATTATCATTGGTGGCGCAGTGTGCCCTCCCCTCCCCACCCCATTAAAATCATTGGCACAGTGCCCCCTCCCCCCACCCCCCAGTATTAAAATCATTGGTGGCAGTGGCAGCTTCTGATCGGAGCCCCAGCATTGTAAGCCTGGGGCTCAGATCGGTTACCATGGCTGCCAGGACACTACTGAAGCCCTGGCTGCCATGGTAACAACCCTGATGCTGTGTGCACAGAGCAGCCTTGACAGTGTGAGGTCCTATTAACCCTGTTAGCGCTCTAGGACAAGGGATGAAAAAAATCCCAGGTTCTGGCCCCTAAGGGGTGAAATAATTATTAAATAAAAAGTGTAAAAAAAAATAAAAAAAAATATTAAGTATGAATCACCCCCTTTCCCAATTTCACATATAAAATGTCTAAACAATAAATAAACATATTACATATCGCCACGTCAGAAAAGTCCAAACTATTAAAATATAAAAAAAAACCTATGCGGTGAACGCCGGAACAGAAAAAATAAATAAAAACTGTGCTATTCGCCATTTTTTAAAATGCGGAATGCACGTGGCTTTTTTGGTTTATTTTTTTGCGTGGTATCGAGTATCGCAATACTTTTTTATGGTATCGAAACCGAATAAAAAATTTGGTATCGCAACAACTCTATATTGTACTGCATTTACTATTAGTGTATTACACGGTGTAAAATGGCCACGGCAACCATCGGGTCCCCGCCACCGCAGCGCAGGGACCTGATGGCTAAGGAGAGGGAGCACAAACCTCCCATATGACCGCGGCATATGAGGGGTTAATCCACCGCCATCTGCATAATCACCGATGCTGGTTGATGCAGCAGGTGTCCGGCTGTCAGTAACAGCTGGATCCGTGCTGTTGATTGCCGGACCGCTCCTGGTGGGAGGAAGGACTGCAGGACGAGAATGCTCGTCCTGGGGCGCAAAGTACCGGCCATTTAGGACGATTCTCGCCCTGGGTCCTTAAGTTGTTAAAGGGGTTGTGCAAGGGTTATGCAAGGGTCAGAATAGGTCATCAATATCCTATCGGCGGGGATCCAATACCCGGCACCTCAATCAGCTGTTTGAAGAGGAGGTGGTGCTCCATGCAACCCCTCCTTCCAGTTTATTACACTGCCTCTCATCTCAGAAGTGCAGTGCAATTAATAGTACTCGCTCCATTCGCTTGAATGGAGCAAGTACTTTTAATTATAGTACGTCACGGCTGCAAGGGAGATGATGCGTTGTGTAATGAAGAGGAAGCATGGAGCAATCAGGAGAACACCGAATGGCTGGGGACTGAGCCATCAGAGAGCTTGTCTGATGGATTTTGCATTGAACGCCGCTCTGCAGCTTTCTATATTTTGTAATACATTCAGACTGTAGATACCAAACAGGCTGCAGAGTTTTTAATAAAAGCCAAGTACAAAACTTTTTTTTAGCCCATAATACATGGAATTTGATAGAATCAAAAGCGTCCATAGCCTTTTAAATACAATTTGCAAGAAAAGTTTCTTAAACTTTATGAATCTATGCTTATGTTGCACTGATCACAAACTTTCAAGAATACAATCCAATGTGAATTTGTTTTTGCCCTCTTATTTCTGCTGTAAGTAATGATTTAGAGATGTTTGCCTATTGGGGGGATGCTACATTTAAGGCCTCATGCACACGACCCATTCACCTCAATGGGGCCTCAAAAGATGCGGACAGCACTCCGTGTGCTGTCCGCATCCGTTGCTTCGTTCCGTGGTCTGCAAAAAAAATTATAACCTGTCCTATTCTTGTCCGTTTTGCGGACAAGAATAGGCAGTTATATCAATGTCTGTCCGTGCCATTCCGCAAATTGCGGAACACACACTGACTCCATCCGTGTTTTGCGGATCCGCAATTTGCAGACCGCAAAACGCACAATGGTCGTGTGCATGAGGCCTAAAGCTTATTTCTCACGAGCAATGCAGATTCTGTCAGGATCTGTTATGGGAAAATCGACTGCAATTGCGTACAGTTTTTTGTGCATGGATGCAATCGGTTTTTGATGTGTTTTTCACGCACATGAATTAAAACTGAAGAATTTAAAGAATAACTGTCACATTTAGACCCCAATTTCAATTTTCATATATGCAGTTACTAATAACATGATATTCCAGAATCGGGTACTATTAGACTGACTTACTCCATATTTAATAAGATTCAGCCCTTAGCAACCAGTCTGCATAAAACTGCAATTTCTCTATTCAGTTAAGATGGCCGCCACTGCCCTCACCTTCAGGCTAATCCCGCCTGCCCTCACTTGCCAGTAACAATAGCCCCCCAAAAGTGTCAGTAACCAGAGCCCTCCCCCCCCTAAAGGGTTAATCTCCTGCAGCACAAAGGGGTCCTCTTATCACATGTTGCCTTCATTTATACACTGAGCAGATGGCAGATCTCCCTTCCCTGGTCTGCGCTGCTCCAACTCTGCATTGTCCCAGTCTGCTGAGTGAGGGAGCGTCTGCCAAGTGCAGAGACAGGGAGAAGTGCACACAGCCCAGGCACTGTTATCAGCTGCTGGGGAGGACCTGGCTTTGATCATTTACTTACAGTCCCTGGCTGTCAGGACTGTGACCTTGCACGTCCTCAATCCTTCAACACATAGACGGACCATGCCTAGCAACTCTATTTTAAGCACAGGTAAAAGTAGGCAGTACAGAGAACAAAACTGTGGAATTAAGGGGTAATTGAATACACAGTGAAAAGTTGAAATAGGGCCACCAAAGTGATATTAATCACCACAATCCAATACTCCAAAAAATAAAAATAAAATGACAGTTATACTTTAACACTCAACATCTATCAACCATCCGTGAAAAATGCATTGCGTCCCGATTTCATTGAAAACTGGCTTGTGGCACACCATTGTGGATTACACATTCTCATGCAATAAAACTGCGGCGTACACTGCCAGCAAAGTGTATGAGATTAGTCAATTGTCAGGCACATTTAGCTGTTTTCTTTTTCAGTGTGGAAATTGACGGTCATGATTTTGAAATCCACAGCATGTCAATTCTATGTCTGTTCTTTTGCACAAATTTTACCCTTTTCAATGCACGGGTGAGATGTGTGAAAAAAACGCAAGTAATGCATAGGTTTTGGTGCAGAAATGCACAGAAAACCACATGAAAAACCGTGTGGAATTTGTGTTTTGAAATCTGCACTTGTGTGTAGGTATCCTAATGCCTAATGTTCCATTGGAGTTGTAATGTTATTAATATCAAGGTGATCCTTCATGATGTCAGAACATATATTGCTCTAAGTCAGACAGGCAAAAGGGGAAAATAGGCAAAGGTGTCGAGACACCCTGACCTGAATATTCAGGGTTGATGCCAGACCGTTATAAGGAAATGTAAAGCTGTGTAATAAACACAAATCTCTCAACAGGAGGACTGTCTTCTGAAGGTCTGGTACCCATTGACAGGGTGGAAATCCTCTTTTTTACCTCATGAAGTTCAAGAGAAAAAGGGGAGCCCCATTGATGTCAACTTTTCATTTGTGTACCTAGCCCACCCCCGAGCAGTGATTGGTTTTTCATGGAGGAACACAAGCAGGTTTATGCCCAGGTAAAACATTTTTGTGAGCCATCGTATAGTTTGAGGTGGAAGATGGTGGTAACATGTTCATTGCCCTTTCTTTCTAGCTGGCTACAAGTAAGTGACAATGTGTACTTTGTATCTAGAGGCTGAAATTTCTTATGCTTTTGGAGTTATTTTGTTACAGTAATATTTTACGTGGTGTGCTGCAGTAACGTTAGGAGGTTAAAATACCATAATAAGGGTCCATATACACGTCTGTAGAATGTGTCCGCACCCGTTTCTCTATGGGGCTGGATTGGATGCGGACAGCACACAGTGTGCTGTCAGCTTCCGCATTTCCGGAGCGCGGCCCCGGACTTCCGGTCCACGGCTCCGCAAAAAAATAGAACATGTTCTATTCTTCTCCACAATTGCAGACAAGAACAGACAATTCTATGGGGGTGCCAGCTGGGTGTGTTGCGGATCCGCAATGCACTACGTACGTGTAATTTTACCCTAAGAATAAATCAAAGTATCCTTAAAGGGCTTCTGTCAGCAAATTTGTACCTATGATAGCAGAGCTTCTAGGTGTAATGGCAATGCCCCCATTGCTCCTAGAGGCTAATTTGCATATATTAAGACTTCATTGCAAACACATATGACCATGGGACCAACACAAATGCCAAGTGCACATGTAACAGGTCAGCCAGTGTCATAGGTACAGATCTGCTGACAGATTCCTTTTAAGTGCAGTAATAAGTGATAAATATTGTAGAGAGAAGTCAGCTATATTCGGTCTGTTTACCCATCTGCAGTGTGTGCAGTACAAGTGTCTGGCCCATGTTGCCGCTTTAGAGCGTGTGTGTTCTTTAAGTAATACATATTGTACCTTTAGAGTTTTCTTTGTATTTTTTGTCTAAGGCTAGGTCTACACGACGACATTTGTCGCGCGACAGATAGGGCGCAACAGTTGTCGCGCGACATTTTGTTGCACTAATGTCGCGCGACAATTTTTATAATGGCAGTCTATGGTGTCGCACTGCAACATGCGACATGTTGCGACTGCGACGCGACAGTCGCAGAAAAATCCATCTTGAATGGATTTTCTGCGACTGTCGCGTCGCAGTCGCAGCATGTCGCATGTTGCAGTGCGACACCATAGACTGCCATTATAAAAATAGTCGCGCGACATTGGTGCAACAAAATGTCGCGCGACAAATGTCGTCGTGTAGACCTAGCCTAATGATCTAAGAGCTGGTGTAAAGGGAATGTGTCTTCAGTAAATGACCCATTGTTTAAATTAAAAGGGTCATGCAGGGTAATTCAAAGTCTTAAAATAAAAATACATGATATCTGCGCCCGTTTCTCTAGCGCCTTTGTCTACGGCACTGGTGCGGTACTCCTATGCCTGGATAGGCACATGAACGCGGCTGCAAATCATTGTGTTCAGCGGGTTTCAGTTGAGGACAGTGATTGGCTGCAGTGGTCAAATGCCATATCCAGGCACAAACCTTAAAGGGAACCTGTGACCGGGATTTTGGCCATAGAGCTGAGCACATGGGTTGCTAGATGGCCGCTAGCACATCCGCAATACCCAGTCCCCATAGCTCTGTGTGCTTTTATTGTGTAAAAAAAACTATTTGATACAAATATTTGCATACAAAATATGCAAATTAACCTGAGATGAGTCCTGTCCCTGACTCATCTCACAGGTTAATTTGCATATGTATAAAATCTTTTTTTTTTTTTACACAAAAAAAGCACACAGAGCTATGGGGACTGGGTATTGCGGATGTGCTAGCAGCCATCTAGCAACCCATGTCCTCAGCTCTATACACAAAATCCCGGTGACCGGTTCCCTTTAAACAAACAGTGGCGAGAGTGCCTGACCAGGGCCAGGGGAAACGGGTGAGTATATCATGTGTTTTCATTTTAAGACCTTGTAAGATAACCCCTTTAATGTTTTGTGTTAAACATACTTTTGGTGATGTTGTTTTTTTTTATTTTCCTTTTCATTATGTGTAGAACAATCCTAAAATCCTTTTGTTTTCACACTGACCACTGAGACTCATGTGGTCAATGCAGAGATCCCTGTACAGGAACAGGGGGTAGATAAGATGGATCCAGTTCTATCTATACAGTGATGTTACCGGTCACAGTACCACTGTCTGAGATGATATCAAAACTTTTGGCATGTCTCTATGACATATCAAAATTTGTTTGAAAACTCAGTGACCCTTTAATGTGGACATCAACTAAGAGGTATGGGGGAAGGTTGTAAAATTCACTTAACTTTTTTGCCTGGGACCTGGAACATACCTCCATTTTCACCCAGGCAACCCCCCTGACTTGAGCATCGGAGCAGTTCCTGCGCGCAAAGGCATTTTCAGGAGTTCCGGTGAAGCATGGGGCTGCCAGGAAGCCAAGTGACATCACCGGCACTGATGGGCGGGCTTTAGCGCTGCCCTAGCCAGTGAAACAGCTAGGGCAGCGCTAAAGCACGCCCATCAGAGCCGGTGACGTCACCGAACACAGTGCCAGACGGAAGCCTCGGCCCGGCAGTTTGTTATTGTAAACAAAAAGAGCCTGAGATCTAGCGCAGGGCAAGGCAGCGCATAGGAGCATGAGAGCAGCTCTGAGCATCGGAGAAGCTCTGACCCCGGACAACCCCCTTTAACTACCCTCTGACCTCTATTAGTTTTGCTATATTTCCTTAACTGAGCATTTATTTCAATTTCAGGGGATCTGTGTGCAATGTGCTACTTACATCCTGTCAAGATGGCATTTGTCGCCTCTGGGCTGAGACACTTTTGCCAGAGGATAGCCTTCTCGGGGGCCAAATAGTCAATTATGACAGCTCCAGCAGCAGTTTGTCAAATGCAGGGAAGCGGAAGGACAAGATTGAACATGCTCTTGAGGTAAGTTAAAAAAAAAAAATATATGGACATAAATATGGAAAATATGGAAATGTGTGCGTTTCAAATAAACGTAGAAAATAAAAATATAACTAAATTTAAGAAGTTACGCTAATTGCTTTCAGACAATTAGGCGCCTTTCACATGGGGCGAGTTTTCTGTGCGGGTGCAATGCGTGAGGTGAACGCATTGCACCCTCACTGAATCCGGAACCATTCACTTCAATGGGGCTGTGCAGATGAGCGGCGATTTTCACGCATCACTTGCAGCATGCTCTATATTGTGTTTTTCACGCAACGCAGGCCCCATAGAAGTGAATGGGGCTGCGTGAAAATCGCAAGCAAGCGTGGATGCGGTGCGATTTTCACGCATGGTTGCTAGGTGACTATAGGGATGGGGACCCAATCTTTATTATTTTCCCCTATAACATGGTTATAAGGGAAAATAATAGCATTCTTAATACAGAATGTTTAGTAAATTAGGAATGAAGGGGTTAAAATAAACTCACCTCATCCACTCGTACGCGCAGCCCGGCTTGTCTTCTTTCTTCTTCTTTGAGGCCCTGGAGGAAAGGGACCTTTGGTGACGTCACTGCTCTCATCACATGGTCCGTGGTCTCACGCTCGTGCAAAATGCATTAAAACGCTTTGCATTCGCGCTGAAAAATCGCACATTTTCCCACAACGCACCTGCATCTTTTCCCGCAACGCCTGTGTGAACCCAGTCTTAGACTCCTGGCTGTCACAGTAAAACCTCCGTTGCCAGTGAGCACAATGCCAGAGCTGAAGGACCATTCCATACCCAGTGGGTACTGCAATCGCCTATTTTTGTGACAGGTTGGAAAGGAAATGATACTGGCAGGGTTACCGTCCCTCAATCGATTAATCTTCGTCATTTGGCGTCTCCTGGGGAAGAAGACATACAGAGGAATTTCATCAGGCCCTGCACTCCAGAATTCTGGCTCCAAAAAGTCCATTTTTTTTTATTTTTTTGCAATTTTACACTGCTTGCTCCGGTTTTGAAAAGTGTTTGGGGGAAATGGGCATGGTTAACGATGTTAAATAATTCTACTCCAGGTTTATCTCTGCGACTTAATAAAAAATATAAAAAATAACAAAATTGTGTTGCAAACTTACTCCAGTAGGGAGGTGGTGTAGAAAGTGAAGGAACATCTCTGTGTTAGACTTGATGCAGCAAATGTATTAAAACATTGTGCAACATTTGGCACAAATTATGGAAAAACGGGGAGATTTATCATTATTTATTTATTTTACGCAGTTATATAGCCCTGACATATTCCGCAGCACACAGTCCCCAATGGGACTCACAATCTAATCTCCCTATGCCAGTTTTCTGCCTTAAAACCCCCCCCCACAAATCTCATGTTTGCTACTTTTTCTATGCCACTGCTACTAAATGTATTTCTATGCTGCCCTCAGCACTTTCTGAGAAGGGACAGGGACAGTGGGCCCAGCAAATTCCAGCAGCTCGGAGCTGCCATGTGTTTCCGTTTAGGTGCACGGACTGCCGGAGGATGCGCCTAAGTTATGACCTGTGCCTCCTCCAGGAAGCTGCGGGGTCATAGCACATGCTGGTGTTGATCCATCTCCCACACAGACTCATCCTGATAAATCTTCCCCATATGTTATGACACTTGTTCCTCAGTGCCCCAGGATTCAGTGTCTAAGAGATCTCTGCACACTCAGCATTAGAGGTAACGTAGTAGACAACCAGCAAATTTCAGTCTATGACATAGACCATACAAAGCCTGACTTTACGTCATCGGCCTCAGCCGTTGTGTGGACTACAGGAAAAAGAATAGCATGGCAAACCTTCCTGGGCCTGGTTATACACCTATACAACCTATAGCAGGCAAAGGCTAAAACTATTTTCTTAGCCCGGTATCTTTGCCGTATAGAAAATGCTTATTGTTTTTGCTCTTCTTCAGACAATTCATCACTTGAAACACTTGAGAAGAGGCAGAAGACGCTCTTCTGTTCTGGCTGCTCACACCGAATTGCTACCAAGTCAGCCAAGCCAGCAGGAAGCCCACAGGCACATCTCGCATCACGCTAATTCTTTGTGTCATTTTCACATAGCAGCAAGCATAAATCCAAACACTGGTAACGTGGAAGCTTAGATATTTGATTTCCCTTTTTGTACTCTTATGTTGTGTATACCTCCTGTATGTATGTGTTGTATTTAAAGGGATTCTATTACCAGGATTGGGCCTATAGAGACGTTCATAGGTCTCCTTCTGCTGGTTTTAAATATACTTGTGTTATCAATCATTTAGTTTGGACCCCAGCCATGGCCCTTTATCTGCAGCCCAGCACCGCCCCACATGCAAAAATGCCCTCCTTTTAGCCCTGACGTCCCTGCCTATAAGCGCTGTAATCCCGCGCACTGACACGTGCATTCCCTAAGGCTGCTGCCAGCACAGGGAAGAAAGACTGCGCGGGCGCTTATGTGCCATGTGCATGCACGTGTGCGGGATTACGGTGCTTCTGGCCAGTGAGTTTGGGGCTGGAAGCAGGGCATTAAATGTGGGGCGGGGCTGGGCTCCAACAGCGACAGGGAGAGTCCCTTGGGCTCCTTAGGAAGATAATTTGCATTTTTTTTTTGTATATGCCCTAAATCATTGATGGCAGTAACACAAATATATTTAAAACATGCTCTGCACATATAAACGTCTCTATACGCATAATCCTGGTGACAGAATCCCTTTAAAGGGCTTCTGTCACCCCACTAAACTCTTTATTTTGTTTGTTGAGTACTTATAATCCCTATCCTGCGATATAGCTATACATTGTTATTAATCATTTTCGTTCTGTAGATATGTCAAAAAGCGTACTTTTATAATATGCTAATTACCTGTCTACCAGCAAGTAGGGCGGCTACTTGCTGGTAGCAGCCGCAAAAAAACGCCCCCTCCTCCTGTTGATTGACAGGGCCAGCCGCGATCTCCTCCTCCGGCCGGCCCTGTCAGCATTTTAGAAATCGCGCGCCTGTGTTGATTCGGCGCAGGCGCTCTGAGAGAAGGAGGCTCTCCTCCTCAGCACTCCCTCAGTGCGCCTGCGCTGGTGACGTGACTGAAAGAGAAGACGTCATCGGCGCAGGCGCACTGAGGGAGTGCCGAGGAGGCTAGCCAATCAACAGGAGGAGGGGGCGTTTTTTTGCGGCTGCCACAAGCAAGTAGCCGCCCTACTTGGTGGTAGACAGGTAATTAGCATATTATAAAAGTACGTTTTTGACATATCTACAGAACGAAAATGATTAATAACATCATGTATAGCTATATCGCAGGATAGGGATTATAAGTACCTGTTGTGATCGGTCTGCTGCAGAGAATCCTGGTTTTATGTAAGATGGCTAAGAAAATAACGTACAATATTAAGGACCTATCCACAGGATAGTCCATCCATATCAGTTCAGTGGGGGGGTTACACTCCTGCTGATCAGCTGTATGAAGAGGCTGCACACACTTCTGTGAAGAGGCCACAGCATACCAAGCACAGCGCCATACATCTTGTAGTGGCTGTGCTTGGTATTGCAGCTCAGCCCCATGTTTCAATGGGACTGGTCAATGAAGTGTTAAGGCCGCTTCAAACAGCTGATCAGTGGGAGTGCTGGGGGTTGTACCCCCACTTATTTAATAATGATGACCTACCTTGAGGATAGGTCTGCAACATTGTACTCCTAGAAAACCTCTTTAAAAATAGTACTAGCAAAGCAAATGAGATTTTTTTCTTTCCCTTGTTGCTTAAATTGAACAATAATTTACATATTTCCAGATATTCCTTCTGTTTTGGCTGGAGCAGCTTTTAACCTGGATGAAGGTTATGGAGGTTTTGTGGTCCATTGGCTTAACAACAAGGAATTGCACTTTACAGCTTCCATTGAAATCTTTATACAGCATCTGAAAGCCATTGTGGACCAGCAGACGGAGAATGCTGAAGATGAAGAGGATGCAGATGGCTTATTAATGAAACTAGATGATGGTTAGTATAACAGCAAAAGCTGTTGGAAGCTACATATTTCAGTTAGGCTGGGTTTGCATCTGCATTTTGAACGGCGGCAGTCAGTTCCGGTGGAGGAACAGATTGCTGGAGTTCACCATATCCAGCATAGCCAGATACCACCGTGCACCGACAGATCCCCAGGCTGGGTTTACATCTGCATTGTGAACTCCGGCAGTCAGTTCCGGTGGAGGAACAGACTGCTGGAGTTCACCATATCCGGCATAGCCAGATACCACCGTGCACCGACAGATCCCCAGGCTGGGTTTACATCTGCATTGTGAACTCCGGCAGTCAGTTCCGGTGCAGGAATAGACAGACTGCTGGAGTTCACCATATCCGGCATAGCCAGATACCACCGTGCACCGACAGATCCCCAGGCTGGGTTTACATCTGCATTGTGAACTCCGGCAGTCAGTTCCGGTGCAGGAATAGACAGACTGCTGGAGTTCACCATATCCGGCATAGCCGGATACCACCGTGCACCGACAGATCCCCAGGCTGGGTTTACATCTGCATTGTGAACTCCGGCAGTCAGTTCCGGTGGAGGAACAGACTGCTGGAGTTCACCATATCCGGCATAGCCGGATACCACCGCGCACCGACAGATCCCCAGGCTGGGTTTACATCTGCATTGTGAACTCCGGCAGTCAGATGGGATCACATGTAATTCTAACAAGGAATGATGTGTCCATCACTGCACGTCTACAGACTTTCTCAATCTTTGTTCTAGGGGAGCTGGAGGGTGAAAGGTCTTTGACTGGATCTCCTGAGCATGAAGAAGTGGATAAGGATTCGAGTACAAAAGCATCTTCACCTGGTGCTACCCTTCCTCTACCCACTGTGTTATTAGAGCGGAAAATTGAATCCCTCCTCGCAGAGTGGAACAAGAATGCGGACATGCTCTTCACTATTCACCCTGTGGATGGTACTTTTCTACTGTGGCATGTTAACTATTTGGATGAATACAATCATGGAATCTTCAGACAAGTTCAGGTATTATTTTATGATCCTGTGCGTATTAAAAAGGTTTTCCCATCTGTGGTGTAATCACGCGGTAGATGCACAACACTCGTCTAATACTGCCGGTGCCAGATTGCCGCTCCATTCAGACTCCTCCTAGCTGCAGTCTTGCAGTCCCCCATTCAGTTGACCAATGGGAGTATTCTCCCCCTGCTTATTTAGCTTTTAGCATTTTTGTAGGTAAAAAAAAGTGTACACCGGAATACCACTTTAAAGGACGTCTGTCAGCAGATTTGTACCTATGACAATGGCTGACCTGTTACATCTCCGATTGACAGCTGAAGGCATCTGTGTGGTCCCATAGTCATATGTGCCCGCATCGGAGAAAAATGACGTTTCAATATATGCAAATGAGCCTCTAGAAGTGTGAAAATGTGATCACACTCCTAGAAGCTCATTTGCATGTAAGCCTCTAGGAGCAACAGGGGCGTTGCCATTACACCGAGAGGCTCAGATCTCTCTGCAACTGCTGCACCCGCTGCACTATGATTGACAGGGCCTGGCATGATCACGTTTACACTGTCAATCAGGGTCAGCATGTGCAGAGGGTGCGGCACTTGCAGAGAGAGCAGAGCCTCTCGGTAAAACATCAATGTCCCCGTTGCTCCTAGAGGCTCATATGAACGTGGGACCAACACAGATGCCTCCAGCTGCCAAGTGCACATGCAACAGGTCAGCCAAAGTCTGCTGACAGATGCCCTGTAAGTACTGACCATTTTATTTATTTTCTTGGCAGCTCTTTTATTACTTGGAATTTTGTAGTAATTTAGTTTTTTTTAGCTCACATGTAATAGTGGTAGTTACCACTCCCAATAGACTTTGTGACTATGCCAGTGGACACTTGTGGAAAGATGCTTCAGGGATTGTGCTTCTCTCATGAAATACTACGGAGATTCTTACTAGTCAGAGGATCAGTTGCTGAAATACACAATTGCATTTACTTATTCTCTTTCTTTAGAACTGTCCATTACAGAAGGTATGTAACAATGGCAAAATGTTAAACATCCATGTTTCTAATACCTATGCCACCAATATTAGATAGCTGGGGGTTCTGGCGCTCCCACCCCTGCCGACCAGCTGTTTGAAGGGCCCATGGCACTGTGTGAGCGCTGCAGCCACTTCAGACTTTACATTGCTCTATGCGATGTTTGTACTCGGAGTGCAGGGTTTTTCATAGAGGCTCCTCTGAGAATCACAGCATTATCCCATTCACTTGATTGGAACAAGGCTGCAGTACTTAGAACAGCTGCTATGAGACGTACGGTCTTCTGAGTATGAACAGCATAGCACAGTAAAAACCGAAGAGGCCGCAGCACTCTCACGAATGCAATGGCGTTTTCAAACAGCTGATCGGTGGGGATGCCAAAGGGGTATTCAACAGAGCAAAAATATCTTACTAAAGTATGTGTTTAAGTTCCATTCAGAGATCCACTCTTAGACTGCGTTCACCAACTGTGACCTGCCATTTAGCAGAACTCGCAGCATCTTAGGTCACTATGATGTGCCTGTCACATGGACTGGATTTCATGGATAAGAAAATGGTTGTGTAAAAGCAATCTTAGAAGGAGTTGTCTCATCTTAGACATTGGAGGCATTTCGCTAGGATGGCTCGGCTATCTCCGGCAGTCCCATAGAAGTAAATGGAGAGGTGGCCATGCATGCGCACTCGCTCAACTATTTTTGGAACTCCAATAGAAATTAATGGAGAGCACACCGCGCATGCACGGTGCACTCTGTTTCACTTTCGGGGGACCGTTCTGGAGGTACAGTAGGTGTAGCTCCCGGAGGTGGGACCTGCACTTATCTGAAAGTGTGAGATGACGCAACCCCCTTAAAGGTCCTTTTATACGGGCAGATCATTGGGACATTATCAGTGATAAAGGTTTGTAGAAACGTTGATTCCTAATAATTGTCTCCATGCTCTTTCTTTGGGTCACTTATCTTTCGGTCAGCACCCAAATTCGTCATTTTTGGGCACCACACCAGGGATCTCCTGCCAAAAACAGTGAATCTGTATAGGGACAAGGGATCATATAGGTGTAAATGCAGCTCTCCACTGCTAAACGGCTCGTTCCTGATAATATAATATGTCAATCAGTCCATGGGGCTGTAGCGAGAGAAGTTGCTGTATTTGTTGACATGCAGCGCATCGGTGTGTGCAAAGGTTCAGCGTAGTCGTCCACTAGTCTATCTGTTGCAAGCATTTAATGAAGAAAATGACCAAATGAGGTTGATGCATAAGGCCCCATGCACACGGCCGTGTGCGGGCCGTGGAACCGCGGCCTGGATCCCTCCTGAGAGCAGGAGCGCACGGCGTCACTGGTTGCTATGACGCCGTGCGCTCCCTGCTGCCGCCTGCAATACAGTAATACACTGGTATGATCTATACCAGTGTATTACTGTACTGTGCCGGCAGCAGGGAGCGCACGGCGTCATAGCAACCAGTGACGCCGTGCGCTCCTGCTCTCAGGAGGGATCCAGGCCGCGGTTCCACGGCCCGCACACGGCCGTGAAACACGGCCGTGTGCATGGGGCCTAAGGCTGTTAAAAATCTGTGAAATACTGACAAGTCTTTTAAGTTTCGTTTCCAGTTTATTTTTGTCACTATTGATTTTTCTACTTTTATATGTAACAACTAGCGGACCTATCTGCCCCTGTGTTTGAAGAAGTTTCTCCAAGCTCCTTTGCAGCATGACTACAGTATAGTTGAGCTCACAAGTCCCTGGTTGATATAACTATACAGAATCTTCTGGCAGAGGAATAGCCTGCCAGAGTTCATTGTATCTGGCATAGCCTTTCCCCGCCGGAGCACATTGACTATAATGATGACCCGGCGGGAAGCTGGCCTGTTTCTGGCATAAGTGCTGGGATTCAGCTGGACAAGCACTGGTTTTGGCCGGCCAAATACTGGCACTAATGCTGGATTTCTGCCGGGTCCAATTATAGTCAGCTCTGCCAGACACGATGGACTCCGGCAGACAGTTTCTCTGCTGGAAGGTTTTAACATTAGTCTGACGCTAACCCAAATTGTTTGCTTTATACAACATTATGCCTTTTTGCAACTTTAGTCTCCTTTTTAGTTGTCAAATGCCTTTTATTAAACAACTTAATGTCCAGTTTTTTCAAGTTCATTTAAAGTGGAACTCCAGCTGCTTTACATAATATATTTTGGAACTACGTAAATATATAGTTTATTATATTATTCCTTTTATCCAGTGTACTCAAATTATAATCTGCAGGAGTGCTAAGAATTTCACATTTTATGAAGTTGCCGTAAAGGGCTTTTCTGTTATTTTTATATTGATACCCATCTAAAGGATAGTTCATCAATCTAAAAGGAATGGAAAAAATTGCGGTTCTGCAGTACTGTCGGCATCAGTACTACATAACTCCGTCCACTGTGTGTAGTGGATGAATCTGGTTATTGCTCAGTTGGAGCAGCGCTGCAGTGAACGGAGCTGAAGTTCCAGTGCAAACCTCTGGAGGTGCTGCAGAACAGCTGCTCAGCAGGGTGTCCGTCCCTCAACAATCGGATATTGATGACCTATGCCCAAGATGGGCCATCAGTATAAAAAACCATCCAGCAGAAAGCATCATTCATGTGTGGGTTGAGTTTGCGTTTAGCAGATTCATAAGGTCACAGAGCCGACAATCCTTTAGTTATTTCGGACTCCCTGGTGCTTTCATCATCCATTAGTGGATGCTCCTGTGACCTTCCTTTTAATAACTGAACAGATTTTGTGCCTGAAGTTCTTTTGCTCTTTTATCCTGAGGCTTTTCCACTAGTATATAATATGCTTCTCTCAAGTTCTATTGTGTATCTCCGAATCCACATAATGCCTAGCTTCCAGCGCCGATGTTCATTTATGGATGCTAGGAGACAGCGGTGTAGTAATGGCTTCTGGGATGTTCCATATCTTAAGTAAAAGAAAGCAAAACGTGACATTTTCCAGGTCCCCTAGTGCCTACATACTTCCAGAGTACAATGCTTCAGGCATATGATTTTATTTTTGTAGAATGTTCTTCTTTTTGTTATTGACCATTAGATCAGCCTACGGAATATGTTTATGCCTAGATGATAATTTGTGTGTTTTGTTTTCAGATAGCCTTCTCTTCTCGGATACCAGTTGCTTTTCCATCAGGAGATGCTAGCTCGCTAAGCAAAAACATAATGATGTATGCGTGTACTACCTCCTCCAAGGAAGATGCTTCTGCCCTTCTGCAGCAAGCGATGATGGCAAGTGACCTATCTGTAAATCCTTTGAATGCGCTTCCAAATGGAACCAGTATGGCGCCAACGGTCCTGATGGTTTCCAAACATATTGATGGGTCATTGAATCAATGGGCTGTGACCTTTGCAAATAAGTCTGCCTTTTCTTCAGTGCTCACAGTGTCACACAAGTTTCGCTATTGCGGCCACCGATTCCACTTGAATGATTTGGCCTGCCATTCTGTACTCCCTTTGCTGTTGACGTCCTCTCACCATAATGTGCTGGTGACTCCAGACTCTGAGTGCAATCCATGGGAGACAGAACAAGTAGTGGATCCTGCGAGGAATTTAAAAGGGTTCCCCAAGCAACATTTTAGAAACGCAGCTACTCAGACGTTTCATGACCCAAATGCAATTTACAGTGAACTTATATTATGGCGAGTTGATCCAATTGGGCCCTTATCATACAGTGGGGGAGTTTCTGAACTGGCCCGCATTAACTCTCTTCGTACTTCTGCCTTTTGTAATGTGGCATGGCTTCCAACACTTATACCAAGTTATTGTTTAGGTGAGTGTTCTAAAATATGTAGTTGTGATTTTTATTTTATTTTTGCGCTCCAGTCTATTAAGTACATGTGCTTAGCAGAATGCAATATACTATGGGGTTGTACTAGGCATTGAATGTGTCATATCCGTGGTCCTGATCCCCTCCACTCCAACTCCCCACACAGATACCCAACAGTGTTATCCTGCTGTCTAACACTATACTGTACCTACCGTGTTGCCCGGTGCCCCTAAATGCTGTACTGTATGAATATTAATTCCATACAGATAGCCCCCCTCAATATAATTGTACCCACCAGATATTGCCCATGACAGTAAAAGTGCCATCCCCTGAAATAATTGTGGGCATTAATACTGTCATGGCTTTTAGGCCTATTTCACATGAGCGATACGGATTGTATCAGGATCTGTTAAGAAAAGAACTGATGGTTTTGCATCAATCAGTTTTGTCAGCGCATTGCATTCAGTGTTTGCGTTTTTTCCGTCTGGATTGTATGTGTTTTTCTTGCACGTGAAAAAAACAAAAAACAAAAACCCCCAAAAATACCTAAGTATTACAAATTACATCTCCTAGCAACTTTCTGTGAAAAGCGCATTACATCCAGATGCCTTCTATTTTTTATGCAGGCCCCATTCACTTCTGTGGAGCCTGAGCCGCGTGAAAAACGCACATTATAGAATATGCTAAGGTTTTTCCAAAATGCAGAGATGATGCATGAAAAACGCACTCATGTGCACAGACCCATTGCATTGAATGGGCCAGGATTCAGACCAGATGCTACGCGTTACTACACACATCGCATCCGTCCAGAAAACTTGCTTGTGTGAAAGAGCCCTTAAAAGGGGTTGTCTCACTTCAGCAAATTATATTTATTATGAAGATAAAGTTAACCCCTTCACGACTGCCATACTGCTATATATGTGTAGCTATACCCCGTGCAGCTAGAACGTGTATAAACATTATGGCAGCTCTTTAATCCAAGCGCTGCAAAGCGCTTGGATTAAAGCTTCTTCCCCTGCACTGCCAATGTCGGGCACAGTGCAGAGTCCAGTAATGCCGGCAAGGGACCAATTAGAGAGGTCCCTTGCCAGCGATTGCTCCGATTGGTTAGTCTTTGCAGACTAACCAATCGGATCGCTGCAGTGTAAAAGTGCTGATTTGAGGCTCTGATCTGCAATCTGCACTCTTCAGATCAGAGCCTGAAATTGGGTACCATATGCTCCGTGGCCCCAATATGTGAGCCCTGTGCCGGCCGTGCACTGTGCCCGCCTGCCCCCATCCATGGCCTTTGCTATCTGTGTCTTTTGCCCATCTGTGTCCCCTCCCTAGCCTTCATCTGTGCCCCCTTGTGCGGTGCCCCTGCTCTATGTGATGGCGGCGGCTCTGTTCCTGAGCCGCCACCATCAGCAGCGAGTGTCAGCTGTATGCTGACACTCTGCTTTTACCCCTTAGATGCCGCTGTCAGCGGCATCCAAGGGGTTAACAGAGGGGGGGGGCTCCATCTCTCAACCATTGGGCTGCCGTGCTGCGATGGCAGCGGCCCGATGGTTGCCATAGCGTCCAGGCGTCCAGTGTTGCCATCGTCCAGTGTAAAACTGGTAGCATTATACTTTGCAATGGAAGAGCATTGCAAAGTATAGTACAGCCATCAGCCCCACTAGATATCCAAGACCCAAGTGGGACTTGACAAAAAAAAAGTGTGAAAATAACAAAAAAAAGTAAAAAATAAATGTAAAAACATAAAAAAAGTAAATAAAAAAATAAAATAAATTGCATTTTTCCACATCCGCACATTTATAAGAGATTAAAAAATAAAAATAAACTACACATATTAGATATCACCGCGTCTGTAACGACTGACTATATAACATGATCCACCCCGTCCGATAAACACCATAAAAAAATAATAATAATAAAAACTGTGTCAAAAAATTCAATTTTTGTCACCTTACATCACAAAAGTGCAACATCAAGCGATCAAAACGGCGTATGTCCCACTAAATGGTACCAATAAAACAGTCCCCTCATCCTGCAGAAAATGAGCCCCTGTATAAGAAAATCTCTTAAAAAAAAAATAAAAATTAAAAATAAAATATAGCTCTTAGAACACGGAGACGCATCATTAAACCTAATTTTTTTGTTTAAAATATACTATTCTTGTGTTAAAGTGAAATAAATTTTAAAAAGTATACATATTAGTTATCGCCGTGTCCGTGACAAACAGCTCTGAAAAATGTTACATGAACTAACCCCTCTGCTGAACACCGTACAAAAAATAAAATAAAAACGGTGCCAAAAAAAGCCATTTTTTGTCATCTATCATCACAAAAATTGCACCACCAAGCAATCAAAAAGGCTTATGCCCCCCATAATAGTACCAAATAAACCGTCACCTCATCCTGCAAAAAATGAGATCCTACCTAAGACAATCAGTCAAAACATAAAAAAGCTATGGCTCTCAGACTAAGGAGACAGACACTAAAACATTTTTGTGGTTTAAAAAATGCTGCTATTGTGTAAAATGTAAATAAATAAGAAAAAGTATATATATTAGGTATTGACATGTCCGTAGCGATCTGCTCTATAAAAATTTCACATGACCTAACCCCTCAGGGGAACGTAAAAATAAATAAACAAAAACTGTTGCCCGATAAAGTGTAACAATGAATGATCAAAAAATCATATGTACCCAACAATGGTCCTGCAAAAAAAGAGCCCCTGCACAAGACGAATGGCAGAAAAATAAAAATAAGGCATTCAGAAAATGGAGACACAAAAACATTATTTTAAAAAAAATGCTTTATTATGTAATACTGAAACAAACAAAGAAAGTAGACATAGTTAATATCATTACGTCCATAACAACCTGCTCTATAAAAATAGCACATGATCTACCCTGTCAGATAAATATTGTAAAAAATAAAAAAGACTGTGCCAAAACAGCCATTTTTTTATATTATATATTATATGTACCCCAAAATAGTACCAATTAAACTGGCACCTTATCCCCTAGTTTCCAAAATGTGGTCACTTTTGGGGAGTTTCTACTGTAGGGGCATCAGGGGGGCTTTAAATGGGACATAGCATCTAAAAACCAGTCCAGCAAAATCTGCCTTCCAAAATCCATGTGGCGCTCCTTTCCTTCTGCGCCCTGCCGTGTGCCCTTACATCAGTTTACGACCTCATGTGGGGTGTTTCTGTTAACTGCGGAATCAGGGTAATAAATATTAAGTTTTGTTTGGCTGTTAAAATGGAAAATCTGCCAAAAAAGTTGAATTTCATCTCCATTTTCCATTAATTATTGTGGAACACCTAAAGGGTTAACAAAGTTTGTAAAGTCAGTTTTGAGTAACGTGAGAAGTGTAGTTTCTGCAATTGGGTCATTTATGGGGAGTTTCCACTATCTAAGCCCCACAAAGTGACTTCAGACCTGAACTGGTCCCTAAGGCCTCTTTCACACGGGCGTGAGTTTTTTTGCCCGGATAAGAGCCGGGTGCGTTGCGGGAAAATGCACGATTTTTTCTGCGCAAGTGCAAAACATTGTCATGCGTTGCACTCGCGTGAGAAAAATCGCGCATGTTTGGTACCCAAACCCAAACTTCTTCATAGAAGTTCGGGCTTGGGATTGATGTTCTGAAGATTGTATTATTTTCCCTTATAACATGGTTATAAGGGAAAATAATAGCATTCTGAATACAGAACGCATAGTAAACCAGCGCTAGAGGGGTTAAAAAAAAATAAAAAAAAAATTAACTCACCTTAGTACACTTGATCGCGAAGCCGGCATCTCCTTGTGTCTCCGCTGCTGATGAACAGGACCTGGGGTGAGCTGCTCCATTAAATACAGGTTAAGGACCTTTGATGACGTCACTCCGGTCATCACATGGTACGTCACATGATCTTTTACCATGGTGATTCACCATGGTAAAAGATCATGTGATGACCGGAGTGACGTCATCGAAGGTCCTTAACCCCTTAAGGACTCAGCCCTATTTCACCTTAAGGACTTGGCCATTTTTTGCAAATCTGACCAGTGTCAATTTAAGTGCTCATAACTTTAAAACGCTTTGACTTACCCAGGCCGTTCTGAGATTGTTTTTTCGTCACATATTGTACTTCATAACACTGCTAAAATTGGGTCAAAAAAGTGAATTTTTTTGCATAAAAAAATACAATTTTTACCAAAAATTTCGAAAAATTAGCAAATTTCAAAGTTTCAGTTTCTATACTTCTGTAATACATAGTAATACCCCCAAAAATTGCGATGATTTTACATTCCCCATATGACTACTTCATGTTTGTAGAATTTTGGGAATGATATTTTATTTTTTGGGGATGTTACAAGGCTTAGAAGTTTAGAAGCAAATTTTGAAATTTTTCAGAAATCTTCAAAATCCCACTTTTTATAGACCAGTTCAGGTTTGAAGTCATATTGTGGGGCTTAGATAATAGCAACCTCCCAAAAATGACCCCATTCTAGAAACTACACCCCTCAAGGTATTCAAAACTGTTTTTTCAAACTTTATTAACCCTTTAGGTGTTCCACAAGAGTTAATGGCAGATGGAGAAACAATTTCGAAATTTCAATTTTTTGGAAAATTTTCCAATATAATCAATTTTTTCCAGGAGTAAAACAAGGGTTAACTGCCAAACAAAACTCAAAATGGGTTGCCCTGATTCTGTAGTTTGCAGAAACACCCCATATGTGGTCGTAAACTACTGTTTGGCCGAACGGGAGCACATAGAAGGAGGGGAACACCATATGGGTTTTGGAAGGCAGATTTTGCAGGACTGGTTTTGTTTATACCATGTCCCATTTCAAGCCCCCTGTTGCACCCCTAGAATAGAAATTTCAAAAAAGTGACTCCATCTAAGAAAGTACACCCCTCAAGGTATTCAAAACTGGGTTTAGAAACTTTGTTAACCCTTTAGGTGTTCCACAAGAGTTAATGGCAGATGGAGAAACAATTTTGAAATGTCTATTTTTTGGAAAATTTTCCAATATAATCAATTTTTTCCAGGAGTAAAACAAGGGTTAACTGCCAAACAAAACTCAAAATGGGTTCCCCTGATTCTGTTGTTTGCAGAAACACCCCATATGTGGTTGTAAACTACTGTTTGGCCGAACAGGAGCACATAGAAGGAGGGGAACACCATATGGGTTTTGGAAGGCAGATTTTGCAGGACTGGTTTTGTTTATACCATGTCCCATTTCAAGCCCCCTGTTGCACCCCTAGAATAGAAATTTCAAAAAAGTGACTCCATCTAAGAAAGTACACCCCTCAAGGTATTCAAAACTGGGTTTACAAACTTTGTTAACCCTTTAGGTGTTTCACAAGAGTTAATGGCAGATGGAGAAACAATTTTGAAATGTCTATTTTTTGGAAAATTTTCCAATATAATCAATTTTTTCCAGGAGTAAAACAAGGGTTAACTGCCAAACAAAACTCAAAATGGGTTGCCCTGATTCTGTAGTTTGCAGAAACACCCCATATGTGGTTGTAAACTACTGTTTGGCCGAACAGGAGCACATAGAAGGAGGGGAACACCATATGGGTTTTGGAAGGCAGATTTTGCAGGACTGGTTTTGTTTATACCATGTCCCATTTGAAGCCCCCTGTTGCACCCCTAAAATAGAAATTTCAAAAAAGTGACTCCATCTAAGAAAGTACACCCCTCAAGGTATTCAAAACTGGGTTTACAAACTTTGTTAACCCTTTAGGTGTTCCACAAGAGTTAATGGCAGATGGAGAAACAATTTTGAAATTTCTATTTTTTTGAAAATTTTCCAATTTAACCCTTACTTTATTACTGGAAAAAATGGGTTAACAGCCAAACAAAACTCAAAATGAGTTGCCCTGATTCTGTAGTTTGCAGAAACACCCCATATGTGGTCGTAAACTACGGTTTGGCCGAACGGCAGGACATAGAAGAAGGGGAACGGTTTTTGGAAGGCAGATTTTGCTGGACTGGTTTACTTACACCATGTACCCTTTCAAGCCCCCTGATGCACCCCTAGAGTAGAAACTCCATAAAAGTGACCCCATCTAGGAAACTACGGGATAAGGGGGTTGTTGTTTTGGGACTATTTTAGGGGTAAATATGATTTTTGGTTGCTCTATATTACTCTTTTTTGAGGCAATGTAACAAAAAAATTCTAAAATTGTTTCTACATTCGCTATTTAGTTTGTGGAACACCTAAAGGGTTAACATAGTTTGTAAAGTAACTTTTGAATACCTTGAGGGGTGTAGTTTCTTAGATGGGGTCACTTTTTTGGAGTTTCTAGTCTAGGCTACATCAGGGGGGGCTTCTAATGGGACATGGTGTCAAAAAAAAAACTGTCCATCAAAATTTGCCTTCCAGAAACCGTATGGAGTTCCCTTCGTTCTATGCCCTGCCGTGCGGCTATATAGCCATTTACGACCACATATGGGGTGTTTCTGCAAACTACAGAATCGGGGCAATAAATATTGAGTTTTGTTTGGCTGTTAACCCTTGCTTTATTACCGGCAAAAAGGATTCAAATGGAAATTTTGCCCAAAAATTGTTGTTTTGGCACCGTTTTTTTTTTATATTTTTAACACCGTTCATCCGAGGCGTTTGGTCAAAAGTTATTTTTATAGCGACGACTTTTACGCACGCGACGATGCCCATATGTATGGCTCTCAGACTTTGGAGACACTAAGCAGGCATCCTAAAACTGCGGCCCACCAGATGTTGTAAAACTGCAATTCCCACCATGCCCTGCTGATGGCTGTAGGTTTTTCTGGGCATGCTGGGAGTTATAGTTTTACAACATCTGGAGGGCCGCAGTTTGAGGATGCCTGCACTAAAACTAATATTTTTGGGGGAAAAAAAAAATGTTTTCGTGTCTCCAAAGGCTGAGAGCCATAGTTTTTTATGTTCTCTAGTGGACTGTTGGGGATTATAAAAATTTAGTACTCCATGGAAGTGTGATACTCCCTGAAGCAATCGATAACGCAGAGGCCCGGATGATCGGGGCACGTGTCGCACTGAGTGGTGGTGTCCTTCCGTATCCCCCTCCTGCGACACACTCTGCACTTTTTTTGGGTTCGTCCCTTCTTTCCAGTATGGGGGACCACACCTGGAAAGTGTTGGCCAGGGACGATCCGGGCGCCTCCAGTTCCCGAGGTACTCCGGCCTGCTCTTTCCCGGTCCGAAAAGATCAGGTCCTTGAGGACTGCCTCATAGAACTGGAGGAATGTCCCTGTGCTGCCAGCGCTTCGGGATAGTACAAAAGAGTTGTACATGGCAACCTGCACCAAGTAGACCGCAACTTTTTTGTACCATGCCCGGGTTTTGCGCATGGCGTTATATGGCGTGAGGACTTGATCAGAGAGATCAACTCCTCCCATATACCGATTGTAGTCGACGATACAATCGGGCTTGAGGACCGTTGCCGTGGTACCTCGCACAGAGACTGGGGTGGTGCCGTTACCGTGGATTGTGGACAGCATAAGGACATCCCTCTTGTCCTTATACCTGACCAGCAACAGGTTTCCACTGGTAAGTGCACGGGTCTCACCCCTGGGGATAGGTACCTGGAGGGGGTAGGCAGGGAGGCCGCGTTGATTTTTCCGCACGGTCCCACAAGCGAACGTGGATCTGGCGGCAAGGGACCTGAACAAGGGAATGCTGGTATAAAAGTTATCCACGTACAAGTGGTAACCCTTATCCAGCAGTGGGTACATAAGGTCCCACACGAGTTTCCCGCTAACACCCAGAGTGGGGGGACATTCTGGGGGTTGAATACGGGAATCTCGCCCCTCGTACACACGAAATTTGTAAGTGTACCCTGAGGTACTCTCACAAATTTTGTATAGCTTCACGCCATACCTCGCCCGCTTTGTGGGAATATATTGGCGGAAACTGAGTCTCCCCTTGAACGCAACGAGAGACTCATCAACCGCGACCTCCCTTCCAGGTACGTAGGCCTGCTGAAATGTGGCCCCAAAGTGATCGATGACCGGCCGTATCTTATACAGCCGGTCATAGGCAGGATCACCTCAGGGTGGACATGCTGCATTATCGGAATAATGCAGACATTTCCGGATGGCCTCAAACCGGGGACGTGTCATGACCATACTGTACAGTGGGGTCTGGTATAGGACGTCCCCACTCCAGTATTGCCTGACACTGGGTTTTTGGACTAGACCCATATGCAGCACGAGGCCCCAAAATGTCCTCATTTCGGCTGCACTGACCGGCGTCCAGCCACCGGGTCTAGACAAAAATGAGCCTGGGTTTTGAGCGACGAACTGTTGGGCGTACAGATTCGTCTGCTCCACCATCAGATTCACCAGTGGGTTACTGAAAAAAAAACTAAAATAGTCTATTTCAGTAAACCCCACTGTGGGAATCTGGATTCCAGGATTGCCAGCAAAATCCGGAATCTCAGGCTCAAAGTCCACTGGGGGACACCAGCTAAGTTCATCGGCAGGGGGCTCCGGTGAACTTATTTGGTGGGCCGGGAAACCAGTACGAACCCCAGGGCGGCTCGTACTAGGGTGGGCCACAGGATCCCTAGCATGTGGGGCCCCTGGCTCCGCCTGGCGGCGTCTCCGCCGCCTTGGTGGCTCATCGTCATCCGATGATGATGAGGAGGATGCGGATGATAAAAGGAATGTGGGGTCATCCTCATCCTCACTGGGGCTCTCAGAGTCGGAGGCAATCTGGGCATATGCCTCCTCGGCCGAGAACACCCGGCGGGCCATGGGTGTGTGTGCGTGTAGGTGTGCGTGTGTGGCAAACTTTATTATATGTGCGTGTGTGTGGGGGCAACGGGTGTTCGCGTACTAAAAAAGGCAAGAAAAAAAGGGCAAGTGTTAGGAAAAAAAGTTAAAACTTGCTGATCAGCGGTACAAGGCTGATCAGCGGTGGGGTGGTGGGGCGCTAACAGTGGGGTGGCGGGCGCTAACAGTGGACGGACACTAAAAAGTGCCGACCAGTCAGTGCACGCAGAAAAAAAAAAAGGGGGCTGGTGGTGAAGTGGGGGGGGGGGGGGGGGGGGAAGGGGCTGGTGGGGGGGCTGGTGGGGGTGGGGGGGCTGGTGGTGGTGGGGGGCTGGTAGGGGGGGGGCAAGTGGCAGGGGGGAGGCTGGGGTCTGATAGATGGATCAAAAAGTTAGGAATAAAAGTTTTTTTTTTTTTTTCTAACTTTTCCCTTCTTTCCCTGCCTAACGGTGCCTCTCCCTCACTGACCCTAACCTACCTGGGTGGCGATGGGTGCAGGAGGGTGATGGATGGCGATTAGGGGGACACAGGAGCTGGTGCTGGACGATGCTGCCGGGTGCTCGTGCAGAACAGGAAGAGGAGGGGAGAGAGGAGCGCAGGAAGTTTGAATCTCGCGCCTCTCTCCCCTGCACCAATCAGCACCCTGGACAGCAGTGTTCAGCACCAGGGCCAGCACCGCCTCCTCAAATCCTCGGACTGCGATTGGTGGTGTATAATTACGCCACCGATCGCAGTCTTTTTCCGGTTCATCGGGTCACAGGACACCCGAATGGACCGGAAACGCAGAAAACCGCAGGTCTGAATTGACCTGCGGTTTTCTGCGATCGCCGATACGGGGGGGTCAAATGACCCCCCCCTGCGTTGTTACGGGATGCCGGCTGAATGATTTCAGCCGGCATCCCGTTCCGATTAACCCCCGCGGCGCCGGAATACCGATTTAAAGTTAGGACGTACCGGTACGCCCTGAGTCCTTAAGGACTCGGGAAATAGGGCGTACCGATACGCCCTGCGTCCTTAAGGGGTTAAGCTCTATTTAATGGAGTAGCTCACCCCAGGTCCTGTTCATCAGCAGCGGAGACACAAGGAGATGCCGGGCTTCGCGAGCAAGTGGACTAAGGTGAGTTAAATTATTTTTTATTTTTTTTAACCCCTCTAGCGCTGGTTTACTATGCATTCTGTATTCAGAATGCTATTATTTTCCCTTATAACCATGTTATAAGGGAAAATAATAATGATCGGGTCTCCATCCCGATGGTCTCCTAGCAACCATGCGTGCAAATCGCACGGCATCCGTACTTGCTTGCGGATGCCATCCGATTTTCACACACCCCATTCACTTCTATGGGGCCTGCGTCACGTCAAAATCGGAAAATATAGAGCATGCTGCGATTTCAACTGAACGCACAAGTGATGCGTTAAAAACATCGCTCATGTGCACAGCCCCATAGAAATGAATGGGTCAGGATTTAGTGCGGGTGCCATACGTTCGCCGCACGGATCGCACCCGCACGGAAAACTCGCCCGTGTGAAAGGGGCCTAAAAAGTGGGTTTTGGAAATTTTCTTAAAAATTTTAAGAATGGCTTCTAAAATGCTAAGCCTTCTAATGTTCTAAAACATTTAAATTACATTTACAAAATGATGCCAAAATAAAGTAGACATATGGGGAATGTAAAGTAATAAATATTTTGAGGTATTACTTTCTGTTTTAAAAGCAGAGAAATAGAAATTTAGAAAATTCTATATTTTTCAAAGTTTTTTGTAAATTTGGGATTTTTTCATAAATAAAGGTGAAATATATTGACTCAAATTTATGACTATCGTGAAGTACAATATGTCACGAGAAAACTGTCTCAGAATGGTTTGGAAAGTTAATAGCGCATAAAGTGACACATGTCAGATTTGCAAAATTAGATGTGGTCACGAAGGTGAAAAATTGCTTGGTCTTGAAAGGGTTAATACAAGGCACTTACTAATGTATTGTGATTGTCCATATTGCCTCCTTTGCTGGCTGGATTCATTTTTCCATCATATTATATATGACCACCCTACAATCCAGCAGTGGTGATTGTACTTGCACACCATAGGAAAAAGGCGTATGCACACTCCCACGGTCCTGACCAACAGTGAGGTTAAATGAATGCAGCCAGCAAAGGAGACATTATGGACAATCGCAATACATTAGTAAGTGCCTTGTATTAAATTTCTCTACATGATAAATGCCATTTGCTTAAGTGGGACAACCCCTTTAAGCTACTGAAAAATAAATTTGGCAACTAGGTTGTGCCCCTGACAGTTATACGTCTGAAATAGTGCTTTAAAAAAATGTGTTGGGCAGAGTGCCCTCCATATAATAGTGCCCTCAAGTACTCCCCTAAAAATGGGGCCAAGCAGAGTGCTCTCAACAGTAATAGTTCTTTCCTACAGGGCCACTAAACGTGCCACCAGTAGTAATAATTCTCCCCCAGAGTGCCCCCAATAGTATTAGTGCATACAATAGTAATAATGATTCCACAAGAGTTCCCTCAGTAAAAATAATACTCTCACAGATCCCAGAGTCCCCCCACTAGTAATACTGTCCTCTCTTAGTAGTAATGCTCCCCCAGAGTGTCCCCCTGTATATACCGTAATTGTACCGACCAGATAGTGCCCCTGACAGTAAGTGTTGTTTCAGGTGCCCCAAATTGTAATAATGCCTCCTGATTTTGTACCCCCTTTTGTATATGCCCTCCCCATAATAATAATGGTTACCCATTGTGCCCTCACCACAGTGAGATTAAAGGGACTCTGTCACCAGTTTCTAACCCCCCCTTTTAAAACTATTGTTCTCTCCATGGTGCCCTTGTGATTACAAAGCTGTTGTTATAAGATAAATCCGCCGTCTAGTTTTGATAAAAATAGCTTTTATCTAACCTGTCAATCTTCTGGATAAGGTGCCCAGGGCGTTTCTGAAGGTCTGAATCTGCCGCTCGCCGCCGTTGGTGCCCAGCTCCTCCCCTGATCCTTTCAGCGCCGCCTGAATGTAAAGAAATCCGCCTCCGGCTCTCCTCAGTGCCCCCTCCTCCTTTTCAAAGATCCCGCGCGTGCGCACAGGCCTGTGCCTGATGCGCCCGTGCGGACTTTTAGATTCTGCCTCGTTGAGCGAAGTGCGCATGCGCGCAAACGCACGCGCGCTTCGCTCAACGAGGCAGAATCTAAAAGTCCGCACGGGCGCATCAGGCACAGGACTGTGCGCACGCGCGGGATCTTTGAAAAGGAGGAGGAGGCACTGAGGAGAGCCGGAGGCGGATTTCTTTACATTCAGGCGGCGCTGAAAGGATCAGGGGAGGAGCTGGACACCAACGGCGGCGGCGGAGAGCGGCAGATTCAGACCTTCAGAAACGCCCTGGGCACCTTATCCAGAAGATTGACAGGTTAGATAAAAGCTATTTTTATCAAAACTAGACGGCGGATTTATCTTATAACAACAGCTTTGTAATCACAAGGGCACCATGGAGAGAACAATAGTTTTAAAAGGGGGGGTTAGAAACTGGTGACAGAGTCCCTTTAAAAGAACAAGAAAGCCATTACTTACCTCACTTTTGTTCCATGCCGTCATCTGTAGTTTGGCTTTGGCCACAGGCCTCCTCCCACCCCATGTCGTAGATCCACCCTCTTATAGGCTACTGAGGATGAAAGGTGGGACAGGGGGCCATACGCTCCCTGCCCTTCCACAGTATTTGACTGTATCTGCAATAACATCTGAGAATATACATGCCCTTTGAATTTCACTCTGCCCGTGTACCCTCAGTACTATGACATGTTGTATACAACAGTTGACCAGGGCAGCCGATATGTTAGTATGCTTGCTACCACCCCAACTCCAGAGGAATCCATAGCCAGAGCCAAAGGTTTAAGAAAAAATAGATATGTTTTGAAAAAACAAAAACAAAAAAAAGCATTTTAAAATCTATGCACATCAATCAAACTTAGGCTACTTTCACATTTGCGTTCGGGGCTCCGCTTGTGAGTTCCGTTTGAAGGCTCTCACAAGCGGCCCCCGAACGGATTCGTACAGCCCTAATGCATTCTGAGTGGATCCGCTCAGAATGCATCAGTCTGGCACCGTCTGTCCTCCGCTCCGCTCAGCAGGCGCTGCTTGCAGCGTTCGGGTGTCCGCCTGGCCGTGCGGAGGCAAACGGATCCGTCCAGACTTACAATGGAAGTCAATGGGGACGGATCCGTTCGAAGGTGACACAATATGGTGCATTTTTCAAACGGATCCGCCCCCCATTGACTTTCCATGTAAAGTCTGGATGGATCCGTCTGAATTCAAATTGTACTTAGACTTTTTTAGTAAAATATAATGCAGACGGTTCCGTCTGAACGGAAACCATCGTTTGCATTATAGGAGCGGATCCGTCTGTACAAATACCAGACGGATCCGCTCCGAACGCAAGTGTGAAAGTAGCCTTATACGTTAAAGGATGGCTAACCACACAATTGCATGCGTTTGTATACATTTTAGTACTGTATGTCTAAACGTATCCACACCGAGATGTGAACAGGCCATAAGACACAATCCGTAAATCTGCCCCATTGTATATCAAAATGAACAAAAGCAAATAGCTCCCTGTGGTATAATGCAGTAGAAAAAAAGATGCGGTCATCATTTGGTTAAGTTATTAAATGAAAAATGTATGATACTTTCCTCTGGACTCCGCCATTAAGACCTTGTTCCATAAATGATATGATCTTCCTTTCATTTTTCAGGCACGTATTGTAATTCTGCCAGTGCCTGCTTTGTGGCCTCTGATGGGACAAGCCTGAGGCTGTATCAGGCAGTAGTCGATGCACGAAAGTTACTTGATGAACTCTCAGACCCTGAATCATCTGTAAGTTCTGTATAAGGAGATTGTCTTCAGACCAGTTTACAGCCATACCTTTTGTCAAACGTTATTATGAAATTAATTAGCTCATCTTGTTTTCTCTCCCATCAAGAATAATGAAGCCTCTAGCACACGGGTGTCAAACACAAGGCCCGCGGGCCGAATCCGGCCCGCCAGACCTTGTCATGTGGCCCGCGTAGCCGCCGCCAGCCTTCACCTTCTTATTATCATTATCACTTACACTCGATACAGGAGCCGGGAGGATCAGCTGTGAGGGAGGCGGTACTTACATCTACAAGCGCTCGACGAGAGGAGGGAGGAGGCAGGCTGGGAGGATGGGCGCTGGCAGTGTGAGTAATACGTCACGCGCCTGCGCCGCCCACTTTATGAATGAAGCAGGCGGCGTGGGCGCATGTTGTATGACTCACGCTGCCAGCGCCTGTCCTCCCGGCCTGCCTCCTGCCTCCTCTCTTGAAAGGGGGGAAAGACCGTATGTGAATGGCTACTGGGCTGGCGCTGCTGAAAGGGGTTAATTATAACTACTGTGGGAGCAAAGGGGGGAATAATTAGCTACACTGAAGAGGGGACTGAAAGGGGTTAATAAATACTGTGAATGGGGGACTGCTGAAAAAGGGGTTAATAACTACTGTGAAGCCCCTTCACAGTAGTTAACCCCTTTCAGCAGTCTTCACAGTATTTATTAAACTCAGCAGTCCCCCTTCAGTGAAGGGGGGACTGCTGGGGTTAATAACTACTGTGAAGGGGGACTGCTGAAAGGGGGAAATAACTATGAAGAGGGGGCTGCTGAAAGGGGTTAATAACTACTGTGAAGGGGGACTGCTGAAAGGGGTTAATAACTACTGTGAAGGGGGCTGCTGAAAGGGGTTAATAACTACTGTGAAGCCCCTTCACAGTAGTTATTAATCTCTTTCAGCAGTCCCTCCTTAACAGTATTTATTAACCCCTTTCAGTCCCCTCTTCAGTGTAGTTATTTATTCCCTCTTTTTCTCCCACAGTAGTTATAATTAACCCCTTTCAGCAGTCCCAGCAGGGGACTGCTAAAAGGGGTTAATAACTACTAGGGGGGGGGGGGGGGGCTTGGGGGGGTGACACCATTTTCTACTGCACCGGGTGACACCAGCCCTAGCAACGCCACTGTCAGCGCTCCTTATGCGATTATATACATACGGTAACCATTAACTATTAGAGATACGATTATACAGTGAGTGGACACATAGTCCTACAGATACAACCGGCCCTTTGAGGGTGACCAAACTGCTGATGCGGCCCCCGATGCATTTGAGTTTGACACCCCTGCTCTAGCACAATGCAGGGTTCTAAAGAAAGAAGACTTGTAACCGTTGTTTCATAGGGAATCCAAACATTACTAGTATCAAGTTGAAGCTTTTACTTGAGGGGTGATAGAGCATAGAGAGGCAGGCAGTTCTCTCAGACAGACGGTGGCATTCCCATGCTTAGCCTTCACCCAGTTTTATTATACTTTTATTTTTTGTTTTAACTTACAGATTTAATACATTGTTGCTGTAGTTTGATTTCTTAGTGACTCCTGTGATGTTCTCTAATACCATGGTACTTCAAAGTTTGTGAACCATCAGAATTTTATTTATCTATAAATTTGATCTAAAACTGAGTTAATATATGCAAATTAGTCTTTAGGAACAACTGGGGCGTTGCTATTACACCTAAAGGTTCTGCTCTCTCTGCAACTGCATTGTCCTTTACACTTTAATTGGCAGGGCAAGACCGTGAAAACGTCATAATGCTTGGCCCTGTCAAAGTGCAGAGGCTGCGGCAGTTGCAGAGAAAGCAGAGCCTCTAGGTGTAACGTCGGCGTCCCCGATGCTCTTAGAGGGTCATTTACGTATGACCATGGGACTAACACAGATGTCTTCAGCTGCCAAATGCACATGTAACAGGTCGGCCAGGTTCATAGGTCCAAACCTGCTGACAGATGCCCTTTAAAGAACAGGGATCTATCAAAGTCTGATCTTCACAACACGTTTGTAGAGGTGTATAATGGACCAAACAAAGGAGATTTCTGAGGTCCTCAGAAGAAGAGTTAGCAATGCTCATCAGGCTGGAAAAGCTTACAAAACCATCTCTAAAGTGTGTGGACTCCACCAATCCACAGTCAGATTGTGTGCAAATGGAGGAAATTCAAGACCATGACCACTCTCCCCATGAGTGATCGACCAACAAAGATCATGCTAAGGCCAACATGTGTAATAGTCCGTGATATCACAAAGGAACCCAAGGTTACCTCTAAGCAACTAAAGGCCATTCTCACACAGCTAATGTTATTGCTCATGAGTTCACCATCAGGAGGGGATATTGAACAACAATGGTGTGCACAGAAGGATTGCAAGGGGAAAACCGCTGCTGTCCCAAAAAAAAAAATCATCGCTCCATTCTGCAGTTTGCTAAAAATCACCTAGACAAGCCAGAAGGCTATTAAAACAATGTTTTGTGGATGGATGAGACCGGAATAGAGCTTCTTGGTTTAAAGGGCTTCACCCCACTAAACTCATTTTTATTTTTTTGGGGGTACTTATAATCCCTATAATATAGCTATACATTGTTATTAATCATTTTCGTTCTGTAGATAAGGCAAAAAACTTACTTTTATGATATGCTAATTACCTGTCTACCAGCAAGTAGGGTGTCTACTTGCTGGTAGCAGCCGCAAAAAATCGCCCTCTCCTCCTGTTGATTGACAGGGCCAGCCGCGATGAGATAAGGAGGCTTGCCTCCTCGGCACTCCCTCAGTGCGCCTGCGCCGATGACGTCTTCTCTTTCGGTGACGTAATCTGCGGAGACGCGCTGAGGGAGTGCTGAGGAGTCGAGCCTCCTTATCTCAGAGCGCCTGCATCAACACAACGAATCAACACAGGCGCGCGATTTTTGAAATGCTGACAGGGCCAGCCGGAGGAGGAGATCGCGGCTGGACCTGTCAATCAACAGGAGGAGGGAGCGTTTTTTTGTGGCTGCTACCAGCAAGTAGCCGCCCTACTTGCTGGTAGACAGGTACTTAGCATATCATAAAAGTACGTTTTTTGACATATCTACAGAACGAAAATGATTAATGACATAATGTATAGCTATATCGCAGGATAGGGATTATTAGTACCCCCCAAAAAAAAGTTTAGTGGGGTGACAGAAGCCCTTTAAATGAGAAGCATTATGTTTGCAGAAAGGAAAACATTGCAACATAAAAACCTCATCCCATCTGTGAAACACTGTGGTAGCAGAATGAGGGTTTGGGCCCGTTATGCTGCATTTGGGCCAGGAGGGATAACCATCATTGATGGAACAATGAATTCTGAATTATATCAGCAGATTCCAAAGGAAAATGTCAGGACATCTGTCTGTGATGCTGAATTTCAAAAGAACATGGGTCATGCAGCAAGACAACAACCCTAAGCATGCAGTTCATTATACCGAAGAATGGTTAAAGAAAATAAAGTTATAGTCCTGAGCTTAATCCTATAGAAATGTTGTGGAAGGATCTTAAGCGAGTAGTTCATGGGAGGAAACCCACCAACATAATGGAGGTGAAGCTGTTTTGTATGGAGGGATGGGCTAAAATTCCTCCAAGCTGATGTGCAGGACTAATCAACAATTATCTATTTTTAGGACTTGTGTAAAAATCTATTTTAGGTCAAATTTATGCAGAAATATAGAAAATTATGAAGGGTTCACAAACTTTCAAGCACCACTTTAGGTAAAGTAGCACTCCATCACTAAAAAGTGCATCACCTTGTGTATGCCTTGTGTATCCCTGTCTTAGTCGATTACTCTGCAGCTAATAATTACTCGTCTAGAGTCTGGCATGCTAATTTAATACTTAAAAATGTTGTCTGAGATTTTGATATTGAGGCCCTATCCCCTGGACTGGTTATAAATATCAGATCAGATTATCTGACTCCTGGCACCCTTGCCGATCAGCTGTGCAAAGTAGCTGCAACCCGCTGGTGAACGATGTGGCCAATTCCTACGCCAGTGAGGTCACATTCATCGGTCCCATGACCTATGTGCAGCTCAGTCCCATGAAAGGGGCTGAGCTACAGTATCAAGCACTGCTGCTATCCAGTGGACAGCACTGTGCTTGGTAATCTGTGAGGTGACTTCCTATGAGCACCGTGGCCTCCTCAAACAGCTGGGAAGTGGCTTTGTGAGGTATCAGACACCTGCTGAACTGATGTTGATGACCTATACTGAGGATATTCAGCACCTGGAAAAATCTTTGTCCAGTAGAAAAATATTGGCTGAGTGAGCTAAAATTGCTCTGTTCTAGAAGATCCCATTGTAAGTGACCCTCAGCGACAGTCAGAGAAATATGTTGTGTATGTTAAAGGGGTTGACCACTTTCTGGTTATCGTTGACCAATGTGTTTGTGAGATGATTATATGGCACTGACTAATATAACAAAATATTGCCTCCTTGTACACACAATCTTTTGTGTTGTCCACATAGTGGTCCTGTCCATAAGATGACCGGTGATGGAGGGTCATGTGACCAAGTAAATCACCTGCATGTGATGTCTCCTTCATTCAGACACACTACACCTACTCTAAAATCACAACAGAACAAGTGCAGACGACAGGTGCAGTGTATCTGAATGGAGGAGACTTCACATGGAGGAGATTTGCCTGGTCACATGACCCTCCTTCAGCAGCCATCTTATGGAGAGGACCTCTGTGTGGACAGCACAAAAGACTTGGCCAACATGGGGGTATACCTTATGAAATATAGAAAATGATGTGTGATTTCAACACAGACTATATTAGTAGGTGCCATATAATCCTATCAAAAACACATTGGTCAACAATAACTGGACAATGGTCAACCCTTTTAATTATTATCACAGACTTCTAACTTTTTTATTTGATTCTTTTAGAAATTAATCGGTGAAGTGTTTAACATTGTCAGCCAGCAGTCTACAGCACGCCCTGGCTGCATCATTGAGCTTGATGCAATAACTAGCAAGGTAAGAAGTTCTGTAAATTAATGATTTTGCTGTCAATTATTTTCATGTGCTCTATGGCAAGGCTTTTTTTTTTTTTTTAAGGGCTTTGTAGTCGTGGCCCTGCTAGGTATATGCGAGGCTGAGAGTAGGTTTAGTCAAATCGTAAGTAATACATCCAACAGTGGGTGCAGCAAGAACACGTAACTGTACTGAAGGAGGACAGGTTAACAAGCCAGCCTTTACAGAAGCAGTGCTCTGACCACTTACTGCAAGGCAACCAGTCGTCCAACTCGCAACTGTAGAAGCGGTGGTGTCCAGGTTGTGCAGATCCAGCTCTTGCAGTGCTTGCAATTCTCCCCTGATGCAGGGGAATGTGGTGGCGTTAGTCCACAAAGTCTCCCTAAAACCTGCTTGTAGGCTGTCGCCACTACCTCTCCCTCCTGCATCAGTCTTAATGCGGCCAACGTTGCCGCACAGTCCACCATGGAATCCAGCCAAACAGACTTCATACCTGAAGCACCATCAGCCTGCACTCTTATGGTATCTCCCATGGCTTCTAGCAGTACCCAGCTTGTTGCACGGGGGGGTGTAATTGCAAGATAAGCATGCATCCAAACTATCTAAGACTATAATGTAGCCACTGGCCCACATGAGAAGCGCAGTGCCCATATGCCTATGCGCAATCACCCTAAAGAAAGCCAACACTATGTCGTTCCCCATCGGCCATGGCTTCTTGGGCCATATCTTACTGCAGTGTTTCCACTGGATGTTTTCCAGTCTTCAAGCATTGCCTACCAGAAACCATCAAACTTTACATAAGGTGTGATGCAAGATGTATAGTATACACAATAAAGCATACAACAGATGAAGGCTACAGGCAATAACACCGACCATCACACGTCCATTTTAAGACCAATGGTAGTCTAGTCTATGGGGTTATTCACACAGCAGTTTTTTTGACGGCCAGTAAATAACGGACGTCAAAAAAATAGAACATGTCCGTTTTTCACTGACCAACTGCCGCCATACAATTAAATGGGTCCTTTTTAATGTCTGTTTCTCAGACATCAGTGAAAATAAACATCTGTTAAAAATGGACAGTTTATCGGTTTTTAATGGACTTTTTTAGTTTTCCCGGTCGTGTGCATGTAGCCTTAGAGTGTTGACACCATTAAAAATACTGTCGCAGCAACAGAAATGTTTTTTTGGCTCTGGACCTGTAACGACAAATGTTCCAACACAGTTCACACAAGCGTATCACAGTATTAATGAGCAATAAAATGGGAACAGCTCCAACAACACTTAGGGGGTCTCATCCACACCTTAGGTTTCGTATCAAAGGCAAATGACCAGAAGAACCGTAATAGTCTTCTCAAAGACCCACAAGCTGCTGCCATCCATTGAGAGCTGGATTCACATATGGAAAGGACTTTAACTAGTACTACAGCGTGGTTTTTATAAGTCTCCATACTTAGGGAATAGTGGACCTCATAGTTTCCAAAACCTTAGACTACACTTTTATAAAGAATGATAACCATCGAATGGTTTATTTTATAGTGTGCAGAGCGCGGTATGTTAATTACCTGTGAGGAGTCATGTGGCTGGTCCTGGTCTCCTGGAGAGCCATGCAGTCCTGACTTTGATGTCCCGCCAGTTCTATTGATCACATCTGTATCTAATGTTTAGGGTCCATTCACACGTCCGTTGTTTCTTTCCTGATCTGTTCCGTTTTTTGCAGAACAGATCTGGACCAGATCTGTACCCATTAATTTTCAATGGGTCCTGAAAAAAATCGGACAGCACAATGTCAGATTTTTTTTCAGGACCCATTGAAAATGAATTGGGACAGATCTGGTCCAGATCTGTTCCGCAAAAAACGGAACAGATCAGGAAAGAAACAACGGACGTGTGAATGGACCCTTAGTGTGAGACCACCACTCACCATTACGTAGAAGACTGCAAGTTTCCATATAGCTATCAACGCAATTTTAATTGTACAATGACATTTTAAAGGGCAACCTGTCACCATATTTTTTGCCCTTTAACTACCACCATGGCACTATACCAACCACAACAGGTTTATAAAGAGGCCCCAAACTACTTCCATTCTCTAGATATGGCCACACAGTGGACCATCAGTACATGAACACCGCACACCGTGTACAATTCTTCTTCTCTTTGAGATTAAAACTTGACACAAACGTGTGTGTGTCTAGATAGTTGGGGGCCACACAGAATGGCATCTTTGGAGGCAATTTTAATCTTCTGTGAGAAGATTAAAATATATCTCAGTTTGATTTTCATGTGTCTTTCTACAAGCAGGAAAGAAGTCAGTTTAGTTGTTAAACCAAAGGTCTGTGCTGCACATTGTATAATCATTTCTGTCAAACCTGACCCCCGGCTGTGCATTACCGACTACTAACGTACAGCTAGTAAACCTTTTACTGTATGGTATAGCACTATATTGGTAAGTTGTATGAATTGTATAATTTGGTCTAACTGATGCATGCTGCCGCTTGCATGGTTGGCTTCTTTGACGTAAAACAGGTCGTTCTCTTGGTTGAGTATTTATTTGTCTATTTTTTATTTTATTTCCAGTGTGGCTCACGGACTCAGCTACTTCACGTGTTCCAAGAAGACTTCATTTTGGGATACAAGCAACACAAAGATGAAATAAAAGCAAAGGAACCTGAGGTTTTCTTTCAGCCGTCGCAAGGTATGAGCTTGAAAGCAGGTACTGATTTTTATTTTTTTTCTATAATTATCTAGAAATTATAAGCTTATTTTTTTTTATTTGCCATCAAACAATTTTTAAACAGCATTTTAATCTTTTGTTTTTGTATTGTGCTTTAGTACTTTATTTGTACTATAAACATTTGTAATTTTATTCGCTTAATTGCCTAAACACACTACGTCTCTTCCAAAATCCCAGTAAACCACATTCTGGTTCAGAATGCCGCTTTATCTTTCTACTCACATGCTTTTATCTCGGTGTGCCTGCAAACGGGCCGTGCGCTGCAGGCGGATACATAAATGACACCTACGCTTGTGCAATATAATGAAAAAGACTCCTAGGACTTGTTCATCAGCCGGTTTGCAGGCACACTGTGGGGAAATCTAAGGGTATTTTCACACTAGCGTTTTTCTTTTCCGGTGCTGAGTTCCGTCCTAGGGGCTCAAATCCGGAAAAGAACTGATCAGTTTTATCCCAATGCATTCTGAATAGAGAGCAATCCGTTCAGTTTGCATCAGGATGTCTTCAGTTCAGTCTTTTTGACTGATCAGGCTTTTCAGAAAACCGTAGCATGTTGTATTTTCTGGCCAAACATCCGGAACACTTTGACTGAACGCCGGATGCAGCATTTTTTTTCCATTGACTTGCATTAATGCCGGATCCGGCGCCATGTGTTCCGTCAATCCAGATCCGGCTTTTGCCATAGCGAGTTGAAAGATACAAATGACAGATTCAGAGTAGGCATCTTTTAAGCTGCTTACGAGTTGCCATCGGTTATGATGTTTTGGGGGGTGACAGAGTGTCTATCAAGTAATGTCCTGTGTATTAGGTCTGTTAGATATAAGTACTGTATGTAGAAAAAAAAAAAAAAGTGTTTGTTTTGTAGTTATTTATTATGTTATTAAAAATAACTTTCTTGTGTCCGGCCATATTGGAAAGACACTCTTCCTTCCTGTATTTTTGTGTATCCAGTGCTGCTGGATGCACTTGCTTTATGTCAGCTGTCCTGGTTGGACGTTGCCTGATAGAAATTTTTTATGAACTAGGACCCTTTTAGGCTGGGGTTACACGTTCAGATTAGAGATGAGCGAATTTCATATTTTGAAATTCGTTCACGCTCTTTTTACTGGTAAAAGGTTAATTGCGTTATGGATTCCGTTACCATGGACCATAACGCAATTCTATGATGGAATGCATAACGGAATGCCTTTAGAGGCATTACGTTATTCATTCCGTCATAATAGAAGTCTATAGGCTGCATAACGGATCCGTCCCGTTTCCGTTATGCAGGGGAGTCCACTCCTGCATAACAGAAACGGGATGGATCCTTTATGCAGGCCATAGACTTCTATTATGACGGAATGCCTCTAAAGGCATTTCGTCATAGAATTGCGTTATGGTCCGTGGTAACGGAATCCATAATGCAATTTACCTTTTACCAGTAAGAATTGCGAACTAATTTCATAATACCCCTGAAATTCGCTCCTCTCTAGTTCAGATGTTTTGAAACCAAAGCTAATGGACGGCGCTGTGCTTGGTAAGCTCCAAGGAGGTTACAGCGCTCATCAGAGCTCCAGTGAGCCCAGCGGCTTCTTCAGACAGCTAATCCGAGGGGGTGCTGGAAGTCAGACGAGATAAAATAGGAACAAAGGAAATATGGATGCTATTGCTGCATTTACACAGGGTCGACAAGCAGGCAATTATCGGGAAGGAAGCGCTCCTTACGACAGTTGCCTGCTCGTCAGGGAAGGTGAAGTGCTGCATTTACCTGCAGTGATCACCTCCACTGTATGGGGACAAGCGATGGCTACTGTCAATTATATGTATGCATGTATATGTATAAAACAATTTTGATTAAATCTTATCAACTTTTGGTTATTGCTTTGTAATATTACATTAGTTTTTGTATCTGTGTTTTTCAGTAAAGTACAGTTGATGTTTTGGAATAAAAACTGCCCTGGATCCAATGCTGATTTGAGGCAGAAAAATAAAGAATTTGTGTTAATTTTCTGTCTGCAGTTTCTGCGTGCTACTAGTTTACATTTATAATGTCTGATGTGAATTTGAATAATGACACGTATATATTTTATTATTTACAGGTTACCGACCACCTCCCTTTTCTGAAAAATTTTTCCTCGTTGTGATTGAAAAAGATAGTAAAAACCATTCGGTTCTAAATATGTGGCATCTTCATTTGAAGTCAGTGCAAGCATGTGTTGGTAAGTGTCTGCCTGTCGTTGAAAGTTTTTTTTTGTTTTACATTAGATACAACAAAGTTCCTACTGTCTGTGTGTGTAAGAAGTGAGATTTGCTTGAAAGGGACTGGGCTCCAGTGCCAAGCACAACCACATGTACTAGTGCTATGAGTGGATAAACATTGAAGGGGTCACAAAACGTTCTAGAGAATAGACAGGCCTGAAATAGGCCTTTAAGGGGGTTATGAAGACATGTTCTCCTGCTTGATCTGACATCAGATGTGGGAATACTCAACTGCAGGCTGGCCAATCCGTGGATATTGTGCACGGATCCTTTTTGAATTAACGGAACTTGTGCAAAACACTCAATGTGTGACTGACAGGTCCCTCAGCAACCCGACTGACCAGGGTTCTGTTGGGTATCTTCAAGCCCCTTATTAAATCGGGTTGGAGAGTATGCCTGGACAACCCCTCTAACAGCCAGGGTTGTCAGTTTCAGTAGAATTTCTTTAGTATGATGCCTTTTAATCTTGTCTTTAAAGCAAAGCCTGCAGACCCAACTCCGTCAGAAAACTTTCTAACAATTCCTGGGCAAGTCGTGGTTGAGTCTTCTCCAGAAACATCTCCTGGCACAAGCCCCATGACCCGCTCTGCATCAATTGCTAATCTTCAGACAGCCAGTAAATTGATTCTGAGCTCCAAACTAGTATACAGCCAACCACTGGACATCCCAGATGGTGTAGAAGTAATAAGAGCGACGCCTTCGGCAGGTGAGTCTTTGTGATATTGTTTTTTAAAGGGCTTGTCCATGTTAAATGAAAATTCAGGAAGCAGCTAGAAATGGTCTAAAGTAACAAAAGAAGCAATACTTAACACTTTTCCCCTACTGCTTCCTGTGGTGCACTCCGGTCCTGCAACATGGACATCATCTTCCTGGTTGCAGCGGTGATGTTCAGTGCACGCAGGTCATTGTGCAGCCAATAACTGTCCTCAACACCACATGGAACATCACTGCTGATGTCAGTGATTGGTTGCAGCAGTGACGTGGTGTGCATGGAACATTACTGCTGCAGCCAGGAAGACGACGTCACAGCTGCAGGACAGGAGTGCAGGAAGAAATGTGAAAAGTATAACTTCTTTTGTTATTTTAGGTTATTTGCAGCTGTTACATTTTTGGTCACTCAGTGAACCCCTTTAAAAGGGTTATGCATCTATTCAAGACTTCAGTGATAGATTGAATTTAGTTTTTGATGCCAATGTAGTTTTTTTTCCCCCTAAAGGTCTTATATTTTCTCCAAACAGGCCATCTTAGTTCTTCATCTATTTACCCAGTGTGCCTTGCACCATACCTAGTGGTAACTACATGCTCTGACAACAAAGTGCGATTCTGGAGGTGCAGTGTGCAAACCATGCAAGATCTGGACGGAAGTGAAGACCAGCATAGCTATTACTGGAAGGAATGGTCTTTAATGAATGAAGGACGGGATGAGAGTAGTAGTTCAGTGAGTGTAGCAGGAAAACCAGTTGCAGTAAGTTGTTCCTACACTGGAAGACTTGCGGTGGCATATAAGCAGGCCATTCAGCATAATGGCTTTGTCTCCAAAGAATTTTCTATGCACGTATGTCTCTTTGAATGTGAATCCACTGGTGGATCAGAATGGGTTTTAGAACAAACTATACATCTGGATGACTTAATTAGAGTTGGCACCATGCTTGACGCTCATGTGAGCGTGGATAGTAATTTATTTGTATACTCTAAATCTGATGTGTTTCTTAATAGAGACAAGCATCTCATGCCGAACATTAAACATTTGGTGCATTTGGACTGGGTATCAAAAGAAGATGGCTCACATATACTTACTGTTGGAGTTGGGTCCAATATTTTTATGTATGGACGATTATCGGGCATTGTTACTGATCAGACCAATAGCAAGGATGGCATTGCTGTCATCACTTTACCACTAGGTGGTAGTATAAAACAGGGCATAAAATCCAAATGGGTCCTGCTGCGATCAATTGATCTGGTATCGTCAGTTGATGGTACTCCTTCACTACCAGTATCTTTGTCTTGGGTTAGAGATGGCATATTAGTAGTTGGGATGGATTGTGAAATGCATGTCTATGCTCAGTGGAAACATAATGTGAAGTTAGGTGACGCTGACAACTCGGCCTCTGAAGGTAATACAGAACCGTCAGAACAAATGCATACTATTTCTAAGAAAACCAGCGTCATTGATGGAGCAGCTATTGTCGATGACGTCTTTGGCAGCCCAACTGTTATTCAAGATGGTGGCCTTTTTGAGGCTGCCCACGTACTTTCTCCAACTCTTCCTCAGTATCACCCAACTCAGCTGCTTGAACTCATGGACTTGGGAAAAGTTAGACGAGCAAAAGCCATCCTTTCACATTTAGTTAAGTGTATTGCAGGGGAGGTTGCAGTTGTAAAGGATTTAGATACTGGAGATGAGGCTGCTCCAAAACGCCACCTCTCACGGACTATAAGCGTAAGTGGCAGCACAGCCAAGGACATGATAATCACTGGAAAGGATGGTACTCGGGAATATACGGAGATTGACTCCATTCCTCCACTACCACTTTATGCACTGCTGTCTGCCGATCAAGATGCAGCGTACACTGCGCCGGAAGAATCTGTGACAAAATCCCAAACCTCAAAACGTAGCTTTGATAAAAAAACAGATGACCAGTATTCTGATTTGTTCCAAGTACAAAATGTGACCACAGACGATTTTATAGGCTTTGAAACTGAAAAAAGAGAAAGCAGATCCAAAGTTATCAATCTCTCTCAGTACGGGCCTACCTACTTTGGCCGTGAACACGCCAGTGTACTTTCAAGCCATCTTATGCATTCCAGTTTACCTGGCCTGACCCGGTTAGAACAGATGTTTCTAGTGGCTCTAGCGGGCACAGTGGCAACAACCAGCACGGAGCTCGGGGAAAGCAGAGATAACAGCTACACAGGTAATAAATCGGTGTAATACTTTAGTAAAACAAATGTAGAGGTGCCAATATGCATTAGATTAACATTGTCTGAACCCGCTACTTCCTATTATCCCACCTATTCCACAGGCAACCTTGATTAGGTGGTACATATAGCAGAGTTTGCTCTTCCTCTCATTGGATGCTTGAATGCACACAGAGGTAACAAGTAGCAGCACAGCATATGTAGATGCTCACTGGCATAGAGATGGGTAGTAAATAGAGTAGGTTCCTGCCTGGACTGAGGTCACTTTGCCGTGGTAGGTGGGCGCAGATGTGTTTTGATTAAAATATATTTGCCAAGAACCTCAGAGTTATTTATCATATGAAAAGTGGGTATTAGTTTATATATAGCCTTTGTATTTAGTGCTATGAGTTTGCTGTTTTATTCTGGTGTCTCAGGTGTGCCTCAACTGCAGATGTAGGGGCAAAGAAGGATTAAAGAGGTTCTCTGGGCTTTTAGTATTGATGACCTATCCTCAGGATAGATCATAAATATCAGATCGGCGGAGGTCCAACATCCAGCACCCTCGCCATTCAGCTGTATGAGGAGACGGCGCACACGTGCCGTCTCCTGTCTATCCTCCTGCTCGCTGCTGCTTTGCCATAGACATAGCAGCAGCAGGAAGAGAGACAGCAGGCTGCCGGGTTTCGGACCAGCACCGATCTGATATTGATGACCTAGATTATCAACATTAGGGTTATTCACTTAAAAAAAAGACGACTGAGGGGAGATCTAATAACTGTATAAATATATCAGGGTACAGTACAGAGATCTCTCCCATCATCTATTTATCCCCAGGACTGTGACGAGGGGACATCCTCTGCGCCTCGAGGAAAGAAGGTTTGTACACAAACATAGAAGAGGATTCTTTACGGTAAGAGCAGTGAGACTATGGAGCTCTCTGCCTGAGGAGGTGGTGATGGGGAGTACAATAAAGGAATTCAAGAGGGGCCTGGATGTATTTCTGGAGCGTAATAATATTACAGGCTATAGCTACTAGAGAGGGGTCGTTGATCCAGGGAGTTATCTGATTGGAGTCAGAAAGGAATTTGTTTCCCCTTAAGTGGGGATTTTTTATTTTTTTTTGCCTTCCTCTGGATCAACTTGCAGGATAACAGGCGGAACTGGATGGACAAATGTCTTTTTTCGGACTTATATACTATCTTACTATGTGACCTATCTTGAGGATAGGCCATCAGTATTAAAAGCCCAGAGAACCCTTTAAGTAGTTGAAGTTCAACATGCCTGATCCTTTGTTTTCACAGGAGATAAGCCTTCCGCTTGCTAGAGTTGTCTTTTCTCGCCCAATTTCCTTGGGGGACACAGAAGACCTTGGGTATAGCTCATCTCCCTAGGAGGCGTGACACTAAGTGAAAACTGTTAAGCCCCTCCTCCATCAGCTATACCCTCAGCCTGGAGAGAGAGACTGCCAGTTTTTGCTTAGTGTCCAAGGAGGCAAGACACTCCCTGCTACTGCAGGGCTGTTTTCTCCTTGTTTAAATTTAGATTTTTACTTTTTCTTTTCTTTTTGTTCCAGATCATCAGGGACAACAGAGTCGCACTAGACCTCTCTGTTTCTCCCGGGGTTGAGCTGCGCCAGTGCCGGTCACCCGCACTGCTGCCTCCCCCACAGAAGACAAGGTGGATCAGGGCAGCCCAGCTCCCCTACATCCCGCCAGCGCAAGGGTCGCCCGCACGCCAAGTCCCTCTCCCAGCGTCCTGCCACTACGGTGCCAGTAGCTGAAGGGGCGACCCTGCTGGAATGGACCGAGGGTGAAGACGACTATGGTGAGAGAGTGGCTTCTCCAGCCCTACGTCCCCCACCCCCCACCCTGGTCTCCTGCGTGCCTGACCCCCCATACTTGGACCCTTCGGTCACTGCTGGACCTAGGCTGGCCCCTGGGGTGCTGCGGGGCGACATTCCACTCCCTGCTCCCTCCCCTCCCTTCTGGCCCTCATGGGACATTTTAGCAGCAGAATGCTGCGAATAGGCAGCCACATCGCCTCCCTTCACATATCAGCGTCCCTCCTGGAACGCTGTGCTCACATCCTCACGGGCACCCGGTCTCAGGGTCCCCCCATCCCCTCACCGATGCGCTGCTCTGGACCGGGGGCCTTTTCCTGACGGCAGTGCTGCTTGGGCGACCGCACCTCCGGCGCTTCTTCCCGGCCTGCTGGGCCGCACCTCCGAGCTGGGCCGCACTTCCTCCCGGCCCCCGACTGTTCCGGCCTGCGGGGTAGACTCCCGCGGCCGGCATTGGCTTGAGCACGATGCTCCAACGATTCCGGCCGGCCGTCGGCGACTTCCGGCCGGCCGGGCGCCGTAAATTTTGGTCCAGGCTTCGGCCTACTGGGCCGCATTCCGGCGCTCCACCCGGGCCCCTGACTTCCGGTCCGCGGGGTGGGCTTCCGCGGCCGGTTTGTCCAGGCAGTCCGCTCCGGTTTCCTGTGCGGCCCCGGTCAGCCGGGTGCCGCAGAAAATTTAGGCCCCGGCTTCACGGCCTGCTAGGCCGCAAACTTCCGGCCTCTGTTGGAGGGGCCGGGAACTTCTCCGGGCGCGAATTCTTCCCGCCTGGAGGTTCCCCGCCCCCAGGGGATCGCGGCGCCGCCTCCTCCTCCCTTCCAGGTTGGTGGCTGTTAACCCTTCGGGTACCGGCCCCCGTGCTTCTGTTTGTTTTGCTCGGCTGATGGGCCTATATGGCTGGCGCGCCCCCCCCCCTCTACTTCTATGCTGGGCACCTGTATGGTGGCACTTCTTTCTGCCTCAGTGAGGCTATTTTTTATTTGGGAATGCATAACATGGTTAAGCTAATGGATTTCTTGTGCGCTGCGCAGGACGCTGCAGCCTTGTCTCAGTAGCGCCGCCTGTATGCGTGCTCCTTCCATGAGCGGCATGGTGTCGCACTCCCCGGCTGGTGCATGCTTCCCTTCTTTAGCCCTCTCCGGGATGCAGCGCTGGCCAAGTGCATGCGCCCTCCAGCTATGGTAACTGCCATGTGCAGACAACCCCTTCCTAGGCGAAATACTGCACTCTCTCGGGATGCAGGCTTGCCTGGTGCATGACCCCCCGCTTAGGTGGAATACTGCACTCTCACCGAATACGGTGTTGGCCATGTGCACGAGAACGCTGCACTCGTTGGATTTGCTGCAGGCCATGTGCACAACCCCCTTCCATAGGCGGAATGCTGCACTCATTGGATTCGTTGCCGGTCTTGTGCATGTCCTCCTTCCATAGGTGGACTCTGCACTCTCGCCAGATACGGTGTTGGTCTGGTGCACGACCCCCCTTCCATAGGGGACCGCTGCAATTTCACTGGATTCACTACCGGCCATGTGCGTGATTCCTTTCCATAGGCGAAATCGCTGCTCTCACTGGATTTGATACCGGCCATGTGCATGACCCCCTTCCATAGGCGGAATGCTGCACTCACTGGATTCGCTGCCGGTCTTGTGCATGACCCCTTTCCATAGGCGGAATGCTGCACTCACTGGATTCGCTGCCGGTCTTGTGCATGACCCCCTTCCATAGGCGGAATGCTGCACTCACTGGATTCGCTGCCGGTCTTGTGCATGACCCCCTTCCATAGGCGGAATGCTGCACTCACTGGATTCGCTGCCGGTCTTGTGCATGACCCCCTTCCATAGGCGGAATGCTGCACTCACTGGATTCGCTGCCGGTCTTGTGCATGACCCCCTTCCAGGGGCGGAATGCTGCACTCACTGGATTCGCTGCCGGTCTTGTGCATGACCCCCTTCCTCTAGGCGGAATACTGCACTTCATTGGTTATGGTGCTGGGCAGCCGGCCATGTGCATTACCCCCTTCCATAGGCGGTATGCTGCATTCTCATTGGATTCGCTGCCGGCCTTGGGCATGCCTTCTTCCCTCAAGCGCCATGCATACACCCTCACTGACTGGGGTCGTTCTCTCGCTGATAAGTTGCTGGCCGCGTGCAGGACCCCCTTCCATGGTGGGATGCTTGCAACTCACTAAATCCACTGCCGGCCATATACATGTTCCCCCTTCCGTGGGCGGTGTACGGCACTCTTACTGGATTCGCTGCCGGCCATGGACATGTCTCCTTTCCTCAGGCAACATACACACACTCTCACTGACTGTGTTTGTTCTCTCGCCAGTGTGCTGCTGGCCAGGTGCCTGACCCCCATCCATGGCGGGGTGCTCGCATTCTCCCTGGTTGCAATACTGGCCATGGGCATGGCTCCCCCTTCTGGGCAGCATACTGCACTCTCACCAGATACGTTGCTGGCCTCTAAGATGGGTGAAATGCTTGCACTCCCATTGGATACGGTGCTGGCCTTGTGCGTGACCACCCCTCATTCCATGGGTGGACTTTTTGTACGCTCACAGGACTCACACCTGTCCTTGTATGTGCTGTGCTGGACTTGTACTTGTCCCCATTCATTGGCGAAGTAGTTGTACTCTCACAAAATTCGGTGTTTGGTGGATTATTGCACACTCACTTAATGTTAGGATTACCCTGTGCATGTCCCCTTTTCACTAGGTGGACGTCCTGCTGGATGCGGTGTGGCCATGTGCATGGCCCTCTTCTGGGAGGAATATGGTATGTCTTCCTTCTCTGAAGTAGGTGCTGGTCTTGGGCATCACCCCCTTGTTGGGCGGGCTTTGCACGCTTGCTGCCCGCACTGTTTGCCAAGTACATTGCCCTCTCTTCTGGGCAGACTGCTTGCGCTCCGTCGCATGCCATACTAGTCTTGTGTGTGTCCCCCCTTCCGGTTGCACTTTGCACTTCTGTGGGGCTCTGTGGCTGGCCCTCCTTGCTGTATGACTATTTCGCAGTGGGCGGACACTCTTGGGGGCTGCTACTCTGTGCGTTGTTGGGCCGTGTATGCCTTCTCCTTCCGTAGGTGGGTTGGCTTTCTCACTGCTTATGGGGCTGCTTGTACGTATGCCTCCATTCTTCCTGCGACTTGTCGTTTTTCTCTTGGGATACGGTGATTGCCGCCGGCCTGGCACTCTTCTCTGAGGAGATCTTTCTGTTCACCTGGCCTGGATGGGCTCTATTGTTCTCTACTGCAGCGAGCTGGGTGGTATCCGTTCTCTGTTCGGAGGGTATATTTGGTGTTTCCGTTGTGACGGTATCCACCATATTCGTTGGCCCTTCCGTCTGGGGAGTGTTTGTGGTTCCTGGATGCGTACCCATTAGTTACCCTGTGGCGTTGCTTCCCAGCGCAAGCGGTCACATGGTCGAGAGTGCTGTCTCCAGCGTCCCTCGCAGTCTACGTTGGCTCTGGCCGGATTACGGTTCCCTCGCCTGTTGCCATTCCTCCTCTTGGATGCGTTTTGGTTTGAGTCCTTCCTGTTGGCACCCTCCGTGCTTCAGTTTGTTTTGCTACCAGGTTCTAGCCGCTCTTTTTGAGCAGGTCGCCCAACTTCTCTTGGTTGCTCGATTACCGAGGTCAGGGACCTCCACTTTCGATTCGTTAGGGTATTCGCCTTCTGCGAATTGGTGAGCCGGACATCTCGGAGTAGCGGAGTTCTGCTTTTTGAGCGGTCCTGTGGCTTCCCTGTTGCCCACTCCTCCTTGCGGTTGGAGGGTGTCATCCGTCTTCTCGGCTATTTTTTCTCTCGACGGCTCTGTTTTGGCTTCTCCTGGGTCAGTTTCACTCCGATGTGGCTTCTGCCCCGGCCAGGCTTCAGGGGCTGTTCCTTCACTGCCCTCCCCCCTGGGGAGACCATGGTTGTTCATATGGATGGTCCCGGTGTTCCTTATGACCTCGTACTGTCTCCATTGTTCACACTGGCTGTACTAGCTGTGTGCCTATTACCGGGTTTGCCGCATTCTGTCCTCCCGCTGGGTGCAGATTACTTTTACCATTCTGGGCGCTGGTCCTGCTTGGACTTTACCTTCTCGGTAACCTGGCGTGCCTACTTTCTTCTGTCAAGATTACCCTTCAAGCCCCCTCTTCGGGTCTGTAGAACACCTTCCTGTGGTGGCTACAACGACAAGGACTTTAGCCTGACTTGTCCTGGAGTCTGTTGGAAACTGGCCGGGTCCCTTTCGGTTCCTTCCGTTTGTCCGTCTGCAGTTTTTTGCTTGGACATCTCCGACTCTTGTCGACGCTCGGTCTCTTGTTTCCAGGAGGTCCGCGCCAAGGTTCACGGCTCCTGGGTGCTTTCCTCCGCTTAACCACATGGCTATTGCTGTGGTTACTGCTCAAGGGCAGGGCTCAGTTTTTTTTTTTGGTGTCACCGTTCATTTCACCAGAGCGGTTGGTGCCTCCGGGGCTGGAGGCATGGGCTTCAGCCATGTCATTGTGCAGGGTGGCCACGGTCTTCCTTGCACTCTTTCCCAGGTTTTCCTGGGTGCGTACTCTGGCTTCGGCGGCGGTTGCTGCCTTGGGCCGCCTGGTTTTTGCAGGTGGCATTTCCTTGCTGCCTTCGGGTGCTTCGCCTTGGTGCTGTGGTCCCTCCCCTCTTGGACTGCTTTTAAACGTCCCAAGGTCTTCTGTGTCCCCCAAGGAAATTGGGCGAGAAAACGAGATTTTTGTATAACTTACCAGTAAAATCTCTTTCTCGCTCTTTCCTTGGGGGACACAGCACCCACCCATTCATTGGTTTTTTTTTCTACACGGTTTCCGAGTTTTGTTTACCCGTTGGGTAGTTGGCTTGTTGTTTCCACTGGTTGGACTTTGCCTTTTCTCACTACTTGGACACGCAACTGGCAGTCTCTCTCTCCAGGCTGAGGGTATAGCTGATGGAGGAGGGGCTTAACAGTTTTCACTTAGTGTCACGCCTCCTAGGGAGATGAGCTATACTCAAGGTCTTCTGTGTCCCCCAAGGAAAGAGCGAGAAAGAGATTTTACTGGTAAGTTATACAAAAATCTCGTTATTCCTCTCTCCCCATTGAGAACACCTGCATACTCTACTGAACCGGGCATGCATTTGTATGAGGTGTTCGTGAGGAAGGAAAAAATGGGTTGTCTTACCAGGATAATTGGCTGCGTGTGCAGTTCTTCCTGGATACTGCTCAAAAATGGTCAAAGGCTAAAGAAAGGGGAGCAGTTACATAATAAAACTTTACTTTTATTAGATTAAAAAAAACGATCCCAAGGCTGGGAGTAAAATGCCCCTTACAAACATGTGTAGGACCTAAATTGGTGTGCTACCCATAGACATGGCGACACACCAGGCTAGGTGTAAACCACCCCGATACTGAATGCACGTAGAACTAGGTGCATGCAGGGCAGGGCATGGGGTCCCTGAGTACGAGTCTCAAACAGGGGTGCCGGGACTGTGGGGACACTAGAAAAACACGTAAAGGTCTTACCGGTTTCGTTGAAAACCTCACTATTCACAATGTATGAAAGTGTTGGTAGAGAAGGTGGTCACACAGTGTGGGCTTGTCAGTACCAGATGTCCAGTCGGTAATACAGGCATCCGATTCTTCGGTCAATCGTAACAGTAGGGAGACCTCAAAATGAAAAATAAACTATCCCTATTAAAACCCTACTTGACCTATACAGCCCTAGTGACTGCCCTGCATGCACCTAGTTCTAAGTGCATTCAGTATCGGGGTGGTTTGCACCTAGCCTGGTGTGTCGCCATGTCTATGGGTAGCACACCAATTTAGGTCCTACACATGTTTGTTTCTACTTGTTTGTGAGGGGCATTTTACTCCCAGCCTTGGGAGCGTTCTTTTAATTCTAATAAAAGTTACGTTTTAATATGTAACTGCTCCCCTTCCTTTAGCCGGTGTTCGCGAGGAATAACCTTATACGAATCTTAATACGATACTTAATAATACAATAAGATTGTACTTACACTTTATAAATGTTGTGTTTCTAGGAGGAGATAACCTTGATGAATGTGGCTTGAGGTACTTGTTGGCTATGAGGTTGCACACATGTCTATTAACATCCCTTCCTCCGTTGTATCGTCTTCAGCTACTCCACCAAGGTATCCTTTTTTTTTCCCCCTTTCTTTAAAACTGTGGGTACTTCTGATCTGAAAGAATAGTAGGTTACTTCTCATTTGTGAACAAAGACTTGTAACATAAAGGGGATCTGTCCCCTCTCCATTCGTGTTTTTATTATTATTATTAAAATGATTATTATTTTATTATTATTTTTATTATTACTTTCTCCGTGTAATAACATATCTGGAACATTTATTCCTATGACTGTATGATGTGCCATTCCTTTATTGTTTCTACTAGAAGTTATTAATGAATTGCTTGCAGTAAAGGTACAGATGGGTGTTACCAGTTGGGGGGGTGTCTCTACAAAGTCTGACACCAGCAGCACAGATTGGATAAAGTCAGACACATCCCTTACTGGTAACACCCAGCAGTACCCTTACTGCAGACTGCTGGCAAATAATTAGTAAACTTCTAACAGGAACAATACAGGAATGGCACAACATAGAGTCATAAGAATAGATGCTCCAGGATCGTTATTACGTGGAGAATGCAAGTAGTTACTAAAACTGACAGAGAGGTGACAGGTCCCCTTTAATAGCTTATTGGTTTACAAAAGGTCCTAATCATGTTTATTTCCATCTTACCTCATACCAGAAAAGAAAGTTAATCCCCAAACACTGGATCCTGTATAGGAAGTAACTCTGTTAGCACCAGCACATAGTGTGGTATGGCACTACATATAATATATTCTAGACTACTGGCTTCAGCTGGAGTTTGCTGGACCTTCAGTTTATATCCTCACAGCAAAAACAGCAGCACATCTGCCGGAATTCTCTGTGTATGCTGCATTGCAAAGGGTGAAATTCATATTAAAGCTCCTATATATAAATTGACATGTTACAGATTTGGAATCCATACCGCAAACTAAGTTTTATATGTGGATTTTATTAAGGGGGCCCTTTCAGCTCTGTACAGAGATTATCTAACTTTTCATATTAAGGGGGTTTTCTGAGATTTTGATACTGATAATCCTCAGGATAGGTTATCAATATCTGATCAGTGGGGGTCCGACACCTGAGACCCCAGCCAATCGACCTTCTCCATGCTTACCAAGCACAGCGCCATACGTTGCATAGCAGCTGTGGTTGGTATCATGCTCAGCCCCATTGAAGCGAATGAATCTGAGCTCAATACCAAGCACAGGGGCTCTACAATGTGCTTGGTAAGCTGCGAGAAGGCAGTGCCTTCTCAAACAGCTGATAGGCAGGGGTCCTGGGTGTCGGACCCCCATCAACCAGATACTGATGACCTCTCCTGAGGATACTTCATCAGTATCAAAATCTCAGAAAACCCCTTTAATCTGTGGTTATTTCATTACTGTATTGTAGAAACATTCTTTGTCAGTTCTAGATGATTTACTTGCTGTGGTGACATGCCTTCTCATCTTCTGCAGGGTTGTCCACGTGTCATTTTGCATGGGCCTTTCACTCAGAGGCTGAGGAAGAATTAATCAACATGGCCCCAGCGATTCAGAGGGGCGATCCACAGTGGTCTGAACTGAGAGCAATGGGCATTGGTTGGTGGGTGCGGAACATAAACACTCTCCGCAGATGCATAGAAAAGGTAGTTACCTACTAATTCAATGAAATGTGCATTAATAAAAATAATACTGAAACTACACAGTGTAATGTTTTTGGGTGTAAATGGTGTAAAGTTTCATTCCCTGGAATTGGGCTTGCCATTGTGCGGTAATGTTGGAGAATGATATTTATTGCACAATCCCTTCCCATTAGTGAATGTCTGTAAAATTGCTTTCCTTGTGTGGTTTTGTACATGGACGTTCTGCACCTCTATATATGGAGGCCAAAAGCTTTTTTCCTGTGGTCTCATTAAGCAAGACAGTATCCAACTTTACAATGAAATCTTCAGCTTCCCATTGTAAGCGACAGGTGCTGCAATGTATGGGCGACCCCAGTGTATGCCTGGACTCCTGCGGAGATCAGTGTTGTCACTTGTCACTAAAGACCTGGTGGCTCATACAACAGTCACTATAGAATCGGATGTGGTTAGGGCTCTATCTGCCATGCAGTGGGATGCAGGTTATCACTATCGCTGACTGTAGGAAGTTCATGAAGTCACTCCTAAACAAACATTTCTGTTAATTACAGTATATTAGTAGCCTTTTGTATTGGGGTGTGCCTGCTTACGGCACACAGCTCCTGAAAACAGCGGATCATGGGGGTGGAGCGAGTCAGACCCACACCATTCCAATAGTTAAGTCCTGGAAAACCCCTTTAAATGGGGTGCTTTATAGGGGTTGTCCAATTAAAGGGATTATCCAGGCTCAGGGCTGAACCCGGATATCACCTCTTCTGTATTCCCTTACTATGTATGAGAGGGGCATCGGGCATTTCTTTCCGCATCGCGAGCCACTGTTTGTTGTGAGCCGGTGACGTACTGGGCTTCACAACACTATGCTAGGCGGAGACTTCCACCTAGAAATGAGCCCGGTGATGTCACCGTCATCGGCATCAGAATAGTCTTGGTCCTGCCACGTACACTGATCTATCAGACACTTATCCCCTGTCCTGTGGATAGGGGATACATTGTCTTAATTGGACAATCCCTTTAATTTTTTACATGGTTAGTCAGCCCAGAAATATAAAAAATTTTATGTATGACTTTGATGTTCACATGGATGTGATTTGAATGTTCCTATTTAACAGGTTGCTAAAGCGTCATTTCAGAGAAACAGTGATCCCTTAGATGCTGCAATTTTCTACCTAGCAATGAAGAAGAAGGCAGTTCTCTGGGGTTTATTCAGGCAAGTACAGTGTAATGAAATTCTGTATGAAATAATACTTAAAATCTGATTTATTTTGTCCAAACATTTACCATATTATATTTGACGTGGTTCATAGCTTTCCTAAGAAAAGTGTTACTTGTTCTAAAAAGGCATTTGAATTAAATATGTAATTCCTCCCTGTTTTATTGGCTTGTATGGGATGTAGTCATCCTTTTACTAAATTAGCATTTTTTTATTGTTATTTTGTTTATTATTATATACCTTGCTTCCATGTTAGCCCCTTTTAGCTCCTTGATGTACATGTACGCCACAGGTGTACGAGGAGTATCTTGAGCGGGCCCAGGAGTTAAGTCCACTCCATACACAACAGTTGCCCGCTGTGCTACACATCTGACACCCACTTGCTGCAAATGGTCCATAGTAACAGTGGAATCTGAGCAGTCAGAGTCCCTGCCACTACTCCTGACATGCCTGTATTAATAGCATCATGCATTCCCCATGTAATAACAATTCTGGAACATCTATCCTTATGGCTCTATGTTGTACCATTCCTCTATTATTTCTACTAGAAGTTATGAATGAATTGCTAGCAGTCTGCAGTAAGGGTACAGAGGGGTGGTAACCAGTTTGGGGGGGGGGGGGTGTACCTGCACAGTCTAAAAATGGCAGTACTGATTGGATAGAGCAAATATGTGCATAGGTACATCCCCCCCCCAACTGGGTACCACCCCTCTGTACCCTTACTGCAGACTGCTGGTAATTCATTGATAACTTCTAGTAGAAATAATAAAGGAATGGCAAAACATAAGAATAGATGCTCCAGAATTGTTATTACATGGGAACCTATTAAAACAGGCATGTCCGGAGCAGTGACAGGGACTCTATAAACAGACGGAGGGAACTCCAATCGCCCCTCTTTCCCTGTGGTGTCCCAAGCAGATATCAGCCTGGGGGGCAGGGGGTCATGTAAGACTTCTATAACCTCTGGCAGGGTGTAGTAGGTTGTTGGTAAACTCACTATACACTGCAATGCAGTCTATGGTGAATTTAGTGTTGCAGTGTACAAGTGAGAGCTTTGTCAAGTTCCCTGAGAGAGCAAAAAGAAAATATATAAACATGTTTAAAAATAAAACACACAAAACCCCCCAAAATACAAAAATTTCAAAATGCGCCCATTCCCCTTTATCAAACTAACCGCCTTCGGACCGCCTAACGCAGGATCGCGTTCCGTATGCGGCTCACTCAGGCACAGTCGCGCATCGGCGTGTCATCTCGCAAGACGCAAGATTTCCTGTGAATTTCCTTGATTCCCAGAGTATTGCAGAAGATGAGGGAAGATCGTGCTCAGGTGATTTTAATAGCTCCCTTTTGGCCCAAAAGAACGTGGTTTACTTGGCTAAGGAAGAGGTCTGTGTTGGACCCGTGGGTCCTTCCGGAAATCCACGACCTTCTGCCTCAGGGGCCAAGTTTCCATCCACAGATTAAGAGCCTCCATCTGACGGCATAGAATTTGAAAGGTTCCTGCTAGCCAAGAAGAGATTCTCATCCAACTTAATAAATACCCTCTTGAAATGTAGAGAGAAGGTGACAAATTCCATTTATCGCAGTCTGGAAGAAATTCCTCAGTTTTGTGGATATTGATTTTAGGGACATCCCTTCCCAGGTTCTGGTTTTCCAGGTGTTAGAATTCCTTCAGAAGAAGTTGCAGTTAGGCTCTCTCGGCCTTATTTAATGAAAATTTGTCATCGGATCCGTAGATATCTAGGTTTTTTAGATCAGTTTCCCGTTCTTCTCTTAAACGTTCACCCAAGGTAGCGCCTTGGAATTTTCCATAAAATGTATATCTTTCAAACTATGTCTTTTAGTAGCTCTGACTTCGGTCCGTAGGATTAGTGAACTCCACAGTATTTCTATCAATCCTTCCTATACCACTATACTAGAAGATGGGGTGATCATTTAACCCAGTGGTGCCCAACCATTTTTCATCTGAGGGCCGCACTAGACTTGGTATAAATTTTGCGGGCTGGAACCAGGTAGCTTTGCCAGAAAGAAATGCAAACACTGTGAGGGGGCACGTGTGAGCATTACTACTGTGAATAGGGCACATATCTGGCATAACTACTGTGAGGAGGGCACATATAAGGGTATAACTACTGTGAGGAGGGTATATATCAGGGCATAACAACTGTGAGGGGGCATGAGTGAGCATTACTACTGTGAAGAGGGCACATATCTGGGCATAACTACTGTGAGGGGGCACATATCTGGGCATAACTACTGTGAGGAGGGCACATATCAGGGCATAACTACTGTGAGGAGGGCACATATCAGGGCATAACTACTGTGAATAGGGCACATATCTGGGCATAACTACTGTGAGGGGGCATGTGTGAGCATTACATCTGTGAAGAGGGCACATATCTTGGCATTATTACTGTGAGGGGGCATGTGATGTATATATGTGTGTAATGTATGTAGTGCAGTATGTGATGATCACACACTGCACTACATACATTACACACATGTATACATCACATACTGCGCTGTCACCTTCTTCTGCAGGTCTACCTTGATGTCTGGTCTTTAGGCTTCAGTCAGATCCTCCACCGCCATGCTTGCTCCGTGTGCCCAACACCACCAGGAGCTGGCCCCTCCACCTTTCATCTCCCGCCGGCTTCTTCTACAGCAGGGCGCTCTATCGCTCCAGTGCCCGCCCAATCTTACCAATCAGGGACATAGCTAGAAATGACTGGGCCCCATAGCAAAATAAATTATGCCCCCCCCCCTTCCTGGATCTCCCACCCCCACATACCTATCGGACCTCCCACCCCTTCCAGAGCTCCCACCCAAACACCCCTTCAGAACCTCCCACCCCAACATCCCCTTCAGTGTCGTCCACAGAGCCCCCCTTCAGTGTCGTCCACAGAGCCCCCCTTCAGTGTCGTCCACAGAGCCCCCCTTCAGTGTCGTCCAAGGAGCCCCCCTTCAGTGTCGTCCAAGGAGCCCCCCCTTCAGTGTCGTCCACAGAGCCCCCCCTTCAGTGTCGTCCACAGAGCCCCCCCTTCAGTGTCGTCCACAGAGCCCCCCCTTCAGTGTCGTCCACAGAGCCCCCCCTTCAGTGTCGTCCACAGAGCCCCCCCTTCAGTGTCGTCCACAGAGCCCCCCCTTCAGTGTCGTCCACAGAGCCCCCCCTTCAGTGTCGTCCACAGAGCCCCCCCTTCAGTGTCGTCCACAGAGCCCCCCCTTCAGTGTCGTCCACAGAGCCCCCCTTCAGTGTCGTCCACAGAGCCCCCCCTTCAGTGTCGTCCACAGAGCCCCCCCTTCAGTGTCGTCCACAGAGCCCCCCCTTCAGTGTCGTCCACAGAGCCCCCCCTTCAGTGTCGTCCACAGAGCCCCCCCTTCAGTGTCGTCCACAGAGCCCCCCCTTCAGTGTCGTCCACAGAGCCCCCCCTTCAGTGTCGTCCACAGAGCCCCCCCTTCAGTGTCGTCCACAGAGCCCCCCCTTCAGTGTCGTCCACAGAGCCCCCCCTTCAGTGTCGTCCACAGAGCCCCCCCTTCAGTGTCGTCCACAGAGCCCCCCTTCAGTGTCGTCCACAGAGCCCCCCCTTCAGTGTCGTCCACAGAGCCCCCCCTTCAGTGTCGTCCACAGAGCCCCCCCTTCAGTGTCGTCCACAGAGCCCCCCCTTCAGTGTCGTCCACAGAGCCCCCCCTTCAGTGTCGTCCACAGAGCCCCCCCCTTCAGTGTCGTCCACAGAGCCCCCCCCTTCAGTGTCGTCCACAGAGCCCCCCCCTTCAGTGTCGTCCACAGAGCCCCCCCCTTCAGTGTCGTCCACAGAGCCCCCCCTTGAGTGTCGTCCACAGAGCCCCCCCTTGAGTGTCGTCCACAGAGCCCCCCCTTGAGTGTCGTCCACAGAGCCCCCCCTTGAGTGTCGTCCACAGAGCCCCCCTTGAGTGTCGTCCACAGAGCCCCCCCTTGAGTGTCGTCCACAGAGCCCCCCCTTGAGTGTCGTCCACAGAGCCCCCCCTTGAGTGTCGTCCACAGAGCCCCCCCTTGAGTGTCGTCCACAGAGCCCCCCCTTGAGTGTCGTCCACAGAGCCCCCCCTTGAGTGTCGTCCACAGAGCCCCCCCTTGAGTGTCGTCCACAGAGCCCCCCCTTGAGTGTCGTCCACAGAGCCCCCCCTTGAGTGTCGTCCACAGAGCCCCCCCTTGAGTGTCGTCCACAGAGCCCCCCCTTGAGTGTCGTCCACAGAGCCCCCCCTTGAGTGTCGTCCACAGAGCCCCCCCTTGAGTGTCGTCCACAGAGCCCCCCCTTGAGTGTCGTCCACAGAGCCCCCCCTTGAGTGTCGTCCACAGAGCCCCCCCTTGAGTGTCGTCCACAGAGCCCCCCCTTGAGTGTCGTCCACAGACCCCCCCCCTTGAGTGTCGTCCACAGAGCCCCCCCTTGAGTGTCGTCCACAGATCCCCCCCCCTTCAGTGTCGTCCACAGATCCCCCCCCTTCAGTGTCGTCCACAGATCCCCCCCCCCTTCAGTGTCGTCCACAGATCCCCCCCCCCCTTCAGTGTCGTCCACAGATCCCCCCCCCCTTCAGTGTCGTCCACAGATCCCCCCCCCTTCAGTGTCGTCCACAGATCCCCCCCCCTTCAGTGTCGTCCACAGATCCCCCCCCCCTTCAGTGTCGTCCACAGATCCCCCCCCCCTTCAGTGTTGTCCACAGATCCCCCCCCTTCAGTGTCGTCCACAGATCCCCCCCTTCAGTGTCGTCCACAGATATCCCCCTCACCCAGAGCCGCTTCCTAGCTAATTTATTCACTGCACTTGCCTCTGAAATTGAAGTGAAGCGCCGCCATAATCTCGTACAGGCGCACTGGCAGAGGCATTGAAGTGCGCATGCACCGTCTTCCAGGCCTCTGTCAGTGCGCCTGTGCGACATTACGGTGCTTCTCTTCAATTTAGCAGAGGCAAGTGCAGTGAATAAATTAGCTAGGAGGCGGGGCTGGCCAGGGAGATTGCAGGCACAGGCAGCATCGCTTTGCTGCCTGTGCCGTTCGTAGCCCACCCTGCGCTGATAAAGCCCGGTCACTGAGCGGGACGCATTACACTGCTTCGCAGGCCTGCGGGCCGTAGGTTGGGCATCACTGATTTAACCTGATCCAGCCTTCCTTCCTAAGATGGCTTCCAAGTCTCACAGGTGTCAAGTGATTGTACTTCCAACCTTCTATCAGTCACCATCTACTGAAGAAGAAAAAGGCTTATCATTGTCTTGATGTTAGAAGGTGTTTGACTCAGTATTTGTCCAGGACTAAAGACTGGAGGAATCTTCCTCAATGTTTGTTGTTTTTCAGGGGAAAAGAAAGGGCCATGCAGCATCAAAAAATACCTTGGCCAGGTGGATTACTTCAGCAATATCATTGGCTTACTCTTCCTCAGGGAAGTCTCCTCCAGAAGGCCTTAGGGCTTACTCTACTAGGGCTATTTCCACTTCTTGGGCTGAGAGGGCTGCTGTATCTATAGAGGATATCTGTAAGGCGGCTGTTTGGTCTTCTCCGACTACCTTCTTCAAACATTACAGTCTACAGTTAGACTCTTCTTCGGATCTAACCTTTGCTACTAAGGTGCTTTTGGCTGTCAACCCACCCTAATGGTCTTCTTGGTTCTCACTCTCGTGGTGCTATCGTGGGTGAGGGGAAAAATTAAGATTACTCTTACCGGTAATTGGATTTTCCTGAACCCACGACAGCACCCTTATTTCCCATCCCTATTTTTATTGGTGGTTGGTGCATGTGTGGGTGTTGCAAAAAGAAAAAAAAACCTTTTTTTTGACAGGAGTTGATTATAATAATTGCGGTGCAGTTTTTTCTCATCTTTGGAAAGACATACTGAAGTGGGAGCAGAGCCTCCGCCTTTTTGTACTTCAGGTTTCCTGTTTGTGGGGTGGAGCCTCTCTCTCTCGTGATGCTGTCGTGGGTACAGGAAAATCCAATTACTGGTAAGAGTAATCTTACTGCTCCGTACAGTATTACATCAAGGTTTTATGCCAATCGACTTCTGATAAGAGATCTAAAGTCGATTCGCTCATCCCTAGTCAGTCTTAAGTATTTAGATAAAATCCTGTAGCTTTTGCACTGGCCACTAAGCCTAATAATATTTCAAGATTTCATGTGTTAGAGAGATGCTTTACAGCAACAATATGAGATGTAGACACAATAGACTAGAGGGGTATAGTTGACTTCTGAGTGTTTCAACAACTTTAGGCTACATTCAATATTTGGTCATTATTTAGCATCAGTATTTGAATGCAAAAACTAGTAGGGGTTTCAGAACATGGAAGAGGTCAAAATCTTTCCATTACCAAAGTACTGACTGTGTAAGTGACTTTAAAGAGAAAACCACCTTAAAGGGGTTGTCCGGGTTCAGAGCTGAACCCGGACATACCCTTATTTTCACCCCGGCAGCCCCCCTGAGCCTAGCATCGGAGCATCTCATGCTCCGATGCGCTCCAGTACCCTGCGCTAGATCGCGCAGGGCACAGGCTCTTGTGTTTTCAATAACACACTGCCGGGCGGTAACTTCCGCCCAGCAGTGTGTTCGGTGACGTCACCGGCTCTGAGGGGCGGGCTTTAGCTCTGCCCTAGCCGTTTTACTGGCTAGGGCAGCGCTAAATCCCGCCCATCAGTGCCGGTGACGTCCCCGGGCTGCCTGTCAGTCCCATAGAGAGCCCGGTACGTCACCGGAACTCTGAAAAATGCCTTTGCCCTGCGCGATTTAGCGCAGGGCAAAGGAGAGCATCGGATCATGAACTGCTCCGATGCTCATGTCAGGGGGGCTGCTGGGGTGAAAATGGAGGGCTGTCCAGGTTCAGCTCTGAACCTGGACAACCCCTTTAATAGGGTTATTCACACGTGGGGACCTTTTCTGCAAGCTCCCTAGCGTGGCTTGATCCCTACCGCTGGGTTCTGGCTCCAGCACTACCCTGGGGTCTCCCCGCATTAACATATAGTTTGACATGGGCCATATGCCAGCAGCATCCAGTGACTAGCTGCTGCGGTGACGTGTCACCCATGCATTACGTCACTGGGTCACGTGAAGAATGGATGACATGTCGCCACTTTGGCCATTCACTGGGGGTTGGGACTTATCTCTGAATGGACATTCTGGAACATCCATTCAGAGATTGCAGCTGCACCCTAATTAGTCAGTGACCTCATAGAGAAGGCAGGGACCGTTCCAGGGTGTCTTTGCCTTCTGGATGGCTGTGTGAGCGCTGTGTGTACAGCTAAGTAAGCGATATGCCACTTCCTGTTCTGGCCCAGCGATCATGTGGCCGTGACACTGCAGGAGCGGCTCTGTCTTCCTTAGACCTCCATCAGCCCCTGCAGTGAGGCTGTACAGAATAGTATACTGCTTTACAGCCTCCCTGGGGACTGCATTCCTTCTGTCACTGGGATAGCTATGTCAGCCCCATTTACAGGAGAAACCTACATGAAAACAAAATGTGATGTTAAATGTCCCCCAGAGGTCTTGTATGACCTTAGTGTAAAATCAAAATAAAATGGTGTGTTAGGATACTTTCACATTAGCGTTTTTCTTTTCCAGCACTGAGTTCCGTCCTAGGGGCTCTATACCGGAAAAGAACTGATCAGGTATAGCCCCATGCATTCTGAATGGAGAGCAACCGTTCAGGATGTCGTCAGTTCAGTCATTTTGACCGATCAGGCAAAAGATAAAGCCGCAGCATGCTACGGTTTTATCTCCGGCCAAAAAAAACTGAAGACTTGCCTGAATGCCATTTTTTTTAGGAATGTATTGGTGCCTGAATGCTGGACCCGTCCTTCCGGTCTGCGCATGCGCAAACTTAAAAAAAGGTGAAAAAAATGCTGGATCCGTTTTACCGGAAAGACGAATCCGGCATTTTTAAGACTGATCAGGATCCTGGTCAGTCTTACAAATGCCATCAGTTGGCATATGTTTTGCCGGATCACTCTGCCGCAAGTGTGAAAGTAGCCTTATAAAAACTAAGAAATAACATTTTGTAAAAACGCCCTTTTCCCCAATTAAGTCCATTTAAAAATTGTTAAAAATAGAAAACAAAGACATTTTTCGTTAATGGCATTGGGGGACACAGCACCATGGTATATGCCCAGCTACCACTAGGAGGCACTAGATATCAAAAAAGGTTGGCTCTACCCTCTCCACAGCACTAGGCTATTCAGTTTTAGTCCTCATGCACACACCGTGGTGTGTTTTGCAGTCCGCAAATCGTGGATCCGCAAAACACGGATGGCGTCCGTACGCGTTCTGCAATTTGCGAAACGGCACGGACAGCCTTTTAATATAAATGCCTATTCTTGTCCGCAAAGCGTGAACAAGAATAGGACATGTTATATTTTTTTAGCGGGGCCCCGAAACGGAGCAACGGATGCGGACAGTACACAGAGTGCTGTCTGCATCTTTTGCAGCCCCATTGAAGTGAATGGGTCCGCATCGGAGTCTGCAGTACCAAACAACGGCCGTGTGCATGAGGCCTTAGTCTAGTGTCTGTAGGAGGCAGACCTGACCTGCTTTTTTCTCTTCTGCAGGTTTTCACCTGCTGCAGGTGGGTGCTCCATCGTGGGCTGCCACTTTAGTTGGACCCCCTGCTGGCGCATACTCAGTCAGGTACTTTGCTAGTCACCCAGTCCCCATTGAATTCATCCACAGTGGCATGCCGGCATTCCCAAGGTCCCCGTGTTGAGTCTGCCAATGAGGTGACCCTCCGGCGCCAAAAGACATTGGACGGTGAGTATTCCCCCTGTGTCCCTGTCCCAGAGTTACTGGGGTTCCCGGGTTAGGTCCCCTGTCGTGGCCGGGGATGGTATCCACTTTGTCAGGGGTCCGGGGTGCTACTCCCCCTTCTTTAACCCCCTCTCCCCCTTCACAGTTTTTTTTTTTTTTTCATTCCGGAAGGCCCCGGTCTCCCGCGGTTCCGTCCCGCCAAAGGCGCACCTTTTCCGGTCACCTTATTAATTGAGGCCCTGGCTTCCTCCACGCCTAGGCCGCGTTCTCTCCCACCCCCTTCCCTCATTTCCCGGTCTTTTGCTGGCCCCTCTCGGCTTCTGGAGGGGTTCCTCCTCCTATGCAAGCCAAGCGCAGGCTTTAACCCTGTGGGTGCTGTTTTCTAGAAGAAATAGCCTCTATTTTGCCAGCAGGGGGGTCCTTTCTCTCTGAGATTCTGCGGCTGCTGCAGCACCTCTTTGGGGACTCGGCCCCTGGGATCCAGTAGACAGCCTTTAGCTGGCTTCTTTCTTTCAGGCCTCATGTCCTCTTTCTGAGGACTCTCATTCCCAGCTCCCCTCGGGGGTAGCATGTATTTGGGTACGCCTGTTGCGATAAAGGGTTGCCATGTGGTCAGCCTGTCCCTGTTTGTGCGTAGTAGCTCCCAGGCCCTCTCATGACACCCAGACCTACTTCTCTGTCGGTCTCTCCTGACTGGGCCTCTTCCCTGTCCCAAGCCATAGGGAATCCTGTCCGACTCTCCCAGTCTATGGCAGAGTCTCTGCACCGACTGCCTGTCCAAAAATTGCGGCCACCTCTGTCCTCCCAGGGACTCTTCCGCGGATGGGGCACACTCGGCTAGGTCCCGCAGATGACCTCTGGTTGTCACAACCATGTCCCGCTCCTCCTCGGCATCCTCGGGTCACTCCCAGGACAAGTCTAAGGCTGGTGACAAACCCTTCCCTGCCATTCCATCCGTTGCCTCTGGGGACACCTCTGCTACGATTCTCTCTCGGTAACAGAGCATCAGGCGGTCTTCCACCATACTAATTCTCTTTGGGTGGTAAAAGACAAATGTCCACTGAGGAACCTCTCCTCTCCAGGGTTGGTATCCCCTCTAGTGGACTTTCGGATGGTGCTCCCCTGGCTGCACAAGGTAAGTCAGCCCGCCATGTTGTTAGCATGCCGACACACCTACGTGGTGTCCCAGGTACGTACGCCTTCCGCTTAACAGGGGGGTACTTGTACCACTGCCAAATGCTGAACCCAGCACTGCAGCTATTTCTCTGTACCAGGGGCTATATTCTACACACCCTCCTAGTCGGAGAGTGTTCCCGCCAGGCGCTGTAGCCAAAATAGCCATTCTGGTGCTAGCGTGCGACATGCAACCATATATACAGAGGGAGCCCTGGTTCACCAGAGTGAGTGCCTGTAGCCATTACAGTACATTATGCAGCCGTATCCGAGCATCTACATTACTCCCTTCATAGGTATAGTACCTGTACCATCTCCAGATGCTGTAGTCATTACACCTGTCTGGTTCTCTGGTGCTTCATCTCCAGATACTGTAGTCATTACACCTGTCTGGTTCTCTAGTGCTCCATCTCCAGGGGCATACTAGGAATGATTTTTACTTCATTGCCTGACGCACTATTTAACAAGCCTTCCCAGTCCTGTTATGCACAAGACGACTACTCTTCCCCAAGGGCAGGTTGTTGGCTGCCATGCTAGGATTGTTCTTTGTCAACCCTATAAAGTACTACTGCATGCTGCACAGTCGCGTTACCCCATTTCATGATGGAGTACTTGTGTTATTACTGCTTCTCTGCTTTCTTTTCACAGAGTTACATGGCAGAGTACAGGGATCACCACTGGATGTTCTATCTTGCCGGACGTCCTCTGATATGGCTGTGACAGGACTAGTGAGTACCACACACCTGCCGGCGGGTGGACTTCTCCACTGCTTGCTCTGGTATCAGACATGATCCCGAACCTCTTCCTTGGTCCGGGTGTTCTTGGTACTCCCTTATGTTTTCTGATTAGTTGTGCTACATGACAGAAGGGCCGTTCCCTTGGTCCTGGACGTTGTCTGCACCTGTCAGTTCCTTTCCCCTTCCCTGGGGGTTTCATTGTGCTCTGCTGGTAGCTGGTCTCTACATGTCAGTGTAATCTCTCCCAGCTTCCCCTGCTGACTTCTGCATCCTTTCTGGCATATGGATGTTTGTCGATTCTTTTACCAAATCCAGGCTGCTGTATTTGCCCCTTCTAGGACAGTGTTATACAGTTGGCTGGTCACTACACTTGGGATCGTTAGTCACCCATGTTATTTCCTTGGTTTTCTGGCTTTTGTTGTCCTTAGGTGGTCCAGTTCTTTGGACCCTTCTTGAGCCCCTGTCCAGGTAATCGTGCTTGGAGTCCCTGACCCCACTCTTTCTTAGACCATCTAGCTGGCCGCTCCCTTCTGGGAAAGCTACCCATGGCATTTTGACCGCACAGACTCTGTATGACAGCTGCTTCTTTGGGCCCGGTGTTCTGCCAGATTCCTATACCTTGGCAGAACGCTATACCGGAAGTGACGCGACCGCACAGGAATCAGCTGGAGTAGGGTGTGTGCGGCGCTGCGCAAGCACACATCCACTGGATTAGCAAAAAATCATTGCAGCGCCGCGGGAGAAGGACTTTGTGCGCATGCGCAAAACCGTACACCAAGTATGCGCACTTGGGGGTAGGTAGATTTTCCAGCGCAAAATGTTCCATCAGATCTCCCTACCCCTGAGTGCGCACGCGCGAACAAATCATCAGGAGCAGGTCATAATTTAAAACTATGTCCTCTTGTAGCAGTTTTTCTTCATCAGGAGCAGTTCATCCTTACCGCAGAGCTGAGTGCAGAATATCGAGGTCACCACATAGCAGAGCTGAGTGCGGGATATTGGGGGACACTGCTTGGTGACCTCGATATTCTGCACTCAGCTCTGCAGTAAGGATGAACTGCTCCTGATGAAGAAAAACTGCTACAAGAGGACATCATTTTAAATTAGAGGGGCAAAGGTTTAAAAGTAATATCAGGAAGTATTACTTTACTGAGAGAGTAGTGGATGCATGGAATAGCCTTCCTGCAGAAGTGGTAGCTGCAAATACAGTGGAGGAGTTTAAGCATGCATGGGATAGGCATAAGGCCATCCTTCATATAAGATAGGGCCAGGGGCTATTCATAGTATTCAGTATATTGGACAGACTAGATGGGCCAAATGGTTCTTATCTGCCAACAAATTCTATGTTTCTATGTGCGTGCGGGGTAGGGAGATCTGATGGTACATTTCTGATGGTACATTTTGCGCTGGAAAATCTACCTACCCCTAAGTGCGCATGCGCACTCCCGCATGCTGCAATGATTTTTTTGCTAATCCAGTGGATGTGCGCTTGTGCAGCGCCGCACACACCCTCCTCCAGCTGATTCCTGTGCGGCTGCGTCACTTCCGGTATAGCGTTCTGCCAAGGTATAGGAATCTGGCAGAACACCAGTTTCCTTTTTCCCTCCTGGGTCCTCATAGGTTGTTTCCTTCTTGAGGTTCTAACCTCTCTTCCCATCCCCCCCAGGTCAAGTACCTGGTACTTAGTTGTTTAGTGCTATGGTTTGCAGTTTACATCTTATTGGTCACTTTTGGGACGGAGCCTTCCCTCGTTTGGAGAACTGTTCCTCCTAGGCTGTTTGGAGTCCTCTCCTTCTACTCCAATATCTCTCAGACCAGTGGGTCTCTGCTTGTATTACCAGGGCCTGTGACTGGTTCCTTTTTTCCCTGTGACTTTATGTGGCCAGAGATTTCTCTGGTCTTACATTTCACAGTGATATTATGTCTTTCAGAGGCTTGTTCCTCGCCTCCTCTGTATGGGAAGCAGGTCTTTACGTTCCCTTCTCCTGACCATTACCTAAGACTCCCCTCCTCTAGGGGTTGGCTGTTTTCTCTGGCAGGAAGAGGTTTCTACCTTCTCATAGGGTGTTTCTCTTTCCCCCCTTCCTTGCTGTGAAAAGAGGCTTGCTCCCTTCCCTTGTGAGTCTTTGTTATGACTTCTCTCAAGCGTTTAGCCTCCAGTGCTTCGTTGTTTCCTCTCTACCCTGGCCTTTACATGTGGTTGGCCACGGACAGGCCGTGTTTTGGTCTGAGACAACTTAAAGTTTTAGTCTTTGGTTGAGGACTGCTTCTGTCCTTTTTCCAGGCATTTTATCTCCTGCCAGGCCCCTCATAGTCTATTTTGGCTTGTTGGGTCTGTCCTCCTAGGGCTTCTCCTCCTGGAGCTTCTTTATCTATGCAGAGCGCTAGGTCGATATAATACAGATATTGCTGTGCTACTCTCCTGTTTCTTCTAGATCCTTCCTTGGGCTCTCTAGTGCACTCTTGATCAACTCTTGATTCTCGCGCAGGACATCTGGTCCTGTCCCTTATCCTCTAGTGCTTTATTTTTTCCCTACCTTGGGTGGAGCTAGGTGTTTCCCTTTGTTCCTTCTTGCAGGCCTAGTTTCCCAGGCACCTGTCCTTGGGATCCTGATGTTCTCCCATTTTTTTCTTTGGAACCATTTCATGCTAGGGTCTCTCCTGGTCCTGTTGGGTCACATGGTCCCTCTGCACCTGTGCACCCTTCTAATTGCATGAGATTTCGATCCCACCCTCGAGGACTGCTTTAGGACGTCCCATGGTGCTGTGTTCCCCAATGCCGTTAACGAGAAAATTGGGTCTTTGTACTTACCGTAAAATCCGTTTCTCGTTCAATGCATTGGAGACACAGATCGCACCCTCTTTACTTACTCTCCCTATCACCGGGCTGCTGTTCTCCTTTCCTTTCCCGGTCCAGGACATGTTGGTTCTTCGCTTTTGTTTCTCTCTCCTACTGCTATTGGTACAAACTGAATAGCCTAGTGCTGTGGAGAGGCTATAGCCCACCTGGGCGGAGCCAACCTTTTTTTTTATATCTAGTGCCTCCTAGTGGTAGCTGGGCATATACCATGGTGCTGTGTCCCCCAATGCATTGAACGAGAAACGGATTTTACGGTAAGTACAAAAATCCAATTATTTGGTGTCACCCCGTCTATAACAGCCTGCTATATTAAAATATAACATGAAATCTCCCATCAGGTGAAAATTGTACCAATGAAAATATCGGCTCTTTCCACACCAATACAAGACCATAACCAGAAAATTTTAAAAATATGGCACTCAGAAAAATGCTTAGTGTGTAAAACGTAAACATATTTGGTATCGCCGTGACGACCAGCTCTATAAAAATATCACATAATCTAGCCCATCAGGTGAACGCTGTAAAAATTTTTTTGGTCAAAATAGCTTTTTTTTTTTTTTCATGTCAAATGTGTCCAAAGCCTTTAATTGCTGTAATGGTAATTTAGAGGCTTTTTATAAATTGGAGATCATTTGTAAATACAAAACTGTAATTGAATATCTGACACTTCTTTTTAAAACACTGTTTTATGTTTTTGTTTTGTTTTTCATCTTTTTGCAGATCACAGCACGATGAGAAAATGACAACATTCTTCAGCCATAATTTTAAGGAGGATCGATGGAGAAAAGCAGCCCTAAAGAATGCATTCTCCTTGCTTGGCAAGCAGCGCTTTGAGCAGTCTGCAGCTTTCTTTTTACTGGCTGGTTCATTGAAGGATGCTATTGAGGTATACAGGGGTACCACTGCTTTTTATTATTATTAAATATTATAATATATTTTTTTTGTTTTTGTATTACTAAGCTTTATCTAGCAGTTGCCTAAATGAAGCAGTATCCAGTGCAAACTTCTTTTTCGTTTTTAGGTCTGTCTGGAAAAAATGGAAGACATTCAACTGGCATTGGTTATTGCTCGGTTGTACGAGTCAGAATTTGACACCTATTCTACATATGAGTCTCTCCTCTACGAAAGAGTATTGGGATGTCAGAAAGACGGGACAGGGTTCTGCTGTTCAAAGCTGCATCCTGACCCTTTCCTTCGGAGTATTGCCTACTGGATAATAAAGGACTACACCAAAGCATTGGATACTTTATTAGAACAAACTCCAAAGGAAGATGATGAAATCCCTGGTAAGCATATTTCCTTGTTAGTAATCCTTTTTTAGAAATTTTCATGCGGATCCGTTTTAAGGGTTCATACATGTACATTTCTTGATAAGTAGTGTGTGTCTTCATATATGTAGATGGAAAGACACTAATATGAAGCTTGGATTAATTGTCTTTTTTTTTTTCTTTTTTTTTAGTTCTAGTCAAGTCGTGCAACCCTGTGGTGTTTAGTTTTTACAACTTTCTTCGCACTCACCCTCTTCTGATCCGCCGTCGTGTCACTGTTCCAGAAGCCACTCTTGCTACTGTTAGTTCAAAAACAGATAAAAACCACATGGATGAAATAAATCTTATAGAAAGGAAATTATTTTTTACCACCGCAAATGCTCACTTCAAAGTAGGATGTCCAGTTCTTGCTTTAGAAGTTTTGTCTAAGATTCCCAAGCTTAGCAAGTCAATGTTTAATAATGAAGATCTCCTAAGTGTGGGATCTGTTGGGCCGGACAGTTTCCATTCTATAGGAAAAAGTCACTTGGAGGAAGGGAGTGAGTCTGACTGGTTCTCCCTGGCACCATCATCAGCCAAACCATCAATGTTTGAAGACTCTGTAAATAATTTTGACTGGGGCTCTCCTCTTATTAAAATTGAGGATGAGCCACTTCAGCTGGATTGGGAAGAGAATAAGGAGAGTGACACAGGGGATGATGATGGTTTGGTGTTAAAAAGTTTAAATCTGGAGCAAAAAGATCAAAGCCTAAAAGATGTCAGTTCTGAAACACCAACCATAGACAACTCCGTGCCAGCCGGGAATGAAGTTGACGTCATTGCAGAACAGCTTAAATTCAGAGCTTGCTTGAAGATTCTTATGACGGAACTGAGGACTTTGGCCACAGGGCATGAAGTAGATGGTGGAAAACTGAGGTTCCAGCTGTATAACTGGCTGGAAAAAGAGATAGCTGCCATGCACAAAATATTCAACCATGAAACTGAAAGCAAAGACTTCACAATTGAAACTCCTCCGCCCGTGGATATGTTGGACGGCCATGAATTTCCAGATAAATCAGATATAGGATCCTATGAACGGCATCAAATTGAACGCCGCAGGTTACAAGCGAAGCGGGAGCATGCTGAAAAACGCAAATGGTGGTTGCAAAAGAACCAAGCTCTTCTCCGAGTGTTCCTGAGCTACTGCAGTTTGCATGGTGCTCAGGGTGGTGGCTTGGCCTCTGTAAGGATGGAGCTGAAGTTTTTATTACAAGAGTCTCAGCAGGTAATAACATGGAACTTTTTGCGCATGCGTGACTTGCAGAAATTTAGGATATCATTTATATTTGTTGTGCAGATTTAGAAATGTTATGTTCAGCACATTACATGTTCTTGTTTGTTATTTTGACGCAACATTTTTGTGCTTGTTCTTTAATTTCCAAGTTTCTAGTACCTTCCCATAATGGCCTACTACAGATGTATGAATTTCAAGGAAAATCATGGCAAAAATATTGAAAATTGTAATAATTATGGTTATATTATCTGTAACCTAAGTTCACACACAGCTTAAAAAATATGTTGTGGAAACAGTCTAAATATCTGGACCCATGTGCATGTGTAACGTGGGCATTTGGCTGAAGATATCACTTGCAGAGCTGTTCCTGTCATCATAACGGCAGGCATCATGGCTGTAGCGTCACATGAACAATGAATGTATGTGACCGCTTAAGACCTATCTGGGATCAGACTGCGAGTGGTGGAACAGGAGAAACAGGGGACAATGCCCTCTGCTCCCTGCCTAATTTAAAAAAGGCTAAAGGGGTTCTCCTATTCTATCACTAATCTGTAATCTGTTTACATTTTTATAGTTCGGTTAGATGCACACTGGATTCAGGGCTTAGGGCTGTATTAGACTAGCACCTCCGGTACTCCAGCTGTTTTGAAACTACAACTCCCTGCATGCTTGCTCTGCTCTTCAAAGAACGCTCATAGAAATGAATGGAGCATGCTGGAAATTGTAGTTTCACAACAGCTGAACTGGCGAAGGTTGCTGACTCCTGGACTAGAAGGTGAGCATTATGAAGGACAATCACCTGCTCATCAGTGAAGGAAGCCGCAGTATGGGCTTTAGAGTCGCAACACAGGTCTACATCTACAATGTATACATCTACCATTGATTACTATTGTAAAAAAATGTGTGACATGCAGTGTAATTTTTTGCAGGATCCCCTTGTATTGCCTAACGTGGTAACTAAACTAGTTGTGCTCCACAAACATCTTCAATTGCGTTTCAGTGGCTTTTGTTTTGGGATATCACAATAAGTTAAGAAATTTGAGTTAAGAGTTTTAGTGTAACAGTCCATTTACACGTCCGTCTGTGTTTTGTGGATCCATGGATCCGCAAAACATGGACATCAGCGATGTGCGTTCCGCATTTTGCGGACAAGAATAGGACATGTTCTATTTTTTTCAGGAACGGAATTGCGAACTCGGAAGTGCGGATCCGCAATTCCGGATCCGGGCAGCACGTCGTGCTGCCCCATAGAAATGAATGGGTCCGCAATTCCGTTCCGCGAAATGCGGAACGAAATTGCGGACATGTGAATGGACCCTAACTCTGCTAGTCCGTGTACTTGTTTGACCTGCGTTTACTGAATAAAAGTCTATGAGCACAGCAGATGAATAAACCAATATATGAGGAAGTGTTCTCAAACGTGCTGTGAAACTAACCATATTCTTTTTCTTGGCAGAGAGAGTATGCTTTTTTTTTTTTTTTTTTTTTTTTGTGTTATAACTCTTTTCATTTATTATCCAATATAACTATAACAGCACATAGTATAAAATCTGCAGGGACATCTGCATTATCATGAATAATCATACAAAATAACGGTCTGAAGGCTTTTGACACTTCAGTGCATCTGAGCAACCTTGCAACAACCCCACATTAGAAACGTGTTCTTGTTTTATGGATGCAGTACCTATGAAAAACTAAGTGTCTCCATGGCTACAGACAACAAACAACCTGTTTATACTGTAGTCTGATCCTGCAGTCATAGGTTATTTCCTTCCATCTTCCCCATCCCATCTGTCAGTTCAGTATCACGCACAATGATGGGTGATGGAATATTCAGATAAATATAACAAAAAAATCTAAGAAATCTAATTTATTGATGCAAAGTTTTTACTAAGTGAAACTATATAACATTGAATATAATACTTGTTGATATAATTACCTCTTGAGATTTTTATACAATCACAATTAGGGATGAGTGAATCGACTTTGGATGTTTCATCCGAAGTCATTTCGCTCATCCCTAATCACAAAGACTTGTCGTGCCCCAGAACATCCTATGTCCTGGGATTATCCCCAACCCTGCTACATTTATTCCACCACTGACCCAGAAAATGACTGCAGATCTTTTGTGGTCCTTCAGATTTATTTTTCATTAGTGGGTAAAGGAAATTACCATTTTTCATTAGACATTAAATCTTTATAAGACCTCAGATCAGACCCCCCCCCCCCCCATATCAGACCTCATATCAAACACCCATATCAGATTCCCATATCAGACCCCCCCCCCCATATCAGACCTCATATCAAACACCCATATCAGATTCCCATATCAGACCCCCATATCAGAGCTGAGATCAGACAAAAAATAGCTAAATAGACTTAGCTCTCCAGCAATCGCTGCTCCCTAGTCTTCCCTGGGTCTGCAATGGTAAGGCCTCTTTCAAACGGTCAGTATTTGTAAGCCAAAATCCAGGAGCGGAACCTGCAGAGAAAAGGTAGAATAGAAATATCTGTGCCTCTTCTGTGTCTTGGACCCACTCCTGGTTTTGGCTTACAAATACTGATGCAAAAATACTGACCATGTAAAAGAGGTCTAAGGGGACTTAAAGGGTTTTTTCTGAGACTTTACTACTGATGGATTATCCTCTGAATAAGGTCATCAGGATCTGATCAGTGGGGGTCATCCGCTGATAAGCTGTTTGAGAAGGTACCAATGCTACCTGTAGCACCGCAGCCTTCTCTCAGCTTTTCTTAGGCCATGTGATATCATGTTCATTGGTCATATGGCCAAGGCACAGCTCAGCCCCATTGAAGTGAATGAAGCTGAACTGCGATACCAAGCACAGCTGCTATGATATGGACGGCATTGTGCTTGGCACCAGTGCTTTCTCAAACAGTTGATCAGCAGGAGTCCCGGGTGTCAGACCCCCATCGATCAGATATGGATAGGTCAGCAGTAGTAAAGTCCTGGAAAACCCTTTTAATATAAGTGTGAAAATATATTTTAAAAAATGTTTTTAGAAATAAAAGTTTAATCTTAAGTGTTTTGTGAAGTATTTTTTTCCTAGTGTATATATATATATATATATTTTTGAACTTTTTGTATATTTTTACAATGAGAAGCCACTGGAACTGCTGCTTGTTTTTATTGGTTAGATATATAGTTATTGAAGTTAATAATCTTATAGGGTTACAAAGTATAACTAACTATAGTCCAGTTTTAGTCAAGATCCTGGGCCCATGGAGGGGTTATTTTCAATTGCCTATAATCAAGGGTCAGAAAGCAAGAGGTCCCACTATTGCCAACAAGTTGCAATGGAAACTAAAGTACAGTGAGCTAAAGCAGGCTATATGCATTAGATAAATGTCACCTGGACGCGCCAATTTCCGCAGGACCAGATGACCATCTATTCTGTATGGGCTCTCCTCACTCTCCCCCTAATAGAAGATGTTAAGAAGGATCAGATATTTTGATTTCAACGGCCCTTTCTTTTTTTTCTCAGGGAAATAAGCTGTTGCTTGTAGATGTAAATGGCCATAAGAATACACTTTTATGTTCGGGTCTTTGCAACACATTTAATACTTGATATTTTTCTCAATTTTGCCCACAGGAAACAACAGTCAAGCAACTTCAGTCTCCACTTCCCCTGCCTACAACACTTCCATTACTGTCTGCAAGCATTGCTGTTACGAAGACCGTGATTGCTAATCCTGTGCTTTACCTTAATAATCACATCCATGACATTCTCTATACCATTGTTCAGATGAAGAATCCTCCACACCCAGGCAACCAGGATCCAAAGGTAAGGAAACCCCACAATTCAGTCTTGGGGTGCATTCACACTAGGTTTGCCGTGTACGTTAAGAAAAGCTATGCTATTCTATACAGCTAAAAATACATATCTGTGCAGAATGGCCCAGAGGACGCTCTGTTGGGACTATGGATACGGTTTATTTATGTCAGGCGCTTTACCACATACACTGCAAACATACTGTGAATACACGCTTACAGTTCCAATAAACACAAAAGGGTTCATTGTATTCTTATGTCAGACGGGCTGTCCTGCTTCTCAAAATTCTGCCAGAAGCTCAGATTATTTTCTTTTTTTTAAATTAAAGTGGTTGGTAAGTGACATTAGCGTCATCAATTCCAGCTTTCCTTTTTTCAGAGCCAGTTGGTGAATGGTAGATGTGATGTATTTAGTTGTCTGGGAAAGCAGTAGTTTTATTACGAAGTCCCTTTCTCCTTAGCTACAGTATGTTCTGGTATTCTGCTCAAAAGATGTCACCAATATTGAATTCAGTAAATTATTCGTCGGAAGCCATCAAAAAGTCATTATGTTTGAATTAAAAGACCCTCCAGGCTCCCCTTACCAAAGGCTCCTTCCCGTCTATACATATGAGGTTTATTACATCAGCTCCCTGTGTATTTCCTGGTGGTAGACTGGTGTGTAAAAGTGTAAAATTATAAACATACACAAAAAAAATGAAATAAAAAGATGCCACAGCTTGTAGCCCAGGCCCCAGCGACCGTAACCAATACATCCCATAAATCAAAATGACCGTTATGGAAAGGGGACATAATAAAAAAATATATATATATTTTAGTTGCACAAAAAAATTACTTTTTTCCCCTGGTTATTAAAAATATATAAAAAATTTGAAACAAAACTAAAGCTCTATGTATCACCGAAAAAAGGCCCAAAAATTTTTTTTGTACAACCGACCTGAAAAAAAAAGCCATGACTTTCAGTGATGCACGTGCTAAAGAAAAAGAAAAAAAAAAAAAAACCTGCACCTGGTCAGATAGGGGGGTAATTGGCCCAGTCTTGAACTGGTTAATCTGTTTTAGTTGCTTCTATAGTACACACTCCCAGAAATAAGTGACTGCTCATGGTGTACTTATTCCTCCACAGGTATACACCCTTCATTTGTTGGCAGCCTCACTTTCTGCATCCATCTACCAAGCACTGTGTGACAGCCACAGCTACAGGTAAATCCAGATCTTCTGTGTGTGCCATACGGTTTCCTATGTACCCACTCGATTTCATTGATGGCAGAACCAACTGGAAACATGATGATGATTTGCTCTGTCGGCAGTATTCAAAGAAGCACTCAGTTTTTTTTTTAAAAGGGTTTTCATAATTTTTTTTTTTTTACTGCCATTAGTATGTGATCCGACACCCAGGACCACCCCCTCCCCCGGTCAGCCGTTTTGAGAATGCAGTGATAGTATAGCAGCTGTGCCTGGTATTGCAGCTCAGCCCCATTCACTTTATGATCGATGAACATGTTCTCGCTGGCCTAGGGAAAGCGGAGAGAAGACCGCGGTGCTACTGCAAGCGCCACTGCCTTCTCGAACAGCTGATCGGCGGGGGTCCCGGGTGTCGGACCCCCACCCATCAGATACTGATGACCTATCCAGAGGATAGGTGGTGCCATAATGATCAAAATGGCGAGCTAGTCTGTTGTGTCTGTTAAAAATTGCCTACATAGGACTGTGCTCTATTCATAAATGCATAGACTGCTCTACAGTCTGAGAAATTGCCCAATATGTACCAGTTATCGCTATCTCTTACTTTACTGGTGGTAAAGTCCTGGTATTGGGGTACTGAGGTCCCTGGGCACTCATCATTCATATCTAAACTACAAGCTTTCATAGACCAGTTCATCAAATATGATATCTGTCCTGATCGTGTCCACAGGAAGGACATATGCCAAGACTGGCTTGTGTTTGAAACACATTGAAAGGTGCATTCGACTTTACTTTTCAATGCAGAGGCCTCATACAGAAAAAATAATAATAATAATACCCCACAGTATAATATAGGAGAGCATTGCAGTTGCTTATTTTCGGTTATTTTTCTGGCGTGTGTACCGAATGTAAAGGAAAAGCTGTGAGCAGAGAGTTGGATGTGAGAACGGATAATTGGGTTGTTTGAAAATAACCGCATGAGAAAATGTTATATTGTCGGCTCCAGCTGTATGTACATGTGGAGGTGCTGAAGACCTGCGCCGCGTGGGAGCCCAATCTTCAGTGCCTGCAGTGTCCAAACGGTCAGCGTAATGGTGTCTTTATCTCTACACTGTGCAGCTGAGCTGGAAAAGAAACTCTGCATCAGTGATTTCTCCCTGTCCTGTGAATAGACATGACGTTTCTTTCCATTTGGCGGTTTTTTAGCATCTGCTATCTGGCATCTTCTGTGACTGCAGGGGCAGCAAATACATTTAGCAGATCCATTAGAGGAAAATGCAAAGTGCAGAATTCAGACTTGAAGGGAGCGTTCTTTCAGGCCTGTTACCCTGATTAAAGGCTTCACAATCTGGGGTTGCTTGGGCTTTCATCTTTCCCGCATGTAGGTTGATTGAAATGTTATGTAGCCTGCATTTTGTTTTTAAAAGGCACTTATGTACATCTAGGTTTTGTGATACTAAGAAGAAAAGTTTTTGCTCTGTGTTCAAATCTGTGTAGAGAGCCAGGGATATCTCATGGAAGGTTTTCCCAGTTTGGCAAAATAGGGATGAAACGTGGATCTGTGTGTGGATGAAAATGAACTCTGTACGGTCCATTATAGAGTCGCATGTTAGGCATGGATTTGGCAAAAGGCAAATCTGTTGGAAAAGCTGCATGTTGCACACAGATTTGGAAGTGGACTTGCCTTGCATTGCTCTCTGTGACGCACGCCCAAATCTATAAGTCTACAATCACATGGCCATAGTGTTTTGCGGTCCACAAATTGCGGATCTGCAAAACACGGACAACGGCCCATGTGCATTCTGCAATTTGCGGACCACACATGGTCAAGACTATGATAGAAAATACCTATTCTTGTCTGCAATTGCAGGTAAGAATAGGACATGCTCTATTCCAAAAAAAAATATATAATTTGCAGGGCCATGGAACGGAACAACGAATGCAGACAGCACACAGTGTTGCGGAACGGATGCGGATCCATTAATGCAATTGTGTGAATGAGCCCTTGGGCCTCTTTCACACAGTCAGTGTTTGATCAGTGTTCTGTATTTTTAAACGGCGCATGTTTTGGCTCAGAATCACTGATGGAAATCACTGATCAGACACTGACTGTGTGAAAGCAGCCTAAGGGTACTTTCACACTTGCGGCAGAGGATTCCGTCGCCGGAACTGCATGCCGGATCCGTCAAAACGTGTGCAAACTGATGGCATTTGTAAGACTGATCAGTATCCTGATCCGTCTTACAAATGCATTGAAATGCCGGATCAGTCTTTCCGGTGTCATCTGGAAGTACGGATTCAGCATTTATTTTTTTCACATTTTTTTCAGTCTGCACATGCGCAGACCGGAAGGATGCGTCCGGCATTCCGGCAAGTGTACAGCTTTTTTCCCCCCAGAATGCATGGGGATAAAACTGATCAATTATTTTCCGGTATAGAGCCCCAAGGACGGAACTCAATACCGGAAAAGAATAACGCACCTAACACATGCAGCAGAAATGAGTGAAGCCACCTTTAATCCGCCTAGTATTTTGTTTGTTGGAGAAGCCATTTGTGCTTCACATCTGTTACTCCTTCCGTATTTCAGGAAAACAATTTGCTGCAATATTCAGCCATGTTAAACTTGGGTAACTGTCCATGGCCAACCGGTTGCCATACATGTATATGAGATATACAGTGAAACGAGAAGGCCACCCAAAATTGCATTGAAAAATTGCATATTTTAGAGGCTGGTCTAATTACAGATTTTATAGTGGAACTGAGAATGTGTCACAAATGTGGACTGGATAAATGGGGGTCTCAAAGACCCTATTAGTGCACTGTGAGGCACACCTGAACAAATTGCGTATGTTATACAACATATATAATATATTTCTTAGGAGTCTCTTTTTCCTGCAGCTCTTGCTGCATACTGACTTGATTGACAAGGTAAAATATTTAGGGAGGTATTAAGTATTCAGACCTGAAAGCACACAGTCTTAAACATACATAAGATGGGGCAGCTTCTGCTTAGTCACTTGTCTTGTTCATTTCTCATTTATTTTATGCAGCAGTCAAACAGATGCAAATCATTTCACAGGAATGGTTTACCAAGGCCTCCTCCTGAGTGAACGTAGGAGACTTCGGACGGAAAGTATTGAAGAACACGTGACTCCAAATTCACCACCTGCCACATGGCCAGGTAACAACATTACATGAGAGACACCAAAGGGCCCTTTACATTGGACGAGAATCGGAAAGATAATCGCTAACGAGTATTCATAGGATCGCTTATTAACAGTTATCTGGCGGTGTAAATGTACTGCTGATGAACGAGCGTTGGGTAGTTTAAACACGATCAGCTGCGTGCGAACAGCCAGCCTTTATGGTGACGAACAATGGCATTAGCAATCGCTCATCCCCATACTCTGGAGAGGATCGCTGCATGTAATAGCGGTCTGCACCAGCAATCAGCAGATTGTCAAGAAGGAACACTTCCGTCCCGACAATCTGCTGCTCTGTCGTTCCATGTAAAGAGACCTTAAAGGGATTCTGTCACCAGGTTTCACCCCTGTCAGCTAAACATATGCTGATGTTCAGGGCCTCATCAGGATTCCTAATGTGGGCTTCTAAATGTGATCCGTAGGGGATGTCAAGGGATGCAAGGTGCCGTCCGCACCCACCGCCGTTCGTGCCCAGCGTAGCCTTTCCAGACTTCTGCACCGCCTCCTAATCCTCTGTGCCGCCTCTCGCTCTCCCTCCCTCCCCCCTCCTCCTGCTGTAAGATCTTGCGCGTGCGCACAGGGCTCTGCCTGATGCGCCCGTGCAGACTCTCTCGATTTGGCTTCTTAAAGCGAAGTGCGCATGTGCCGGCACTTCGCTCAACCCAGGTATGACCTGCACTCTGGCGCCAGCCTCTCAGAGCCCTGTGCGCACGCGCGAGATCTTACAGCAGCAGGAGGAGGGGGGAGGGAGGGAGAGCGAGAGGCGGCACAGAGGATTAGGAGGCGGTGCAGAAGTCTGGAAAGGCGACGCTGGGCACGAACGGCGGTGGGTGCGGACGGCACCTTGCATCCCTTGACATCCCCTTGGGCACCTTATTTCTTTGAGTGACAGGTTAGTAAAACCAGTTTTTTAGCAAAATAAGGCTACGGATCACATTTAGAAGCCCACATTAGGAATCCTGATGAGGCCCTGAACATCAGCATATGTTTAGCTGACAGGGGTGAAACCTGGTGACAGAATCCCTTTAAGAATGACTAGTCAAGTGGTGTTCAAACTTTAGATCTTTTCTTTTAGCTATTATCATTATCACTGCAGGCATAATTACAATGACAAGTAACACCTCTGTATAGATAACACAGGATCTACCATTCACAATAGGTGGTGTCGCAGCTCATCTGCTCACTCCTGACCCCTGCACAGGTCACAGAGGATGCCTACAAAACTCCCCCATAGAAGTCAGTGGGGTCAGCTTCTGTCCATTGTGTCTATGGCCCATGGGGCTTCTCGCAAAAGATAGGAAGTCTTAAAGGGAATCTGTCATGTTGAACATGGTGTCTGAGCTAACAGCAGCATGTTATAGATCAGGAGATGAGAAGATTGATATATAGTTTTATGGGAAAAGATTCAGTATAAGTTGAATTTATTCATTTAAATTCGCATTTAGTTTGGGCTATGAAGTCAAGGAGGCGGTCCTATCAGTGATTGACAGCTCTCTCTGTATACACAGTCATAGAGGGAAGGCTGTCAGTCACTGATAGGACCACCTCTGTGACTTCACAGCCCAGAATGAATTGGGAATTTAAATGCATAAAATGCAAGTTTTACTGAATCCTTTCCAATAAAACTCTATATTAATCTGCTTAGCTCCTTGTGCTCTGTAACAGATTATTTTGCATTTTCAAGGTGACTGGTTCCTTTTAACATGTTTTAGGCCTAGTGGCCAGTGTGAAAACTGCAACATTTTGTAAAAAAAAATGTTTAACGTAAGACATTAAATCATTTTCTGATGTCTTGTTCCCTTTAAGGGGTTGTCTGGGATTTATCTTCTTTTTATATAGTAGTTTTATTCTTGCAGAATAAGAGAATTTTGCAATAAAATGTCTATTTAAAAAATGTCCCCCTTCCACCCTATGGCTCCCACTGAATGAGTCTTTGTGGTTTCCCCCCTTAACTATTTCCGCAGTGTCCTACATTGCACTGAGAGGCTCCATGTCACAGACAGTGAAACCACTTTGAGACAAGATCCCCAAATCTTACAGAAAGTTCCTCTCGAAGAAGAGGCCACTATACATAAAGATGAATTGAAAATCCATCAAAGCAAAACTGGTCTTGGGGTGGAAGGTCTTCTAAAAGAGTGGGTCTTTTGGAGAGATTTCACTTTGTCTCTGGTAGCTTCCACTGCTGTGGGAGTAGAGCGAGGGAGTCACCCATGTATGGACTTCGGTGCCATAGGGACCGGAGAGAAACATTTTTAACAAATTATATCTTAATGCCCTCTATAAATACATCTGAAGGTAATTTCTGGACAACCTCTTTAAACACTATTCATTCTGGTGAATGATGTGTGTGTTTCCAATCTTCAGCTATGATCGGTACTTGTCCATTTGTCCATTCAGGCTTTTATAAATTTCAACTTTGAATTAACCTCTATGAACATAGGCGTTCATTGAGTTCATTTTGACTAGATTCTCCTTTACAGTCTCATGTGTTGGGACATTGTTTTGTAGACAGATTCAATGTTGCTGTTTTTTTGTTTTGTTTTTTGTTGGTTGAAATTATAATTTTTTTTCCATCTTATTTTTTCAGGCGTTAGCTCTCTAATAAATCTACTAAATACGGCTCAGGATGAGGACCAGCCTAAACTCAATGTGCTGCTGTGTGAAGCAGTTGTAGCAGTCTACGTGAGCCTGCTGATTCACGCCCTGGCCACTGACTCTAGCACTGAACTGTTCCGTCTTGCTGCTCATCCCCTGAACAACCGGATGTGGGCAGCAGTTTTTGGAGGTGGCGTAAAGCTTGTAGTAAAACCAAGAAAACCGCCAGAGAGCATTCCAGGTACAAGTTTCATTTTGCATGTACAAGTACTCTGACTCCTATCAAACGTGGACTCTTCACAAGTGGAAGATTTGTTCATATGTCCAAAACTGGTGTATCTCATCTAGGTAGAACCAAGAGCTTTGATCTGCAAAAACCACAATGTGCTCTGCTATTGCCAAATGAGGAGCAACCTACAGCAGAATCTTCTATATCTAACACTAAAAACCTTGCTCCTGTCATTGATAGAGGGCAGGAGTCGGCAGTGTGTGGTGAGAACCCAGTGTGAATAGTGCTGTGCTTGGAATTCCTTTTCTTCAATCACTGTCACGTGAAGGCACCTTGTAAAAAGTGCATGTAACAAAGTGGCACCAAACGACACCTGGTGTTAAAGGGAGCCCGTCAATTTGAACATGCAGTCTGGTCTGGCGGCAACATGTTATAGATCAGGAGGAGCTTAACAGATTGATAAATAGTTTTGTGGCCATTGATCTAAATCCTTGCTCTTTCTATACTTTGGAGTCCAGTGGGCAGCCGCACTCGCTGATCTCGATGCATATTGATACAAGAAAAGCGGTCTATGTTGAATGAGACCTCCCACTGGACTCTAAACGCCAGCATGAACAGAGTTTTTAATCAATAAATTACAAGTTGTATTGAATCCTCTCCCCCAAAATGATATCCATCTGTTCAGCGCCTCCTGCTGTATAGCGGATCGATCAGCATTTTCATAGCGAAAGGTTCCCTTTAAAATCTTCCTGCGGAAATCTCTGTCTTTCATCACTATTGCAAGTCTTCAACTGGTTGCCTAATTCTGCATGCTCGGTTATAAGGGATAAGGACATGCTGTGTACTTCAGCTTAGAAAAGGTTTGGTCTGTTCTCTTCCTCCAGCGATTCCTGCTCTGTCTGAAGAAATAGACAAGCATCGCCGGCGCTTCAATATGAGAATGCTGGTGCCTGGAAGACCAGTAAAGGATGTTGCTGCCCCACCACCAGTCCCTGCTGAGAGACCAACCTACAAAGAGAAGTTTATTCCCCCAGAGCTAAGCATGTGGGACTATTTTGTGGCCAAAGTAGGTTGATTTGTTAATCTGATGTTCGCACAATACAGTATTAGTGATACGTACAGTAAAGTTAAGAAATTGAATGGTATTTTTATAAGATCTTATTTGGGCTAGAAATATATTTTTGGTCTTTTTTTTTAAAGAGTTTGTCTTCTACAGCCTTCGATTTCACAGCATCTACAGACTGTAAATCATCAGGGTATGTTCACATGCATTAAATCCGCCATCAATAGCTTTTTATTGACAGTTTTTTTTTTTCTGCTGCTCAATTGAGATCTGAAGTAGCACGTTACTTCTTAGAAGCTGATTGTTTGAGGATTTTGTATTGACGTCAATGGGGAAGCAGAAATAAACGCTAGCAGGTTGTTTTTAGCAGCATTTCCGCCAACAAAATGCTTCTGAATTCTATCCCAACCAAGGGATAGATAAGAAAAACTCAACCAAATACTCTTCTAAAACGCTTGTAACACTCCTCTAAATCCAGCATTAAATGAGAAATTGGCCACCAAAAACAACCTGTTTTCAGCTCTGCCAGTAATTGGCTTCTTAATTTTTTTCTTCTGTGGATTTTGCTGTGTGAATTTAAGGTCACTTTACATGGTACGACAGAGCAGCAGAATGTCGGAAAGGAAGTGTTTCTTCCTGACAGTCTGCTGCTCGTCAGTGTAGGAGATGCCATCGCTCTTTCCCATATCGACGAGTTATTTCCCAGCAGCAGAACGTGTTTTACACGGAACGATCTGCTGCTGGCAAACAATGACTTTTGTGTACGCACAAACGATCGGATTAACCGATGAACGAGTGTTTAGCTTGTTAACTGGGTAAGGCCTCATGCACACGACCGTATGTATTTTGCGCAAAAAATGGATACGTAAAAAATACAGATGACATCCATGTGCATTCCGTATTTTGCGGAACGGAACAGCTGGCCCCTAATAGAACAGTCCTATCCTTGTCTGTAATGCGGACAATAATAGGAAATACGGACATATGGAAACAGAATGCACACGGAGCCATTGAAATGAACGGTCCTCAAAAAAACGGAACGGACACGACAAGAAAATATTTGTGTGCATGTGGCCTAATTGGCAGTACATTTACACCGCCAGATAATCGCTTACGAGTGTTCCTATAAATATTCGTTAGCGATTTATATTTAGGATTCTCTCTGCCCATGTGAAGGGCCCTTTAGCCTCAGAGAGCTGCTTCGGCCCCTCAGTCTGTAGCTGGTATCTTCATTTTCCAAACCGCTTTTAAACACCCATTTAAGGCTACTTTCACGCTGGCGTTTTGGTTTCTGTTTATAAGATCCAGCTAGGGCTCTCACACGCGGTCCAAAACAGATCAGTTTTGCCCTAATGCATTCTGAATGGAAATGGATCCGCTCAGAATGCATCAGTTTGCCTCCGTTCCATCTCAATTCCGCAATGGAAGCGGACACCAAAATTCTGCTTGCAGCGTTTTGCTATCCGCTTGACGAAACTGAGCTAAACGGATCCGTCCTGGCACACAATATAAGTCAATGGGGACGGATCAGTTTTCTCGGAAACAATCTGGCACAATAGAAAACAGATCCGTCCTCCATTGCCTTTCAGCAGAGTTCATGACTGATCCGTCTTGGCTATGTTACAGATAATACAAACGGATCCGTTCATGACTGATGCATGCGGTTGTATTATTGTAACGGATCTGTTTTTGCAGATCCATGACTGATCCGCCTCCAAAGATGTCCATAGCCTCTAAGTCAGTAGTACATATGCATATATGAAACTTTGTAATGTATGTAAAAAGCTGAAAGTGACAAGTTCCTCACCTTGCATTGCCTACCATTACCATTAGTCCCACCGGGGACCTTTGTCATCTGATAAATGTCTGACCACAAACCATGAGCACCAGAACAGGGGTCCTGGTTTCTCCATTACTCCTCGCTGCCTGACTGAAATGAGGAGCAGTGTGAATAGAGTGGGGGTCACAGATGCTCCCTTCTGCTCCATTCATTTATGTGGGATCAACTGGGGTCTACTGATGTAGTAGCCCCACACATGGATTAGAGCATCAGGGTGCATCTGTGACTACCCCTAATGATTGTTGGAGACCCCAGAGGTAGAGCCCATTTATCACCCATCCTAGTGACGGATGATACAAGTTCAGCCTCTTTATTCTATGGGCATTTATTCATTTTCACTGTATCAGTAACTGAATGAACAGGACATCTAGCTGTTCCTGATGATGAAGCTGAATTTCACATCATCCCCTCCTTTATTCAGCAGACAAAATATTTGAAGGTTATGAATCTACTTTGTTCCTTTTGCCCCGGTTTCTATCCACCAGACACAATATTGTCCTTACGTCAGAGGTTTTTTTTTTTTTCTTGCTGAGTGTGTGAAGCAGATTTATATAAGATCATTGCTTTTCAGATTCGTAATGGCCTTTTGATGGCTGCTATTTATTATTTACGTGACCATTCTATGTAGGCAATATGCTCTGCTCACATTGGTGTCAGTGGCATCCATCAGCCTTAACAGATGGGTTGTATATGAATGGATGCTGACTGATCCTGTTGACTTTGAATGGGACCCATCCGACTATTTTTTTACTGGCCAGTATACATAGCATGTCTTCTTATCCTTGCCGGCAGACAGGAAGCCCCTGGTGTCCATGTGAATGTGCCACTATATGTTTGTACAGTATGGCAGTGCTATATATGAGTAATAATACATATTATAATAGGATTATATATGTGGACAATGTTGCAGCATTATCTAGCGTCAGTATGTGGTAAGGTAAGGGGGGAACTAACTCTCCTTGGGGAGAGAGCACCTTAATAAGTGCGAGGAGACTTATAGGCCATACATGTTCCTCTGGAATTCTGGGAGGGAAGGGATGCAAATGAGCTCATACCAAGCTCCGCCTCTAATGCCACCAGATGTAATGTATGTGATAAGTCATCTAGAAGCTTCTAGATTTCATATGAATGTCCATCCAGGGAACCTTTCCCTTGTCAAATCTTGCATAAGCCCATGTCCCCCTGCACCTGGTTGTAGACGTTTGCCTGGGACCTCAACCTCCTCTGTTCTCTGACCACACCTCTGCTGTGACCACTTGAACTAGACTTTGTATATCACGTTCTGTCCCTCATCTTCTCTGTCTGATGTCACCTCTATTCTGATTATCATCTTGGGTTTCATAGAGACTCAGAGCATTTACAGCAGGCTTATAGATTGTCATACAGAAACATATGTAACCATAGATTGTTAGCTTGGTTGATTTTTTTAACTGTTTGCTCATATCCGTGAAATTGGTTTTGTGATATAAAAAGTACAGTTGGAATATTTAGTATGTCATTTATAGCTGAAGCATTTTCTGAATTGCATACATTCTGTTGCAGCCCTTCCTTCCTCTGTCGGACAGTGGGGTCATTTATGACTCGGATGAAAGCATTCCAAGCGATGAAGATGAGGATGATGAGGATGCATTCCTTTCTGATACACAAATACAAGAGCATATAAATTCCAGTTCTTACAGGTAAAGAAAATGTCTGCATCCTCTGAAAAGACTGGTGCCAGACATGACAGATCTAGATCAATGCATACAGATAAAGAACTAACCTGTGGGCAATAAAAAAAAAAGTCTGACAACCCCTTTAATATTAAAGGTTATCCAACAGTACAAATACCGTCCGCTAGGCCCAGGCTCCTCCTATACAGGATCCTTAACATGTATTCTATTTCCTGTCCTGGCTCTTACTTTTCTCCTTTGTTTGGACATGGCAGACAGTCTCACTTGACTTTCTCATTCAGACCAGTCACTCTGACCAGAGAGGGAAGGGGATGGGTGACTCAATAAGAGCATCACACATTACGCTGATAAGTGCAGTGCTCTTCTGTGGGCATCTTTATCTAGGTCTAAAGAGAACTACAGAGATGTCATACCGTTTTCCTAATTCTAGAAATGTACTATTATACTAAGAGATACCATCTTCCTCTAACAGCAGCAGTAAAATAACAATAGGTTCTCCATCTATGCAGGAGTTTTATCTTTGTACAGACTTCTTCAGAAGGAGTATTTTGTATTTAATTTTGTATTTAATTGGTATAGTACTGCCAAAATGAAAAAGAAAAACTGCCAGAAATTCTTTTAAAATTGTTTTCTATGAATATTGAGTGTAAATAAAATATCCCTTTCTGACAGAAGTGTCCCTGTAAACTTAGATGCCTCAGTCAGAAGATACTTCAGATTGATCCCAGTGGCACATGCTGGGTGGTAGATTTTTTGCATCTGATCCGAAGTTACACACATTCCTTTTCCATACTTCCGCTCAAGGCTGGCTTAATTTAGTCTATAATTGTGTGCCAAAAAACTGCCTTTTATTAATAAATGTATTTTACACATTTACTAAACCGCTCTCGCTTTTCTGGACGTTTAAAAACACTTAAAGTGTGACTCAAAACAGTCATAAAGCATAACTAACTTTTCAAGAAGCTTTTGATCTGTCAGACATATCAAAAGTTTTGCTCAGGGGGGCTCTGTGCGGAGAACAAGGGGAGAGAAGTGTGCGAGTGTGCGCATATCACGCTCTCCATCTGTATTTAGTGTAGATTAGTGAATCTGCTCTAATTTACACCAGAAATCTGCTTAACACTTATTATTCAGAGATCAAACTGGACATCCCTCGTTTGTTATGGGGGGAATTTTTAAAGGCAGTTTTTCTTGAGTTTCTGTTTCCGTAATTTACACCAAATTTCTAACAATGTTTGATAAATGTAGTACTTCTTGGAAAACTCCTAACTCAGTTCATATGCAATAAGGCTCCAATTTCAGAAGAGTGAGACCTAGTTCACACAGTCTGTCAGTCATTGATTTCCATCACTGATTGTGAGCCCAAACCAGGTCCGGTTAAAAAACACAGAACATGTGCAGATCTTTCCCTTGTACCTGATCTCTGTGAAGGCTTCACTTACGGTTTTGGCTCACAATCATTGACCAAATCACTAAGGTGTGAACTAGGCCTGACCTGGGACTCGCAGGCTATCCTATAAACTAGTTAACCAGTGCAGTTTAAGATGATGTCCCCTTAATGCAGTTACTTTTGTTTTTGTATGGTATATATTTTCTCTACTGATACTGAAGAACTGCAGTGTCAAGCTACAGTATTTCTCTATTTTCAGCTGGACACTCATCCGTTTGGCATTGGTAAAACTTGCGATCCAAAATCTTAAGAATTTTTTCCCGATTGCTGGACTAGAACTCACAGGTATGTTTGGCTCTCAATCGTTCAACGAATGAAGACCTTAAAGAGGTTGTCTTGTTTCACCTTGAAAATTGGTGGCATATCGCTAGGATATGCCACCAATGTCTGATGTTCTGACACAAACTGATCTGACACTGGTGGCATATCCTAGCGATATGCCACCAGTGTTCGAGGTGAGACAACCCCTTTAATATATTTCTATATTTGTTGTTATGAAAAATTGACATAGTGAAATGCCAATATTCTTTTTTTTTTTTTTTTTAACAATTTACCACTAAAACAGTCCTGTTTAAGAACTGTACTTAAAGGGGAACCTGTCAGCTCTGGTATGCTGTCCCCAATGGACAATGGACAGCAGAGTTTAGTGACCGAGCCTCCAATTTTAGCAGTCTGTCACTCCTGTGATGACATTTAGTACTTTTAGAGTACTGACCCTCCAAAGCCCACAGAGCATGCCACAGTTGTGTGTGAGAGGAGTACGATGCTGTACGCTTTCAGTCTTCCCCTCTACCAGACGATGATTGACCCTTTTCTTTCCTGTTTTGCATAGGAAAGAAAACCTCATCTGAAGGCAGTGTGTGGCATCAGACTCTCCTGCATTGCTGGCGTACACTGCTGGCATTGGCAGGTCCGTACTCTAAAAGTACTGAATGCCAGCAGAGGAGTGACAGACCGCTAAAATCAAGGGGTCTGTCACTACACTATGCTGCCCTCAATGAAGCTCCTTTAATGGCAACAAGATGCAATGGGTTAGGCATCCCGCAAAAACGGTGGGGAAGATTTATCAAACTAGTGTGAAGTAGAACTGGCTTAGTTGCCCATAAAAAACTATTAGATTCCACCTTTCAATTTCCAAAAGAGCTGTGAAAGATGAAAGGTGGAATCTGATTGGTTGCTTTGGACAACTTAGTCAGTTCTACTTTACACCAGTTTAATAAATATCCCCCAGTGTGTGAACTTAAATGCCACCCCAGTTTATCTACCAGGAATGTAGTTCAACTAAGAAAATGGTCCTTTACTAGTCAATTTTTTTTTACTTATCGTTTTCTGCATATTTTTTTTTTTTTATAAGCTTTACTTGCAGATATTAAAATAATAAATAGTATTGTTAAATTAAAGAAAAAGCATGTTCTTACTCTTGCCATAATACTACAGCGGTGTTGACGTTTTCTTTTAAACTAGATCTTCCGGTAACATCTCCACTTGGCATTGGAGTTGTCAAAAACCTAGAAAACTGGGAGCAAATTCTTCATGAAACAATGGACCAGTTTGGGGGCCCACCACCAAATTATATTAACACTATTCCTAGTGAACTGACCGTAGGGACTGGACCTGCCATTCTGCGTCACAAGGCAATGCTGGATCCTGAAAATACACCATTCAAGTACGGAACAAAGTTGATTAAAAACTGTTTAATTACTGGTAATCTAATATGATGTTCTATAGACTCAATTTGAGAAGGAATTTGGACCTAAAATATGTTTAAGGTACAATTAAGACAAATTAGATAAAATGTCAGTAATTATCAAAATTTTCCTGTATGTCTGTTCAGAGTTTTTACAGTCTGGCATATCTGACATTGCTATTTTAATGCAGATCCAAAGATTACACCGCCCTTCCTGTCAAGCGCCTGTGGCATTACCTTGTGAAGCAAGAACTTCTCCAGGAAACGTTTATTAGATACATCTTTACCAAGAAAAGAAAACAGAGTGAGGTATTCTTACACCCCTTGTGCACCGTTTTTGGGTAGTATGGCTTGTCTCTTTGGTATTGTTTTGTTGTCTCCCATTTTCCAGCTTATATATCACATTGCTAAATTGATCAGTTTATATTATAGTGCTATTACATGGACATGTCAGGTGAACGCATCTTCTAAAATACCTGCCGTTTCTTTTGTTCACATAAAATAATGTGAATAGTAAATACTGCTAGCGGGACTCAGAGTTTAGGAAATGTCTGTGTAAGGATAGATTCACACGACTGTATGTGTTTTGCGATGTCCGTATGGCATCCGTTTTTTTTTTTTTGTGGATCCATTGCAACAATGCCTATCCTTGACAAAACGGACAAGAATAGGACATGTTCTATTTTTTTTTTTTTTTTTTTTATTTGCGGACCTACAGATGCGGATAGCATTTTTTGTGGATCCATTGAAAAAGAATGGGCCTGCTTTCTATCCGCAAAAAACGGAACGGACACGAAAACAAAATACGTTCGTGTGACTGTAGCCTAAGTATGACATTTCCACCATGTTGTTCCCCAGATTTATTTACCATTGATTCTTTTATTTATTTTTATTTTTTTGCAGTTTTTTTAGTTTTTGTTTTTTTGCTTTGTTTGTATTATTGCCATTTGTTTCATGTTGTGTCTGATCATTGTGTGGTTGCTATAGACTTGCATTTACTGTGCATGACAAAGCATCACACAAGTATTGGTCATGCTAATATGATTGTTTCCTAATAGTGAACTGGAATGTCTCATACATTTTCTTTTTTTATGTGTGTTTCTTTGTGCATGTGTTTTTGTGTTTGACTGTGTGGTGTCATGTAGTCTGTAGAAGACAGTGCGGAGCGTTTCAGAGTAGACTCCATAGCAGATCTTCAGAAAAACCAGGTAGTATGTCCTACAAAGGCTTCTACTCCTCTCGCACTTACCTCCATGGTCACTGGTGCCAGCATTTTATGTATGTTTTTTCCTGGCTTCTCCTGGTTTGTTGCTTTATTAGATGTTCACATTATTTGCTGATGGTATGCAGTGCTTTAATGAACATGTGCTTTGAGATTTTCACAAAAAATTTAATATCATTTATACATTCAAATAGCCTTTTGTTTGCAATTGTGAAATAATGTTGTGCTGATAGTGAACAGCAGCAGTGAACAGCAGCGGTGTGCCTACCCTCAGCAAAATCTGACAGCACCTGGCTGACAAATGACCTTCTTATCATTCTTTTTAACTTTCTTAGTTTCATACTAATAGTTATTTTGGTGCCTTCTTTCTAAATGGTTTGGGGAATATTTCTGTGTTGGCCTTACAAGCAAACAATTAACGCAACAATAAGATCCTTAAAATGCTGGAACAAGTGAACTTCAGCCGCACTAACTTACTGTTGTATATGTGCCTGTAAGAAAGTCTGTTCCAAGAGTCACTGTGGTGATGCACAGATTTTTTTTCCATACAGGTTGAAGCTGATCTTGGTTATCCAGGTGGGAAAGCAAAAATAATTCACAAGGAGTCTGATATAATAATGGCTTTTGCGATTAATAAGGTAAGGACTTTCAAACTTTAAATGCAAAATACAGTAACTATATATTGTGTTATTAAAGTTAGAGGGGCTTTCCAAGACTTTCATACTGGATAGGTCATCTGATCAGAGGGGGTCTTCAGCCTTCTCACAGCTTTGTCTAGGCCATGTAATGTCATGTTCACCTGTCATTTGGCCTAGACGCAGCTCAGGCCAATTGAAGTGAATGGGGCTGAGCTGCGATACCAAGCATAGTCGTTGTACAATGTACAGCACTGTGCTTTGTAAGCTGAGAGAAGGCCACAGCTCGACTGTGGGCATCGGTGCCTTCTCCAACAGCTGATCGGTGGGGGTCCCAGGTGTCCAGTGGATAGGTTATCAGTTTAAAAGTCTTGGAAAAAACCTTTAATATTACTATAAACTCTTTGATTGTTCAAGAAAATGATTTAAAGTCTATTGTAAACCTATAACACGTCAAAGAAACAGGCATACTCTCCTGCTTGATCAGAGCTAGATTCAACTCTATGCGGCTGCCAGAGATAGAGTATAAGTGCTTGGCTATCTTCAACAGTCCCATAGAGTTGAATGGAACTTTGGATATACATACTTGCCTTCTGCTCCATTCAAACATGGAAACATGGGCCCCCATTCTAATGATCTGCAGGGGCCCCAGTGGTTGGACCCATACCAATCAGACTCTTATCCCCTGTCCTTTGGACTCGCAGACAATGGTGGTTTGCTTACTACGTCATTGATAGATGTTATTTTTTTTATTCATGGCTCAAATCATTTATATATATTTCTTTTGTATATATATATATATATATATATATATATATATATATATATTACGACTGATCATCTAGTGGTGAAATAGCATTGCATGCATTTGGTTCAAGTTTGGTTTGTAATCATGTAACATATGTTGTATCTCATTAAAAGTTAAAATAAATGGTGGACTCTTTCAATTGGTACTCAGAGTGTCTATACAGTACCTAGAAAAAGTATGGTTACCCCCTTGAACTCCACACGTTACACCCACAAATTTAAACATATTTTATTGGGATATTATGTGATAGACCAACACAATATAGCAAGTATGTGTGAAGTTAAAAGAAAATGATACATGGTTTTAAAAAATGTTAATACATAAAAATCTGAAAATAGTGGCGTGCATTTGTATTTAGCCCCCTGTACTCTGATACACCTAAATACAATCCAATGTAATAAACAGCCTTCAAAAGTCACCTAATTAGTAAATAGTCTACCTGTATGTAATTTATTCACTACAGCTGTTTTGTGAAGGCCTCACAGGTTTATTAGTGAATATTAGTGATCAAACAGCATAATGAAAACCAAAGAACACACCAGACAGGTCAGGTATAAAGTTGTTTAGAAATTTAAAGCAGGGTTAGATTATAAAAAAAAATATCCCAAGCTCTGTTCAGTCCAATCCATCATCCCAACATGGAAGGAGTATGGCAAAACTGCAAGCCTACCAAGACATGCCTGTCCACTTAAACTGAAAGCCCAGGCAAGGAGAACACTAATTAGAGAAGCAGCCAAGATGCCCATGGTCACTATGGAGGAGCTGCAGAGATCCACAGCTCAGGTGGGAGAATCTTTCCACAGTGCAACTATTAGTCGTGTACTCCACAAATCTTTCCCTTATGGAAGAGTGGCAAGAAGAAAGACATTTTTGAAAGCAAGCCATAAGAAGACCCGTTTGCAGTTTGTAACAAGCAATGTCGGGGACAAACATGTGGAAGAAGGTACATTGGTCAGATGAAACCAAAGTTGAACTTTTTGGCCTAAAAGCAAAAAGCTACAATATGTGTGGTGGAAAACTAACTGCACATCTCCCTGAACACGCCATCCCCACCGTGAAACTTTGTGGTGGCAGCATCATGCTGATGGGATTCTTTTCTTCAGCAGTGACAGGGAAGCTGGTCAGAGTTTATGGGAAGATATATAGAGCTAAATACAGGGCAATCCCGTTGAAAAACCTGGTAGCGGCTGCAAAAGACTTGCGACTGGGGCAGAGTTTCACCTTTCCAGGAGGACAACAACCATAGACATAGAGAGGAATATCTATGGCACACCAAAAGATTCTTTTTTCAAGCGATGCTTTAATACATATTTGTGCAATTACATCAACATCATTTTGTGTTTAATTTTCATTCAGAGTATGTAACAACACATGGGGCCGTGAAGAGAAGTCCCAACGTTTCGGCCAAAAGTGACCTTTATCAAGGGATCTTGGCACATATGAGGAGTGTTTTTCTCTGGATGCGCATCTGAAACGTTGGGACTAGAGTTGAGCGAACACCTGGATGTTCGGGTTCGAGAAGTTCGGCCGAACATCCCGGAAATGTTCGGGTTCGGGATCCGAACCCGATCCGAACTTCGTCCCGAACCCGAACCCCATTGAAGTCAATGGGGACCCGAACTTTTCGGCACTAAAACGGCTGTAAAACAGCCCAGGAAAGGGCTAGAGGGCTGCAAAAGGCAGCAACATGTAGGTAAATCCCCTGCAAACAAATGTGGATAGGGAAATTAATTAAAATAAAAATTAAATAAATAAAAATTAACCAAAATCAATTGGAGAGAGGTTCCATAGCAGAGAATCTGGCTTCCCGTCACCCACCACTGGAACAGTCCATTCTCAGATATTTAGGCCCCGGCACCCAGGCAGAGGAGAGAGGTCCCGTAACAGAGAATCTGTCTTCATGTCAGCAGAGAATTAGTCTGCATGTCATAGCAGAGAATGAGGCTTCACGTCAGCCACCACTGCAACAGTCCATTGGCATATATTTAGGCCTAGCACACAGGCAGAGGAGAGAGGTCCCGTAACAGAGAATCTGGCTTCATGTCAGCAGAGAATCAGTCTGCATGTCATAGCAGAGAATGAGGCTTCACGTCAGCCACCACTGCAACAGTCCATTGGCATATATTTAGGCCCAGCACACACACAGGCAGAGGAGAGAGGTCCCGTAACAGAGAATCTGGCTTCATGTCAGCAGAGAATCAGTCTGCATGTCATAGCAGAGAATGAGGCTTCACGTCAGCCACCACTGCAACAGTCCATTGGCATATATTTAGGCCCAGCACACACACAGGCAGAGGAGAGAGGTCCCGTAACAGAGAATCTGGCTTCATGTCAGCAGAGAATCAGTCTGCATGTCATAGCAGAGAATGAGGCTTCACGTCAGCCACCACTGCAACAGTCCATTGGCATATATTTAGGCCCAGCACACACACAGGCAGAGGAGAGAGGTCCCGTAACAGAGAATCTGGCTTCATGTCAGCAGAGAATCAGTCTGCATGTCATAGCAGAGAATGAGGCTTCACGTCAGCCACCACTGCAACAGTCCATTGGCATATATTTAGGCCCAGCACACACACAGGCAGAGGAGAGAGGTCCCGTAACAGAGAATCTGGCTTCATGTCAGCAGAGAATCAGTCTGCATGTCATAGCAGAGAATGAGGCTTCACGTCAGCCACCACTGCAACAGTCCATTGGCATATATTTAGGCCCAGCACACACACAGGCAGAGGAGAGAGGTCCGTAACAGACAATCTGTCTTCATGTCAGCAGAGAATTAGTCTGCATGTCATAGCAGAGAATGAGGCTTCACGTCACCCACCACTGCAACAGTCCATTGGCATATATTTAGGCCTAGCACACAGGCAGAGCAGAGAGGTCCCGTAACAGACAATCTGGCTTCATGTCAGCAGAGAATCAGTCTGCATGTCATAGCAGAGAATGAGGCTTCACGTCACCCACCACTGCAACAGTCCATTGGCATATATTTAGGCCCAGCACACAGGCAGAGGAGAGAGGTCCCGTAACAGAGAATCTGTCTTCATGTCAGCAGAGAATTAGTCTGCATGTCATAGCAGAGAATGAGGCTTCACGTCACCCACCACTGCAACAGTCCATTGGCATATATTTAGGCCTAGCACACAGGCAGAGCAGAGAGGTCCCGTAACAGACAATCTGGCTTCATGACAGGAGAGAATCAGTCTGCATGTCATAGCAGAGAATGAGGCTTCACGTCACCCACCACTGCAACAGTCCATTGGCATATATTTAGGCCTAGCACACAGGCAGAGCAGAGAGGTCCCGTAACAGACAATCTGGCTTCATGTCAGCAGAGAATCAGTCTGCATGTCATAGCAGAGAATGAGGCTTCACGTCACCCACCACTGCAACAGTCCATTGGCATATATTTAGGCCTAGCACACAGGCAGAGCAGAGAGGTCCCGTAACAGACAATCTGGCTTCATGACAGCAGAGAATCAGTCTGCATGTCATAGCAGAGAATGAGGCTTCACGTCACCCACCACTGCAACAGTCCATTGGCATATATTTAGGCCTAGCACACAGGCAGAGCAGAGAGGTCCCGTAACAGACAATCTGGCTTCATGTCAGCAGAGAATCAGTCTGCATGTCATAGCAGAGAATGAGGCTTCACGTCACCCACCACTGCAACAGTCCATTGGCATATATTTAGGCCTAGCACACAGGCAGAGCAGAGAGGTCCCGTAACAGACGATCTGGCTTCATGTCAGCAGAGAATCAGTCTGCATGTCATAGCAGAGAATCAGGCTTCACGTCAGCCACCACTGCAACAGTCCATTGTCATAAATTTAGGCCCAGCACCCAGGCAGAGGAGAGAGGTCCCGTAACAGACAATCTGGCTTCATGTCAGCAGAGAATTAGTCTGCATGTCATAGCAGAGAATCAGGCTTCATGTCAGCCACCACTGCAACAGTCCATTGGCATATATTTAGGCCTAGCACACAGGCAGAGGAGAGGTTCATTCAACTTTGGGTAGCATCGCAATATAATGGTAAAATGAAAATAAAAATAGGATTGAATGAGGAAGTGCCCTGGAGTCCAATAATATATGGTTATGGGGAGGTAGTTAATGTCTAATCTGGACAAGGGACGGACAGGTCCTGTGGGATCCATGCCTGGTTCATTTTTATGAACGTCAGCTTGTCCACATTGGCTGTAGACAGGCGGCTGCGTTTGTCTGTAATGACGCCCCCTGCCGTGCTGAATACACGTTCAGACAAAACGCTGGCTGCCGGGCAGGCCAGCACCTCCAAGGCATAAAAGGCTAGCTCTGGCCACGTGGACAATTTAGAGACCCAGAAGTTGAATGGGGCCGAACCATCAGTCAGTACGTGGAGGGGTGTGCACACGTACTGTTCCACCATGTTAGTGAAATGTTGCCTCCTGCTAACACGTTGCGTATCAGGTGGTGGTGCAGTTAGCTGTGGCGTGTTGACAAAAGTTTTCCACATCTCTGCCATGCTAACCCTGCCCTCAGAGGAGCTGGCCGTGACACAGCTGCCTTGGCGACCTCTTGCTCCTCCTCTGCCTTGGCCTTGGGCTTCCACTTGTTCCCCTGTGACATTTGGGAATGCTCTCAGTAGCGCGTCTACCAACGTGCGCTTGTACTCGCGCATCTTCCTATCACGCTCCAGTGCAGGAAGTAAGGTGGGCACATTGTCTTTGTAGCGTGGATCCAGCAGGGTGGCAACCCAGTAGTCCGCACAGGTTAAAATGTGGGCAACTCTGCTGTCGTTGCGCAGGCACTGCAGCATGTAGTCGCTCATGTGTGCCAGGCTGCCCAGGGGTAAGGACAAGCTGTCCTCTGTGGGAGGCGTATCGTCATCGTCCTGCCTTTCCCCCCAGCCACGCACCAGTGATGGACCCGAGCTGCGTTGGGTGCCACCCCGCTGTGACCATGCTTCATCCTCATCCTCCTCCACCTCCTCCTCATCCTCGTCCTCCTCGTCCTCCAGTAGTGGGCCCTGGCTGGCCACATTTGTACCTGGCCTCTGCTGTTGCAAAAAACCTCCCTCTGAGTCACTTCGAAGAGACTGGCCTGAAAGTGCTAAAAATGACCCCTCTTCCTCATCCTCCTCCTCCTCCTCCTGGGCCACCTCCTGTTCCATCATCGCCCTAAGTGTTTTCTCAAGGAGACATAGAAGTGGTATTGTAACGCTGATAACGGTGTCATCGCCACTGGCCATGTTGGTGGAGTACTCGAAACAGCGCAACAGGGCACACAGGTCTCGCATGGAGGCCCAGTCATTGGTGGTGAAGTGGTGCTGTTCTGTAGTGCGACTGACCCGTGCGTGCTGCAGCTGAAACTCCACTATGGCCTGCTGCTGCTCGCACAGTCTGTCCAGCATGTGCAAGGTGGAGTTCCACCTGGTGGGCACGTCGCATATGAGGCGGTGAGCGGGAAGGCCGAAGTTACGCTGTAGCGCAGACAGGCGAGCAGCGGCAGGATGTGAACGCCGGAAGCGCGAACAGACGGCCCGCACTTTATGCAGCAGCTCTGACATGTCGGGGTAGTTGTGAATGAACTTCTGCACCACCAAATTCAGCACATGCGCCAAGCAAGGGATGTGCGTCAAATTGGCTAGTCCCAGAGCTGCAACGAGATTTCGCCCATTATCACACACCACCAGGCCGGGCTTGAGGCTCACCGGCAGCAACCACTCGTCGGTCTGTTGTTCAATACCCCGCCACAACTCCTGTGCGGTGTGGGGCCTGTCCCCCAAACATATGAGTTTCAGAATGGCCTGCTGACGTTTACCCCGGGCTGTGCTGAAGTTGGTGGTGAAGGTGTGTGGCTGACTGGATGAGCAGGTGGAAGAAGAGGAGGAGGAAGCCGAGAAGGAGGAGGTGGCAACAGGAGGCAAAGAATGTTGCCCTGCGATCCTTGGCGGCGGCAGGACGTGCGCCAAACAGCTCTCCGCCTGGGGCCCAGCTGCCACTACATTTACCCAGTGTGCAGTTAGGGAGATATAGCGTCCCTGGCCGTGCTTACTGGTCCACGTATCTGTGGTTAGGTGGACCTTGCTACAGATGGCGTTGCGCAGTGCACACTTGATTTTATCGGATACTTGGTTGTGCAGGGAAGGCACGGCTCTCTTGGAGAAGTAGTGCCGGCTGGGAACAACATACTGTGGGACAGCAAGCGACATGAGCTGTTTGAAGCTGTCTGTGTCCACCAGCCTAAATGACAGCATTTCATAGGCCAGTAGTTTAGAAATGCTGGCATTCAGGGCCAGGGATCGAGGGTGGCTAGGTGGGAATTTACGCTTTCTATCAAATGTTTGTGAGATGGAGAGCTGAACGCTGGCGTGTGACATGGTTGAGACGCTTGGTGACGGAGGTGGTGGTGGTGGTGTTGGTGGTACATCCCCTGTTTGCTGGGCGGCAGGTGCCAACGTTCCTCCAGAGGCGGAGGAAGAGGCCGAGGCGGCAGCAGCAGAATAGGCCGAGGCGGCAGCAGCAGAAGAGGTAGCAGGGGGAGCCTGAGTGACTTCCTTGGTTTTAAGGTGTTTACTCCACTGCAGTTCATGCTTTGCATGCAGGTGCCTGGTCATGCAGGTTGTGCTCAGGTTCAGAACGTTAATGCCTCGCTTCAGGCTCTGATGGCACAGCGTGCAAACCACTCGGGTCTTGTCGTCAGCACATTGTTTGAAGAAGTGCCATGCCAGGGAACTCCTTGAAGCTGCCTTTGGGGTGCTCGGTCCCAGATGGCGGCGGTCAGTAGCAGGCGGAGTCTCTTGGCGGCGGGTGTTCTGCTTTTGCCCACTGCTCCCTCTTTTGCTACGCTGTTGGCTCGGTCTCACCACTGCCTCTTCCTCCGAACTGTGAAAGTCAGTGGCACGACCTTCATTCCATGTGGGGTCTAGGACCTCATCGTCCCCTGCATCGTCTTCCACCCAGTCTTGATCCCTGACCTCCTGTTCAGTCTGCACACTGCAGAAAGACGCAGCAGTTGGCACCTGTGTTTCGTCATCATCAGAGACATGCTGAGGTGGTATTCCCATGTCCTCATCATCAGGAAACATAAGTGGTTGTGCGTCAGTGCATTCTATGTCTTTCACCGCTGGGGAAGGGCTAGGTGGATGCCCTTGGGAAACCCTGCCAGCGGAGTCTTCAAACAGCATAAGAGACTGCTGCATAACTTGAGGCTGAGACAGTTTCCCTGGTATGCATGGGGGTGATGTGACAGACTGATGGGGTTGGTTTTCAGGCGCCATCTGTGCGCTTTCTGCAGAAGACTGGGTGGGAGATAATGTGAACGTGCTGGATCCACTGTCGGCCACCCAATTGACTAATGCCTGTACCTGCTCAGGCCTTACCATCCTTAGAACGGCATTGGGCCCCACCATATATCGCTGTAAATTCTGGCGGCTACTGGGACCTGAGGTAGTTGGTACACTAGGACCTGTGGATGTGGCAGAACGGCCACGTCCTCTCCCAGCACCAGAGGGTCCACTAACACCACCACGACCATGTCCACGTCCGCGTCCCTTACTAGATGTTTTTCTCATTGTTATGGTTCACCACAACAACAAATATATTATTTGGCCCAATGTATTGTATTCAAATTCAGCGGGATATAAATTTGAGGCCTAGTATTTAGGCGCTGGGTGACCGGTATGGATTTAGTGACAGAATTAGACTTGGAAATGCACAGAAGCGTGTGTGTGAAGTTATTCTGAATGACCCAATGTGCACCTTGAATATTATATACCCTTTTTGGGATAGATTTCAAATAGCTCTGATATAGCAGGAACCACTAAATTATGAAATTGCTAAATTGGGAATTGTACTTCAACCCAGAACAAAAAATGTGCTTTGACGGGCACTAAATAACTTTCCCAGCTACAACAGTACAGCGGTAACGAGAGATTTAGAGGGATTTAAATTTGAGGCCTAGTATTTAGGCGCTGGGTCACCGGTATGGATTTAGTGACAGAATTAGACTTGGAAATGCACAGAAGCGTGTGTGTGAAGTTATTCTGAATGACCCTATGTGCACCTTCAATATTATATACCCTTTTAGGGATAGATTTCAAATAGCTCTGATATAGCAGAAACCACTAAATTATGAAATTGCTAAATTGGGAATTGTACTTCAACCCAGAACAAAAAATGTGCTTTGACGGACACTAAATATCTTGCCCAGCAACAACAGTACAGCGGTGGGTAACGAGAGATTTAGAGGGATTTAAATTTGAGGCCTAGTATTTAGGCGCTGGGTCACCGGTATGGATTTAGTGACAGAATTAGACTTGGAAATGCACAGAAGCGTGTGTGTGAAGTTATTCTGAATGACCCTATGTGCACCTTCAATATTATATACCCTTTTAGGGATAGATTTCAAATAGCTCTGATATAGCAGAAACCACTAAATTATGAAATTGCTAAATTGGGAATTGTACTTCAACCCAGAACAAAAAATGTGCTTTGACGGACACTAAATATCTTGCCCAGCAACAACAGTACAGCGGTGGGTAACGAGAGATTTAGAGGGATTTAAATTTGAGGCCTAGTATTTAGGCGCTGGGTCACCGGTATGGATTTAGTGACAGAATTAGACTTGGAAATGCACAGAAGCGTGTGTGTGAAGTTATTCTGAATGACCCTATGTGCACCTTCAATATTATATACCCTTTTAGGGATAGATTTCAAATAGCTCTGATATAGCAGAAACCACTAAATTATGAAATTGCTAAATTGGGAATTGTACTTCAACCCAGAACAAAAAATGTGCTTTGACGGACACTAAATATCTTGCCCAGCAACAACAGTACAGCGGTGGGTAACGAGAGATTTAGAGGGATTTAAATTTGAGGCCTAGTATTTAGGCGCTGGGTCACCGGTATGGATTTAGTGACAGAATTAGACTTGGAAATGCACAGAAGCGTGTGTGTGAAGTTATTCTGAATGACCCTATGTGCACCTTCAATATTATATACCCTTTTAGGGATAGATTTCAAATAGCTCTGATATAGCAGAAACCACTAAATTATGAAATTGCTAAATTGGGAATTGTACTTCAACCCAGAACAAAAAATGTGCTTTGACGGACACTAAATATCTTGCCCAGCAACAACAGTACAGTGGTGGGTAACGAGAGATTTAGAGGAATTTAAATTTGAGGCCTAGTATTTAGGCGCTGGGTCACCGGTATGGATTTAGTGACAGAATTAGACTTGGAAATGCACAGAAGCGTGTGTGTGAAGTTATTCTGAATGACCCTATGTGCACCTTCAATATTATATACCCTTTTAGGGATAGATTTCAAATAGCTCTGATATAGCAGAAACCACTAAATTATGAAATTGCTAAATTGGGAATTGTACTTCAACCCAGAACAAAAAATGTGCTTTGACGGACACTAAATATCTTGCCCAGCAACAACAGTACAGCGGTGGGTAACGAGAGATTTAGAGGGATTTAAATTTGAGGCCTAGTATTTAGGCGCTGGGTGACAGGTATGGGTTTAGTGACAGAATTAGACTTGGAAATACACAGTAGCGGGTGTGTGTGAAGTTATTCTGAATGACCCAATGTGCACCTTCAATATTATATACCCTTTTTGGGATAGATTTCAAATAGCTCTGATATAGCAGGAACCACTAAATTATGAAATTGCTAAATTGGGAATTGTACTTCAACCCAGAACAAAAAATGTGCTTTGACGGACACTAAATATCTTGCCCAGCAACAACAGTACAGTGGTGGGTAACGAGAGATTTAGAGGGATTTAAATTTGAGGCCTAGTATTTAGGCGCTGGGTCACCGGTATGGATTTAGTGACAGAATTAGACTTGGAAATGCACAGAAGCGTGTGTGTGAAGTTATTCTGAATGACCCTATGTGCACCTTCAATATTATATACCCTTTTAGGGATAGATTTCAAATAGCTCTGATATAGCAGAAACCACTAAATTATGAAATTGCTAAATTGGGAATTGTACTTCAACCCAGAACAAAAAATGTGCTTTGACGGACACTAAATATCTTGCCCAGCAACAACAGTACAGCGGTGGGTAACGAGAGATTTAGAGGGATTTAAATTTGAGGCCTAGTATTTAGGCGCTGGGTGACAGGTATGGGTTTAGTGACAGAATTAGACTTGGAAATACACAGTAGCGGGTGTGTGTGAAGTTATTCTGAATGACCCAATGTGCACCTTCAATATTATATACCCTTTTTGGGATAGATTTCAAATAGCTCTGATATAGCAGGAACCACTAAATTATGAAATTGCTAAATTGGGAATTGTACTTCAACCCAGAACAAAAAATGTGCTTTGACGGACACTAAATATCTTGCCCAGCAACAACAGTACAGCGGTGGGTAACGAGAGATTTAGAGGGATTTAAATTTGAGGCCTAGTATTTAGGCGCTGGGTCACCGGTATGGATTTAGTGACAGAATTAGACTTGGAAATGCACAGAAGCGTGTGTGTGAAGTTATTCTGAATGACCCTATGTGCACCTTCAATATTATATACCCTTTTAGGGATAGATTTCAAATAGCTCTGATATAGCAGAAACCACTAAATTATGAAATTGCTAAATTGGGAATTGTACTTCAACCCAGAACAAAAAATGTGCTTTGACGGACACTAAATATCTTGCCCAGCAACAACAGTACAGCGGTGGGTAACGAGAGATTTAGAGGGATTTAAATTTGAGGCCTAGTATTTAGGCGCTGGGTGACAGGTATGGGTTTAGTGACAGAATTAGACTTGGAAATACACAGTAGCGGGTGTGTGTGAAGTTATTCTGAATGACCCAATGTGCACCTTCAATATTATATACCCTTTTTGGGATAGATTTCAAATAGCTCTGATATAGCAGAAACCACTAAATTATGAAATTGCTAAATTGGGAATTGTACTTCAACCCAGAACAAAAAATGTGCTTTGACGGACACTAAATATCTTGCCCAGCAACAACAGTACAGCGGTGGGTAACGAGAGATTTAGAGGGATTTAAATTTGAGGCCTAGTATTTAGGCGCTGGGTGACAGGTATGGGTTTAGTGACAGAATTAGACTTGGAAATACACAGTAGCGGGTGTGTGTGAAGTTATTCTGAATGACCCAATGTGCACCTTCAATATTATATACCCTTTTTGGGATAGATTTCAAATAGCTCTGATATAGCAGGAACCACTAAATTATGAAATTGCTAAATTGGGAATTGTATTTCAACCCAGAACAAGAAATGTGCTTGAACGGACACTAAATAACTCGCCCAGCTACAGCACTAGGGACAGATTTAGCTGGATATAAATTTGAGGCCTAGTATTTAGGCGCTGGGTGACCGGTATGGATTTAGTGACAGAATTAGACTGGGATATGGCCAAAAAATGAACAGACTATTGCTGGTTAAATGCACTTGGTGTGACAGCTTCACCCTGATGTAGGCTTTAGCCAAAAAACAACCACACCATTGAGGGTTAAATGCACTTGGTGACAGGCGCAGCTTGCCCCTGATTTTGTATATGGCCAAAAAATGAACAGACTATTGCTGGTTAAATGCACTTGGTGTGACAGCTTCACCCTGATGTAGGCTTTAGCCAAAAAACAACCACACCATTGAGGGTTAAATGCACTTGGTGACAGGCGCAGCTTGCCCCTGATTTTGTATATGGCCAAAAAATGAACAGACTATTGCTGGTTAAATGCACTTGGTGTGACAGCTTCACCCTGATGTAGGCTTTAGCCAAAAAACAACCACACCATTGAGGGTTAAATGCACTTGGTGACAGGCGCAGCTTGCCCCTGATTTTGTATATGGCCAAAAAATGAACAGACTATTGCTGGTTAAATGCACTTGGTGTGACAGCTTCACCCTGATGTAGGCTTTAGCCAAAAAACAACCACACCATTGAGGGTTAAATGCACTTGGTCGCAGCTTGTGCTGGCGCACCACAAGACACAAAATGGCCGCCGATCACCCCAGAAAAATGAGACTGACAAACGGTCTGTGCAGCCTAAAAACAGTGAGCAATTGAGGATCAGCAGCTCAATGATCCACAGCTGCAGATCGATCAGTTAATCAAGTCCTTTGGAGGAGTTAATCTGCCTAATCTCGCCCTACTGTCGCAGCCGCAACCTCTCCCTACGCTAATCAGAGCAGAGTGACGGGCGGCGCTATGTGACTCCAGCTTAAATAGAGGCTGGGTCACATGGTGCTCTGGCCAATCACAGCCATGCCAATAGTAGGCATGGCTGTGATGGCCTCTTGGGGCAAGTAGTATGACGCTTGTTGATTGGCTGCTTTGCAGCCTTTCAAAAAGCGCCAAGAAAGCGTCACAAAAGCGCGAAGAAAGCGACGAACACCGAACCCGAACCCGGACTTTTACGAAAATGTCCGGGTTCGGGTCCGTGTCACGGACACCCCAAAATTCGGTACGAACCCGAACTATACAGTTCGAGTTCGCTCATCCCTAGTTGGGACTTCTCTTTACGGCCCCATGTATTGAAAGTTAAACACAAAATTATGTTGATGTAATTGCACAAATATGTATTAAAGCATCGCTTGAAAAAAGAATATTTTGGTGTGCCATAGATATTCTTCTCTATATTGGATTGACTTTTGTCCTTTATGAGCACCCACCACTAGAGGGTGTGCAAATCAATTTTTTTTTCTAAATAAGCGACCATAGACATACAGCCAGAGCTACATTATAATGGTTTAGAACAAAGCATATTCATGTGTTAGAATGGCCCAAAGTCCAGACCTTAATCCCATTGAGAATCTGAGGCAAGACTTGAAAATTGCTGCTCAAACACTCTCCATCCAATCTGACTGAGCTTGAACTATTTTGCAAATACTGTGTAATGTGGAAAAGTTCAATACTTTTTCAACGCATTATAATTGTAAGGAAAAGCAAGGCATTGTCTGAGGAGCTTAAGAACTAGGTAATAGCCAAGCATAGTAACTGTAGCCATTAATAATTTTATTGCATATGGGATTAAAGCCGACATTCCTTAAAGAAAATTGAACTAAGATTGATGAGAGAACCAAGGACTACATCAGCAGTAATTTAGCTCGCAAGATGCAGCAGTTCCAAGTCATACCATTCTTGGCTGACGGCATAAATACAGGCTGTATGGTAGAAGACCACTTCTGAGAAGAAACTCCGTAAAGATTCACTGTTTTTTGGAAAACAGTCCTTTAGACAAATGTGAATTATATGGTAATTCTCCATAATTTCACTTAAACAGAAAAAAAAAAGCACAGACTGCCTAAAATATGTACTGAGATCAATGGATGCATTCAGGGCAGAAGTTGTACTGCTTAGTATTGCGAAGCTACGTACGACAGGAGTCCTTCAGTAGAATAATGACCCAAAACTATATTTAGAAAGTATAGAAGAGTAGAAAACATTGGACTATTTTAAGTGGCCTTTTCAGAATCTCTTTGAACATCTTTGGAAAATTGCCGTTGGAAGAAATCGTCTCGAGATGAACGGGCCATATAGTCAAGTGCAGAAAACTCATTTGGAGCTACAGAAAGAACTTGATTGCGATACAATTGGGACATATGGGCACGTCTTTTGACGGTCATTTTCATTTGTTGACTTCTGCTCTATGACTTTGAAGTTTTAGTCCTTTTAATGTATAAATAAAGAATTGTGAATACCAGATAATTCAGTGCGTCACTCTGTATGCATTATGATGCTAGGAAGTAATACTTAATATTTTTTGTTTGCAGGCTAATAGCAATGAAATTGTTCTAGCTTCTACACATGATGTGCAAGAGCTGGACGTGTCAAGCCTTTTGGCTGCTCAGCCTTATATATGGATTGGAGAGGAATATGACAGAGAATCTAAAAGGTCTGCATCTCTTTATTGATGGTTAATTCACTCATTTCAGTTACAGAGAAATTCTAAATATTGCATTGTTTTCTCCTTAGTTCTGATGACCTTGATTTCAGAGGGTCTACTACAGCCATTCACCAGTCAGGTGTGGCTCCCTTTCACCTGGGACAGATACAGTCGTCTTCATCCATGCCATGGCTGGGGAGTGGCCAGACGAGCACTGGAGCTGGCATTGTATGCACATTTTGCAGTTTACCTTATAAAAATATTTTATAATGGTGCCTTCACTTGCAGATATATGCATACAATTGTTATTTTTTTTGTATATGCACCATTTACAGTTAAACTGAAATCCATTATGAACCCTTCTGCATACATGTAACAATACTGTACATATAAATGATTGGATCGCACAGTCACACATACGATGATCGGCAGCTCGGCTCCAGCTTTAATGGCAGGGATCAGAGAAGCCCCTGATCCTGGCCATTTAACCTCACATATGTTCCCTCTGTCAGTCCATCTGCATTCAAGAATGTAAACATGGAGTGCTGATGTCTTACCGTGGGAGGTGAGGACCTAGCAAAAGCTCCCAGATTTGCCATAAACATGCTTTGGAAATATTATATCATTGATCAAGTCTCTTGGGGGCTAAAAAAAAGGTAAAATTAAAGGGGTCCTGCAGTTTTAGTTTTTTCACTGATGATCTATTCTCTGGATAGATCATCAGCATCTGATCGGTGGAGGTCCGACACCCAGGATCCCACGCTGATCAGCTGTTTGAGAAGGCAGTGGTGCCGGGAGTAGCACTGCAGCCTTCTCGCTGTTCCCCGCAGGCCCAGTGACGTCACAACTGGTATCACTGGCCTGGGCGCGGTTAAGCCACATTGAAGTAAATGGGGCTTAGCTGCGCCCAGGCCAGTGTTACTAGTCATGATGTCACTGGGCCTGAGGTAAACAGTGAGAAGGCCGCAGCGCTACTACCTGCATTTTTTTATTCTATTTTTAACTGATGATCTATCCTCTGGATAGATTATCATGCGTCTGATTGGCAGGGGTCTAACATCCGGGACCCCCGCCGATCAGCTATCATGCGTCTGATTGGCAGGGGTCTAACATCTGGGACCCCCGCCGATCAGCCGTTTAAGAAGGCAGTGGCACAGGCAGTAGCGCCATAGCAATCTCTCAGCTTACCTCGGGCCCAGTGACATCATGACTAGTATCACTGGCCTGGGCGTGGCTAAGCCCCATTTACTTCATTTATGTGGCTTAACCGCGGCCAGGCCTGTAATGCTAGTCATGATGTCACTGGGCTTGCGCGAAACAGCAAGAAGGCGCTACTGCCAGCACCACTGCCTTTTAAAACAACTGATTGGCGGGGATCCTGGGTGTCGGATCCCTGCTGATCAGACGCATGATGATCTATCCAAAGGATAGATCATCAGTAACAAAAATAAATAAATGCGGAAGTCCTTTAAGTTTAATAAAGAAAATTAGATAATTCTACCCCCACCACCAAAAAAATAAACAATTTCTCATAAGAAACATTTCAACAACATAAAAAATGGTCTACCTTTAAAAATAAAAATAAAAAATCATATTTGATGCCATCAAAATAGTAACAACCTAAATAACGCAAAACAAAAATCAATGGTGGAATAGCATTTTTTTTGTATCCTAAGCTTATAATAAACATTCATAACTCTACTTCAACAGAGAAAAATTATAGGTCTTGAAATGCAACAATTAAAAAATGACAAAAAAGGGATTGTTTTTGATTGTATTTAGGCGATCAATAAATGATCAGCTGTATCAGGGGAAGCTCAGTTGCTGGAGGTTGGCATAGGTACTCTACAGCTTCATCTGTTGTATAATGGACGGAGCTAGTTATTGCAGTACTGCTCACATTCACTCTGGTGCATCGCCGGTTTTAGACAAAATGTGGCCCTGGGCAAAATCAAATGAGGTGCTAAAAACAGTCCAACATCTGACACCCCTGCTGATCAGCTGTTTAAAGAGACGGTGCATGCTGTTCACGGCTGCTGTCCCATAGACATACAGCAGCAGATCAGGAAGAGAGAAGGGAGACAGTCTCCTCAAACAGCTGATCATCAGGAATCCCGTGTGTCGGACCCCCGCTGATCTTTTTCTTTTATGAACTATCCTAAGGATAGGTCATCAATATAAAAAAACCTGAGGAGCCTCTTGAAGCTACCCCCAATACTGTGCCTGTTCTGCTCCCCCCCCCCCCCCCCCCATGTCCACAAACACTATACTTTACTATACACACAGACTGCCCTCATTAGTAATGGTGCCCCCAATAGTGATAATACTCTCCAAGATGGCCCCATTAGTAGCAATGCCTTCCCTATTGCATCGAATAATAATGAAGCCCCTACAGTACTCTAGTAGTAATAATATAACCATAATGCTCCCAGTGGCTCTAATGTCCCCCTATAGTGCTCCCCACTAGTTCCAGTATATAATGCTTCCCCCCATAGTGCATATATATATATATATAATGTTCCACCGTAGTGCCAATATGTATATAATACTCCTCCATTCCTCCCCAGTAGTGCCAAGTATACGGTATATAATGATTTGCTTCCCCCCCATCCCTGCTGCCCCTAGCAGTGTGGACATTTAGTCCCTCCCGTCTCCCAGCCGCTGTCTGCGATGCAGACCACAGTTTTATCTGTAGCTTGTGTTTCTGCGTCCTGATGCATGCGGTCCCAATTACATCACACTCAGAGGGTCTCATGTGATGACGTCATCATGCGAGACCCAGAGCAGGAGCTGGCAGTGATGTCATTTTTGGTTTCTCGCCCAATTTCCTTGGGGGACACAGAAGACCTTGGGTATAGCTCATCTCCATAGGAGGCATGACACTAAGTGAGAACTGTTAAGCCCCTCCTCCACAGCTATACCCTCAGCCTGGAGAGAGAGACTGCCAGTTTTTGCTTAGTGTCCAAGGAGGCAAGACACTCCCTGCTACTGCAGGGCTTTTTTTCTCCTGTTTGGTTTTTAGTTTTGATTTTTGGTTTTTTCTTTTTCTTCAGATCATCAGGGACAACAGAGACGCACTAGACCTCTCTGTTTCTCCCGGGGTCGAGCTGCGCCAGTGCCGGTCATCCGCACTGCTGCCTCCCCCACAGAAGGCAAGGTGGACCAGGGCAGCCCAGCTCCCCTGCATCCCGCCAGCGCAAGGGTCGCCCGCACGCCAAGTCCCTCTTCCAGCGTCCTGCCACTACGGTGCCAGTAGCTGAAGGGGCGACCCTGCTGGAACGGACCGAGGGTGAAGACGGCTGTGGTAAGAGAGAGGCTTCTCCAGCCCTACGTTCCCCTCATTCCCTCCCCGGTCTCCTGCGTGCTGGACCCCCATACTGGTCCCTGCTGGACCTAGGCTGGCCCCTGAGGTGTCGTTGGGAACAGCCATTTTTCTGGCTCCAGGGCTGTCTCTCATATCCAGCTGTTGCCCAATAATCATATAGCCCCACACCACCACCATACTGGTGACCGCGGGGCGACTATACACTGCCCCTTCATAGGGCATTGCACAGGGGTGAGCAATGGATTGCTGTGGAGGAATTCTGCTTTAGGACCGGAGACCCGCTCCTAGCTGCCTCTGACACAGGGGTTATGCCGGCCCTGACCCTTACCGGTCGCAGATTCAGTACAGGGGGCCCGCGCTGACTGCCCTGTCCCTCCTCCACGGGCGCCTGGTCCGTTAGGGCAGGGGGTGCAGTGCTGGACTTCAGGGTCCCCCCCCCCCCCCCCCCGCCCTCCTTACCGGTGTCTAGGGCCAAGGGCCCGCTCCAGAAGCTGCCGGACGCAAGGCCCTCACGGCCTGCATGTACTGAGCGCGATGCTCCAGCAGGCCCCGGCTGTCTGTTGAGGCTTCCGGTCGGCCGGGAGCCGCAAACTTTTGACCCAGGCTTCGGCCTGCTCGGCCGCAATCCGGCCCTTTCGGCCGCAATCCGGCCCTTTGTCTCTGCAGGCCCGCGGGGTGGGCACCCGCGGCCGTTAGTGCATGCGTCAGCCGGCTCCCTCCCGGTCCCGGCCGACCGCCGGTACTCCCGGTCGGCCGGGCGCCGCGAAAATCTAGGCCCCGGCTTCACGGCCTACTAGGCCGCAAACTTCCAGCCTCGGTTGGAGGGGGCGGGAACTTCTCGCGGCGCGAATTCTTCCCGCCTGGAGGTCCCCCGCCCCCAGGGGATCGCAGCGCCGCCCCCTAGGCCGGATGTTTGTTAACCTGTTGGGTACCGGCCGCCAGGGGCCGGCTCCCATCTAGAGGACACCCTCTATGTTCTGGGCTTCCTGGTGGGCCTGTATGAGATTGTGCCCCTGTATGGTGGCCCCTTTTTTTGCCTCAGAGTGGCTGTGTTTTAAAAAAAAAAAAAAAAAAAAGAATAATGAAGTTAATAAATAACGGAATGGTTGCGCAGGACGCTGCAGCCTGATGCAGTAGTGCTGGCCGCACGCTATGCCCCCCTTCCGTAGGCGGCATGTTGCGATCCTCGGCTGCGGTTCTGGCCAGCTACATGTTCCCCTTCTAGGCGGACCCTTGCCATCTCCCGGGATACGGCGCTGACCAAAGGCAGACGCCCCGTCTATAGGCAGAACGTCGCCTCTCCTGTTACAGGTTGGCCATGTGCATCACTCTCACTGGATTTAATGCCGGACAGGTGCATGACCCCCTTCTGGGGCAGAAGAATTGCACTCTCACCGGATACGGTGCTGGCCATGTGCACGACCCCCCCTCCTTGAGGAGCGCGGCACTCTCACTGGATTCCTGCCGGCCGTGTGTGTAACCCCCTTCCATGGCGGTACGCTGCACTCTCACTGGGTTCGCTGTCGGCCATGGGTATAAAACATGTGCACGTCCCCCTTCCATATGCGGAACACTGCACTCATTGGATTCACTGCCGGCCATGTGCACGTCCCCCTTCCATAAGCGGAACGCTGCACTCTCAATGGATTCGCTGCCGGCCTTGTGCATGACTCCCTTCCATAAGCGGTAGGCTGCACTCTCATTGGTTTCGCTGCCGGCCTTGAGCATGCCTCCTTCTCTCGGGCGGCATACATACTCTTCCTGGCTGGGGTTGTTCTCTCGCGGTAGGTTGCTGGCCACGTGCTTGACCCCCTTCCATGGCGGGGTGCTTGCACTCTCACCGGATCCGCTGCCAGCCATAGGCATGGCCCCCCCCCCCTTCCTTGGGCGGTGGACCGCACTCTCGCTGGCTTTGCTGCCGGCATGGGCATGCCTCCTCTCCTCAGGCGACATACATGCACCTTCACTGACGGTGTTTGTTCTTGCGCCAGTACGTTGCTGGCCATGTGCATGGCCCCGTCCGTGGCGGGGTGCTCGCGCTCTCCTGGGATGCGATGCTGCCATGTGCGGTTCATTGCACCCTCACCGAATACGTTGCTGGCCAGGAGCATGGCCCTCTAAACATGGGTGCGCTGCTTGCACTCCCTTTGGAAATGGTGCTGGCCTTGTGCATGACCACTTCTCATTCCGTGGGCGGTAATTTGCGCGCTCATGAGATTCGCGGCTGTCCTTCTATATGCTGTACTGGACGTTCCCCTTTCATTGGCGAACTACTCGTTGCACTCTCACAAAATTCGGTGTTGGGTGGATTATTGCACAATAATTTAATGCCAGGATAATCCTGTGCATGCCCTTCCCCCTTCACTAGGTCCTTTGGTGCGGGCCTTTGCACTCTTGCCGTCTGCAGAGTTTGCCAGGTGCCTTTCTCTCCCCTTTTCTGGGCGGACTGCTTGCGTTCCATAGCATGCCCCCTGTACTAGCCTTGTGCATAACTCCCTTTCGGGTTGCACTTTGCACTTCCATGGATACTGTGGGATGCTTGGCTGTGCGCTCTGTGCGTTGTTTGGGCCGTTTTTGCCTTCTCCTCCCGTGGGTGGGTTGGCCTTCTCGCTGCCTGCGGTTTGCTAGTACGTATGCCTCCCTTCCTCCTGCGACATACCTTTTTCTCTTGGGGTGAGGCTGCTTGTCGCTAGCTTTGCACTCTTTTCTGAGGAGGTCATTCTGTCCACCTGTATGAGCCTAAGGTGTTGTCCAACACACAACAAATGAATGCCCAATGTATTCACCGCTGTATACCTTGTATATATGTAGACGGGCTCTGCTGGCTCGCTACTGCACCGAGCTGGGTGGCACTCATTCTCTGGTGTGGTCCCGTTGTGACTGCACCAGCCATGTTCATTGGCCCTTCCACCTGGGGAGTGTTCGGGGTACCTTGATGCGTACCCGTTCGTCCTCCCGTGACATTGCTTCCCCGCGCAAGCCGTCGGGTCGAGAGCGTTGTCTTTGGCGCCTTCTGCACTTCAGTCTGATCTGCTACCAGGAACAGACCGCTCCTCTCGGGTAGGTCACCCAACTTCTCTTGGGTGCTCGTCTATCCAGGTCTGAGGGACCTCCACTTTTGGGTTCTTCAGGGTTTTCGCCTTCTGCGAGGCGATGTGCAGGTCGTCTCACAGAGTAGCAGGTATTCGGCTTTTGAACTGTCCTGTGGCTTCCCTGTTTGCCATTCCTCCTTTCGGGTTGGAGGGTGTTATGCCGGCCTCTGTCTCGACTGCTTTTCCTCGCCGGCTCGGTCGTTTTGGCTTCCTCTCTGAGTTTGTCACTCCGAGGTGGCTTCTGCACCGGCCAGGCCTCAGAGGCTGTTTCGTCATTGCCCCCTCCCCTTCGGGGTGAGCATGGTTGTTCACTTGGATGGTTCCGGTGTTACTTGTGGTCTCGTACCGTCTCCCTCGTTTTCGCTGGCAGTACTAGCTGTGTGCCTGTTTGCCAGGCCTATTGCGTTCTGTCCTCCCGCTGGGTGCAGATTGCCTTTCCATTCTGGGCATATGGTCCTGCTGGACTTACCTTTTCGGTAACTTGGGAGGACTACCCTTCGGTCACGGTTGTCCTTGACTTTCCCTCACCAGGACTGTAGAACTCCTTCCTGTGGTGGCTACGTCGACTTGGACTTTGGCCTGTCTTGTCCTGGCATCTTTCGGCTGCTGGGCGGACCCTTCCGGTTTCTTCCGTCTGTCCTTCTGCTCACCCACTCCGGTTGGATACGGGACTATGTTGTTCGGGGGCCGACGGGAGTTTTCTTCCGACCCTTGGGCCGTGTTACTGGTCTGCGCCTGATCACATTGGGTTTTTTTCCCGCTTGCCAGGCGATTCCTGCGAGCGCGCTAGTGTTCGCTCCCGACTGTGCTTCGTCCAGGTTCGGTTGTCGGACTTAGGGTTCTTGACTAGGTTTTGTGGTAAGTGGGGCATTCCCCCACTCTGCTTTTCTCTCCCTTGGTTCTGTCTTTCTCTAGTCCGGCCTGGCCCTGGGACTGGGGCTCTGTTACTGAAGTGTCAAGTGTCGGCGCTGTCCTTCCCCTTGCAGCGTTTTCTGGCCCTCCTGGGCCTGTCATGACCTTCTTCCACAGAGTGGCTCTTTGGTTCCTCTGTACCGTTCCCTGGTACCGCCCTGGGAACTACACACTGAGCTCTTGGCGCTCCCCTTCTTTCCCTTGGTGCCGTTGTAGAAGTTCTCCCTACTCCTGCTGTCCTGTACAGTTGTGTTTTCTGTTGCCATCATGTCTGACGGGTGCCTGATGGGTGGCCCTTCGTGTTCTGTGCCCTCTGTCCTTTTCCAGGACGGGGCTGTTTCTCCATCCCGTCCCTTCCTTCTGAGGGTGGTATCTGCCTTCTTATCTACGAGGCTTTGGTCATCCCCTTCCCGTCTCCGGGAACGGGCGCTTCACCGCTTGGAGATTGTTCGGGTTTGCAGTTGTTACTTGGAGATCTCCGGCTCTTGTCGGCGTTCGGTCTCTTGTGTTTCCAGGATGTCCGCGCAAAGGGTTGACGGCCTCCAGGGTGGCTTTCCTTCGCTCTCTGTGTCTATTGCTGTGGTTACCGCACCAAGGGCAGGGTTCTGCTTTTGGTGTCACCGTTCATTTCACCAGAGCGGTCGGTGCCTCCTGGGCCGGAGGCATAAGGCTTCGGCCATGCTTTTGTGCAAGGCGGTCGCTGGTCTTCCTTGCGCACCTTACTGGGTTCTACAGGGTGCGCACTGGGGCTTCGGCGTCTGCTGCCCTGGGCCGCCTGGTCTGCAGGCGGCGGTTTCTTGATGCCTTCGGGTGCTTTGCCTTGGTGCTGTGGTCCCTCCCCTCTTGGACTGCTATTGAACGTCCCAAGGTCTTCTGTGTCCCCCAAGGAAATTGGGCGAGAAAACGAGATTTTTGTATAACTTACCAGTAAAATCTCTTTCTCGCTCTTTCCTTGGGGGACACAGCACCCACCCATTCTTTGTTTCCGAGTTGTTTTACCCGTTGGGTAGTTGGCTTGTTGGTTCCACTTTTGGACTTTGCCTTTTCTCACTACTTGGACACGCAACTGGCAGTCTCTCTCTCCAGGCTGAGGGTATAGCTGTGGAGGAGGGGCTTAACAGTTCTCACTTAGTGTCACGCCTCCTATGGAGATGAGCTATACCCAAGGTCTTCTGTGTCCCCCAAGGAAAGAGCGAGAAAGAGATTTTACTGGTAAGTTATACAAAAATCTCGTTTTCTTGCTCTGTTCTAACGCCTCACAGGCTTGAGGCCTAGCGGCCTGAGGCTTTTGAAGTTGGACCACCATGAGTGTGCCCCCTTTTATGGGTACCCTCCCCTATCCATCGTCCCGGCCCTAATTCAGAGCAGATTACTGCAGGAGGTATAACAGGAGAGGACTATAACTCCCAGCATGTTTACTATTTAATATCAGAGCACATTACAGGGGGGCGTATAAGAGGATGGGTCTACAACTCCCAGCATGTCCAAGGCGTTATTATGTAATATCAGAGTGCATTACAAGAGGAGGTATAAGAGAAGACTACAACTCCCAGCATGTCCGAGCAGTTATTATGTAATATCAGAGTACATTACAATAAGAGGTATAAGAGAAGACTACAACTCCCAGCATGTCCAAGCAGTTATTATGTAATATCAGAGTACATTATAGGAGGAGGTATACAACTCCCAGCATATCCAGGGTGTTGTAATGTACCCTGATATTATATAATAATGGACTGGACATGCTGAGAGTTGTAGTCCTCATCTCTCCTACCTCCTCATGTAATGTACTCTGATATTACATAACAAGCTGTACATGCTGGGAGTTGTAGTCCTCTCCTCATACCTCCTCTTGTAATGTACTCTGATATTACATAACAGGAAGTATAAGAGGAGAGGACTACAACTCTCAGCATTTCCCTGGCACTTACATTGAATCCATACATCTTCATATGCATGGCTGGTCGTCTTCTTCATTACTTTACTGCACTGCTGAGCTCCGCCTCCTGTTCTGGTCACATGATGGTGAGGTCATCGCAGGTCCTTCATCCCCTCTTCTCTGCTGAGCTCTGCCTTCTGTATCTGACATTATGGCAGGTCCTGTCGGCACTGTGGTAATGATTTCTCTTATATGTGAGGGAGGGGACCGTACGATTGTAAAGTGCAGCTGTTCGCCAGTTTGCTTCCTCGGACGTTTAGCTGAACAGCAGCACTGAAGCAAGGGGGCCCCTTAGACAATGGGGGCCCTGGGCAATTGCCCAGTTTGCCCCTCACCCCTAACTCCGGCCCTGCTCTAGTGGCAGCAACTTTGCAGTTACCAGCTCTGTCCAATATACAATGGCCAGAGCTGTGTAGTTTTGGCATCATCTTCTGGAGCTACTGCATAACAGCTGACCCCGAGAATAGATAATCAATAAAAGTATATCTGGCAAAAAAAGGTGTCAGATAATGTGATAGTTGCATAAATTTATGTTCATGTAATATTTTTATTTTGTAGTGTGTATTTAATGAGCTTTTAAAATATATTGATCTCTTATGTGTGTTTTTTCTTCTTTCAAGCTGATAAAAAGGAATCTAAATAATGTTAAAAGAATGGCGTCACACCCAGTCCACCAGTGCTGTAAGTGCCTTTACTGAATGTCTAGTATGTCCACAATTTAAACATTTTTACACAATTGTAATTTATTTTCATTAACGAACACTAGATCTTACTGGAGCTCAGGATGGCAGCGTCCGTATGTTTGAGTGGAGTCGGCCTCAACAGCTTATTTGTTTCCGCCAAGCTGGAAATGCCCGGGTTACAAGATTGTACTTTAATTCCCAGGGCAATAAGGTATGTCTTTGTTTTATCCTGTTATTAATGGAGGTAAGTTTTCCAATGGTCAGAGGAGCAGCTGAGCCCCCTATGTTATTATTATTATTATTATTTATTATTAAAGCGCCATTCATTCCATAGCGCTGTACATATGATAAGGGGTGCACATACATAATAGGGGGGCAGCGTGAGGCTCCAATTTTAAACAGTAGTCACTAGTGCCTCAGTAAATGTAGGAATCCTAGATATAGTGCCGATAATAAAGTTAGGCAAACGCGTAGCCTGCTGTGGCAACTTGAGTATCTAGATATTGAAGTGACAAATAAAGGCCAGTGACACTGAAAATTTTAATACACTATTGTTATGTCGGTATATTACCAAATCACTTTTATTTTTATTTGAGAGAAATTAAAAGTTAAGTCTTATGACTATTGGTAGATGCAGGGAAAAATAGGTTAATAAAGTCCCAAAGGACATAAATTAAAAGTTAGTTGTTAGTCCAACATACCTTAACCCTGCATTTAAAGGGAAAATGTAGAATGTTGATATTCACATACATAATACAGACAATTGCACTAATCATAAGATGAGTTACAAACTGGTACAGAAGGAGAGAGGGCCCTGCCCGTGAGGGCTTACAATCTACATGGTATGGGAGAAGGACACAGTAGGTGCGGGTGAAGCTGGTCATGGCGGTATAGAGGCAGCAGGGTCACGGGTTTTTTTTTTAAGGATTCCACTGTAGGTGAGAGTCTGATATGTTGGGGTAGCGAGTTCCAGAGTATGGGGGATGCACGGGAGAAATCTTGGAGTCGATTGTGGGAAGAGGCGATAAGAGGAGAGGAGAGAAGAGAAGAGAAGGAGGTCTTGTGAGGATCGGAGAATGCGTGTGGGGGTGTATCGGGAAAGTAGCTCAGAGATGTAGGGAGGGGACAGGTTATGGACGGCCTTGTATGTATTTGTTAGTACTTTGAAGTGATTTCTCTGGGCAATGGGGAGCCAGTGATGGGATTGGCAGAGGGGAGAGGCAGAGGAGTAATAGGGTGAGAGGTGGATGTGTTGAACAGAAACCTCTGTTTTGGTCATTTCAAGGTATATTACCACCTGCACATGTGCTGGGAACAGCACATGCATTCAGCTAGTACTGAGCATTATTAAATTGTCGGCACTTATGTCCAATAGTTTAATATGAATAATTCATGTTTACATGCAGTACGTGCTGGCACTGCGCTAGGAACACGGCCACTGGTGGAGGATGGAGCCCTAATTCACTTATACTAGCGACAGACTGCGCTACTTTTTCTGTCGGTCCTCAGTGGAATCAGCGGCCTTCCCCAGAGCTCAGCGCCGGCATGCAGATCAGGGGTCCTGTGTGTAGACATGAGTTATTCATGTTAAACTACTTATTACTTATGCACATACTGTTCCTAGTACATGTGCAGCTATTATAAACTGGCCAACCCCTTTAATATGTCGTCATTTTGTAATTTACAGTGTGGTGTTGCTGATGGAGAAGGATTCTTGAGCATTTGGCAAGTTAATCAGACAGTTTCCAATCCAAAACCTTATTTGGTAAGTTTTCTGACAAAACAAACAAATAATTGTGTATCAGTATATAGTCTGGAAGAAATTGTCTTTTTTTCAATTGCTGTATTTCTGCCGCTCCAGTGATATTGGTGTTTTCCCGCCAATTTATTATTTAGCATTTATCCAGTGGGTAGGTTGGATTGCGTATAACTGGAATAAACCTTCAAAGTAAACATGTCAGCCCGATTTTGCTCTCGCCACCGCTCCTTTCACTTCTATGGGACTGACAGAAATAGCCGAGCCAGTGCTCTGAATAATAAAAAATGAATGGCTCAGTTCTAGAAATAGGTGTGGGTCCCAGAGGTGGTCCCAACACCTATCAGTCAGGACCGACCTCTTTAAGCCTCCTGTGTCCTGGTACAAAAGTCATGAAAATTTATATTTTCAGGCCATCTATGACCAGTTGCTTGCACCGCCAAAAGCTAGCCCCTTGTTGTCACATAAATACACACTCCCTCACTACAGGGTGGGCCATTTATATGGATACACCTTAATAAAATGAGGATGATTGGTGATATTAACTTCCTGTTTGTGGCACATTAGTATATGTGAGGGGGGGGGACTTTTCGAGATGGGTGGTGACCATGGCGGCCATTTTGAATCCAACTTTAGTTTTTTTTAATAGGAAGAGGGTCATGTGACACATCAAACTTAAGAATTTCTCAAGAAAAACAATGGTGTTCTTGGTTTTAACGTAACTTTATTATTTCATGAGTTATTTACAAGTTTCTGACCACTTATAAAATGTGTTCAATGTGCTGCCCATTGTGTTGGATTGTCAATGCAACCCTCTTCTCCCACTCTTCACACACTGATAGCAACACCGCAGGAAAAATGCTAGCACAGGCTTCCAGGATCCGTAGTTTCAGGTGCTGCACATCTTGTATCTTCACAGCATAAACAATTGCCTTCAGATGACCCCAAAGATAAAAGTCTAAGGGGGTCAGATCGGGAGACCTTGGGGGCCATTCAACTGGCCCACGACGACCAATCCACTTTCCAGGAAACTGTTCATCTAGGAATGCTCAGACCTGACACCCACAATGTGGTGGTGCACCATCTTGCTGGAAAAACTCAGGGAACGTGCCAGCTTCAGTGCATAAAGAGGGAAACACATCATCAGTGGGAGAAGAGGGTTGCATTGACAATACAACACAATGGGCAGCACATTGAACACATTTTATAAGTTTACGTTAAAAGCAAGCACACCATTGTTTTTCTTGTGAAATTCCCAATAAGTTTGATGTGTCACATGACCCTCTTCCTATTGAAAAAACAAAAGTTGGATTCAAAATGGCCGCCATGGTCACCACCCATCTTGAAAAGTTTCCCCCCTCACATATACTAATGTGCCACAAACAGGAAGTTAATATCACCAACCATTCCCACGTTATTAAGGTGTATCCATATAAATGGCCCACCCTGTAGAATAAGGGTGGGCCATTGTGGGCATAACTACTGAAAATGGGGCTCACTGTGGGCATAACTACTGTGAAGGGTGCACAATGTGGGCATAACTACTGTGAAGGGTGCACAATGTGGGCATAACTACTGTGAAGGGTGCACAATGTGGGCATAACTACTGTGAAGGGTGCACAATGTGGGCATAACTACTGTGTGGGGGCACTAAGGGGACTGGGCAGAATTGGGCATGTATAGATATGTTAGAGACATGGCTTAGTATTATAACACTTTCCGCTATGTGCTACATGCCCCGCTGCTATTGTCCCTCCTTGTCACTTTCTGTATGTGTGTGTATGTATGTATGTGTATGTATATATGTGTATATATATATATATTACACACACAGTATATATATATATATATATATATAGTGTTAAAAGTATCAAAACTGTCCCAATTGATTGAAACATCATTTGTTTAGATTTCTGCAAATAAATCACTTTTTGCAGAAGTGCTCGAGTTATTCTTATACTATATGGGAGAGTGGGAACCCTACTCCATGCAACTTGAGATCAGAGTGCTACAAGATATCTACAAAAACAAAAAATGTATTGCAATAATGCTTCATTTGAAATGCACTATTCATTACATAGTAATACTTCTCATGGGATAAACTCTTTAGGGAAAAGCTCATAAAGAGCCATGTAGTGATTAGTTATGTTTCAGAATTCTGTCTCCTATCAATGAAAGGTCAGACAGTAGACTTGGCCATATTTACGTGTAAAATCCCCGATGATCAGTTGTTTAAGAAGGCACCGGCGCTCCTGTGAGCGCCACTGCCTTCTCTGTGCTCACCGAGCACAGTGCCGTACATTATATAACGGCTGTGCTTGTTATCATGCTCAGCCCCATTCACTTCTATGGGGCTGAGCTTCTCCTAGGCCACTTGACCAATGAGTGTGTCGTCACTGGCCCAGAGAAAGCTGAGAGAAGACCACCGTGGTACTGCAAACTCCAGTGTCTTCTCAAACAGCTGATTGGCGGGGTTCCTGGGTATCAAACCCCCACCAATCAGATACTGATGACCTCTCCTAAGGACAGGTCATCAGTATAAAACTCTTGGAACAAAACACCTTTAAATTTCAGTATGCTAGTAAATTACCTTGGTAAAATGTGCCAGTTTTCTAATGAGAAGAGTAACTGTCTTTGAGTTGAGGTATGTCTTGTAGAGTCCCTCCTGGTCATATGGTTTATGGTAGTGAGCTTGTGTAGTCTACAAATGTAAGACAAATGGGACATTTGATATGCATTTTAATCTACTTTATCAGCCTGTCTGTCATCAAGACAATGTCAAGGTTACACTTGACGATGAAACTGCTGCTCGCCAAAATTACAGATTTTTTTATTTATTTTTACATTAATTTAAAAAAATATCAGCAACTTGTGTCCTTTATTTTATTCATGACTTTCAGCACTAATGTGAGCTGAGTTTCATCTTCAACTGCAGTTAATTCTGGTAATGTCCATGGCCTTGTATCTAGAAATTGCTATGGTTACATAGTTACTGTACATACCGTATTTTTCGCTTTATAAGACGCACCTGATAAGACGCACCTAGGTTTTTGAGGAGGAAAATAAGAAAAAAATATTTTTAACCAAAAGGTGTGCTTTTGGTAGGTTTTGAACTAATGGTGGTCTGTGGATGGCGCACTGTTATGAGGGATCTGTGGATGACACTATTATTGGGGATCTCTAGGTGACGCACTGTTATGGGGGGGGATCTGTGGATGACGCGCTGTTATGGGGGGGATCTGTGGATGACGCACTGTTATGGGGGATCTGTGGATGACGCACTGTTATGGGGATCTGTGGATGATGCACTGTTATGGGGGGGGGATCTGTGGATGACACTGATGGGGGATCTGTGGATGACACTGATGGGGGATCTGTGGATTATACTGATGGGGGATCTGTGGATGACACTGATGGGGGATCTGTGGATGACACTGATGGGGGATCTGTGGATGACACTTATGTCATCCACAGATCCCCATAAGTGTCATCCACAGATCCCCCATCAGATGCATCAGTGTGGAGGGAGGAGGCGGAGACACTCATGGCGGGGCCCGGTGCAGTGATTCTACTCTAATACACCGGGCCCCGCAGCTGTTAAGTACATTCAATCTGATCCATATCTTAATGTATACCGCACTGTTCTGTACTTACTGTAGCACCGTATGTATAGCATTAAGACAGCGCAGACCGGCAGCTCCCTCGGTCATGCGCCGCCTGCCGCAGCTCCCTCCTTATGCGCCGCCTGCCTGCTTATCTCACTTTATGAATGAACAGGCAGGCGGTGCATGAGGAGGGAGCTTGGTATATTAGAGTAGAGTCACTGCGCCGAGCCCCGTCATGAGTGTCCCTGCCTCCTCCCTCCACACTGATACTTTGCTGGCCGCGCTGTGCAGCATAGCGGCCAGCGAAGTATCCTCTTTATAAGACGCACGGCCATTCCCCACCACCACACACACACACACACTTTTTTTTTGGGGGGGGGGGGGGGGAGTGCGTCTTATAAAGCGAAAAATACGGTAGTTACATAGTTAATACAGTTAAAAAAAAATACACAAGTCCATCAAGTTCAACCAAGGGATAGGTCGGGATGCGAATCCCAGAAGGAAGTGAGACCCGGATTTCTACACGTTTTCATAAGCATTAATCTCATTTGCTTTCAAGAATTCATCTAAACCCTTTTTAAAACTGTCCCCTGTTCCTGCTGTGACCACGTCCTGAGGAAGCCTACTCCACAGATTCACAGTTCTTAAAGTAAAAAAGCTTTGACTCTTCCGGAGACTGAACTTTTTCTTCTCCAGTCGGAGGCTGTGCCCCCTTGTCTTTTGAGAGCATTTTACATGGATCAGTTTTTCACCGTATTTTTAGTATGGCCCATTAATATATTTGCATAGGTTAATCATGTCCCCCCTTAGACATCTCTTCTCAAGACTAAATAAATTCAATTCTTTTAATCTTTCTTCATAACTAAGACCCTCCATGCCCCTTATCAGTTTAGTCGCTCTCCTCTGTACTTTTTCCAGCTGTAGTGCGTCCTTTCCGTGGACTGGTGCCCAGAACTAAACTGCATATTCCAGATGAGACCGCACCAACGCTTTGTAAAGTGGTAGTATTACATCCCTGCCCCGCGAGTCCATGCCTCGTTTAATGCATAACAATATCCTGGTGGCGTTAGAAGCAGCTGATTGACATTGTATGCTGTAATTTAATCTACCATCTACAGGACACCTAAATCCTTCTCTATAACAGCCGGTTCAGACCTGAGCGTACTGATTCTCCGGCGTCTCACATACGCGGCTCCGGTAGTATGCGAACGCCCATTGTCGTGCTTTCCCGGAAGTCTATGTACGGGAACGCGCGACAAGACACCCCAAAGAAGCTCCTGTACTTCTTGGGGCGTCGGGCGTTTTAAACGTCTATGAGGGACAGTATCAAAAGCCTTCGCAAAATCCAGAAACACTACATCCACAGCTGCCCCTCTGTCCAGGCTACTACTCATCTTCTCGTAAAAACAAGTCTGACAACTTCTGTCCTTGGTAAACCCATGTTGGTTATCACTTATAATATTATTTACAGTCACAAACTCCTGTATATAGCCCCTTAAAGGGAATCTGTCACCTGGTTTGAGCATATTAAGGTGTTACTACTGCCATGTACAATAAAATACCTTATTTCTTTCTGTAGTCTTTATTTTTTGTTTCATGGTTTCATTAGCGATAAAATCCACTTTTTATGTTATGCAAATGAGTGTCCAAGGTGCCCAGAGGGGTGTTATTATCCTAATCTGGAGCCCAGTAACTCCTCCGTACAGTGCCCAGCCCACCTTCCTTTAGAGCCTAAGCACGCCTCTTCCAGCATAAGTAACTGCCCACACCCGAACTCTTTGCCGCTGCCCCCCTCCGCTATGTGAAATCTCACACAGGCGCAGTACCGTGGACTGCCTGCACGATGTACAGGTCCTTCTAAAAAAATTAGCATATTTTGATAAAGTTCATTATTTTCTGTAATGTACTGGTAAACATTAGACTTTCATATATTTTAGATTCATTACACACCAACTGAAGTAGTTCAAGCCTTTTATTGTTTTAATATTGATGATTTTGGCATACAGCTCATGAAAACCCAAATTTCCTATCTCAAAAAATTTGCATATTTCATCCGACCAAAAAAAGAAAAGTGTTTTTAATACAAAAAAAGTCAACCTTCAAATAATTATGTTCAGTTATGCACTCAATACTTGGTCGGGAATCCTTTTGCAGAAATGACTGCTTCAATGCGGCGTGGCATGGAGGCAATCAGCCTGTGGCACTGCTGAGGTGTTATGGAGGCCCAGGATGCTTCGATAGCGGCCTTAAGCTCATCCAGAGTGTTGGGTCTTGCGTCTCAACTTTCTCTACCCAATATCCCACAGATTCTCTATGGGGTTCAGGTCAGGAGAGTTGGCAGGCCAATTGAGCACAGTAATACCATGGTCATTAAACCATTTACCAGTGGTTTTGGCACTGTGAGCAGGTGCCAGGTCGTGCTGAAAAATGAAATCTTCATCTCCATAAAGCTTTTCAGCAGATGGAAGCATGAAGTGCTCCAAAATCTCCTGATAGCTAGCTGCATTGACCCTGCCCTTGATAAAACACAGTGGACCAACACCAGCAGCTGACATGGCACCCCAGACCATCACTGACTGTGGGTACTTGACACTGGACTTCAGGCATTTTGGCATTTCCCTCTCCCCAGTCTTCCTCCAGACTCTGGCACCTTGATTTCCGAATGACATGCAAAATTAGCTTTCATCCGAAAAAAGTACTTTGGACCACTGAGCAACAGTCCAGTGCTGCTTCTCTGTAGCCCAGGTCAGGCGCTTCTGCCGCTGTTTCTGGTTCAAAAGTGGCTTGACCTGGGGAATGCGGCACCTGTAGCCCATTTCCTGCACACGCCTGTACACGGTGGCTCTGGATGTTTCTACTCCAGACTCAGTCCACTGCTTCCGCAGGTCCCCCAAGGTCTGGAATCAGTCCTTCTCCACAATCTTCCTCAGGGTCCGGTCACCTCTTCTCGTTGTGCAGCGTTTTCTGCCACACTTTTTCCTTCCCACAGACTTCCCACTGAGGTGCCTTGATACAGCACTCTGGGAACAGCCTATTCATTCAGAAATTTCTTTCTGTGTCTTACCCTCTTGCTTGAGGGTGTCAATGATGGCCTTCTGGACAGCAGTCAGGTCGGCAGTCTTACCCATGATTGCGGTTTTGAGTAATGAACCAGGCTGGGAGTTTTTAAAAGCCTCAGGAATCTTTTGCAGGTGTTTAGCGTTAATTAGTTGATTCAGATGATTAGGTTAATAGCTTGTTTAGAGAACCTTTTCATGATATGCTAATTTTTTTAGATAGGAATTTGGGGTTTTCATGAGCTGTATGCCAAAATCATCAATATTAAAACAATAAAAGGCTTGAACTACTTCAGTTGGTGTGTAATGAATCTAAAATATATGAAAGTCTAATGTTTATCAGTACATTACAGAAAATAATGAACTTTATCACAATATGCAAATTTTTTTAGAAGGACCTGAAGAAGCTCCTGAGGGCAATAGCTTTATATTTGTCACTGGGCTCGGCGCATAATAAGTACCTGTACTTGCGGGGTATCCCCCGCTGATGCTGCCACCTTGCCTGTTTTGTTAAAATAGCGCTCCTACGCCGCGCTGTGCCCCGCGGTATTTTCCCAGCTCAGTATGCAAATACTGAGCATCGGAGCAATGGGGAGGAGACGCAGACTTTCTCTGTGGGTCTCCTTGTCCCCTGGCTGTAGCGCTGTCCAATTGCATCGGAGAGCATCACAGCCAAAGAGTTTTTTTTTTTCTCCCTGGCTGTGACACTCTGCGCTTCGATTGGACAGTGCTACAGCCAGGGGAGAAGAAGACACCCACAGAGAAAGTCTGCGTCTCCTCCCCATTGCTCTGATGCTCAGTATTTGCATACTGAGTGGGGAAAATACCGGGGGGCACAGCGCGGCGTAGGAGCGCTATTTTAACAAAACAGGCAGGGTGGCAGCATCAGCAGAGGGGGGGTACCTCGGAAGTTCAGGTACTTATCTCAATTAATAAAATCCGGTGAAAGGTCCTCTTTAAACGAACTGGTCTATAATTACCTGTGAAGGACCTTGATCCTTTTTTGAATATGGGCACCACATCTGCCTTGCGCCAATCACTTGGCACTGTACCAGTACCTAGAGAATCTTTAAAAATTATAAACAGGGGCACAGCAATGACTGAACTGATCTCTTTAAGCACTCTTGGGTGTAATCCATCTGGACCCTTGTTCACATTTACCCTATTAGACTTGTCTTGAACCATATCTACAGTCAGCCAATTGAGTATATTACTGGATGTACTAACAGCCCCAGCACCACAGATATCGGCTCCTTTCTCTTCTTTTGTATATACAGCGCTAAAAACCCATTTAGCAACTCTGCCTTTTCCTTATCTTCAGTGACTACCCCCCCTTACCATTATTTAGTGACCTACCTGCTCAGACCTAGGTTTTTTACAAGTTATATATTTAAAGGGGTTGTCCAAGTTATATTTATTGATGACCTATCCTCAGGATAGGTCATCAATATCAGATCGGAGGGGGTCCGACACCCCCTCCGATCAGCTGTTTGAAGAGAAGGCGTGCGCGGTGTCAGCGCTGCCTCCTCTTCACTGTTTACCTTCTAGCCGTTGCATCTGCAGTGGTGAGCAGGTGTAATTACACCCAAGCCGTCCCATTCATTTCAATAGGAAGGCTTGGGTGTAATTACACCTGCTCACCACTGCAGATGCAACGGCTAGAAGGTAAACAGTGAAGAGGAGGCAGCGCTGACACCGCGCACGCCTTCTCTTCAAACAGCTGATCGGAGGAGGTGCCGGGTGTCGGACCCCCTCCGATCTGATATTGATGACCCATCCTGAGGATAGGTCATCAATAAATATAACTTGTAATGTTTTGGGATTTGTTTTCCTCTCTTTTGCCACCTGCTGTTCATATGTATTTTTGCTAATTTTATCTCCTTTTTACAGATTTTATTAAGCCCTTTGTAATCTTCAAACGCTCCATCTAACCCCTCAGATTTGTATTTTTTAAATGTCCTTTTTTGTCTTTTATTGCCCTTTTTACAGTAGCTGTAAGACATAGGGGGTTTAATTTTAGCCATTTATACTTGTTACCTAAAGGAATACATTTTTTAGTGCAGTTACTCAATGTGGATTTAAAGCTCTCCCATTTATCCTCAGTGTTATTATGTGACAGTAGCTGCTCCCAGTCTATGCCCTGAAATGCTGCCCTCAACCCAGGGAAATTGGCCTTTTTGAAATTCAGTGTCTTTGCTCTGCCTGACAGAGTTTGCTTCTTATAGTTTAGGGGGAATATAATTATATTGTGGTCACTATTACCTAGTTTTTCTCGAACAGTACCATTTCCAACAAGCTCTGCATCATTAGATATTACCAGATCCAACGGAGCATCGCCCTTAGTGGGAGCTTCTACAAACTGGCCCATAAAGTGGTCCTGCAGCAAGTTGAGGAATCTTCTCCCCTTTGCGGTTGAGGCAGAATCATGACCTCAGTCAATGTCTGGGAAGTTAAAATCTCCCATTATGACCACTGTACCAGGCTGTGCAGCCCGCTCTATTTGGTTATACGGTTGCATTTCTATCTTCTCTGTGATGTTAGGGGGTCTATAGATTACACCAAGTATTATTTTTTCAGTCCCGTGATCAATTGCTTCAATAGCGTTTATCTTTGTGCCTCACTAAATTAGGCTGCGGTATCGCAGCAGGACCGCAACACTGCTGCTCAATTACCTAACTAACATGCAATATAAATGATACCAGGTACAATCCTTGTGCACGGTATAATTTATATTGCATGTTATTTTTTCAGTGTTTATATCCCTTTGAACTTCCACCCATGTTTCCAAATCCTCACCCACAATTGCCTCTCACACTTCAGATCACTCCTCACATACAGGCACATGCAACCTCCTTTTCTATTGACCCTATCTTTCCTAAATAGTTTAAAACCCTTAATATTTACGACCCAGTCATGCAAAGAATCCAACCATGTCTCAGCCACACCAACTATATCTATATGTTCTTCTAGTTCTAACCTCCAGCTCCCCCATTTTGCTAGCTAAACTTCTGGCATTTGTGAAAATACATTATAAATTACTATTACCTGTAAAGTGAATATCCGGGATTTTTGGGTTACCTTGGTTGATGTTTGTATGTAATTGTTACCAGCATTTCTATATTTCATAAGTGTATTGTTATGCCCAGTCTTCTCCCTACTTTCCTCGCTAACCCCAGCCCCCACTAAATCCCCACTGTCCCCTTCTATATTCCAACCATATTACAGAATCATGGGACCTCTCAGCACATGTACGACGATTACTTCAGTAGTGCCACGAAAAATGGTCCTTAGGACTTGTCTACGTCTTTTTTCATGTGCTGTTATGTTTAAAACTTTTATTTGGGTATATTTATTAAAACTTTCTTCTTAACAACAAATACTGCAACGACAAGGAACGCGGATGTACATAATGACAGAGGGATGGATATAAAGGGAACATAATTGGCCATTAGAGGAAGGTCATGTGACACCGAACCCTTAAAGGATGGTCTCCGCCCCCAACACACATACCTGCACGATCCCCTGAAGACACTGGGTGTCCAGCGAAACATGTCGGGAGGCAGGATTTATTTGTGTGTCTGTTTTTAGTAGCAGTGGCCAGCAGATGGGGAACTCCTCAAGAGGAGTACATTTACAGCTAGTATAGCAATATAGATAACTGTCAGCCGGAGTACTTAAGGCTGAAGTTGCTAGTGATTAGCGAGCACGCTGCTGTGAAGGATTGCAGACAGCAGGAACCTGCTAAGTGAAGGAGATAATCTGCATCCACCGGGAATTTTAGTCGTCGCAGTATTTGTTGTTAATAAAAAAGTTTAAATAAATATACCCAAATAAAAGTGAAGTTTTAAACACAACAGCACACTTCTATATCCCACTATCTACCCCCTTATTAGTATGACCCCCCACCCTCCCCCAGATCCTAGTTTGAAAGCTCCTTCAGCTGTCTAACCATTTTTCCCCCAGGGCAGTTGCACCCTCCCCATTAAGTTGCAGCCCGTCCCTACTGTAGAGCCTGTAACCGACAGAGAAGTCGGCCCAGTTGTCCATTAACCCAAACCCTTTCTTCCTGCACCAGCTTCTGAGCCACTTATTTAACTCCCTAAGCTCCCGTTGTCCCTCTGGTGAGGCTCGTGGCACTGGTAGTATTTCTGAAAACACTGCCTTGGAGGTCCTGGACTTGAGCTTCTCTCCTAGTTCCCTAAAATCATTTTTAAGGACCTTCCATCTCCCCCTGACTTTGTCATTGGTGCCAATGTGTACCATGACCGCCGGAGCTTCCCCTGCCCCACCCAGCAATCTGTCAGTCTGTTCAATATGCCGAACCTAGGCACCCAGAAGACAACACACTGTTCGGCATTCACAGTCTCGGCGACAGATGACCCTGTCTGTCCTTCTAATAATAGAGTCCCCTACCACCAGCATCTGTCTAACCTTTGCTGCACTTCTTTTCCCATCCTTCCTGCAGCGGTCATCCTCCTGGTTGCTAGGAGAAACGCCCTGCTGCAGTGTTGCTGGCCCTGGGCTTTCATCCCTAATATCAGCCAAACAGGCATATTTACTAGGGCGTTCCAGCTCAGGACTAGCCTCCCTGGCACTTTTCCCTCTACCCCTTCTTCCTACATTATCCCAACTGCTGACCTGATAGTCCTGATCTTGCCCTCCTCCTCCCACCTCCATTTCACTGACCCCAGTCAGTGCCTGCAGAGTGAGGTCTAAGCCTCTCTCCAGGTCTGCAATGCCCCTAAGTGTTTCAAGCTGCCTATTCAGATCCAAGATTTGGGCTTCCAAATATGCAACATGATTGCATCTAGTGCAAATGTAATCACCCTTAAAAGGCTCTTCAAGGCACGCATACATTGCACAGGACACACACTTGGTATCATTGTCCATGGAGCGCATGTTTAAATGGGGATGAACAGTAAAGAAGGAAAACAGTAAATATGAGTTAGAATTAGACCCTGTCTGCTGCAGTTGGAGGACTAGCTAGAATCAAGCCAACAACACACAAGGAAAATCTATCAAACCTCAGTTTCTTGCTCTTTGTCTTAATCTCCGATTCTTTAACTCCACCTATTCAGCAGCCCACTTAGTGCAGCAAGCTCTGGAAGAGATCAGTGGTGCAATAAATGGCAGTACCAAAATACAAGTACTTAACGCGTCACACCTCACTCAGCCACCTGCAATCACTCCCACGAAATCACACTCAGCACCAGAACTCCGGTTCTTTAACTCCACTTATTCAGCAGCCACTTAGTACAGCAGTATAGTCAGAAAAGGAAGATTTCCTCCCTGAAGGTCATTTTTATGCTTAGAGCTGCAAGCAGAGCGATAACTGGATTAAACTTTTTCATTATAACCCGTTTGAATATGTATTCACATTGAAGATGTAGAATTTAATTTAATCATATGCTTCCAGCAAACCTTAAAACTACACTTTTTGCTATTTTAGTGAAGCCATTTGTATATTCTGTGGAATTAAGTCACCCTTTTCCATAAAACTCTGAATAATCGTCCATTTCTGATTTTTATTTTATTTTTTCACCTGTAAGGCTTCCTGATTGCAGAGTGTTACATCTTGTTAACAGACTGATTTAACCAATATGTGCAGAGAAACTTAGAAGGAGCTTGCTTTTCACATTGTGTTATAGGGTGCACATATATGTTTTTTCACTTTATGTGGTTTCCTTTGCACTTTGGCATCCACAATAACACAGCACGATGCTCTGTTCTATACAGCAGAAGCACAGCAGAGTTATTATATAGCAGCTGCATCCATTAGGCTAGGGAAAATAAAATCCTGTATCCAGTCATGAACCCAGTAAAATGCATCTACATTATTTATTCCATCTCCTGAATTTAAAGAAGCACTCTGGCGTTTTTTTGTTTTCTTTTGCTGAACTAAAACCCATTATAGTATTGTTATTAAGTAATAGCTATTATCTTTTTCTGTTTGCCATAGTTGGAGCATCTCTTTTTCTACTGCTCTTTTGTGTCTCTGCATTGTGACATCAAGACGGGGGATTAGGCTACTTTCACATCTGCTTTTTCCTTACCGGTATTGAGTTCCGGCAGAGGATCTCGAAACCGGAGGAAAACGCTTCCGTTTTGTCCCTATTCATTGTCAATTGGGACAAAACTGAACAAACCAGAACAGAGTGCACCAGAATACATTCCGTTCCAGTTTGTTGCGCTCCCGCACTGCAATCAGCGGTTTTTGTGTGTGGCATGGGAAACTGAACATGCCATAAACATGTATTACATGCCAGATCCGGCATAAGAAAAACATTTAAGTCAATGGTGCCGGATCCGTTTTTTTTTAGCCACAAAGTGGTTTTAGTGTTGGATCTGGTATGTTCATCGGATCCGTTCTGAATGGATGCAGCCAGTTGTATTATACAAACAGATGCGTTTTCCTCCAGTTTTGAGATCCCCTGCCATAAACCAGAAAGGAAAATGCAGATGTGAAAGTAGCCTTAGCTGACACACACTTGCCGAGGTGTTGCTGGCCCTGGGCTTTCATCCCTAATATCAGCCGAACAGGCATATTTACTAGGACTATTTTCAGGACTAGCCTCCCTGGCACTTTTCCCTCTACCCCTTCTTCCTATATTAACCCAACTGCTGACCTGGTCCTGCCAGCTGCTGGTGACGCCTTCCTATGTTTAGTACCCTCATTCTGAGCAGTAGAGCAAGTTGGGGGTTTAGGATGCAAAAATCTATTGATCCTTTTAGGATCTCTACTTGCAGTCGTTCAGTAGAAACCTCCATTGTTGGCAGTGTGATAGACAGAGAGAGCGTTAAAGTCAGTTGTCTGACCTGTGTCTTATACTGAGATGTACATCTGTACTTGAAATATGTAGACAACAGGACTTATATTAGAAAACAATATAACTTTTCACCATACAAAGAATAACTTGTATTGAAAAAGTAATCCCCTTGTAAAGGAAATGTCACCAAAAATCTGCCAGTTAAAATGTCCTTTTTTGTAATCTGTTTTTATTTTCTGACTGCAGATCTATGTATTATATTTCCTGAACATGATTATGGGCTATCTTGCCTGAGCCGTTCTTAACAGCATTTAGAAAATTGCTTTACGGCAGCCCCATGGTCCATAGACACAATGGTCAGGAGGGGACCTCAGTGACTTCTATGGGAGAGTCTTCTACACATGCTCTGTGATCTGTGCAGAGGTCATTGTACAAGGGAAGAATAGATAAGCTCTGACAATCACCTATTGTGAACGGTGGATCCTATTTTATCTATACACAGAGGTGAACATTACAGGCAGGATTAGAATGGTATACAACTGCAGTAAAGGGATCTGTATAAACCAAGAAGTGGTGCCAATTATTAAACATACCATATTTTTCGCACACCAGATTTTAGAGGAGAAAAATAAGAAAAAAACTGATTCTCAGATCAGACCACCATATCAGACCCCCATATCAGCCTTCCATGTCAGAACCCCATCAGACCTCAAATCAGACTTTTATTTTTAACCCCTATCAGACCTCTAATCAGACCTTTATTATTAACCCCTATCAGACCTCAGATCCGCCATTTATTATTAACCCCCATCAGACCTCAGATCAGAATAAAATAAAAAAACTACTCTTGCCTCTCCTGCACCGAGGCTCCGCTCTGGGTCTGGCGTCTCGCTCCCCTGTCTTCTCCAGCCCGCGCTGCACTGTCTCCTGATTGCAGCATCAGGTCATAGTGCGCGCACTGCGTCCTGACTCTGTACGGGGTCAGGACAGTGCAGCTCCGGCCCCATCAAAGAAGACCTAGGAGGGTGAGTGCTGGAAGCGCTCACTAGTATTCTCTTTATAAGACACACAGCCCCCCCTTTTTGGTGGAAAAAAAAGTGTGTCTTATAAAGCGAAAAATACGGTAGTCGCCAGTGCAAAAACTGCAGGATTTTATCATTTTTGTTTAAATATATGTGAAAAAGAACAAAGATTCCAGCTCTTCGCAATAAAAGGCTTCTTTATTCCACTTTCTTTAAAAACAGACATCAAAAGCAGAACAGTATGCTGTGACGCGTTTCGGGCTGTTACATCTTAGCCCTTCATCAAGACAAATATACAAACTTAAAATCTCCTTCTTATACACAATGAAGAACTACCTCCCCCTTTCTTGTTTAAATATATGGAATACGTGGAAAATTAAAATCATCAAAAATTCTTTAAAATAGGTTTCATTTTCTAATGACACATTCTCTTGAAAGTTATTCTGTCAGCAGGTTTTTACATATCAGACCCTTCATAGTGACTGCTAGGCCTTGAATAGTCTAGTTAAACGACACCTTAATTATTTTAATCTACTGCTGTACTGCTTCTGGTTCCTGCCCAGGAGAGCAGGAGCGAGGGCCAGGCAAAAGCAGGATTTGGGCGCCTTCTCCTGTCGGTCACCTAAAGAAAGGATGAGCATCATGGACACAGAGACAAGACAGATGGTGCACTGAGGTGCTAGGGCCCGTCCTTTGTGCTCCATACAGCTAGCTAGCATATTTGTTAATTTGTTACTGCATTCAGTGGAAAAAATAGCTTGTTCAAATATACAAATTAGCTGTTTGGAGCACCAGGGGCGGGCTCTAGCACCTCAGCGCACTGTTTGTCTCTGTGTCCATGAAGCTCATCCTTTCTTCAGGTGATTGACAGGGCAAGGCGTTTGAATCCTATTTTTGCCTGGTCCTCTAATCTCACTCCTGCTCCTTGTGCCATACATTTCTTCTCTCGTGGCCAGGAACCAGAAGCAGTACAGCAATTGATGAACATACAGTAACTAAGGTGCTGTTCCAATAGTCTATTCAAGCCCTTCCAGCCACTCTAAATGGTTAGTACCTGCTGATTAGACTCCCCGTCTAGACCTAAGGTTACTTTCATAGTTTTATAGCTGTGTTAGGTAAGGGAAAAGGGATGAATTTGACACCATTTTGAATCCGGTTTCTAAACGTAGCCCAGATGGTTCTATATATTCTATATCCTCAAATCCAGCAATGCCCTACCTTCAGTGTTGCTTCCTTATTTATTTATTTATTACCTTGCTATTAAAGGGAACCTGTCACCGGGATTTTGGGTATAGATCTGAGGACATGGGTTGCTAGATCGCCGCTAGCACATCCTCAATATCCAGTCCCCATAGCTCTGTGTGCTTTTATTGTGTATAAAAATCGATTTGATACATATGCAAATTAACCTGAGATGAGTCGGAGCTTGAAAATATGACTTTTCTCTGGTCACACAAGTAAGATATGACTCTTTTATGTTAATTTGCATATGTATCAAATCGTTTTTTGTTTTTTTTTACACAATAAAAGCACACAGAGCTTTGGGGACTGGGTATTGCGGATGTGCTAGTGGCCATCTAGCAACCCATGTCCTCAGCTCTATACCCAAAATCCCAGTGACAGGTTCCCTTTAAAGGGGTTCTCTGAGCTCTCCTATATTGATGACCTATCCTCATATAGGAGAGCCCCTTTAAGTAAAAGTACATCACTATCCCTATCTATGTATATAACTATTCATCACATAAAAAAAGAGGGAAGTGGTCTTTTAGGCTGCCTGACATTTGATCCTTATGTTATCCATGTGGCCTACAGTGTGTAAGATTGTTTGAAGCTCCTATGAAATATCTGTCAATCACTAATACACAGTACTCCCAAAACAACAGGTTTCATATCTTTTCTATTTATTGCATTTTTACAGAGTTGGCAGTGTCATACTAAAACCACAAGTGACTTTGCATTTATTACCTCGTCAAGCTTGATTGCTACATCAGGACAATCCAATGATAATAGGTATGATATATCATTACGTTGCTTGCATTTTACACTTTTACCAGTTACTGTCTCCATCCCTCTTCCTTTGTAGATTATAAGCCCTCACCCCCCTGTACCAGTCTTTTAATAAGTTTATTTTGTTTTATATCGCATAACCCTAGATATACAGCATTTTAGAATTGTGGGGTTTTCAAATAATATGTATGTAATAAATGTATTAGATTGATTTACGCTTTTTTGTTATATGTTCCCAAAGAGATCAGCTATTTCCTTTAAAGGGGTTGTCCGAGTTATAAAAAAAATATATATAGCATTGTAAATCTGATGGGCATTAATATATAACTGCACTAAGCAGGTTTTAGGTAAAAAAATATATATTTGTCTCCTCACTGCCTGCAGCTACTCAGTAAAGCCTTCTGCCCTGAGTCTGTACATCTCAAGGGGTTAAGAATCCAGGGAGAGAGCAGACAGCAGTGAAGGGGGGCGTAGCCAGCACAGTGAAGTCTTGTGTACAGACACACATCTGATATTTCAGGTTTGTGCAGGAATCCTCATCAGAGCAGGGAGAGAAGCTGACATCACAGGTCATGTGACCCTCAGTGAAATCTGAGAAAGGAGCAACTACAGATGCTGTAAGTACATGGCAAAGCTGTTACATTTGATTAGTTAGAAACATACAAAGAACCAAAAAATAACTCTGACAACCCCTTTAATATATTCAGAGCCACCAGACTTCACTTTACTAATGCTCATTCCTTAGTATGTGTGCCAGTTACCAGATAATCATTGTTTTATTTCTGCACTTTATAATCATTCTCTACGGTTACTAAAATGTAAGGCCTCATGCACACGGCCGTGCCGTTTTTTGCGGTCCGCAGACCACGTATCCTCAAAAGACGGAAGCCGCCCATGGTGCCTTCCGCAATTTTTACGGAACGGGCGCCGGCAATATAAATGCTTATTCTTGTCCGCAAAGCACAGAAAAGAATAGGACATGTTATATTTTTTTAACGGGGCTGCGTAACGGAGCCACGGATGCGGACAGCACACGGAGTGCTGTCCGCACCTTTTGCGGCCCCATTGAAGTGAATGGGTCCGCATCCGAGCCGCCAAAACGGCGGCTCGGATGCGGACCCAAAGAACGGTTGTGTGCATGAGGCCTAAGTCAGTTCTTCATGCACTGACTTCCCGATCAGCCTGTGATATACTGGTGGTTATACACAGTAGCCAATCAGCAGGCAGATCTGAGAGAGAACAGCAGCCTAAACCAATCATGATCAAGCAGGTGTGTTTCAGACTACTGTAGCTAAGCGGTAGTCACAGATCACAGCTCTTCCCTAATGGGGCTGAGCTAAAAAGCTGCTATGTAGCAAGATCTGAAGCAAATTAATGGTATGCATCCTCTACATGTACGATCTTACTTATTTGAGCTCCTGACTGGACAGTCACTTTTTAACTGATATTTTTTTTCGTGTTGAATTGAGTACATGGGTAAATTTGATTCAGTCCTCCAGCGCTTTTTAATGGGCTAATAGGATAGGTAATATATAGCTTCTCTAGATCCAGTGTTTGAAAGTGTGCATATATTCTAGGCATTGAGGTTAGACTAATCAAAAAAATTATGCATTTTTATAATCTGCATAAAGACGCCCCCTGTCTGTATACCCTACTATAGGCATATGGGGGTATCTTAGATGGAACTCCGTTCATTCACCCACTGTGTATATCAGAATGGCCACCATGTAATACTGGATTAATCCCGCTTTGGCCACTGATTCCTTCCCGGTAAAATCAGCTGTTTCCAGAGTGGTGTCGACATTGAGACCCCGGTGTCATGTCGGGTTGTAATAATTCAATTAAGAATTATTAATTATGGTCATAAAAATAATTAACCATAAAAAAATTTAATTTATAAAAGGTGTCATAAATTCCTAAAATCATGATCTGGTGAATTGTAGACCACCTAATTGATACAATTCACATCTGAGTCCGACTATTTCCTCAGATAAATAAGTTCTTTTTGACATAAGATGACGTTAATGATAAACATGTAGTTCTGCATTATACAATAATACACAGGTTTATAAAAAATATGCAGATTTATTGGTTACAAGGTTATAAACATATATAAGTAAATAAACGCAATGATACATGCAAATGAATATATATAGCGTTAATATAAAGCATTACAAGCTTAACAATACATGTGAGTGGAAATAACTTGTCACATTATAACAAAGCTATTATTAGGTTAGGATATCAAAGTATGAACGCAAGTTATATATATTACTCCTGTTCAGAGAAAACCTCATGATATCAGGATGGGCATGTCTAACCCTAGACATCAATATGGAATGCTAAATACATTCCACCCCCCTCTAACCAACTACACATCACATGACTTCAAGATGGGCAAATCCATTAAAGGATATAATTTAGAAGAGATAACTGTATCCTTCCGCCCCATCCTGGACTATTTTCACACATATAACTTTGGTAAGACCATTAAGACAAATAACAGAGATCTAGAATATTGCTAGACCATATCTTAAATGGGAAGGATTTGAAATAAGTCTTTCCTGTGGGAATGCATCACTTAGCTTGGCAAAGAATGTTCTATCAATATATATCTAAGCAATTATTTAATGCTTTCCTAGATTGAGTCTAGATTCTTCTGCAGGTAGAATGAAGCCTCACAATATCCTAAGACTACATCTCAATATGGAGATGATCGATTAATTAATTTATTTATTTATTCGCCAATCTATATGGTATAATTTCACCCACACTATCAAATTTAGTCTTAATAAAATGAAATATAATTTTCTGTGTCTCTTACCAAGTCCTAGTAGAAATCTCACTTCTGCTCCTAGGAAAGCTGGGTGGTCCATTATAGCACATCTCACCATGGCTTTCATCTTGATAGACCCCTCTAAAGAGCTTAACTTCTCTTTCCCCTCTTTCTCCTCTCCTCTTTCTTGTGTGTGTGTTGTCTCCCTCTGTGTATGATTTATTATCACAAACTTATCAGTTAGACACACCTTCCTAGTTTGGAACTTTCCAATCATAGTCGGATGGGCGTGACCATTGATAAAAAAAAATGTGACATCATAACCTTACCCAGATAGCACTTTTGCTACTGTTGCAATGTCACCTACTCATACCTAGGTGGCACTGCTGTGTAAGCTATTTGCATCATAGTATAAAGGGTTAACTTATGTAAGTCTGAATAAAACGTATTATATACATTTGACCTTAAAAGCTTTAATTCAAAGCTATAGGGATTAATTCTGACACTTGTAGCAATTAGAGACAGACCTCTAGGCGTCTCTCAGAATGTTTCTCACACTATTGATTTGTGTATCATAAATAACTTCAATGGCCTTGTTTTCTCACAGAGATATCAGTATCTCCTGTCATACCAAAGAGGTGAATAATTTTTACAAAACGCACATCTTCACAGACACTCTTTTAGAGACAAAGATTCTCCTAATGAGAAATATATATAATATACTGGATACATGTTGTCTTCATAACATATAACAGTATTATATATATTATATGTTCTACTGATTGTCTTATGCTAAGGACTAAGGCTCATTAAATGAATACATACATATTATATATTTTGCTTCATTAATGAATACCTAATTGTATAGGTAATTATCACCAGCTGCATAGAGCTTATCTTTATCTCCCGTCATAAATTTAAAAGTAGACAAGGAGGATTCTTCTCAGACTGGTACATTCATGAGAAGAATAACACTAAAGAGTGGAACCTTTGTGCGACCTTACTCAAGACATACAAAATTGTAACTATAGTCGAGCATGGCTCTTAAAGGCAATTAACATTCATCTTGACTAGAATGAATTGGATATCAATGTAATTACCTATGAAAAGTCACAACAGTCAGCAATATATTAGTGGTTGACTAACCCAAGTGGAAATAACTGGTGTGAGAACTCGGTAACCATTGCCAGTCTGCCTACACCTCTGTATGTTGCTGGCACTAAATACTTGCCTACCTTGTTAAACGGTAACATTATCCAATTTAAAAAATCCATTTCATCCCTAGTGCCTGGTTGTTTTTCCTGTACAATGATTGTTTTTTTGCTATATAGCTACGTAGCCATAACTCTTGATTTTATTTTATTTTAGAAATGTTTGTCTCTGGGACACATTGATATCACCAAGTAACAGTCTTGTTCATGGTAAGAAATAAGTACAGCACTGTTTTTGTATATGCAAGTGTTACAGGACAGGGCACTAAAATATGGATATATCTTACAGAATAAGCCGATGGTAAAGCTGCTGCCGGCTAGAGAGTTGTGGGAGTGTAAAAAGGGTTGTCCAAGATAATGAAAAATTCTCCATGCAATAGCCAAGAATAATAAAATCACCTCGCCCCTTTCTCCAGTGCTGGTGCAGTCCGCCTGCCACTGCTCGTGTACAAGCTGCAGAGGTGACGTCCAGTGCACTTGACCACTGCAGCCAATCACTGTCATCAGCTTTCTAACGCTGAGGTCAGTAATTGGTTGCAGTGGTGAGGTTCTGTAATCTGCACATCACTGACACTGCAACCTGTCACTGCTTTGCATAAATAGTAGCAGCAGCAGAACCGGACCAGTGCCCCAGAGAACAGGGGGTGGGTTTAAAAAATTTATATTTTTTATTTTAGGCTATTGCAGGACAGCTGATGGAAGGCAATTAAATGGGTATTCCCTCTGGACTTTTTGGCATATCCCCAGGATAGGGGATAACTAACTGATTGGTGTAGGTAAACCTCATGCAATCTGTCACTTCATTCTTGATGGGACTGCTGGCAATAGTCGAGCATGTATTTTGTTATCTCTGGCAGTCCCATAGAAAATGGATGGAGCAGCAGGGTGTATGCTCGACCTGCCACTCCATTAGGTCACGTGAAATGGGAACCCCATACTTGGAATCAGTGGGTGTCGCAGTGTTTGGACCAGTTAATAATCCCCCTCTCCTTTGGATAACTGGGTGCAACCCCTTTAACGAAGGCTAGTCTCACACCTGCAGCTACCTCCCAGGCAGGCTCTTCCAGCATAGAACAGCTTGCCGGAGTTCTCCGGATCCGACATTGCCAGATACTGCTGCCTTCCCACTGAACCCCATGGACTATAATGGGGTTCGGTAGAGATCTAGGCAGTACCTCGCAAATATGCCAGAAATTGGCCGGAAAGAAACCCTGCACACAGCGTTTTGTTGTCCGGCCGATTCCCAGCACTTTTGCCTGAACAGCTTACCAAGCCAGACACAGGAGGGAAACTAACCTAAGTTTTACTAAGAAGCCAGTTAAACCAGACATCCTCTATATCAGCGCTTATATTCTATACTAATTAATATACCTCATTGATTTTGCCTTTTTCAATACCTATATACGCTTACACATACTACTCATACTACTGTATATATACATGCTGCTTCACACAATGTTCACTTGGGCTACCTGCACACGTTGTGGTTTACGCACTTTTTTTGCTCTGATTTTTGTGCTGTCTGCATCTTTTGCGACCCCATTGAAGTGAAATACTGCGGCTCGGATGCGGACTAAAACAACGGTCATGTGCATGAGCCCTTAGACTGAGTAAAAGCGGAAGCTTGATTAACAGGTATAAAGTGCATATAGCATTAGTAAGGGAGTTGTGTGGTAACTTTGTCTCTTTTTACTTTTAGCTTTCAACTGCCATGATAATGGTGCCACAGTTCTCCAATATGCTCCAAAACAACAGCTCTTGATTACTGGTGGCCGGAAAGGATACGTCTGTATCTTTGACATTAGACAAAGGCAAATTCTTCATACCTTCCAGGCCCACGACTCTGCAGTGAAGGCTCTTGCCCATGGATAGTTCTGAAGAATGTTTTGTCACTGGCTCAGCAGAAGGAAATATGAAGGTAATGCATATCCATACATGTCCGATTGTGTTTAAAGCTTAATTAAAATCTGTTTCATTACTGTACTGCTTCTAGGCTAAATGGCTGTTTTTGTCTTATTTGACACAGGTATGGAAGTTAACAGGCTATGGTCTAATTCATTCTTTTAAGAACGAGCATGCAAAGCAGTCGATATTTCGGAATATTGGTGCGGGTGTCATGCAGATTGAAGTGGGAGAGAAAAAGCGTATCTTCTCCTGTGGAGCAGATGGCACGCTGAAAATGAGGATGTTGCCTACTGCCTTGAGGACCCAGGCGGGCATTTTCGATATTCTCTAGAGACTTCAACTTTTAGGCTTTGTCTCCACCTCCAGATGTTGATCCACAGATGCAAAATGTGTAGGAAGATTTAGAAACTGGGGAGTTAGAAGCTGCTTAGGAAAGATACATCAAAGGGTATTCACATTAGAGCCAGGTTTTATGCTGCTGAACCAAGTGGATATGCATGCCTGCCATATAGATCTGTCAAACTGAACACATGAAGGTTTTCCTGGTGAGCCTAGGGCACGTGTGGAAGTATCGCTGAACATTTTAGCATCATTCTGACTTCTCGTGGGATGCTATAATTTAGTTTTGAGGTAGATGAGAACACCATAAATTGCTATAAAATCTTTACGGAGATTGATTTTAAGAGGGATGAGCAAAGAACCAAAAGGGATGCAGTGGTCTTTGTAGTTTACATGATTTTAGTCATACATGCCTGCAAGCATGTAGCCACTCTACAGTGCAGGCAAAGTACATGTACACAAACAGTAGGCAGAGCAGAGTCCACCAAAAAGGAAGTCATTCACTTTGTCCCTGTGGTCACTTTAGAAAGAAAAATGCTGAATTTCTTTCCTTTGTTAACTTTTTAAACTGTTTACACATATTCCAGACATTTCCTACCAGACTCTTGTACTTTACAGAAAGCATGTATGTGTTTTCCTTAAGTCTTACATTCTACATGAAGGTAATGTATTTGCTCACCGTCACTTTCAGATACAACAACCAAGACAACTAGTAATGACATTTACGGAAAAATCATTCATAGCTGCCGAAAGGCCCTCAATCTGTTTTTGAGTGGGTACTCATTGTTATCCTTGGTTGGGTATCTTTTAATGTTTTGTATTTTATTTATTAAACCTTGTAATTTGCACATAATTTAACTGCTGTTTACCATATTCCCTTCCTTGCACATTACCACGTGTCCGTAGGAATTGTTGGCTTTAAGTCGTTCTCATTCATTGAAACCTATGTGTTGGTTGTAGTGAACATGACCATACTTCTCTGCATTCATGCTTAGTCTTTATTTTTTTCTGCATTTTTGGAGTTTGTGCACATAAGTGATCACACTCGGCTTTATGCCTATCCATCTGGCAGCATGCAGAACCCACCACAATCTTGTGAGCACTGCTCTGATAGATTTCACAGCAACACATTTTACAATGAATGTCAGGCTTCCTGTGGCCAGATAGTGACTAGTGGAAAGCGATATAAATTAAATTATTACACAGCATATGTATAACTATGCAGAGTTGAATATTGTCGGCTTGTAAAATACTAAGCAGTGTTGTGTGATGTACTTTCTCTGTTGTAATAAGCTACCCCGAACTTACTGTCTGTGTGTACTTTCCTGTCATCCTCCAAGTTGTCTTATTATTTTTACTGCAATGTGTGTGTGGTACTATAAAATATAATGACATGTCAATCACCTTTCTCTTATAACTTTGCCTTCCTCGAAGACTATTTAAAGGTATACAGTATGTATAGAAAGGAAAGAGTCATTGTTAGTCTACTTTAATAAATTAAATAAACCCCTTTTATTTCATGGAAACATAGTCTGTGACTTACTGCTGAGATAATTGTACACATTTACTTAAAAGAACACTAAATACTGAAAATGGACAAAAATGGCACAGACCCTCCCCCTTCATCTATTCCTTTCCATTGATCCTATTTTGTCTCATGTTACCAATAAAACTGAGAAATATGTAAAAGTAATCTTCCTGTCTCAACCGTGTCACCATTTTCCTCCTCCCTGTCCTGTGACTGGATGTAAAACCACTGGCTGGAGCATCAGCTATCCCACTCTGCCACACCTGCAGTTGGACAAAAAGATTGTTAGGCCTCAAAACTTTACTAATCTCCACCTTCTCAGTCATCCACAGGCCAAAGATGCAAGAGATCACTTAGGAGATTTACACCTGTGCTGCCTGCTCAATTTGTACAAGACCAGGGGCGGATTGGCCATAGACACTGCAGGGAAATTTCCTGGTGGGCCGATGCCCCAGTCCTCCTCTCTGCTGCTGGCTGGGTACAGTAATTAACACTGTGAGAATCAGGTACTCATGTACCCAGCCAGTGAGCACACATGCCCTTCAGAATTCAACTGCTGTGGTCCGCATCTCCTCTCCTACGCACCCCCATCACCCACCCACCCTGCTCCATAGACAACTGGAGGAGGAGGACAGAAGATGGTAGCTATTGATGGCCACCACAGAGGGCCAGCTCTGGGTCTGGAAATTGTGCTACACTATGTTATTTGGTTCTGCTGGGATGGTATATTGCACTATGGTTTTGTTGACCCGCCTACTTGTGTTGCACCACCTTCTGTTAATTTGGACCTGCCTACAAAATGGGGCCACTTTTTAGTTGTTTTTATTTTCAAGGGCCACTTTAATTTCCCAGTCCGCCCCTGTACAAGACGGATTGTTTGATCACGCAGAAAATTCTACAGACTGACAAGTAGTGAGGGGAAATACATTTCTTATTTACCATACATTTTTTTGTCTTTTTGAGGTTCATTCTTCCTCTAATCACCTGTGAATTTAGGATATAAAATATTAGCAGTATTGTACAAAATCAGATACAGATGAGTTGTAATTTAATCTGCATGGTCTCTAGTAAAGCATACTTTCACAAAATGTGAGTATTGTTCATCTGAAGTGAAAAAAGGAGTAATATTTGCCTGTTAAGTTATGTCATGCAAAAAGTCAGGCCTAAACTTCGAGCCATAGAGGTGTTAAAAGGGTTGGCCTATCTCATACAATGAGGCATACTGCTAGGATAGGCCCCCATTGTCTGATAGATGCGGGTCCCATCTCTGGTCGGAACGTTGGGCTCCCATTCACTATGGGAAGAGCTCTTGGTGGTGGCTGGACCTGGGGAAACCTGGGGTCTTCCGGCTACCACCTTCTCCATTCCGTTCTCTGTGTAGGTGCGGTTCCCAGGGGTGGGACATGCACCTATCAGACAATGGGGGCATATCCTAGCCATATGCCTCCATTGCCTCAGATGGGAATACCCCTTTTAAGTCTGCTTTTGCATTCTTGTGTAACAGGGCATTTCTCAGTTGTTGAGAAGCTGAACCAGGGAGAAAGTTCCACTAATAAATCAAATACAATTTCACTTGTTTGTAAAAATTTGAAAATTGTGGTGCAAGTCTAAAACAGATTTATTTGCCTCAAAGACCAACAAGAAAAACTAGATAAATTATATTCCTTGAGACACAGGGATAACTGCTAGCAATAGATGCCTTTCATCAGATTTAGAACCAGTAATTGTACTCCGCTTTATCTCCAATGCATTTTAAGTGGCTTTGCCAGCATGATCAACTTAATTAAATCAAGCATACTGCCTGGTAGGGGTCATCATGCCAAATCTTTGAACCACTGCCTTTGTAACACCCCCTTTGCTCTGCACCCCCTCTTCTTGATTGACAGGCATGCCGATAGCAGAGCTGTGTACTAGCATGTACATATCATATATGTAACCATACATTGAGAAGAGTGGATGTCTATGCCTAGAAAGCAAATATACATATTACTACTTTATTCACAGACACATGATCATAAAGACACCAGTATTAGCATACTATCCACCATCCTTAATTTTGGCTGTCTAAAACGTTTATTGTAATATGTTCAATTCCCTATGGTTCATTACTTGTAAGACAAAAAGTAATCAGTGACCTGCTGAGCATTCGTCTGGTTGTTCGGTAGAAACACAATGGCTACAATGTATGTTTCAACTGTACTGTTGATTGGATTACTTCTCAGGCTGAGGGGAGGGGATGTGTGGGTTGTAACCAGTTTGTGATTGAAGAATGTATAAATTTCTGTGGGTGTCTCCCTTGCATGGGAGAGTTGATACAAGCAGGGTATGTGGCATTAAACAGGGTTCTGCTCCTGATACTGTGTGTCATCCAGTTATTGGGAAGAGTGATCGGGTATTCGTGTATGGTTTTTATTTACTACTGATGCTGTTCTTCCTGTGCTAACTACTTGATCCTGAAGTAACCCTTCGAATACCAGCGGAGAAAGCATATGTCGCACTAGCTCTCCGCTACATTCGGCCTGAGGGGCTAGCCTCCTTCCTATGGACTATGGAGACCCCTTCCCCCCCACCCTCCCCAGGCTCATTATTCTACAAAGGGAAATATGGGTAGTTTCTGCCTGTGAGTGATTACGTTATCCCATTGTGTTGATTAATTGTATAACATGTGTTTTCTGCCTGTAACTGCATGTTATTGGTTTATGTAAAAACATCCATCAACGGGGGTGCCAGGAGATCCGTTACAATCCCTACCCCATGGGGTCTCCTGGGTTAGTTCCCCTCTTCTGGCCAGGGGGTGGGATATTCAGGGGCCTAGGGAGTTTACCTTTTACCCCAGGGGGGTCACATCTTCTCCACACTTGTGGGGGGACCTTTTTCTTCCCTCCCTTGGGCTCCCTCCTTCTGCCTGGACTAGGCCACATTTTTTTCTAGCTTGTACTCAGGTCCCAGGTGCACCTTTTTGCCCCTTTTTTTCCCTCCCTGGGCGTCGCTTCCTCTAAGGAGCCCCCCGCCCACCTGTTCTTTCTTTGTCAGAGGGCCCCCGGCTTCCCGCGGTTCCTACCAGCTGATGGCGCTCCTTTTCTGGCCGCTTCAGTAATCGAGGCCCCAGCTTTTTCCTCGCCTAGGCCGCATCCCTTTTCTTTCCGCTCTTTTTTCTTGGCCCCTCTCGGCTCTTGGGAGGGGTCTCCCCCCCCCTCCTATCTCAGTCGAGCGCAGGCTTTTGCCCTGTGGGATGAGTTTGCTCTTAGCTTCTTCTTCTGGGCCTCCATCTTGTCAGCACTTGTGGATCTCTCCTACAGCCTCCCTACACTCCTCTGCGGCTGCTGTAGCGCCTCTTCGGGGACACGGCACCTGGGGTCCGGAAGGACAGCCTCTGGCTGGCTTGTTGTTTTTTTTTTTTTTTTTTTTTTTTAGGCTCCCACTCAGCCCTCATTCCCTCTTCCAGAAAAGACTCCCATTCCCAGCCCCCCTCGAGGTTGCCACTTATTTTACGTGTGCCCAATGCAATAAGAAGTTGCCATGTGGTCTGCCCGACCTTGTCTGTGCACAGTACCTTGTCCCCAGGCCCTCTCAGGATGCCCTGTCCACCCCTCCTGTGTGGGTCCCTTCTGAATGGGCCTCTTCCCTGTACCAAGCCATAGGGAACCTTGCCTGACTCTCCCAATCCATGGTGGAGTCGCTGGACCGCTTGCCTGCCCAACTTGCGGCCGCCTCTGCCCCTTCCAGGGACTCCTCCGCAGACGGGGCAAGCTCAAGTTCAAACACCAGGTCCTGCAAATGACCTTGGGTTGTCACAACTATGTCCCGCTACTCCTTCGGTCACTGCCAGGACAGGTCTGAGGCTGGCGACGAATCCTCCCCTGCCGCACCTTCTACCGCCTCGGAGGGACACCTCTGACTCAAATTCTGGATCAGAGCAGAGTACTGCCCTGTCTGCAGCCATGCAGGATCTCATCAGGGCAGTTAGGGACACTCTCCACATGCAGGAAGACCCCTCCTCCTCGGCTCAGGAATCCGTATCATTCCGCCACTCTAGGCACTCCGTTTTGGTTTTCCCTAACCATGCGGATCTCAGAGCACTCCTGGCCAATGAGTGGCATCACCCGGATTGGCGTCTTCAGCCTGCCAAGAGTTGAGACGTCCTTTTTCCCTTTTCCGAGGAGTGCATTACTATGTGGCCTGTCCCCCCTCAGGTAGATCCACAGGTTGCCCATCTTGCTAAAGCCACCACCCTTCATTTGGCCAACGCGGCTTCCTTGTCTGATCTGTCAGACAAGAAGATAGACTCCTTTTCAAAGTCTGCATTCGTGGCAGCAGGTTCCGCTATCTGTCCCGCCTTGGGTGGCAAAGGCCTGTGTGATCTGGGCCAAACAGCTGGTTCTGTCCTTGCCCCCGGATTCTACTCAGGGGGAGCTCCATCTCCTTGCCTCTCATATTCTCCAGGCATCCTGGTATCTTTGTGATGGTTCAATGGAATTGGCCCGCCGCACTAGCAGGGCGGCCACTAACTCTGTGGCCATCCGCCATGCGGTCTGGCCTTGTGCCTGGGCGGCGGATGCCGCCTCCAAAAAGGCGTCCATATCGCTCCCCTTCCTGGGTGGTAGGCTTTTTGGGAAGCGTTTGGAGGAGCTTATTGCTGAGGCCACGGGTGGGAAAAGTTCTCTCCTGCCCCAGAACCATCCCCGCCGCCGACTTGTGTCTGTATCTCAATCACAGCATTTCCGCTCCTTTCAGGATTCCTCCTCCCGAGCTAAAAGACTATTCGTCCTTCCTTCAAGGCTTCCTGGCATGCTAAAACCCAGTCTGCAAAGCCATCATCTACATGACTGTTTTCCCCCTCTCGAACCGCCCCCTCGAGTGTTGGGTCATTTGCTCTCCCTTCTGGATTACTGGAGCGCAAGGGTGGACGTCGCCTGGGTCCTGGAGGGTTCTGCAGTTTCCTCCAGATGCAAAATAGAATTCTCCGCCCTTCCCACAGGTCGGTTCTTCCAATCCTCTCCACCCAGGTCCCCCTCCTGGACGGCCGCTTTTTTTCAGGCCATTTATTCCCTTCATATGCATGGAGTGATTGTTCCTGTCCGAACCTCGGAATGTTTTAAGGGGTTTTACTTGAACCTCTTCACTGTTCCCAAGAAGGACAGTTCTCTTCGCCCCATTTTGGATCTGAAGGCGCTCAATTACTTTGTCCGTGTCTGTCACTTTCGCATGGTTTCCCTCAGGTCAGTGATTGCATCCCTTGAGGTGGGCGAGTTTCTGTCGTCCATCGACATCCGGGATGGTTTATCAGCATGTCCCCATAGCCCTGTCTCATCAGAGGTACCTTCGCTTCGCAGTAGGTTCTCCACATTTTCGTGGCATTGCCCTTCGGCCTTGGGTCTACCCCAATGGTGTTTTTATATATATATATTGCCTTTCTAAACATAGAAATCAACTCTTCTCAATGTGGTAAAGCTGTAGTAAGTGCTGAATATGATATGTACAGTCGTGGCCAAAAGTTTTGAGAATGACACAAATATGAGTTTTCACAAAGTTTTCTGCTAAACTGCCTTTAGATCTTTGTTTCAGTTGTTTCTGTGATGTAGTGAAATATAATTACACACTCTTCATACGTTTCAAAGGCTTTTATCGACAATTACATTTATGCAAAAAGTCAGTATTTGCAGTGTTGGCCCTTCTTTTTCAGTACCTCTGCAATTCGACTGGGCATGCTCTCAATCCACTTCTGGGCCAATTCCTGACTGATAGCAACCCATTCTTTCATAATCACTTCTTGGAGTTTGTCAGAATTAGTGTGTTTTTGTTTGTCCAATCCTCGTGAGGATTGACCACAAGTTCTCAATGGGATTAAGATCTGGGGAGTTTCCAGGCCATGGACCAAAAATGTCAACGTTTTGGTCCCCGAGCCACTTAGTTATCACTTTTGCCTTATGGCACGGTGCTCCATCGTGCTGGAAAATGCATTGTTCTTCACCAAACTGTTGGATTGTTGGAAGAAGTTGCTGTTGGAGGGTGTTTTCGTACCATTCTTTATTCATGGCTGTGTTTTTGGGCAAAATTGTTAGTGAGCCCACTCCCTTGGATGAGAAGCAACCCCACACATGAATGGTCTCAGGATGCTTTAGGGCCGCTTCACACGAGCGGATGCCGTGCGTGGCATCCGCTCCGTGAAAGAGTGCCAAGACCCGCTGCAGACTGCAGAGGCACGGAGCAGTAACATGACTGTTAATGCTCCGTGCCTCTCTGTGATCTCTTTACTACGAAATCACAGTGACAACTGTGATTTCGTAGTAAAGAGATCACAGAGAGGCACGGAGCATTAACAGTCATGTTACTGCTCCGTGCCTCTGCAGTCTGCAGCGGGTCTTGGCACTCTTTCACGGAGCGGATGCCACGCACGGCATCCGCTCGTGTGAAGCGGCCCTTACTGTTGGCATGACACAGGACTGATGGTAGCGCTCACCTTTTCTTCTCCGGACAAGCCTTTTTCCTGATGCCCCAAACAATCGGAAAGAGGCTTAATCGGAGAATATGCCCCAGTCCTCAGCAGTCCATTTACCATATTTTCTGCAGAAGATCAATCTGTCTCTGATGTTTTTTTTGGAGAGAAGTGGCTTCTTTGCTGCCCTTCTTGACACCAGGCCATCTTCCAAAAGTCTTCACCTCACTGTGCGTGCAGATGCGCTCACACCTGCCTGCTGCCATTCCTGAGCAAGCTCTGCACTGGTGGCACTCTGATCCCGCAGCTGAATCCTCTTTAGGAGACGATCCTGGCGCTTGCTGGACTTTCTTGGACGCCCTGAAGCCTTCTTAACAAGAATTGAACCTCTTTCCTTGAAGTTCTTGATCCTATAAATTTTTGATTGCGGTGCAATCTTAGTAACCACAATATCCTTGCCTGTAAAGCCATTTTTATGCAACGCAATGATGGCTGCATGCGTTTCTTTGCAGGTCACCATGGTTAACAATGGAAGAACAATGATTTCAAGCATCACCCTCCTTTTAACAGGTCAAGTCTGCCATTTTAACCCTATCAGCCTGACATAATGATCTCCAGCCTTGTGCTCGTCAACATTCTCACCTGAGTTAACAAGACGATTACTGAAATGATCTCAGCAGGTCCTTTAATGACAGCAATGAAATGCAGTGGAAAGTTTTTTGGGGGATTAAGTAAATTTTCATGGCAAAGAAGGACTATGCAATTTATCTGATCGCTCTTTATAACATTATGGAGTATATACAAATTGCTATTATAAAAACTTAAGCAGCAACTTTTCCAATTTTTATGTAATTCTCAAAACCTTTGGCCACGACTGTACAGTCTACGACAGCTTTGCCTTCGGCATGCCGATGTCTATTTCTGTCAATCAAGGGGAGGAGGAAGTGTGCAGAGCATCAGGGTTTTACAAAACCAGTGCTCAGAGGACCAGCCCCAGCCCTTAGGGCTCATATCTGTGTTTTTATCCATATGCAAATGAGCAACTTGGAGCACTATCAGGCAGTTTGCCTGGTTTAATAGTTTGATCATGCTCGCAGACCCACTTTAATTGCAAAGCTATTGAAGAAGATAAAGGAGGACCAAGCCAGTGTATTTATAATCTCTCTGTTCTGGCTAAGAAGATTATGGTTCACCTGCTTCTGAGTCATGCTAGTTGTGGAACCATGGGTTCTTCCAGAACTCCCAGACCTCCTTCATCCCAGGTCAATTCCAGGTCAATTGTCCAGCCTCAAATAAGGAGTCTACACTTGACGGCCTCGAACTTCAGTGGAGAATGTTTGTGACCAGGGGTTTATCTGAAATAGTGGTGTCCACTCTGTTGAGAAGTAGCAAGTTGTCACCCCAGAACATACACGACTAGGGTATGGAAAACTTTTTAAAGTATTTAAGGATACATCAGTTTGTCTGCTCAGGAATTCCTAGATTTAGAATTTCTGGCAGTTGGGCCTAAATATAGGTTTTTGTTGATACATTTAAAGTAAACCTTTCTGCCATAATTGAATATCACCCATGGATTTCAAGATTTCTGAAAGCAGCATCAGAGTCCTTACCAGCTAGCAGAAATATGAGACATAGTAACTTTTTAAACCTGTGCCTAATACTGATGGAGATTCATCTCCATACAGTATTAGAATGTATGGGCTCCGATGAGCTGAAGTTATTCACGAAGTCTCACATGACTTCATTGAATAACTTTGGTAATTGATTTTTAAAGTGAAAAACCACTTTGAAAGTTGAAACTGAACTCTGCTTAGTTTACGACTAGTACCTCGGAAGGTTTATTGTGTCTGTAATCATCATAATTTTTAGTTCACAGTATATGTTTTCAGATTAATATGAACTATAGATAAATATTGCTTAGAATATGATGCCACTCAGGGCTCCAGATGGCGACCAAAATGGTCACAAATGCGACCTAGAATTGCTAAATGGCGACAAGACTTTGTAGTCTTGTTGCCATTTGCGCCTAGACCCGCCGCTGCTCTGCCACTCTCACAAACTGACATGGCACGCACTGCTCTCAGCGCGTGCCATGTTCTCAACAACACAGGGGAGAAGGAGGCAGTCCCTCCCCCCTGTACTGCTGCTGCCGCTGCCACCAATGGGCTGATAGCAGGGAGGAGGAGGGGAGGGGAGGGGCGGGGCTATTGCCACTGCGCCACCAATGAATATCGTTTACGTAGGCTGCGGGTGCCGGACATATCCCATACCCGGCACCCAGCCTCTATGACTGCGCGCTGCGATCCGCCTCTATTAACCCCTCTGGTGCCGCAGCCTGCATTTGTATTAAGCATAGATGACTTTTATTGGTGGTGCAGTGCACCACCCGCCCCAACCCCAGTATTATAAATTTGAATAATTGGTGGTGCAGTGCGCCCCCCCATCCCCCAAGTATTATCATTGGTGGCAGTGGCAGTTCCGATCTGAGCCCCAGCAGTGTAAGCCTGGGGCTCCGATCAGTTACCATGGCAGCTAGGACGGTATTGAAGCCCTGGCTGCCATAGTCGGCTGGCTCCCTGCTGCTGTGTGCACAGAGCAGCAGGGACCGTGTGAGGTCCTATTCACCCTGATAGAGATCTATCAGGGTGAATAGAACAAGGGATGAAAGATCCCAGGTTCTAGCCCCTAAGGGGGGTAAATAGGTTTTAAATAAAAAGTAAAAAAAAAAGTTTAATCACTCCCTTGCACAATTTTACATATAAAATATATAAACAATAAAAAAATTACATATCGCCAGGCCCGAAAAAGGGCGAACTATTAAAATATTTAAAAATATCTCCTATGCGGTGAATACCGTAACAGAAAAAAAAAGTGCAATTTGCCATTTTTTTGTCACCTTGTCCCGATTAGGATCGGACTGTTCTATTATGGTCCAGACGTTCCATAAAATGTGGAATGCACGTGGCTTTTTTGGTGGTTTATTTTTTTCACGTGGTATCGAGTATCGCAATATTTTTTATGGCATCGTGACAACCCTAGGTAAGACGTGTGTTTTTTTTTTTCTTTATACCGTAATTATATGTATTTTAAATTTGGCTCCTAAATTTTTCAGGTTAGGAGCCAATGGCTCTTTGATATTTTTTTTAGTATGGAGCCCTGCCACTTTATTAATAAAAATGTTGACTATCCATAACGTTTTAGTAAGTTGTCCGAAATAGACAGAAAAAGGAGGTTGGCTACCCTGAAATAACTTCTTGTCGGGTAAAGATCAATTGTTTGAGGCTAAAGCTGGTCTTGCATTTTAGATTGAATAGTTATTCTTCCTGCTCCTCCTCACACATTCACATGCGCACTGTTTTCAGCCCAGCAAGTACAGCCAGGTCCATAAATATTGGGACATGTACACAATTCAAAATTTTTTGGCTCTATGCACCACCACAATGGATTTGAAATGAAACTAACAAGATGTGCTTTAACTGCAGACTATCAGCTTTAATTTGAGGGTATTTACATCCAAATCAGGTGAACGGTGTAGGAATTACAACAGTTTGCATATGTGCCTCCAACTTGTTAAGGGAACAAAAGTAATGGGACATAATGATAATCATAAATCAAACTTTCACTTTTTAATAAATGGTTGCAAATCCTTTTGCAGTCAATTACAGCCTGAAGTTTGGAACGCATAGACATCACCAGACGCTGGGTTTCATCCCTGGTGATGCTCTGCCAGGCCTCTACTGCAACTATCTTCAATTCCTGCTTGTTCTTGGAGCATTTTCCCTTCAGTTTTGCATTCAGCAAGTGAAATGCATGCTCAATCGGATTCAGGTCAGGTGATTGACTTATGATGGCTTGCTTCACTGATAGTGACAGCTCTTTGGATCTCATCTTGAGAGTTGACAGAAACAGATTCCAAATGCAAATAGCACACTGGAAATTAACTCTGGACCTTTTATCTGCTCATTGTAATTGGGATAATGAGGGAATAACACACACCTGGCCATGGAAGAGCTGAGAAGCCAATTGTCCCATTACTTTTGGCCCTTTAGCAAGTAGGAGGCACATATGCAAACTGTTGTAATTCCTACACCGTTCACCTGATTTGGATGTAAATACCCTCAAATTAAAGCTGACAGTCTGCAGTTAAAGCACATTTTCGTTTCATTTCAAATCCATTGTGGTGGTGTATAGAGCCAAAAATGTTAGAATTGTGTTGATGTCCCAATATTTATGGACCTGACTGTATGTATTCTGAATTGGGATAGGGAAGTACATCTGGAAGACATCTCTGGTAGCAGAAATGGACATTTTGAAATCCAGCTGGCTGATCCTCTACCTTAGCTTACCAAATTATATATTACTTAGGGGCTAAAAGAAGACGCCCAGAACATCTGGTCCAGAAATATAATACCCTAGAGCACAATATATGAAACCTCTCAGAATATTTAACTCGTTTTATCATTCTATGATTCTATTTGAAAGGTACCTGACCCTACTGTAAAAATAGGGCAGCAACCTCAAAATGGTGACATGGCCAAAGATTTTAATGAGAAAGCTCCATTAAGGTGGAAAGCATTCTTGCACATTTTAAGTACCATTATGACGGCCATATTTTTCATGAATGCATATCGCTCACTCATAATTTATGAGAATATTATGTGGTTGTGATGTGTTCATTTTAATCACCGACACATTTTTCATCTACAAACGCAAAGGGATACTGTAGTTGTCCCTCTCAAAAAAAGAAGTATTTATGTACGTCAACCATGAATTATTTGATTTTGGGGATAAAGAAGAACTTTGTTGAGTTACTAAGCTGCTACTTGGGCGTTAAACATTTTTCAGATTACATTTTTCAAGTGACTAACAATGACAATTATTGTCATTGTCTTATATAAAGTTCCAAAAAATTCTTTGCATAAAGAGGCTTGAATACAGCATCTCTGGCATCATCTTACAGTATTTGATTTGCAGCGATTTCCCACACATCAAGCTTCTGGCTCAAACCCAATGTTATTAAAACAAGGGTGTTCTTAAGAATTGACCCCCTTCTAGCTGCCACCAAAGGTGCAAGTGAAAATGGGTCTTGTCCAGGGCCTTGATAATTAGAATAATGTATTTTGGATGGTCCAGCAGACAATAACACCAACGTTATTCTGCTCAGCCACAGACATTTTTATGTTTGTGTTGAGGGCAATGCTGGCCTGGGAAAAGAGTGACATTTGGCACTTTGAATATTTAGAGAGAGCAGTCGAGAAAACTGTTTTCTTTCTTCCCGAATGCTTCCATGATGAAATAAGATGGAGGTGGAATTTTATTTTCAATTGTGTGACACATTCTGCTCTGTCACAAACTCTACAAGTTTGTTCATTCTTGTGTGACATACTGTAAGTGGGAGTGAGTTGGCCCTTTGCATACCAAACAGATAATATTATGAATGTTGTATAAAAATGAGATTTATGATTCATTAGCTGAAGGACCCGGCTTCACACAGGTATATTTAATCTATTTCATTTCATGTTTGTGTGTGTCATTAAGATATAGACAGTATCCACTATAACAGTGGCATTTACAGCACCTCGCCCCCTTAACAGTGACACAATAACCCACCTCTTTAACAGTGACCTCCACAGAGCTCCGTTCCCTTAAAATGTGACTTCCACAACACCCCACCCCTTTAACAGTGACCTCTACAGCACCCCGCCCCTCAACACTGACCTCCATAGTGGACTGTCCCCTTAACAGAGACCTCCACAGTGCCCACCCCCTTAACAGTGGCCTCCACAGAGGCCGTCCCTTTATTAGTGACCTCCACAGTACCCCATCTCCTTTAAAGTGATTTCCACAACACCCCGCCACTTTAACAGTGACCTCTATAGCAATCTGCCTCTTAACACTGATCTCCATAGTGGACTGTCCCCTTAACTGTGACCTCGACAGCAGCCTGCCTTAGGGTGGCCAGAGGTCCGGTTTTATACCGGACTGTCAGGCTTTTAGACTCCCTGTCCTCCGTCCGGTGCAGGGCCTGGACGAACACAGGGATGTCCTTTTGAACAGCTCACTCTCAGACAGCATCACTGTGCTGCCTGAGCGTGAGCTGCTGGGAGAAAGTCACCCTCCCACCCCTGCAGCTGACAGAAGTTGATTTTTACCTTTATTTTTTCAATCCCCATTTGCTGCTGAGTGGGAAGGGTATGGCCTAACCAGATCAGGGCGTGGCTCAGCGGGACCGGGAGGTGGGGTTTTTAAGTCGTCTTTTGAGGGTGGCCTGAATGGCCACCCTACCTGCCCCCTGAACTGTCACCTCCACAGCACTCCTCTCCCTTAACAGTGTATCCACAGCGCCCTGCCCCTTTAAAGATGACCTGCAGTAGTGAAGAAAAATGGCTGGGTTGTTATAGAAACCTGGAGTAAAACTGTGTATGTGGAGACTAAGAGCCTGTGATCTTCTATTGGCTGATAATGGACATGTGACTGTGTGTATGGCAGTTGGGATATGAAGAGAGGCTAATGTAGGTCATGTGATATGCCATATTTGCATTTTTTTAAGAATATCTCAGGAACGGTACGTGCTAGAGAGCTGAGAAACAGTCTAAAATCTTCCCGGACATCTGATGTACCTGTGTGCTCGATTTCGTGAGTGTAAATGCGACGGTGCGGATTCCGTTAACGGGCATACATACTGTACATACATGCACACTGCTTCATATATTAGATGACCTAATACTAAGATATGGATATACTATTTGGCCACAATATGTGTCCCAGATATTGGGTTTTGGACATTTCTGCAACACACATGCATAAAATGAAATATACGATCATGTAAGGCCTCATGCAAATCGCAACCCGGAAAAACACGGATGGCGTCCGTGCGCGTTCTGCAATTTGCAGAACGGCACAGACAGCCTTCAATATAAATGCCTATTCATGTCCACAAAGCGTGGACAAGAATAGGACATGTTATTTTTTTTAGCTAGGCCACGGAACAGAGCAACGGATGCGGACAGCACACACACGAAGTGCTGTCAGCATCTTATGTGGCCCCATTGAAGTGAATGGGTCCGCATCCGAGCCGCCGTTTTGGCGGCTCAGATGCAGACCAAAACAGCAGCCGTGTGCATGAGGCCTAAAACAGATGCTAAACCTGATGGTTAACGCGTTAAGTAAAAAATGGCACATAAAGGTTAACTAACTCTTTCAATGCATTTCAATGGCTTTTGTCAAAAGACGACACAAGATAACACATGTTATCAGAATCAAATTATAGGGGTTCTGCACTTTGTTTAAACTGATGATCTATCCTCTGGATAGAGCATCTGATCGGCGGGTGTCCGACCCCTGGGACCCCCGCCTATCAGCTGTTTGAGAAGGTAGCGGCGGTCCCTAAGGGGTTAAAGGGGTTCTGCACTTTGTTTAAACTGATGATCTATCCTCTGGATAGATCATCAGCATCTGATCGGCAGGGCTCTGACAGCCGGGACCCCCGCCGATCAGCTGTTTGAGAAGGCAGCAGTGCTATAGCAGCGCCGCGACCTTCTCACTGTTTACCGCAGGCCCAGTGATGTCACAACTAGTATCACTGGCCTGGGCGTGGCTAAGCTTCGTTCACTTGAATGGAGCTTAGTCCCGCCCAGGTAAGTTGATACTAGTTGTGACGTCACTGGGCCAGCGGTAAACGGTGAGAAGGCCGCGGCGCTGCTATAGCACTGCTGCCTTCTCAAACAGCTGATCGGCGGGGGTCCTGGCTGTCAGACCCCCGCCGATTAGATGCTGATGATATATCCAGAGGATAGATCATCAGTTTAAACAAAGTGCAGAACCCCTTTAACACCTTAGGGACCAGGCTCATTTTCACCTTAAGGACAGGCCATTTTTTGCAAATCTGTCCAGTGTCACTATATGTGGTGATAACTTTAAAACGCTTTGACTTATCCAGGCCATTCTAAGATTATTTTTTCATCACATATTGTACTTCACGACACTGGTAAAATGGAGTCTAATTTTAAGTTTCAATTTCTTTACTTCTATAATACATAGTTATACCTACAAAAATAGTTATTACTTTACATTCCCCATATGTCTACTTATTGTTTGGATCATTTTGGGAATGACATTTTATTTTTTGGGGACGTTACAAGGCTTAGAAGTTTAGAAGCAAATCTTAAAATTTTTTAAGAAATTTTCAAAAACCCACTTTTTAAAGGACCAGTTCAGGTCTGAAGTCACTTTGTAAAAGCCACCCAAAAATGACCCCATTCTAGAAACTACACCCCTCAAGGTATTCAAAACTGATTTTACAAACCTCGTTAACCCTTTATGTGTTCCTCAAGGTTTAATGGAAAATAGAGATACAATTTCAAAATTTCACTTTTTTTGGCAGATTTTCCATTTTATTAATCTTTTTTCCAGTTACAAAGCAAGGGTTAACAGCCAAACAAAACTCAATATTTATGGCCCTGATTCTGTAGTTTGACTTTTTTTGACACTATGTCCCATTTGAAGCCCCCCTGATGCACCCATAGAGTAGAAACTCCAAAAAAGTGACCCCATTTTAGAAACTATGGGATAAGGTGGCAGTTTTGTTGGTACTAGTTTAGGGTACATATGATTTTTGGTTTCTCTATATTACACTTTTTGTGAGCCAAGGTAGCAAGAAATAGCTGTTTTGGCACCTTTTTTATTTTTTGTTATTTACAACATTCATCTGACAGGTTAGAGCATGTGGTATTTTTATAGAGCAGGTTGTCACGGACGCTGCAATGCCTAATATGTATACTATTTTTTTATTTATATAAGTTTTACACAATGATTTCATTTTTGAAACAAAAAAAATCATGTTTTAGTGTCTCCATAGTCTGAGAACCATAGTTTTTTCAGATTTTGGGCGATTATCTTGGGTAGGGTATAGTTTTTGCGAGATGAGGTGATGGTTTAAATGGCACTATTTTGGGATGCATATGACTTTTGGATCGCTTGCTATTATACTTTTTGTGATGTAAGGTGACAAAAAATGGCTTTTATTCTTTTACCGTATTCACCTGAGGTCATATGATATTTTTATAGAGCAGGTTATTACGGACGTGGTGATACCTAATAAGTATACTTTTTTAAATTTACTTAAGTTTTACAGAATAACAGCTTTTTTAAAACAAAATAAAAATTTTTGTGTCTCCATATTCTGAGCCATAGTTTATTTTTATTTTTTGGGTAATTGTCTTAGGTAGGGGCTAATTTTTTGCTGGTTGAGGTGACAGTTAGATTGGTACTATTTTGGTAGGCATACGCCTTTTTGATCGCTTGCTATTACACTTTTTGTGATGTAAGGGGACAAAAAATGGTTTAGCACAGTTTTTATTTTTTACGGTGTTCATCTGAGGAGTTAGGTCATATGTTTAAAGAGTCGATGGACGCGACGATACCCAATATTTCAACATATTTTTTTTTCCCTATTTATTTTTTTTAAGTTTATTTGGGGGAAATGAATTTTATTTTTTTTTTACTTTTTGGGAGGAAAAGTTTAAATTTTTTGGGAGGAAAACTTTTTTTCAACTTTTTTTTCACTTTATTTTTTGTCCCACTTTGGGACTTAAACTTTTGGGGGTCTGATACCCTTTACAATACATTCCAATACTTCTGTATTGGAATGCATTGGCTGTATGAGTAATACAGGGTGTATTACTTATACAGCTTTCTGCGAGATCTCACAGGCTCCTCGGAAGGCAGCGGCGATGCCTAAGGAAGGCATCGTGCTGCCTTCCATGCCATCGGGTCCCCGTTAAAGCCGCACGGGGACCCGATGGCACTGCCGCCCGCCGTAGCAACCCGTAATGCCGCAAACCGCAGGTCACCCCCGCGCATTTTCCCAGGGTGCCTTCTCAATGATTTGAGCAGGCACCTTGTTCCGATCACCCCCCGTAGCATGGTGGTGATAGGAACTACACATGACCGTACCGGTACGTCACGTGTCCTTAATTACCATGACATCAATTACCATGTCCCCAAGAGGTTAAGCTCAGCTACAGTATATCTGTTTCTCCAGTGAGTTTTAAAGCGGATGTTCCATTAAATGGCATCTGTCAGCAGATTTGTACCTGTGAAACTGGCTGACCTGTTACATGTGCGCTTGGCAGCTGAAGGCATCTGTGTTACTCCCATGTTCATATGATGCTTAATTATATGCAAATGAGCCTCTAGGAGCAACGGTGGCGTTGCCGTTACACCTAGAGACTCTGCTCTATGCACTTTGATTGACAGGATCAAGCATTATGTTTTCACTGCCTGGCCCTGTCAATCAAAGTGGAGAGGGCACGGCAGTTACAGAGAGCTCAATACCTCTAGGAGTATGGGCAATGCCCCTGTTGCTCCTGGAGGCTCAGTTGTATATATTGATACAAATACTTTCATAGCAATGCAAACACATATGAACATGAGACCAACACAGGTGCCTTCAGCTGCCAAGTCAAGAGGTCAGCCAGTTTCATAGCTATAAATCTGCTGACAGATGTCCTTTAACGACTTTTATCATCTGTCAACTGGATATGTGATAATTGTGGAACACGCCCATTCATAAAGGGCTCAATGTCTTTAAATCGTAATATATAAGGATGCTGGCTTTTACCAACTGAGTTTGTTAAATTGCAGAGCTGCTACAGAGAAATGCAAGTGCTAAATTAACACTAAATTGAAAAATATTTTAATCCGTAAAGCAGAAGACCTTTCAAGTTAGTAGAGCACAACTGCCCCTGGTTGGTGTATCTGCCCTTGGTTGTAATACTGCTCACCCCCATCTCCTTTAATGGTGCTAAGCTGCAACTAGACCATGTGATTGATGTATAATGATGTCATATGGCCTAGGAAGAGGCTGCAGCACTTGCGGAGCACCGGCCTCGTTTAATATCTGATCAGCGGGGGTCCCAGTTGTCCGATCCCCACCAATCTTATCCAAAGGATAAGTCATCAATAGTAATTAAGAGATAACCCTTTTAATGTTACAAAATGAACTACTGTGTCAGTTATTGTCCTTTAGTTAATATATACTTTGCTTTCATGTATAATAAAAACCTACTTGATAATTCTACGGCGGTCACTGTCCACCTCCGTAGAGTCCTACTGTCAGAACGTTTTATCTATGAGCCTTTTTAGAATAACCTTCCTCCAAATGGTATTCACAAAAGAACTGCTCAATACTCACATCAGATGTTATTACAGTAAACGCTCAGTCATGTCTTCCCTGAATCCACTGATATATTGTCGTCACAGTGACAGGGAAAAATACACCTCGTTCTTAGAAGGACAGTGACAGTTATTGTTTCACAATTCAAGTATTTTGACATTTTCACTGTCTACCCCTACACCATCCTCTACAGCAGAAAGACGCCTTAAAGAGTAACTCCGAGAACAATCTTCCATTATCTCATTTCTCAGAGAATAGCAAAGTTTTGTCCCAGCTGCTGGTGGAATAATACATTTAAAGTTGAACATCTGGTTACCCATCTGTCCAATCTTATACAACTACCATGTCTACTAGCTGGAAGACATCCATTTACATTCTGCAGTACATTTTGACATGTCATAGTGAAATATGACTCACCAGTTATTCTGGAAGAAACAAAAAACCCATCCAAAAGCCAAAAATGTGCTTGCTCCCTTTAAAACTTGAAATACATTGTACATGGATTGTCATACTTTATTATGACTTATAACATGTCTTTAGTTTGTTAATTTTTTGCATGTAAAGCAAAAGCATTATCAGGCTAAATTTCTAATAGAATTAAATCTGATTCCCTAATTGTGTGTGGGTCTCTTGTGCTGCCAATACAGCATTGATTTGATGAGGCATGAATCCACAGCATCCCTGAAGGAGTCCCATGTTATCTGGAGCCAATACATTCACTGTAGATCCTTTGCAAAGTTGGGGCTTCATCAGGGTTGGATTGGCCCTCAGGGGAGCATGTCAATCCTTTAGATCACCACCCCTTTCAAAAGTGTTAAACCTATCCTGAGGATAGTTACAGATCAATGGGGGTCCTACACCCCGCACCCCCACTGATCATCCTTTTCAGATGGGCAACAGTACCAGAACTATACAGAGTATGGAGTTGAAAGCACAAGGTTCTCTCCACCGTGTAGTGGCTGTATCAGGTTACATAGCAGCAGGAGTACCAGATATTGGTGAGTATATCATCTTTGTTTTCTTTTAAAGACATTGTAGGGCTTGTCCAAGATTTTTATCTCGGACAACCCCTTTTAACTGTTTAGCCATTTGTGCTACAGTAGCACCTGAGCTGGATTGGACCAAACAGGGTAGGCTCCTCTCCCCACATCAGTGAGCCTTGGACACCTTTGACTCTGTTTCTAGTTCAACAGATATCTTTCCTTGCCCCACTTTTGGTGGGTAATATCTATTGTTGAGCGAATCCTATATCCGAAGTCGATTCGCTCAAAACTTTGTTTTAATGATGTACTGATAAGGGTCTCCGTACAGTATTAAAATGTATGGGCTCCTGCGAGGCAAAGTGAGTTATTCCCAATGTCACACAACACTTCGGTGAATAACGTCCAAATTTGATTAAAAAATAAAAAAACATTTTAATACAGGGATCCGAAGTTGGCTTCTGTGCCGAAGCCGACTTCGGAGCCATGTTTTTAAATGATTTTAAAGTTTAAAAATCAAATCCCGAAGTTATTCACTGAAGTCACACGAGACTTCAGGAATAAAGAATTTGCTTCGCCGGAGACCATACATTTGAATGCTGTGCGGAGACGAATCTTCGCTCAACCCTATTAATGACCACTGCATAATTGGAACACCTCACAAGACCTGGGTCAATCCCTGTCTTCTAGCCATCACAGTTTAGCCATATTTCCTCCTTCTAACACATCTACTTCAAGAACTGGCAGTTCACTTGCTGCTTATAATATCCCACTTTTTGTCTAATGTTATTGTGACAAGATAATCAATGTTCTTCAGTTCACCTGTCAGCGGTTGTAATGTTATGATAATTGGAAGTTAAATCGTTTTTTTTCAGTAATACTGATGTTTGATGATGTCACAATAAAAGCCACAGGGTAAGCTTGGTAATATATAACTAAATGTGCACCATGCAGGGAGCTAGATATTAGATAAATAAGAGAATGAAACTTCCTACCAGTTTGGTTTTCTAATTCAATGTGGCAGTCCTGCAAATGTGAGACTTGTTGACATAAATGGCCGTAAAGGAACTTTTCTCCTTCTTTCTATAGGGCCTTTTACATGGGCCAAGAATCCGCCAGATAATCACTAACGAGTCTTCATAGGAATGCTCATTAGCGATTATCTGGCGGTGTAAAAATTCCAAACCCGATGAATGAGCGAAACGCCGGCAATAAAATCGTGCTGTGTAAACCCGATGAATGAGCGAAACGCCGGCAATAAAATCGTGCTGTGTAAACCCGATGAATGAGCGAAACGCCGGCAATAAAATCGTGCTGTGTAAACAGCATCTGCTGCTGACCAACAAGTCAGTATGGGGAAAAGCAATGGCATTAGCGATCCCTCCTGTCTATACTGTGGAGGAGATCGCTGAATATAAATGCAGCGGTCTTCTTTGCTGGCGAGCGAGTGAATACCTTGTTGGTATCGATTGTCAGCATGAAGTAACTACAAGATAACATGAAACATTTGTTTGCACTGGGCCATTGGAGAGGTTGATGATTGAAATATAATATTAAAGATAACAGATTGTTTAAATATTTTAATACAAATCCCTATTTCAACCCCTACTGTCCTATGGTGTATGAGGATAACATGAGGCTTGTTGCTGAAGCGCATTTTCATTGATATATTCAGTTCTATTCACCATGTGTAAGTCTGTATTCAAGTAACTGTAGGATCATACGTGAGAAGTACAAATGTGGTCACAATTCGAAGCTTTCTTTTACAGTAAAGCAGTTTTCTGTATTTCTCTGAGGTGCCTAAGGCCTCATGCACACGACCGTTGTTGTGTTCCGTTCCGCAAAATGGGGTTCCGTTGTTCCGTGATCCGTTTCTGTTTTTGTTTCCGTGTGTCTTCCTTTATTTTTGGAGGATCACCAGACATGAAGGAAGGTAAAAAAAAAAAGCTAAGACAGGTTTGCCATGCAAATGATAGGAAAAAAAATGGATGAAGACGCGGATGACAATCTTGTGTGCCTCCTTGTTTTTTAACGGTCCCATTGACTCGAATGGGTCCGCGAACCTTTTTCCGCGGAAATAATAGGACAGGTTATATTTTTTTGACGGACTGGAACCATGGATCACGGAGGCGGATGACAAACTGTGCATTAGCTGAGTTTTCAACGGACCCGTTGAAAGTCAATGGGTCCGCAGAAAATCACGAAAAACGGCACAAAGGACACGGAATAAAACAACGGTCGGGAGGCCTAAAGGCCATTATATAATTATCAGGGATGAGTCTACGAATGTTCATGCCCCATATAAATGTGTTGCTGATCACCCAATGATAAAATCATCTTTTGACAACAATGCATCACCCTGTGTAAACTGGGATGTTCTGCCTGCAAATAATGTATCTGTACAAGGACGAGCAATTGCTGTAGCAATCAGTCATCTTATACAGAGGAGATGATTGCCGCAATTATGGGAATGTTCAGTTTTTTCCTCAGTATTTGGGCTCATGCACACAACCGTATGCCCTCCGAGACATACGGTCCGTGAGCGGGCCATATGTATTGGAGCGGCATACATTGTGTGCACGGGAGCGCACAGCATCATAGGTTACTATGATACTGTGCACATTGGGCGTCTGCGGGACTACTGTCCTGCACTTATATGATCATATGAGTGCAGGATAAAAGTCCCGCAGGCGGCCCAATGCGCACAGTATCATAGTAACCTATGATGGTGTGCGCTCCCTTTTGCACGATGTATGCCGCTCTGGGACATATGGCCCGCTCAGGGCATTAAAGAGGACCTTTCATCAGTTTAGCCCTTGATTAATTATGGTCTTACCTTATAAGGAGGCCCCCACTTATGCCATGGCTCTTAGCCATGGAGGAGCTCATTCTCCCTGACTAAGAGCGGTGCGCTCAGATTGTATGCGCTCACAGCCAGGGAGAAGAGAACCGCCCCCAGCGGAACTGCGAGTCTCCGCCTAGTATAACCAAGTCGGCTCATTATAATGCACCAAAATCAACAGGGCCAACAGCGCACAAACGGGGGGGGTTCTTTGGAAAAATAAATAAAGTGCCATGGCATCAGTGGGGGCCGCCCTATAAGGTAAGACCATAATTAGACTAGGGCTAAACTGATGAAAGGTCCTCTTTAAGGGTATTTTCACATTTGCGGCAGAGTGATCCGGCAAGCAGTTCAGTCGCCGGAACTGCCTGCCGGATCCGTCAAAACGTATGCCAACTGATGGCATTTGTAAGACTGATCAGGATCCTGATCCGTCTTACGAATGCATCGAAAGGCCGGCTCCGTCTTTCCGGTGTCTTCTGGAAAAACTGGTCTGCGCAGGTATTTTGAATGCCGGATCCGTCACTTATACATTCCTATGGCATTCAGGCAAGTGTTTGTTTTTTTTAGCCGGAGATAAAACCGTAGCATGCTGCGGTTTTATCTCTGTCCTCAGGGCCGGACTGGCCTGCCGAGATACCGGGAAATTTCTACTGTGACTACTGGCACATAATGGGGGGCTACTGGCACATAAAGATGACTACTGGCACATAATGGGGGGCTAGTGGCACATGATAAGGGGGGACTACTGGCACATGATAAGGGGGACTACTGGCACATGATAAGGGGGGCTACTGGCACATGATAAGGGGGGCTACTGGCACATGATAAGGGGGCTACTGGCACATGATAAGGGGGGCTACTGGCACATAAGGGGGGCTAGTGGCACATGATAAGGGGGGCTAGTGGCACATGATAAGGGGGGCTAGTGGCACATGATAAGAGGGGGCTACTGGCACATGATAAGGGGGGCTACTGGCACATGAGGGGTGGCTACTGGCACATAAGGGGAACTACTGGCACATAATAAGGGGGGGTTACTGGCACATAAGGGGGGCTACTGGCACATAGGGGGCACTCTGGCTACTGGCACATGATATGGGGGGCTCTGGCTGCTGGCACATGATTGGGGGCATCTATGGGTGCACATCTTACTGGCACATAATTGGGTGCATCTATTGGGGCACTTATTACTGGCAGATAAATGGGTGGCACTATGGGGGCAAAAAAAGGGGTATTTTATATGGGGGGCTTTGTATAGGGGCATTTTATACTGGGACACATTATGGTGGGTACTTTGGGGAAGGGGGGAGCACTATGGGGTCATCTACAGGGGCACTGAGAAGGGGTATTTTATATTGGCACATTATGGGAACATTAGCTCAACTGGGGGCATTACAAAGGGGTATGTTTTGCACATTATAAGGAGAATTATTTCTACGGGGGGGGGGGGGCATTATGGTGGGCTTTATTACTCCCCCATGGTATGACCCCCTAGTAGCAGCACCAGCCTCTCCCTGCTCTGCTATCCCTCTGCCCCTTCTCCAAATCCTTATTATGAAATCTTTCTCATTAGGATAAAACACAACATCAGCTCCGCCGAGCCCCCGGCCAAAGTGTGGAAGTGGCGTCCGAGATCCCCAAGGGCCGAGCCAAGTAACTGTAAGTTTTCATGTGAAATATGTTTGTTTGTAGTTGATCTTTATTATCAATTTTACATTGAGATTTTATAAATATTTTTATTATTTGGTTGAAAGGCTCATTGGGGGGAGGGGTGATTGTAACAGGACTGGCGTAGAATATCTAAAATAGCTGGTCAAGTAAAATGTTCCATGCAACAATCATTAAATAGGTGGCCAACAAAAAAGGGGCAGGTCAAATGGCGTGGTAAAACACTGTCTGAGCATGCTGAGAGTTGTAGTTTTGCAGCAGTTGGAGGCATCCTGGTTGGGAAAACACTGTGATAATATGAACAATGGGGGTTCTACAAAAGAGCTATCGTGGGGCAAAGTTCATATTCGTGTTTACACACGTGTTTTAAAATAAATGCTTTCTCCTATTAAAAACAAGTAAATAATGATGCAATGCTGTGTGGCTGGTATGAAACTTTTTCCAGGGCTGGTTTTTATCCCCAGTCCGGCCCTGTCTGTCCTGATCAGTCAAAAAGATTGAACTGAAGACTTCCTGATGCATCCTGAACGGATTGCTCTCCGTTCAGAATTCATGGGGATAAAACTGATCAGTTCTTTTCCGGTATAGAGCCCCTAGGATGGAACTCTATGCTGGAAAAGAAAAACACTAGTGTGAAAGTTGCCTTAATGACCTCATAGATTGACTGTTGACAGTGTGTTATATCAAAACTGATCAGAAAAGACCCATATTGATAAAAACATTTAATATGTCTAATGTCTGAAATCAACTAAATACTAGTTTGATAGCCCCTTTGAATATACCTATGAACAGTCTTAACCTTTTCATGACCTTTCTTTTTGGCCTGACCAGAATAGAATTTTACAACATCCACAGCGTCTAGAGGAAAGAAGGTTTGTACACAAACATAGAAGAGGATTCTTTACAGTATAGTAACATAGTACATAAGGCCGAAAAAAGACATTTGTCCATCCAGTTCGGCCTGTCATCCTGCAAGTTGATCCAGAGAAAGGCAAAAAAAAAACTGTGAGGTAGAAGCCAATTTTCCTCACTTTAGGGGAATAAAAATTCCTTCCCGACTCCAATCAGGCAATCAGAATAAATCCCTGGATCAACCATCACCACTTGAGGAGGTGGTGATGGTGAGTTCACTAAAAGTTCTAGAGGGGCCTGGATGTATTTCTGGAGTGTATTAATATTACAGGTTATAGTTACTAGAGATGGTGGCACTAGACTCCAAAACTGTGGGAATTGAAGTATTCATTGACAGTGGGGCAGGGGTTAACCTAGTGGATGGCTAGTTCGTCCGTATGAATGGTTTTACAAGCGCATTACACAAAAATATTTCAGTGTTTTCTATTGATTCCGCTCCACTCTTACAAAAGTATTTGTCATAAATTGTACAGGACATTCGCCTAAAGGTGGGAGATTCTCATCAAGAATCCATTTTATGTTTTGTGTTGGAGGGTCTGCCTGCCCCTTTGGTGCTAGGTTTACCATGGTTATCCAAACATAACCCTACTATCAATTGATTTTTGCATAGACAGCTGTCTTAGCACATCACTTTCTGTTGTAACCACTAAAATTGTACTTTATTTTATTTCAGATTTTTCTGATGTATTCTCTGAAAGTGGAGACCAAGAGTTACCTCCATATTGGGAGCATGATTGCCCCGTTAACCTTATTCCCAGGGCTAGATTGCCAAAGTCTTGGTTGTATAATCTTTCTGAACCCGAAACAGTAGCCATGTGAGAATATATCGCGAGCGCTTGGCTAAAGATCATATTAGACCATCCAAATCACCAGTGGGTGCAGGGTTCTTCTTTGTTAAAAAGAAGGACGGAACCCTTAGGCCATGTTGGCACTTCCGTGAGCTTAATCGCATTACGGTCTGTGATCCATATCCCCTTCCTTTGATCCCAGATTTGTTTAATTAGATTGTCGGTGCCAAGGTGTTCTCTAAATTGGATTTGAGGGGGCATATAATCCGATAAGGATCAAGGAAGGGGATGAATGGAAGACGGCCTTTAATACTCCTGAGGGTCATTTTGAGAATTTGGTCATGCCTTTTGTGTTGACCAATGCTCCTGCTGTTTTTCAACATTTCATCAATGACATCTTTCATCATCTGGTAGGCAAGTTTGTTGTGGTGTATCTGGATGATATTTTAAATTATTCCCCCAACATGGAGAAGCTTCAGAATCACATGAGACATGTCTTACAGATCCTAAGGGAGAATAAATTGTATGCTAAGATGAAGAAGTCTGTATTTGCGGTTGCGAAAGTGAAATTCCTGGGTTACCTACTCTCATCTTCGGGTTTTCATATGGATCTGTAAAAAGTCTGTGCTGTGTTGGACGGGGATGGACCCGAAAATCTGAAAGAGCTCATGCGATTTTTGGGGTTAACCAACTATGACCGTAAATTTATCTTGAATTAGTCGACTGCTTTTAAACCATTAACAGATATGACTAAGAAAGGTGCTGATTTCTCATTCTGGTCTGATTAGGCATTACAAGCCTTTTCAGCTGTGAAGGAATGTTTTGCTTCTGCTCCTATACTGGTGCAACCTGATGTGTCACAGCCATTCATTGTGGAAGTTGACACATCCGAGGTAGGATTTGGAGCAGTCTTGTTGCGGGGTCCTTCTCCTAGCAAATGGTGCCGATGTGCTTTTTTCTAAAAAAAAAACAAAAAACTCTCTACTGCTGAAAGAAATTATTATGTAGGTAATAGAGAGTTGCTGGCCATTAAGTTGGCTTTTGAGGAATGGCGTCATTGGTTGGAAGGAGCGATTTATCCCATTACGGTAATTACTGATCACAAAAATCTGGCCTATCTGGAGTCGTTTAAATGTCTGAACCCAAGGCAGGCCAGATGGTCGGTGTTTTTTTTACCAGATTTAATTTAGTTGTCACCTATCACCCTGGGGTTAAGACCATCAAAGCAGATGCTTTGTCGCATAGCTTTCCCGGGGGGGGGGGGGGGGGTGTGATTCGGAGGATCCTGGCCCGATATTAGCTGATGGGGTGGTTGTATCCACCCTTTCTCCTGAACTTGAGGCAGAGGTGCTGGGGGCACAGGGAGATGCACCTGATTCTACTACGGCACAAGGTGTTTCAAGAACATCACAGTACTGTTGTTACGGGACACCCTGGGAGCAGATCTACGGTTGATCTCATTTCCCAGAGATTCTGGTGGCCAGGATTGCGTAAATGTGTTGAGGGCTATGGGTCAGCTTGTGAGACTTGTGCGCATGCCAAGGTGACACATACTCGGCCTTCAGGATCTCTTCTTCCCTTGTCTATCCCATCCCGACCGTGGACTCATTTGTCCATGGACTTTATCACAGATTTGCCGAATTCCGAGGGGAAACTGTGATTCTGGTGGTTGTTGATTCTGTGATTTCAAAAGACCCCCACTGGAAGTTCGTACATTAATATCCGGACATATACTAAAGAATTCGAGCGCTCCAATATATAAAGACAAAGATCTGGAATCTCAGCTATTCAAACTGGTCAGTACAAGACCAGTGACTCACGAACCAGGTGGGACGCCAAACACTGAGATCACAGGAATACGAAAAGATACCGTGAGTAAAAACCGAATATTGGGACCACAGGATAATCGACATTTACCTGTGAGTAAAAACTTTGTGTCCAACCGGATACTCCATCGAATATTTTAATCAGACAATTCCGAATATTTGAAAAAGTGTCTTGCATGGTTTTTCATGTTATATTGTCTATAGGAAAAGAAATACCAATATCATAATAAGAAATAGACTGGTTGGATAATCCATATTTTTGGCTTGCAATATTTTTTTCTCATTCAGGACGTATGGTTCCCTTCTTTTTGGACTTTTTTTGAGTTTTTATTGAAGTTTTAGACTTTAGGTATTTTAAGGATTGTAATTATGTTTTTGCTACAGTGATTGTGAATTTTTTTACCATTGTATTTTAAGCCAATGTGCCTTATTAAATACTGAGTAACATTCATATTATTACCATTGCTTTATTTACATACGAGGTAGTGCCAGTCTCATTATATATATTAAGTTGAAGGTACCTTCTTGGTAGATGTGGCCAAAGTTTATTGGGCCATATAAGATCTCTTCCATTATTAATCCACTTGCTTTTCATGTTGAACTTCCGCAGGCTTTTAAAATTCATAATGTTTTTCACAAATAATGACTGAAAAGATATGTCGAACCTGCTAAACCGTCCTCCTTACTTCCAGCTCCGGTCTTGGTGGACGATAGTCTTGAATTTCAGATTGCCAGGATAGTGAACCCACGATTTCTCAGTTGATCTCTTAAGTATCTCGCGATCTGGAAAGGTTACGGTCCAGAGGAAAGAATGTGGGTTCCTGCGACCGACGTTAATGCCAGTTGCCTTGTAAAAGCCTTTCACAGGGCGCATCCTGATAAATTCGGCCCTGGGTGTCCGGAGGTCACCGGTAGAGGGGGAGTACTGTCGCGGTCCCTCCCATGACAGAGGTGAGAAGATCAGAGAGACTGGTGGAATGTGAGGGTATCTGACAGTCTCTCTGTTTTCTCCTTTCAGTGTTGTGTTTGATAATTACCACACCTCTTGTCAGGTGCAGCTTGTAGTCATTACTGAGGCCCTATTTAGTTTGGATCCTCACTACTTACCATGCAGTTGATATTTCCTGCTGGAGTTGGTTGAGCTGGTGTGTTGTTCCTTTGGATCTCCTGCTTCTCCATTCTGCTTTAAGCGAAGTGCATTTTGTCTTGCATTTTGTTGTTCGCTTGTGTGTGTTATCTAGGTCTCAGGGAGACGCTTGTTCCTTCATCTGGGAAAGAACCAGTAGTCTCATTCCCTCCCACCATTCCTAGGACATTACAGGGTCTTCAGGGCCTAGGTTCCAGTGTATGTGTATTTCCGCCTTCAGGGTCTACTCATACTGACAAGAGTCAGGGAGAGGTCTAGGGTTCCTAGGAGGTCACCATCCCTTTCCCTTAGCTTTGAGGCATAGACTCCGGTCTATTCCTTCTGTGTGTCATTTGGTGTTACCCCCCCCCCCCTTACCCGTGACACAATCTCTTTCTAACAAAGCCCTCTACCTCACATAGATCCAGAGATCTCCACATTCATTGCTCTGCAAGATTTATATCAAGCTGAGAGCTCAAGGGGAGTGTCTTTTCTGCTGCAGCTCATGGGGCGTGTCTCAAATCTCCCTATCACAACTCAGGAGATAGTTGAAGGATGAAACTGAGCATGTGAGCAGGACAAAGACATAAGAAAAAAACAAACAGCAGGTGGCGCCATACAGATACATTTTATTGATTAACTCAGTGGCTATACTAAATTGTCAATTACATAAGTATTCAGATCCAGGTGCTGTTTTGAAAACTGTAGAATATTTTTTATTGGACAACCCCTTTAATGGTAATAGTCCATGGATTATTGCAATCTATATAGACAATCATTCAGAAAGGCTGCAAATCACATTCTCTCTGCATGCCTTTAAGCGTCACTGAGATCATGGGGTTCAGTAGCAACTACCCGCATGTGGAGGCAGCACTTCCGCATTTGGGTGTCACAGGTTAAGGGGAAGGGAAAACACCAAATACACACCACAACGAATAGACAACAATCTAGGCCTCAAAAGCTAAGGAAGAGGGATGGTGACCTCCTAGTAATCTCTAGGCCTTTCCCCAACTCCTGCCAATATGAGCAGATCCTGACAGTGGAAATATTCATACATCGGATACCTAAATCCTTGCTAAAACTGACTAGCCCTAGGATTGGTATCAGGGGATGAGACAGCTGGTTCCTTCCAGAATGAAGGAACCTGCATTTCCTTGAGGCCTAGAAACAACACACACCAGATAATAAGAAACAGCGAAGGCAACAAGTACTTAGCTTAGAGAAGTATGGAGAAGCAGGAGATCCAAGACAAACCAGCACTAGCACTCCAAGCAGAAACTATCAACTGCATAGTCAGCAGTGTGAGGCGGATCTAAATAGAGCCTCATCACTGATAACGAGGGGCACCTGAGGAGAGGTAAGATCCTGCCAAACAACAACATACATAGAGGAAAACAGAGAGATCTGTCAGATAGCCTCACGAGCAGCAAGTCTATCTGATCTTCTCACCTCTTACAAGAGGGACTGTAACAGTACCCCTCCCCATTTCTACGGGTGACCTCTGGACACCCAGGAGCGATTTTTATCATGATGCGCCCTGTGAAAGGCCCTCACAAGGCGACTGGCATTCACGTCGGTCGCAGGAACACACATTCTTTCCTCTGGACCGTAACTCTTCTAGTGCATGAGGTACTGAAGAGATCCACGAAGAATACGTGAGTTCACTATCCTGGCAATCTGAAACTCAAGATTACCAACCACCATGACAGGAGTTGCTGGCAGGGAGGATGGTTCAGCAGGTTCAACATATCTTTTCAGTAATGACTTGTGAAACACATTATGAATCTTGTATGGGCCCCCGACTTCCAATAGGGTACCTTTAACTTAATGTTTCTTGTAGACAGCCACACAGAATCACCCACTCTCAGGTCTGGACCACTCACAAGTCTCTTGTCAGTCATACATTTATCGTTTTTGCCCATTTTGTAATATTTTGTTTTGAATCTTCTGCCAAATAGATGACAACGAAGAGAAGAATCTTTCCTCTTCAGGTATACCAGACGTCTCAGTACCAGAAAATTTGCCAAACTGCGGATGGAACCCATATGCATAAAAAAACGGCGCCTTATCAGTGGACTCCTGTCTATGGTTATTTATGGCAAACTCGGCCAACGACAAAAATGAAGACCACTCCTCTTGATTCTGAGAGGCAAAACATCTCAAATAAGTCTCCAGAATCTGGTTAGTGCGCTCAGTCTGCCCGCTCGACTGAGGATGAAAGGCCAAATATAAGGACAAGTAGATCCCCAGACAAGTACAGAACGCCTTCCAGAATCTGTAAACAAATTGAGTCCCTCTATCAGACACCACATAAGAGGGAATGCTGTGTAGTTTCACGATGTTATCGACAAACACTTGAGCGAGAGTTTTGACATTAGGTAAACCTGATAATGATATAAAGTGCGCCATCTTGCTGAAGCGGTCAACAACCACCAAAATCACAGTTTTCCCAGAAGAATTAGGCAAATCTGTGATAAAGTCCATGGACAAATGAGTCCAGGGTCGGGATGGTATAGACAAGGGAAGTAGAGATCCTGAAGGCCCGAGTATGAGCCACCTTAGCACGCGCACAAGTCTCACGAGCTGCCACATAGCCCTCAGCACATTTACGTAACCCTGGCCACCAGAATATTTGAGAAGTGAGATCCACAGTGGATCTTCTCCCAGGATGTCCCATAAGAACAGTATCGTGATGTTTCTTAAACACCTTGTATCGTAGTTCCGAAGGGACAAACAACTTCCCTGGAGGACAGGAATTGGGTGTCTCTCCCTGGGCATCCAACACCTCTGCCTCAAGTTCAGGATAAAGGGTGGATACAACTACCCCATCAGCCCCCCAATATCAGAGCAGGGTCCTCAGAATTTTCACCCATTTAGCCCCCCTGACCTGAGCATCGGAGCAGTTCATGCTAAATCCCGCAAAGGCATTTTTAGGAGTTTCGGTGATGTACCAGGGCTCTTCATGGGGCTGCCAGGAAGCCCGGTGAAGTCACCGGCACTGATGGGCGGGCTTTAGCGCTGCCCTAGCCAGTAAAATGGCTAGGGCAGCGCTGAAGCCCGCCCATCAGAGTCGGTGACATCACCGAACACACTGCCGGGCGGAAGCTTCCGCCCGGCAGTGTGTTATCATAAACAAAAGAGCCCGTGCCCTGCGCGATCTAGCGCAGGGCAAGGGAGCGCATCAGAGCATAAGATGCTCCGATGCTAGCCTCAGGGGGGCTGCCTGGGTGAAAATAAGGATATGTCCGGGTTCAGCTCTGAACGCGCTGTAAAACTCCCTACGCCCCAAGAAGTACAGGAGCTTCTTTGTGGCACATAGACTTCCGGGAACGCGCGACAATGGGCGTTTGCTTGTTTCCGGAGCCCGTATGTAAACGCCCGATACAATTGCGCATACAGAGCGCAACAGAGTACGCCTAGGTGTGAACCCAGCGTAAGGAAGAGGGATGGTGACCTCCTTGTAATCCCTAGGCCTTTCCCTAACTCCTGCCAGTATGAGCAGATCCTGATGGTGGAAATACTGAAGCATCGGATACCTAAAGCCCTGCTAAAACTGACGAGCTCTAGGATAGGTAGCAGCAGTACTTAGCTTAGAGAAGTATAGAGAAGCAAGAGATCCAAGACAAACCAGCACTAGCAACTCCAAGCAGAAACTATCAACTGCATGGTCAGCAGTGTGAGGCGGATCTAAATAGAGCCTCATCACTGATAACGAGCAAGACCTGAGGAGAGGTTAGATCCTGCCAAACAACAACATACATAGAGGAAAACAGAGAGATCTGTCAGATAGCCTCACGCGCAGCAAGTCTATCCGATCTTCTCACCTCTCTCACAGGAGGGACCGTGACATTGGGACGCATTGCTTAATATGAGCAAAGTCTGTTCCCTGTGACAGTACAGAGTCGGACTGTCAGTGTGACAACCTGATCATGCTGGTTGCTCTGTGCGCAAGAGCAAAGTATCTTCAAACTCATCAGGGCAACAGGCACAGCAATTAACCACTGTTAATATTCATGATGTGGTCCACAAGCGTTTCATAGGAGCAACTGGTCTGGGTGCCCAGTATTGCACCTGGACCAGTTGCAGTCAGTTAAAAGGAGTCTGTCAGCACATTTACCCCTTTTTAACAGTTCCCATAGCGCTGTAGCCGCAACACAGATGATTAAAACGGTACCTTTATATGCTTTTGTGGACTTGTAAAACTGCTAAAAACGAACTTTGATGCATATGTAAATGAGGGCTCGCAATTGCCCAGGGGTGGCGTCCACCGCGTTGGTGCCCAGGCAGCTCTGTCTCTTCGGCTCTTATCCCCGCCCAGCCTCTTCCTCTGCCCGCCCATCTGTTTTCTCTCCCCCTCAGCGAGATCCCACGCCTGCGCAATGACTTCCTTGGCCGGGGCATGCGCACTGCGATGCCCATTGCTGGCACGGATCGCAGTAGCTTATGCGCCGGCTAACAGATCAAACAGATAAATTTACCTCTCTTGGCTCTCTGTGTCTGCAGTGACAGCTGCTCGCTCGGATTTCTTCCTCTTCTCCTGCGCCGTTTGACCGCCTCCTTTCTGCAGTTTTTGCACTGTTAGCCTGCGCATAAGCTACTGCAATGCCGTGCTAGCAATGGGCATCGCAGTGCGCATGCCCCGGCCAAGGAAGTCATTGCGCAGGCGTGGGATCTTGCTGAGGGGGAGAGAAAACAGATGGGCGGGCAGAGGAAGAGGCTGGGCGGGGATAAGAGCCGAAGAGGCAGAGCTGCCTGGGCACCAAGGCGGTGGACGCCGCCCCTGGGCACTTGCGAGCCCTCAAGTCCACAAAAGCATATAAAGGTACTGTTTTAATCATCTGTGTTGCGGCTACAGCACTAGGGGAACCTGTTAAAAAGGGGGAAAATGTGCTGACAGACTCCCTTTAATAGTCATACTTGATCTCCTCTTGCAACAGGACCCCTGTGATTGATAGAGAAGGGGGACAATATATATACACTGTGACAGGGTGTCACAATGTTTTGCAGAGAAAGTGCTGGATGGTGTGTACATTGCACCAAGTTTCCGGCACTTCATGTATTAAATGGCTCCAGGAAGGTTTGGTTTTCTTTGTATCCAGAAGCTTCCTGGGAAAAAGAAAGCCAGTTTAGGGTACTGGAGTCGGTCAGGGAAGAGTTGGGTGGGTTCCCTAACCACCCGGAACCAGTCCGGGTTTTACCTGCCTAGGGGGACTGCTCACACAGATGTACTAATTAAGTCAGCAGCCCTGACCCAGGAGCTCTCTCTCTGGGAGTCTGGGCAGTCTGAGAAGCTGCAAGCCTAGGATCTCTGAGAGTGGTTGGCTTCTCCACCTAACTACTGAACTGTAAGTTGCTCTGTTTTCCCCTTGAAAATGCTCTTTGTGTTTTGTGTTATTAGTTTAGCTAGGGCTGCCGAGTGAGATAGGAAGGAGCCAGACGGCTATTGTTATTTTGGTTTTTGTTTGTTGTTTTGAGCAACTTGCAAAATAAATTAGCAAAAGTGTTACTCACAAGCTACAAAGGTGTCGATTGTTCCTGTTTCTGCCCAAAATAACCCCGCAGGAAGGTGTAACAGTTCACAACACTCACCTAAAGAATTATTAGGGACACCATACTTCAGAACTGCCTTAATTCTACGTGGCATTAATTCAACAAGGTGCTGATAGCATTCTTTAGAAATGTCGGCCCATATTTATAGGATAGCATCTTGCAGTTGATGGAGATTTGAGGGATGCACATCCAGGGCACGAAGCTCCCGTTCCACCACATCCCAAAGATGCTCTATTGGGTTGAGATCTGGTGACTGTGGGGGCCATTTTAGTACAGTGAACTCATTGTCATGTTCAAGAAACCAATTTGAAATGATTCGAGCTTTGTGACATGGTGCATTATCCTGCTGGAAGTAGCCATCAGAGGATGGGTACATGGTGGTCATGAAGTGATGGACATGGTCAGAAACAATGCTCAGGTAGCCCGTGGAATTTAAACAATGGCCAATTGGCACTATGGGGCCTAAAGTGTGCCCAGAAAACATCCCCCACACCATTACACCACCACCACCAGCCTGCACAGTGGTAACAAGGCATGATGGATACATGTTCTCATTCTGTTTACGCCAAATTCGGACTCTACCATTTGAATGTCTCAACAGAAATCGAGACTCATCAGACCAGGCAACATTTTTCCAGTCTTCAACAGTCCTATTTTGGTGAGCTTGTGCAAATTGTAGCCTCTTTTTCCTATTTGTAGTGGAGATGAGTGGTACCCGGTGGGGTCTTCTGCTGTTGTAGCCCATCCGCCTCAAGGTTGTGCGTGTTGTGACTTCACAAATGCTTTGCTGCATACCTCGGTTGTAACGAGTGGTTAGTTCAGTCAACGTTGCTCTTCTATCAGCTTGAATCAGTCGGCCCATTCTCCTCTGACCTCTAGCATCAACAAGGCATTTTCGCCCACAGGACTGCCGCATACTGGATGTTTTTCCCTTTTCACACCATTCTTTGTAAACCCTAGAAATGGTTGTGCATGAAAATCCCAGTAACTGAGCAGATTGTGAAATACTCCGACCGGTCCGTCTGGCACCAACAACCATGCCACGCTCAAAATTGCTTAAATCGCCTTTCTTTCCCATTCTGACATTCAGTTTGGAGTTCAGGAGATTGTCTGGACCAGGACCACAACCCTACATCCATTGAAACAACTGCTATGTGATTGGTTGACTAGATAATCGCATTAATGAGAAATAGAACAGGTGTTCCTAATAATTCTTTAGGTAGATGTATAATAAATGTTGGTCATCAAGGGGTTAATTTCTCATCTTCTCTGTTAGTTTTCTTCTATTTGAGGTTGATATAGAATCATCTCTGTGATTGCTTTCCCTGTGTTCTGACACTAGAGAGGCAGAATACAATAGGTCCTGTTGCTAGGTGAAAGATGACCTGGATTTTGGTTGGCCTGGGATACAGGAATTATAGAGAGAACATAAACTCTGCTGATCATGTCTGCTGTTGTTTGCCATTGAAGCTGATTGCTTTCTTGAATTTAGTAGCTGAGAACAAAACAGAACTTATCCAGTCCTCAGGAAAGATTGTCAATATCAGGTCGGTGGGGGTCTGACACCCAGGACTTGAGATGAGCAAAGTTTTGAAAAATTCTATTCGGCAGCTCCGCTGAATTTTGACAAAAAATTCAATTGGTTACAAATTACTTAATCATGAATCACTTTCCATTGTATGGAGCGGGTGCCATCCCCGTCATTTAATTGCTCAGATGCTGCATTCAACTCTGATCGCGGCACTTGTGACTCACATTCAGCTGCTCAGCTGTTAATCAGGGGTTAAAAATAAAATCATACTTGTGAGGTCATCACGCTTGCAGCAGGTCCTTTGGTGGGTTTTCTTCAATCAATACGGCCTCTCCGCGATAAAGTGGATGACATGAGTGTATTTTTTTAAGACACCATTTTAGGAAAAATTTATTCATTACCATAAAGTTGTAGGAAGTTCGCCTTCGTGGGGAATCAAATTTTTACTGAAATTCGTATTGAAGTCCACTTCGGATACTTCTGCGTTCAGTGTCTGTGCTGAGCTTCATTATGCCACCGGAAACTGCAATTTATGGATCAGTCTGCTTCAATTCTGTACACTGTATAGTTTCCAGTGCCGCAGCTGATCAGTGGGGTTCTGGGAGTCAGATCTCCCCCAATGTGATATTCAGAGGTATAGCGAGGCTTTCCTGCACCCAGGGCAAGGATTCAGATTTGCATTGGTTTTATTTTACACTAGGCCACTCCTGTAACTCCGCCCAATGCATAACTATGCTCACCCAGTCCCACCTAATAAAATCTATTATAGGGTATATGGCGGTACCAATACACCTTGCAATAAAAGAACGATCCAACTGGTCCTACCTCATCCAGGGTGTCGCTGGCAAGTCGGCGTGATATCATCTGGATCCGGGACAAGGTCTCTGCGATAATAGAGCAAAAAGAAAAAAAAACGCGTAAGGAAGGGTTGGTAAATGCACCTGGTAAATACCTATGAGGGGGCATTGTGCTGGTGCTGTAAGACTGAGCCATCCCAATGTATAACAGGGTAATCTAGGTAATTTCCCCTTACTGCTACCACACAGTATTAATGCCCGCATTGTGCCCCCCTCACAGTACTTATGCCCAAATTGTGCCTCGTTTACAGCATAAATACCCACATTGTGCCCCCTCACAGTACTAATGCCCACATTGTGCCCCCCTCACATTAGTTATGGCCACATTGTGGCCCCTTCACAATAGTTATGTCCTCCTTGTGGCCCCTCACTGTAAGTGTTTCCACCTTTGTGCTCGTCATAGTAATTATGTCCTCCTAGTGGCCCCTCTCTGTAGTCATGCCCACCTTTGTGCCCATCACAGTAGTTATGCCCATCGTTGTACCCCTTCACAGTAGTCATGCCCATCTTTGTGCACGTCACAGTAGTTATGCCCAATTTTGTGCCCCCTCACAGTAGTTATGCTCATCTTTCTGCCCCTTCACAGTAGCTATGCCCACCTTTGTGCCCCATCACAGTAGTTATGCCCACCTTTATGCCCCTTCACAGTAGTTTTGCCCACCTTTGTGCCTGTCATGGTAGTTATGCAAATCTTAGTGCTCCTTCACAGTAGATATGTCCATCTTGTGGCCCCTCACAGTAGTTATGCTCACCTTTGTCCCCCTTCACAGTAGTTATGCCCACCTTTGTCCCCCTTCACAGTAGTTATGCCCAGCTTTGTACCCCTTCACAATAGTTATACCCACCTTTATGCCCCTTCACATTAGTTATGCACACCTTTGTACCCCTTCACAATAGTTATGCCCACCTTTATGCCCCTTCACAGTAGTTATGCCCAACTTTATGCCTCCTCACAGTAGTTATGCCCATCTTTGTGCCCGTCACAGTAGTTATGCACACCTTTGTGCCTCTTCACAGTAGTTATGCCCATCTTTGTGCCCGTCACAGTAGTTATGCACACCTTTGTACCCCTCACAGTAGTTATGCCCACCTTTGTGCCCCCTCACAGTAGTTATGGCCATCTTTGTGCCCTCACAGTAGCTATGCCCAGTGCAGGAGGCTGATTCCCAGGATTTCAGCACTCCTCCCACAGCCAGCAGAATGATGTGGGGCCTAAAGGGGGAACGCTGGCAGAACAGTGAAGCAAGGAGTGGGCGGCTGCTTCCCTATGCAAAAGAACTGCCTGGCAGTGAAAAGAACTGCCAGGTGGTTGGGTCCCCCCCCACCCTCTGAGCCCAGAGCATGTGCCCCATCTGCCCCCCCCCCCCCTCATTACGCCCCTATGATATTGATAACCTATCCTGGAGATTGGTCACAAATTTCTGTAGTCTAGACAACCCCTTTAAAAATGGGTAGCCAGATGGTACAAAAAGATATGCTCAGCTGTTATTCTCATGTACAAATACTAAGGATATTTTAAAAAAAATTACCACATTTAATTATTTTATTCTTTTTTTCCTTGACGGTTGATGGGATTTAAAAAAAATGCATTTTCTCCCATCCAAAAATGGCGCTACTATTATCCTTCGGCTACGTATGGTATTGTAGTTCTATCCCATTTATTTGAAACAAAGAAGCCATGTTTTGCTCATCTCATTCAACCTCTTTTAAGTGCATAAGTAAAATACATTTGCTCAGTGATCCTTTTCATAGACAGTGCTAACCAGCGAGGCACAATATACTGGCATCACTGCTTTCCTCTTTATCTGATGAAGAATCAAAGCATCACACGAGATATGGAACCCACATTGCAATAACTTATACTTATATAGTACAAATCAATTAAAGAAGCACTCCCACAAAAATGTTTATTCTCTGACCTGTTAGAAAGGTGCATGATGTAATTTGTAGTGAATGTAATCTTCTCATCAGTGACTATATTTGTGAGCTATCCCCTCCTTTCTAATATTTAGCTGTGTCATGTGACCAACTCTCTGATCTCAAACTGACACAGCACAGGAAGACTGCGGCTCCCATAGGAATACATAGAGAAAATGACTTCCTGTTCACACATAAGATGCAGTGTTATTTGGAAAGTCTGATTGCTGGTCACATGACACAGTTGAGCATAAGAAGGGAGGGGATAACTTGCAAACACAGACACTGGTGAGAAGAATACATTCATCACAGATTACATCATGTACCTGTTACGATAGGTAGGTAAGCGGGGAAATAACCAAACACAGGAAAACAAACAGAACAAATGACTAGGCCCAAAAGCTAGGGAGAAAAGGGACCACCTCCTAGCGATCCCTACAAGTTTTTCCTAAAGTGCAGTGCCCATGTGCATACCCTAATGGTGGATATGCACATGCCCTCATGCCTAAACCTATAAACCCTGGTCAAACCCTAAGCTGTAGGGAAAAGGGAAGAGGCAACCTGCTTCTTCAAACCCAGAGGACGCAAGCATCTCCCTAGAGGCCTAGATAAAAGACACAATGGGAAATAACAGAGAGGACCTATCTAGAGCAGAGCTGGAGCAGACAATCCACCACACATCCAGAGCTCACAGGAAAGAACTATAACCCGCACAGGCCACTGGGGGAAGGAGGGATAAATAGCCTCACTAACAATCAAACCCAGTACACCTGAGGGAAGGTGGATCCAGCTCAAACCAAAACAAACAAAGAAGTCAGACAGGTGCAGCCAGTCTCACAGACCTCCGCACATTAACAGGGCAAGGCGTGACAGTACCCCCCTTTCTACGGGTGACCTCCGGACACCCCAGACCAACTTTATCCAGGTGTTCCCTGTGAAACCCACATTCTTTCCTCGGGACCGTATCCCTTCCAGTGCACCAGGTACTGAAGGGAACCCCGAAGAACACTTGAGTCGAGAATTCAAGAGATCTCAAACTCCAAATTGCCATCCACCAGGACCAGGGGAGGTGGCAATGGAGATTTTTCTACAGGTTCCACATATTTCTTCAATAAAGACCTGTGAAACACATTATGGATCTTCCAGGTCTGCAGAAGATCCAGATGAAACACCACCGGGTTGACAATAGCAGAGATTTTGTAAGGGCCAATAAATCTTGGACCCAATTTCCAAGATGGTACCTTCAGCTTAATGTTTTTAAAGTTTTTAGTGGACAACCACACCGAATCACCCACACACAGGTCCGAACCAGTCATACATCTCCTCTCAGCCATCCGTTTATATCTTTCACCCATCTTCTCCAAATTAACTTGGATCTTCCGCCAGATAGATGACAAGGTGGAAGAGAATCTCTCCTCTTCTGGCATCCCAGAAGATCCAGTCCCAGAAAAATTACCAAACTGGGGGTGAAAACCATATGCGCCAAAAAATTGTTACTTATCAGTGGACTCCTGTCTACGGTTATTCAAGGCAAATTCGGTTAGAGATAAGAACGAGGACCAGTCATCCTGGTTCTTGGCAACAGAACACCTCGAATACAGTAGGTCTCCAGGTTTTGGTTAGTGCGCTCTGTCTGACCATTCGACTGGGGATGAAAAGCCAAAGAGAAAGACAGTTGAATTCCCAGACGAGAGCAGAACGCCCTCCAAAACCTGGAAACAAATTGTGTCCCGCTATCAGACACCACATCATAGGGAATGTCATGTAGTTTCACAATGTTATCAATAAAAACCTGAGCGAGAGTTTCGGCATTGGGCAAGCTAGGTAATGGTACAAAGTGGGCCATCTTACTGAAGCGGTCCACTTTTCCAGAGGAACTCGGTAAATCGGTAATAAAATCCATGGACAAATGCGTCCAAGGACGAGATGGGATGGACAAAGGAAGAAGGGATCCTGAAGGCTGAGTGTGAGCCACCTCACAAGCTCACAAGCTCACAAGCTGCCACATAACTCTCCACATCCTTGCGCAACTCAGGCCACCAGAATCCCTGGGAAATAAGATCTATGGTGGATTTGCTTCCAGGATGTCCAGCAAGGACCGTATCATAATGTTCCTTAAACACCTCGTATCGCAGTTCAGCAGGAACAAACAACTTGTCTGGAGGACAAGAATCAGGAGCCTCCTCCTGGGCCCCCAAAACCTCCATCTTCAACTCTGGGTACAGAGTGGAAACCACCACCCCATCAGCCAAAATCGGAGCGTGATCCTCCAAATCACTCCCCCCAGGAAAACTACGTGACAACGCTTTTGCCTTGAAGTTTTTAATCCCAAGGCGAAAGATGACCACAAAATTGAACACATCAGGTTGCATCAGAATGGGAGCAGAGGCAAAACATTTCTTAATAGCAGAAAAGGCCTGTAATGCCTCATCCGACCAGACAGAGAAGTCGGCGCCTTTTTTAGTCATATCTGTCAAAAGGTTTAATAATGGTGGAATAATTCAAGATTAATTTTCTGTAGTAATTGGCAAAACCCCCAAAACGCATCAAAGCTTTCTGATTCTCAGGCCAGTCCCATTCCAGTACCGCCCGGACCTTTTCGGGGTCCATGAGAAAACCAGAGTCAGAAAGCAGGTATCCCAAAATCGGTAGCCCCTGGACAGCAAATACACATTTTTCCAATTTTGCATACAATTTATTCTCCCAAAGGATCAACAACACCTGTCTCACGTGATCCTGATGGGTCTCCAAATCAGGTGAGTAAATGAGTATGTCATGAAGGTAAATAACAATGAACCTACCCACTAAATGATGGATAATATCATTGATAAATCGCTGAAAGACCGCTAGCACATTAGTTAAACCAAAGGGCATGACAAGATTCTCGAAATGACCTTCAGGTGTATTGAAGGCCGTTTTCCACTCATCTCCTTCCTTAATTCTGATCAGATTACAAGCTCCTCTTAAATCCAACTTGGAGAACACTTTGGCTCCGACAATTTGATTAAATAAATCAGAAATCAAAGGGGATATGGATCACGGACCGTAATGAGATTCAATTCCCAGAAATCTAAACACGGTCTAAGTGATCCGTCTTTCTTTTTTACGAAAAAGAAGCCGGTGGCCACATGGGACTTAGATAGCCTAATATGTCCCTTTGCCAAACTCTCGGCAATATACTTCTGCATAGCGTCTCTTTCGGTTTGGGAAAGGTTGCATAACTGAGATTTTGGCAGTTTAGCTCCAGAGATGAGATTGACCGGACAATCATATTCTCGATGGGGGGGGGGGGGGGGGCAACTCCTGAGCTCCACCATCCGAGAATACGTCTGCAAAATCAGAGAGAGAATGAGGTAGGACCATAGTTGACACCCCTGAGATAGAAGCACAAAGACAGTTGTCCGTACAAAATTCACTCCAGCTACTGATTTATCTTGTTTGCCAGTCAATGGTAGGGTTATGCTTTATCAACCACGGTAAACCTAGAACCATCGGAGCAGGCAAGCCCTTCATAACAAAACAAGAAATGAAATCAACATGTGAATCACCCACCCTTAACTGAATGTCATGAACAATATGAGTAAGACTCTTTTGTGAGAGAGGGGAGAAATCAATAGCAAACACTGGTATCTCTTTATCTAATGTGCTAGTTCTAAAACCAAGATTTTGGAGGAAATGAAAATCAATAAGGTTTACTCCCGCACCACTGTCAACAAATACCTCAAAATCTGAATTTTCTGAGTCTAGCGCCACCATGGCAGGCAGGAGGAAACGGGTATTGCAGGGAGAAATCATATTTGCTTGCTCAGACTCCCTATTCACACTACCAAGAGTCAGGGAAGTTTTTTTATTTTCTCTTTATGTGAATACCTCTGTAGTATTTCATTAACGCTTTGAGGTTTAACAAAAGGACACGCACAAACAAAATGACCTTCTTTTCCACAGAAGTAACATAGCTTATTCAGCTTCCTAAAATCCCTATCACCTGAGCAAAAGGAAACCTGGCCCAACTGCATAGGCTCCTCTCCTGCCCCAGATTCAAATGTAATATTACCCCGGGAATAGGTGGGACGGATCCACTTTCAGACAGGACCCCCCGCTCAAGCGGAATCTTATACCTCTCTCTAAGATGTCTATCAAGCCGCACTGCCAAAGACATGGACGTCTCCAATGAATCGGGATACTCCTGAAAAGCAAGGGCATCTTTCAACCTCTCAGATAGCCCCTGACAAAACTGACTCCGGAGTGCAGGATCATTCCACCCCGAGTCAGTTGCCCATCTTCTAAATTCTGCACAATACGACTCCGCAGTACGTTTTCCCTGTAACAAACTGCGCAACATAGATTCAGCCACAGAGACCCGGTCTGGGTCATCATAAATCAAGCCCATGGCTCTGAAAAATTCATCCACCGGTCGGCAGAGAAAAAGTCCAGGATGGCGCATCCTCTTTGAGCAGAGATATAATGATCCCCACTCTTTGATTCTCATCACCAGATGAAATCGTCCGCAGACGAAAATACAACTTGCAGGACTCCCTGAACCGAATAAAGTCATCACCACCCCCTGAGAACAGGGAGAGCAACTTTAGGCTCTAAGCAGACCTGATTTCCTCCAATGGCGCCAGACGCCAGAGCATTCTGACACTGTGTAATAGAACTGCGGAGGACAGCAATCTCCAGCTATAATCCCTGCATGCAATCAACCAAAGCATCCATAGCCTCCATTTCGCAAACAGCAGGGAAATGACAGTTTTTTGGCGGGTTATAATGTCACGATAGGTAGGTAAGCGGGGGAAAAAACAAACACAGGAAAACAAACAGAACAAATGACTAGGCCCAAAAGCTAGGGAGAAAGGGGTCACCTCCTATCGATCCCTAAACGTTTTCCCTAAACTGCTGTGCCCATGTGCATACCCTAATGGTAAATATGCGCATGCCCTCGTGCCTAAACCTATAAACCCTGGACATACCCTAAGCTGTAGGGAAGAGGCAGCCTGCTTCTTCAAACCCGGAGGAAGCAAGCGTCTCCCTAGAGGCCTAGATAAAAGACACAATTGGAAATAACAGACAGGACTTATCTAGAGCAGAGCTGGAGCAGACGATCCACCACACATCCAGCTCACAGGAAAGAACTATAACCCGCACAGGCCACTGGGGGAAGGAGGGAAAAATAGCCTCACTAACCATTAAACCCAGTGGAAGGTGGATCCAGCTCAAACCAAAACAAACAGAGAAGTCAGACATGTGCAGCCAGTCTGACAGACCTCCGCACATTCACAGGGCAAGGCATGACAGTACCTTTCTAGCAGGTCAGAAAATAAATATTCAGCTCTGCTGAAAACCCTGATACTAGGCACACACTATGGAATATTCTGCCAGAAAATCCACATCAAGACTTCCACCATGTTATCCTATGGCAAACTGATTCTGCAGTGAAAAGCGCTGCAGAAAGATCTTAAATCAATAAAATCCTGCTGCAGAATTAGTTTGTTATTAAATTGAATGGAGAGATTCTCATTTTCTGGCAGAATGTTATGCAGCATGTAAAGGCACCCTAAGTAGTCCTAAATTATTTATTTAAAAATGTGTATTAATTACAATTTCGTAATAGCCTGTTCACATACCGGTATGTTGAACATCAATATTGATTTCCAAGCGTATACCTCAGATAGAAGTCTACAACTTATTGGCATACAGTGGCTTATTTTAACAATGGTCTCCTTCAAAAATGAAAATGGTTTGTGATCAGTGCACTTTTTTTTTTGCTGTATTTTTTGAATGGACACTCTTTTTGGCATGTCAGGTATGACCCTACAGATATGTAGAGCCTGTGCACCCAGAGCTTTCCTTGCACATATGCATAGGGTATGTCACAAACGTTATGTAAACAGATCCTTTTAGAGATGAAAGCCAAGTCACTGAAGAAAAGATTGGCTGGGTGAGGGACACAATTTGAAAGTGTGTAAAATACCATTGGATGACTAAAATCATAGCATAGAAGATGTGCTCTATATGGTAAAAAAAACTTACAGAAAATAAAACTAGTTCACAGTCCAGGCACAACTCTGACAAATGTGAATACTAATGGATTATTTATCAAACAAGTGTAAAGTTGAACTGGCTTAGTTGCCCGTAGCTACCAATCAGCCCACCTTTAATTTTTGATTAGCTCCTTTGAAAAATTAAAGGTGGACTCTGGTTGTTATGGGCAACTAAGCCAGTTCTACTTTACATTAGCAGTGGTGCCAGGGGGGGGGGGGCCAGAGGGGGCCACGGCCCCCCCTACATCAAGCTGTGCCCCCCCATGTGCCCCCCCAACTAAAATGTCCCCCATTCATTTTGGTGGTGGATGGTCTATGCTGCGCTGCTGTGCACTGTGTAGGCACTAGGCAGCCCTACCGGACATCTTCACATCTGATGATCTGACTTGGTGCCATTGCAGTCTCATTCTATAGTCTCCACCCACCGCTGCCGCGTCCCCGGCCCCGGCCCCAGCCCCGCCCCGGCCACGCCCCCGCCACGCCCCCGGCCCTGACAAGTTGATTCAGACTCAGTCAAACTCGGTGGCAGTGCTGTGCATAAATCAGCGTGCCGCTAGTTGAGACTAGCTGATTCTGATTCATTCAACTACTGGCAGCAGCTGCAGGGCTTCTGTCACCCCACTAAAGTCATATTTTTTTTTTTAGCAACTTAAATTCCTTATAATGCGATTTATCAATATATAATGCTCTTACTCATTTTGGTTGGGCAGTTTCTTAAAAAAACTGACTTTTATAATATGTAAATTAGCTCTCTACCAGCAAGTAGGGCGGTTACTTGCTCATAGCAGCCGCATCCTCCTTTCATAAAGATGCCCCCTCCTCATGTTGATTGACAGGGCCAACGAACGCGCTCGTCCTCTGGCTGGCCCTGTCTGTGTTCAAAATCTGGCGCCTGCGCCGTACCGGTCTTCAGTCGGCGCAGGCGCACTGAGAGGAGGACACTCGCTCGGCCGCTCCTTCCTCAATGCGCCTGTGCCGATGACATCACATCTACACCCGGCGCAGGTGCACTGAGGAAGGAGCGGCCGAGCGAGCATCCTCCTCTCAGTGCGCCTGCGCCGACTGAAGACCGGTACGATGCAGGCGCCAGATTTTGAACGCAGATAGGGCCAGCCAGAGGACGAGCGCGTTCACTGGCCCTGTCAATCAACATGAGGAGGGGGCATCTTTATGAAAGGAGGATGCGGCTGCTATGAGCAAGTAACCGCCCTACTTGCTGGTAGAGAGCTCATTTACATATTATGAAAGTCCGTTTTTTGAAGAAACTGCCCAACCAAAATGAGTAAGCGCACTATATATTGATATATCGCATTATAAGGAATTTAAGTTGGCAAAAAAAAAAAATTAGTTTAGTGGGGTGACAGAAGACCTTTAAGCCAGCCAGGCCCAGACTAGAGAACAGACCGTGTGTGGCGTGGCGTGGCCCTACCCTACCCTAACCTACCGATACCGAACAGACTGGACTGAGCCTGACCTAGTGGTGACGGTGTGTAGCAGGTTAACTTAATAATAATAAGGTACAACTTACAAGTAGTGACTGAGTGGACTGACTAAGTCTCTTTCTATTCTAACTAGAGAGATTAGATCTGACTGAGTCTGAGAGGAGAGCTGGCTGGCGGCTGCCCCAGAATCTTCCTGATTTAAAAGTTAAAGGGGTTCTGCACTTTAATTTAATTGATGATCTATACTCTGGATAGATCATCAGCTTCTGATCGGCGGGGGTCAGACACCCGGGACCCCCGCCGATCAGCTGTTTGAAAAGGCACCGGCGCTCCAGTAGCTCACTGTTTACCGCCAGCCCACTGACGTCACGACTAGTATCAACTAGCGTGGGAGTGGCTAAGCTCCATTCAAGTGAACAGAGCTTAGCCGCGCTCAGGCTAGTTAATACTAGTCGTGACGTCAGTGGGCTGGCGGTAAACAGTGAGAAGGCCGCGGTGCTACTGGAGCGCCGGTGCCTTTTCAAACAGCTGATCGGCGGGGGTCCCGGGTGTCTGACCCCCATCGATCAGAAGCTGATGATCTATCCAGAGGATAGATCATCAGTTAAATGAAAGTGCAGAACCCCTTTAAAGTTACTGTCAGTGCAGCCTGGATGATTACAGTGTTTACTTTACCGTTTAGAGAAATCATGTTCAAATGTGAGCGGTGGGGAGGGTGATCTGTGGTCTGTGGATGTCATGAGTCATTACACTGTTATGGGGGGGAGGGATCTATAGATGATACTCTTATAGTGTTATAGGGAGGGGGATCGGGGGTCTTTGGATGTCATGACACTGTTACTGGGGGGGGGGGAATCTGTAGATGACACTGTTATAGGGAGGGGGATCTGTAGATGACGCGGTTATGGGGGGGGGGGGGATCTGTGCCACTGTTGGGCTCCATTCAGACGTCCATAACAGCGGCAATGTGCGGGTCCGCATTTTTATTCGGGAACGGAACTGCGGACCCGGAAGTGCGGGTCCGCGTTTCCGTATCCGGCAGCACGCCGTGCTGCCCTATAGAAATGAATGGGTCCGCAATTCCGTTACGCAAATTTCGGATGTGTGAATGGGGCCTTATAGGGAGAGGGATCCCGATATGGCACTGATATGGGGTGGATCTGTGGATGACACATAGCATAAGATGCTATAAACGGTATGTGTCATCCAAAGATCCCCCTCCATAAGGCCTCTTTCGCACTTGCGTTGTCCGGATCCGGCGTGTACTCCACTTGCCGGAATTACACGCCGGATCCGGAAAAATGCAAGTGTACTGAAAGCATTTGAAGACTGATCCGTATTCAAAATGCGTTCAGTGTTACTATGGCAGCCAGGACGCTATTAAAGTCCTGGTTGCCATAGTAGGAGGGGGGAGCGGTATACTTACAGTCCGCGCGGCTCCCGGGGCGCTCCAGAATGACGTCAGAGCGCCCCATGCGCATGGATGACGTGCCATGCGATCACGTCATCCATGTGCGTGGGGCGCCCTGACGTCACTCTGGAGCGCCCCGGGAGCCGCACGGATTACTGTAGAGACATCCTATGTAGTCAGTTGGCAGCAGCTTATCTGCGCCATCACCCATCCTCAAGCAGGTCTGAGTCGCTGATGAGCAGCTTTCTTCACCCGCAGCAGCATCTAGACCTGGAGCAGTACCTGAACCAGCAGGTGGTGGCATACTTGAAGTGCACCCTGCTAGCTGTCATTGAAGATCCACTGGACTACTGGACAGCCAAACTGGATTTGTGACTGCAACTGGATGAGTTTGCCCTGGAAAAACTGTCCTGCCCAGCCAGTAGTGTGGCTTCAGAGCAGGTGTTTAGTGAGGCGGGGCCAAAGTTACCCCAAGAAGAATTCACCTTTCCACCCAGCAATGCCTGATGTGTCAGACTAGATCATTCATGGTGCCACACCAACACTTTGACAAAAGAGACCAGTTTGTTCTGGCTACATGCCTCAGCTACTATTCTGATGCTGCCACCCACCTGATGCCACACATCTGATACCAAGTGCTTCTTCTTACACCCACCATCGTCAGCGGGTACTGTTATTGTCACCCACCTCCACAATATGTCACCTTGCCACTCTGCAGTGTCCTGATGCTGCTACCTCAACAATATGTCACCTTGTCACTCTGTGGTCTCCTGATGCTGCTGCTACCGCCACAATATGTCACCTTGCCACTCTGCGGTGTCCTGATGCTGCTGCTACCTCAGCACTATGTCACCTTGCCACTCTGTGGCTTCCTCATGCTGCTGCTGCTGCTGCAACCTCCACAATATGTCACCTTTCCACTCTGTGGCCTCCTGATGCTGCTGCTACCTCCACAATATGTCACCTTGCCACTCTGTGGCCTCCTGATGCTAATGCTAGCTCCACAATATGTCACCTACTCATGCTGTTCCCACCCTCCCCACTTTATGACCGGGCCACTATTTAGCCTTTTTGGCTTGGCTGACATCATCATTTATTTGACCCTTCTTCTGAACTGTCAAAAGGAAGGAAAAATGAGACACAGAACGGATCCTCTCTGTGTAGCAGCTGTAAGGCCTGTATGGTCCCATCAGAATTGGCTTATGATTTGGTAGCCTGCTTTTGGTAGCCAAAAGCCGGAGTGGGTACAACACAGAAGACATGCAAATATTCAGTTCAAGTGTCATCTCTGTTTTGGATCTACTCCTGTTTTTTTGGCATTAGCAATACTGATGGTTTACTGACCAAATGCTGACTGAATGAAGGCGGATGCTCCACAGACGGCATCCGTTTTTTGCGGGTTATTGTTCTGATGGATCAGAGGAAGGGCAAAATAATAAGTGACATCAACACAAACTTACTGCTGACACCCTCTCCACTCTGTCGGGGGGCTCTACTTGTATAAGCTTTTAATGGAACAGGTTCTGTAGACACCTATGTGAATCGGCTGATGATGGTGTAAAAGGAGTGCGCTTCTTCTTGGCGCTAACATCGACATGTAAGGCTGAGTTCATGCTTGAGTTATTTGGTCAGTTTTGGCCCCGTGACCGCCCAAATAAGTGAAGTGTGCAGTGATTCTAAGAGCGACACCCATTATCTGCATGTCATACGGACTTACAGTATTATTTCGCTACCAAAGCAGACTCCCTATGCGTGTTACTGCAAGGCACAGTGTTCTACACCACTATAAAGGCTCTCTGCAGCCAGAAAATAGTTTTTAACTAAATTCGCCACAAATATATTTGGATCGATCCGAATTATTTTTTTTATTCAGCGAACCAGCGAATAGAATTTTAGAAATAATTTGCTCATATCTAGTTAAAACATAAAAAGTGAGTATCAAAGGCTATTGCCACAAAAGTCTTCAACCCAAAAGCAAAAAAATAAAAAATTTTATGCAAAAGTACAGGGTGGCCCAGGAAAAAGCAGCCCACCTCAGTGATAGCGTGACAAAATCAACAAGCAAGTGGATTTTTTTTTTTTTAGTTACCAACAATCCACAAAAGAAGCTGAAAGTGGTTCCCGTTCACATCTATCATGTCGGATTATGTCGGCTGATGCTGCTTGTGATGCTGTCCATAGTGTTTGTGATATTTTCCTTGAGTTTATCCAGGGGATGTGGATTGTTAGCGGACACTTTCTGTTTTAAATTTCCCCACAGATAAAAATCACATGTAGATAAGTCTGGGGAATGTGATGGCAATAACCCCGTGCTCACAGTTCTCTCCTCCGTAAACAGTTCATGAACCCGTGCCAGTGAGCTCCGTGAGGTGTGGGATGTTGCCCCATCTTGTTGGAAAAGCAGGACATTTTTTTTCTAGTGTTAGTTGGTTGTAGAACTGTTCAAAGATGTCCAGGTAAATTGCAGTATTTATAGTTGATTTAAAGAAAATTGGGCATGACGTAGGTGTGCCGCGCTCCTCCTCTGGCTGCCCTCTCCTCTCTCTCCCCGCCTCGCTCCCGGATGTGAATCGCCGCAGGAGTGCCGATCCCAGAACGGACCGGCCCTGGCTAATCGAGCCTGGATGGGACTGATGGGACCGCGCTCTGCCTGGAGCAACCTTCGGATGTGACTTGCCTGATCTACTGCCGGTTGCTTCGTCCTGCTGCCTGCCGCCTTGACGCTGCTTGCCGTTTTCCCCTGAGCGATCTCCTGCTCTCTGATGCGGTCTGCTGCCTGCTACTACCCTCTGCCACCTGCTGGCTGCTGCTGGCCTACGGTACCTGCCTTGATCCGCTGCCTGCCCGCGGCCCGCTGTATGGTAACTGCTCTGCCCCTTGTTTGCTGCTGGCTGTGACCCGCCTCATGTTTGCCTCTGATCGGTGGTGTCCCTGTGGTTTGTCTGCATGTGGCCTACTGCCTGCGAGGTATTGGGGGCGCTGGAGCTGGTGAGCTTGCTGGGTTGGTGAGCCGCGGTGTCCGTGGGCGGAGTGGAGAGCCTGGGATTGGTGTCCGGTGGGTGAATTTGATGACATCTCGTTTACTAATACACTAACTTTTTTTTTGGGACACGGCAGTGGTCTGGTGTTGTTGGCGCGGGGCGTTGTGAGGCTGGGGTGTACTATACGGAATCTCTGTGGCCATAGTTGGATCCCTGTGGGCCTATCAGTTATAATGCTTCGTTGTGGTCAGTGGAGCTGGGCCTTGGGAACTTAAGGAACTTGAGGAACGGCTTGAGGAATGGCCCCCCTCCCCCCCCTTCTTTTCTCTCTACAGAAGAAGCGACAAGACCCAAGAGGAACTCTTTCCATTGATAGATGTTAGGACAACCTTTATCTATATTATTTGGATGGTCTGTCTAGATGGATTGACCCTTTGGAAATTGCAGTCGTCAATGGGAAACTTACTTGGGCGCTTTTGTTATCATAGTGGGGTGACTGAGAAGCTATATGTTTGGGGCTCTAACCAGAACGTAAGAATGGCGCCATTGCCGATTATTCTGCTGTCGTATTTAGAAATCTGAACTTACACACTAATCCCAATCACAATAAGTTACTTAATTATTTATGTATATGACTCTCATAGAATGAGTACCAATTATATTTGCCTGTGAGTGGTTTGCTTGTGAGGGGTTTGAAGTGTGTTTATAACTGCAGCTTTATTACTTAGACAAAAATGCCGCCAAAATTTCGTAAATCGGGAGGAATGACCTCCCCCAAAGGAGGATCAGGGGGGAGTCCACAGGCCCGGTTAGATAAATTTCTGAAGTCACCACCACCTAAAACTAGAGGAGGGGTACAGAGATTTGCTTCTCAGAATGAGCCAGGAGTAGATAATACGGTTCAGTTAGAACGGGGTTCATCCAAGGTGGGCTCCTCCCAGATTGAAGGTATTGATAGTATTAATAAACAACTTCAGGATATATTGGGAGTAGTTAACGCTACTAATACTTCGGTGGCAGAGCTGACTTCTTCCCTTGCAGTGGTTCAAGGCGATGTTACCATAATAAGAGATGAAATGTCGAAGTTGAGACTAAAGGTGAAGGAATTGGAGTCTGCAGTCAACTCTGTCACCGTAGAGAATGGTTTATTAAAGAACAGACTAGAAGAGGTAGATGAAGATCGCTCTTGGTTAAGAAGAAAAGTGGTAGAGCTGGAGGATAGGTCTCGTAGATATAACCTGCGGCTAGTAGGGTTTCCAGAAGGGGCAGAACAGGATAACCTGCCAATTTTCATTCAGAAGTGGTTGCTAGAAAGTCTGGGACCTGACTATGACGTATCTACCTTCTGTGTGGAAAGAGCCCATAGAATCCCTTTCAAAAAACCTCCTCCAGGGGCCCCTCCTAGGGCAATCCTGGCAAAATTTGTTTGTTCAAAGGATCGGGATTGGGTCCTTAGACGAAAAAGAGAACTAGAAAATATACAATTTAATGGTAATCTGATTTCAATTTTCCCTGATTTTTCGCGAGAGACACAAAATAAAAGAAGATCTTTTTTTGAGGTGAAAAAAAGACTGATTGCAGCAAAGATTACCTATTCAATGCTATATCCCGCAAAATTGAGAGTGGTATATAATGACTCTGTGCGGTTCTTTTCCACACAGTTGGAAGCGGCGCAATGGTTGGACCTTAAGGGCCTATGAAATATATGGAAGGTGGGTGAGGAGGGAGGTTAATGAGGGGAGGTGACAGGGGGGAGGTTTGGTGGTAGGAGAGAGGTTGATGGGTATTGCGAAATGCCCTGTCAACCATGCAGGTTTTTTTTTTTTTTTGGGGGGGGGGGGGGTGGGTTTAAGGGAGGGATTGGCTGTCGTCATTTGCGGTGCAGATGTGCGTGCCTCTCCGTTAAGAAAGGGGATTTTGAAATTCCGTTTATCCATAGGATATGCCGTGTAATATTCTATTTTGGAATGTGAGAGGGCTGGGAGACAGGGTGAAGAGGACGGTGGTATTTGATCTCGTGGTCCGACATTTGCCGGCTATTGTGGTACTATTGGAGACCCACGCTACATTAGATAGGATTTACATACTGAAAAGGAAATGGGCTTCTCTTGAGTACCACGCTTGCTACTCCTCTTATGCAAGAGGGGTTAGCGTATATATTCATCATGGGATGGAGTATCAACCGCTAGATAACCTGATTGACAAGGAAGGGAGGTTTGTATTTCTCCATGGGTATTGGAAAGGGCAGGAGGTCATACTGGCTTTTATCTATATTCCTCCACCATTTAATGCAACGGTGCTTTCACAGTTAGTCCAATATATATCCACAAAAAATCAATGTGCACTATTAGTGGCAGGTGATTTTAATGCAGTACCTGATCCTGAGTTGGATCGGTTCTCGTCGTTCTCTGGGTGCGGTCGTACGGGATCCCCCTTGACTGCTGTATGCCAGGAGTTGGCGCTGGTCGATATCTGGCGCCACCTCTATGGCAACAAAAAAATCTTTTCATGTTTTAGCCAGTCATTCGGGTCAATGTCCCGTATAGATCTGGCGTTTGCAAGTCAGGAGCTGTGCGGTCGCGTCCTGAGAATGAGGTATGAACCTCATGGAATCTCGGATCACTCCCCAGTTCTTGTTATATTTGCAGAGGCCCCAAATATAGGTAGAATTTTTAAACTGAATCCGCACTGGCTTGACGTGATAGGGGAGCAATCCCGAATAGACCAGGATATTCAGGAATTTTGGGACCTTAATGTGGGATCGACACATATTCATTACGTGTGGGATGCTTTGAAAGCCCATATAAGGGGCTTATACTTTAGTAAAATTAATAGGTTTAGAATAGAAGTACGGCGCAGGGAACAACAATTGACAGACTTAATAAGGAGTTTACGCGCCGCATTAATTGACTCCTATACGGAGCAAACCATTAATCAGTTAAAAGAGGCTAACTTACAGCTTAAGACGCTCCTATATAAAAAAGCACAACATAAGCTCCTATTTCAAGGCCAGAATCGTTTTTGCGAATCCGGTAAAACGGGTAGGTTTTTGGCTCGTCTGGTGGCCAATCAGAGAGAGTCTACCAGTATAAGAGAAATTAGGAACTTACAGGGTGTTGGGGTGAGTTCTGCAGAGGAGATAAGGGAGGAATTTGCGAGATATTATTCTACCCTTTATAAATCCGAGTCTATGCTTAGTCGTACCGAGATGGATCAATATCTTCAAAGATTAGAGCTCCCCCAGTTATGCTCTCAAGATAGGGAGCGCTTGGACTCCCCCATTCTTTTAGAGGAACTCCAGGCGACTCTTCCCTCTCTAAAATATAAATCAGCCCCCGGTTCAGATGGACTGCCGTTTGATCTCTATAGGTACCATGCTAAAGTACTTTTGCCGATCCTGCTTCTAGTCCTGAATGAATCCCGCGCATGCTGCTCCTTACCTCCATCATTTAGAGAGGCAGTGATTATCTTGGTCTTAAAAAAGGAGAAGGATCCATGTGATATGGGGTCATATAGACCCATATCACTTTTAAATACGGACTACAAGATCTTTGCTAAAATTTTGGCCAATCGTCTAAAAGGGGTTATAGCGGGTTTGGTACACCCTAACCAGACGGGTTTTATCCCGGGACGGTAAATACAGATGAGTCTATATAGGGTGTATTTGAATTTGTCTGTTGGGGGTAGTATAGACCACTCCATTCTGTCTCTAGACGCCGCAAAAGCGTTTGACAGGATGGAGTGGTCCTTCTTGTGGGCTACAATGTCCCATTTTGGCCTTGGGGATTCGTTCCAGGAAATGACTCAAATGTTATATGCACAGCCAGTTGCATCTATCAGTGTCAACGGTATCAGCTCCTCCCCTGTTATGATTCAGAGAGGGATGAGACAGGGTTGTCCCCTGTCTCCTCTCCTCTTCGCTCTCTTTATTGAACCATTGGCTTCCCGGATCCGTTTAGATAATCGTATAGATGGGTTTGGGGTGGCGGGAGTGGGCGAAAAAATAAGCTTATATGCCGATGACGTGATTCTGTTCCTAGATCAGGGATGGAAAATCCTCTCGTATGTCATAGAGGTAATAGAAGATTATGGCAAATTATCAGGTTATAGAATTAATTGGTCAAAGTCATCGCTCCTCCCGTTAAACCGCAAAGCTGTAGATGAGGGGAGGCGAGTTCGTGTTTTGGCTCCTAATGATACTTTGGATTATTTGGGGGTTAAGATTGGGGTCCCTATAAATAGGTTTTATGATCTTAATCTGGCCCCGGTTTTGAATAAAGTTAGGGACAAAATCAGCGCTTGGCGGAAATTGATATTGATATTGGTATAGCTTTGATTAAAATTATTATCTTACCGTTAGTTTTGTTTCCGTTGTGTGCCTCCCCTATTTGGATAGATGATATTTTCTTTCATAGGTTGGAGACTATGATTAATGATTTAATTTGGGGAAGGAAGAGGGTGCGTATAAAGCAGAGATATCTATGGCTGTAGGAGGCAGATGGTGGGCTGTCATTACCTTTTTTTCAAGGTTATTTTTTATGTGCACAGATTCAGCACTGTTTTTCTAAAGAGAGGTTACTTTCACGTTATTTGACAAAAGTTTTTAATAAACCAGTGGAGAATATCTTTGCATGTTTGGAGACTGGGTTTATGGGAATGAGGAGGTCCTTGTTGATCCCCTGCTCACTGCAGAGGATTTGGAACAGATTGAAGAAGATCCTTAAATCTTCCGGTCCGTTTGGTTTCACCCCTCTGTGGGAGAACAGGGGGCTGGAGGAGTTCTTCAAAATTACAGATTTTGGTTATTGGTTACGTAGTGGTATTAATAGGGTGTCCGACCTTTTTTATATGGGTCGTTTCAAATCACTTTTGGAATTTGGTTTTTTAGATAGTTCACCATTAGACCTATTTATGTATTCACGTTTGAAACATATATTTGAAACTTCTAGGAATAGGGGTGTTATTTTTTCACGAGAGAATATATTTTTTGATTTTTGTGACGCTCAGAAGTATGAAAAAGTGAAGCTATCTAGACTTTACGCGAAACTCCGAACGGCACTGGCAACTGTAACACCTTTTAAAAGTACAGATAAGTGGGAGCAAGAGCTGAATTGCCCCCCACTGCAGTGGTCTACTATTTATAGGAATGTGAAAAAGGCGACAGTTTCCAGTGCGCATAGGTTAATTCAATTTAAGATACTCCATAGACTGTATTGTACGCCTAAAACCCAAGGAAAATTTCCCCAAAATAAAGATAGGGATTGCTGCTGCTCTAAATGTGGATATGTTAATGCAAACTATGTTCATCTGCTTTGGAGCTGCAGCAAAATAAGAAGTTATTGGGATGAGGTTTTCGCTACCCTACAAAAGGAAAGTTCAATGAACTATAACCCGGGAATTTTGATAGTGATTTTCGGGGATTATGGGTCAGAAGTGGAAGTCCCGCCTCAGGCTAGACGGATTTGGATGCGGGGATTGATGGTTGCTAAGGCTATATTGTTAAAGTATTGGGGCTCTGTCTCCCCGCCCTCAATAAGGGAGTGGGGTTCATACCTCCAAAGAATTAAGGTATATGAGGACATTGAAAGGAAACGGAGAGTTGCACGCATAACTGCATAGCTATAACTAATACTGATACTATTCTATATAATAATGAATGGAGGGACGGCAGCCAATGGGGGGGGGGGGGTTATATAGTTTATTATTATATAATACTTTGAGGGTGTCCTTAGGATGTTGTGTAGAAATTTTTCTTGTAATGACGTCTATGATTGCCATGCTGGGCACACCGCTGTGATTAATATTGTTTTATGTATTAATATTATGACTTGGAAAATAAAAATATATATTTATTTAAAAAAAAAAGAAAATTGGGCCTACTATTCATGTTCCTGACACTGCACACCTAACGCAAATTTTCTGGTCGTGAATTAGTGTTTGGTGAGTCAAATGAGGATTTTCAGTATTCTGGGACTTTACGTGACCTAGTGTCACGAGGGTGTCAAGAGCCACGTCTGACTCCGTTATACCCGGGGTCAGGAAGTCGCAGCGGGTGGCTGCGCGCTCTATGTCTAAAGATCACGTTGTTTCTTAGTGATTGTTTTCTGTGTTTGCCTTGCAATCCTTTTTGTCTCACTCAGGGATCCGTAGCTTCTCCTCCTCAGCTGTTTCTTGTCTGCCACTCCCAACCTCCTTATATTCTCCTCTCACACTTCTCTAGTTGCCAGTTATAGAGCTTCCTGCCTGGACTTCTATACTGACCCACTGGAGCTGTGAATCCTGGTTGTTGTTCCAGAGTGCTACCCTCCGGATCCCTGTTGGGCTTTTTGTTGTCTCCTGTTGTCGCCCACCTGGGATTATATGTTGAGTCTGTATTGTCTGTCCTCCCCTTGGTGTTTTCCTTTAGAGCTAGTGGTGCGGACTAGTGTTCCCACCGCCCTGTTCACTATCTAGGGCTCATCTTAGGGAAAGCCAGGGTTTTAGGCACGTGATCGGCGTACGGGTGAGGAACCCTTCTAGGGACGTCAGGGCAGCCAGGTGCCAGCCGCAAGGTGAGTCAGGGGTCACCACCTTCCCCCTCACTTGGGCAGGGCCTTCCTCTTTCCCTCCCTCTGTGTCACGTATGTGATAGTCACGCCGATCGTGATACCTGGTAAATGAAACAAAGCTTTGTCCGTCATGAAGCACAGCAATGGGTCCAAATGTCTGTCAGCAATCATACTCAGCAGCCAAGTCCAGTAATTTACACATTTCTTTCAGTTCTTGCACACACGTTATTTGGTGCGGTTTCAGGTTCAGAGATTTCAGCCCTCGCTGACGCGTCGTTATTAATACACCAACTTGCTGAGACACAGTGGCGTGCCTAGGGTGTTTGGCACCCGGTGCAGGTCCTTTCTTTGGCACCCCCCAATACTTAAAAAAAAATTGTACCCCCTTACAGTAGTATTGCCCTTATTGTACAACCTTCACAGTAGTTTTGTACAGATGTGTGCCCCCTCACTGTAGCTATGTCCACATTGTGCCTTCTCACAGTAGTTATGCCCACATTGTGCCCCCTCACAGTAGTTATGCATTTTTTGTGCTCTTTCACAGTTGTAATGCCCTCTTTGTACCCCCTTCACAGTAATAATCTGCATTATGCCTCCTTCACAGTAATAATTCCCATTGTGTCCCCTTCATAGTAATAATCCCCATTGTGCCCCTTTATAGTAATAATTCCCACTGTGCCCCTTCATAGTAATAATGCCCATTGTGCCCCATCACAGTAATTATGCCCAGTGTGCCCCCTTAACAGTAGTAATGCCAACTGTGCTAGTAATGCGCTCTGTGCCCCCTCCATAGTAGAAATCCCCATTGGGCCCCCTTCACAGTAATAATGCTCACTGTGCCCCCTTCACAGTAATAATGCCCTATGTGCCCCCTTCATTGAAGTAAAAGAAATAGTAGAAATGCTCATTGTGCCCCCTTCACATTCATAATTCCCTCTGTGCCCCCTTCATAGTAGTTATTCCCTCTGTGCCCCTTCATAGTAATAAAGTCCTTTGTGCCCCCTCCATAGTAGTATTGCCGTCTGTGCCCCCTCCATAGTAATAAAGTCCTCTGTCTGAGCCCCCTCTATAGTAATAAAGTCATCTGTGCCCCCTCCATAGTAATAAAGTCCTCTGTGCCCCCTCTGTATTAAAAAACAAAACAAAAACAAAAACGCAGTAGCTACTCACCTTGTCCCGTTCCTGAAGCTCACAGTCCTCTCTTCCCTGCAGGCACAGATCGCTGTTTGGGTGGAGCAGATTTCTGTGTTGCAGGCTCCACACAGGCTAGCAGAGCGATCTGTGTCTGCAGGCTGAATGGTGGAGCAGGGAAAAGTCTTCCTGCTTCACCATTCTGTGTGACACCGGCCCGAAGGAGAGGAGGAGCGCGGGAGCTGAGTGGTGAGTAACAGGACCCAGCTCCCTGCGCTCCAGAAATGAGCGCTTCCAATTGTATTGATGGAAGTGCTCATTGCTTCTGGCACCCCCCCTGGCACCCCCCTGGGAGCGGGCACCCAGGGTGCAGACCGTCCTCTACACCCCTTTCCCCCCATAGTATGTCACTGCTGAGACAGTCTTCAAGTTGATTTTTGGGGGCTACTTGCGATCCGCTGCGGAATTTCATGCACAACTTCAGCCGTCCTGATTAATGGAGACCTCAGTTTCTTCATGTTTGCAGCAGATCCAGTTTGATGCCATTTCCAAACCAGACTCTGAATACAAGGTTTACCTAGTGGTTTTGTTCCTATGTACTTGTCGGCAAAGGTCTTTTTCGTTTCCTTAGTCGATCTGCTTCGCACACCGTATTCCACAATCACCATTGCTGTTCCAGTCTTGGTTGCTATAGTCAACTAAAACAGATTTACTATTAGGCAGTTTGATTTGGAGGTATTGGAGATAAGATACTTTTTCATGGGCCACCCTGTACTATGGAATAAATTTATCAAAACTGGTGTAAAGGAAAATCGGCTTAGTTGCAACCAATCAGATTCCACCTTTCATTAGGAATTAGAAAAAAAATAAGTACTGTCATTTCCTCTTTTCATCTCCATACTGGCCCCTATAACTTTTTTTGTAGTTATGTCTACAGAGATGTTTGCGGGCTCATTTTTTCCGGGGAGATTTGTACTTTTTGATGACACCATTTTGGAGTGTGCATTATTTGTTAAACACTTTTTATTCAGTTTCTGTGGGAGGTGAAGTGACCAAAACGGCGAATTGGCTTTTAGATTCTTTTACGTTATGCTGTTTGTCGTATGGGAAAACTATCTTTATATTTTATCAGTATGCACATTTTCACACGTAGTGATGCTTATGATGTTTATTTTCTTTTGTATATTTTGGTTTTGGGGAAAGAGGGGTTATGATCTGATTTATTTATTTTTTTATATTTTTAAAAACATTTTTTTTTTACACTTTTTAAAAGTTCCTATGGGGAACTTGAACATACAATTATTAGATGGCATTAGTATTGGAGTCTATGAGAGAAGCAATGTAATAATTTAGAATTCCACTATGTTCCTATGGAGCCCTGCCACAAGCAGGGTCTCCATAGCAACATTTCTGTGACAGCCTCATATCATTCAGGAGGGGAGCTGCTGCAAGCCCTGGAGCACATACACCATAGTTTTCTTTAACTCTGGTCACATTTGACCATGGCATCTGAGTGGTTAAATGTATGTGACTGATGTTATCGTGAGCAGGTGCCATCTTTAAAGACTCACCAAGCGCCGTGCATATAAGCGGTGCTGGGTGGGAAGAAGTAAAAGGGGTATTCCATTTTTTTTTGTTTTGTTTATATAATAGGAAATATTTGACCCCTATCAGCACAGTAGAATGGTATAGCTAATGAATCAGTCCATTTGGTGTAATGCATCTATGGCCTAACTGAAACATAGCATCAGTCATGTGACACTCCACTGACATCCAAGCATACTGGTGCTGGGTCAGCACACAGGATATAATAATATATATACAGGATATATAATATATATATACAGGTCCTTCTAAAAAAAATTAGCATATTGTGATAAAGTTCATTATTTGCTGTAATGTACTGATAAACATTAGACTTTCATATATTTGAGATTCATAACACACAAACTGAATTAGTTCAAGCCTATTATTATTTTAATATTGATGATTTTGGCATACAGCTCATGAAAACCCAAAATTCCTATCTAAAAAAATTAGCATATTTCATCCGACCAATAAAAGAAAAGTGTTTTTAATACAAAAAAAGTCAACCTTCAAATAATTATGTTCAGTTCTGCACTCAATACTTGGTCGGGAATCCTTTTGCAGAAATGACTGCGTCAATGCGGCGTGGCATGGAGGCAATCAGCCTGTGGCACTGCTGAGGTGTTATGGAGGCCCAGGATGCTTCGATAGCGGCCTTAAGCTCATCCAGAGTGTTGGGTCTTGCGTCTCTCAACTTTCTCTTCCCAATATCCCACAGATTCTCTATGGGGTTCAGGTCAGGAGAGTTGGCAGGCCAATTGAGCACAGTAATACCATGGTCAGTAAACCATTTACCAGTGGTTTTGGCACTGTGAGCAGGTGCCAGGTCGTGCTGAAAAATGAAATCTTCATCTCCATAAAGCTTTTCAGCAGATGGAAGCATGAAGTGCTCCAAAATCTCCTGATAGCTAGCTGCATTGACCCTGCCCTTTATAAAACACAGTGGACCAACACCAGCAGCTGACATGGCACCCCAGACCATCACTGACTGTGGGTACTTGACACTGGACTTCAGGCATTTTGGCATTTCCCTCTCCCCAGTCTTCCTCCAGACTCTGGCACCTTGATTTCCGAATGACATGCAAAATTTGCTTTCATCCGAAAAAAGTACTTTGGACCACTGAGCAACAGTCCAGTGCTGCTTCTCTGTAGCCCAGGTCAGGCGCTTCTGCCGCTGTTTCTGGTTCAAAAGTGGCTTGACCTGGGGAATGCGGCACCTGTAGCCCATTTCCTGCACACGCCCTTACACGGTGGCTCTGAATGTTTCTACTCCAGACTCAGTCCACTGCTTCCGCAGGTCCCCCAAGGTCTGGAATCGGTCCTTCTCCACAATCTTCCTCAGGGTCCGGTCACCTCTTCTCGTTGTGCAGCGTTTTCTGCCACACTTTTTCCTTCCCACAGACTTCTCACTGAGGTGCCTTGATACAGCACTCTGGGAACAGCCTATTCGTTCAGAAATTTCTTTCTGTGTCTTACCCTCTTGCTTGAGGGTGTCAATGATGGCCTTCTGGACAGCAGTCAGGTCGGCAGTCTTACCCATGATTGCGGTTTTGAGTAATGAACCAGGCTGGGAGTTTTTAAAAGCCTCAGGAATCTTTTGCAGGTGTTTAGAGTTAATTAGTTGATTCAGATGATTAGGTTAATAGCTCGTTTAGAGAACCTTTTCATGATATGCAAATTTTTTTAGATAGGAATTTTGGGTTTTCATGAGCTGTATGCCAAAATCATCAATATTAAAACAATAAAAGGCTTGAACTACTTCAGTTGGTGTGTAATGAATCTCAAATATATGAAAGTCTAATGTTTATCAGTACATTACAGCAAATAATGAACTTTATCACAATATGCTAATTTTTTTAGAAGGACCTGTATATATATATATATATATATATATATATATATGAAAGGTCTGCAAGCAAAATTTTAGATACATGAAAAGTAACTGCCTATTCTAAACAAATAAATGTAATCATTAAAAACAGCAATACATTCATCAGGTAATCGGAATCTTTTAGCAGGTTTAAAAATCCTCATTTGCTGGCGGCAGATTGTGCCGTGTAATCAACTCTCTGCTACCGGCAAACAGTGATTCAGTATGCGGACAGGCTATGGCATTAGCGACCACTCATCCTCATACTGAGGAGGAGATCCCTGCATGTAATAGCAGAGGTCTTCTGCTCTAGTGAGCAGGCGATTGCAAGGAAGGAACACTGCCCTCCCGACAATCGACTACAGTATATGCAGGTGTAAAACCTTTAGAGTAGTTAATAATTAAATATGAATAAAATTCAGATATGGGTGGCTCGAGAATTCTGGCTGGGTGCACGATCAATTATAAACCCCCGTTTACCAAATAAATACTATAAAAATGAAATGGTCGGCACTCACAATTTACATGGGTCACGCAGAATATTCGTATTGAATTAAAATGTATTCACATTAAAAGCACAAACAAACGTGATAAAATAAGTATTGGCCAATACTACAAAAGTTACAATAAAAATGAATCAATTGCCCAAATCAGTGGGACTCGCATAAGGAATACCAATTGATAACAATGAACGTGTGTTGGTCTGTTATCCAAGATGGTTACAATGAATCAATTGGTCAGAATATATATGGGTATATAAAGTTGAGACAGCATATATATATGAAAGGTCTGCAAGCAAAATTTTAGATACATGAAAAGTAACTGCCTATTCTAAACAAATAAATGTAATCATTAAAAACAGCAATACATCTTTTTTATGGCATTGTCCTTGGAAACTCCTTCCAAAAGTTTTTTTTATTGATTTAATCGAATTAAATGCACCGTATCTGGTACTGCATAGCTCTAGAGTGTCACCTTTGGAGTTTTACTGTTAAGGCCCTATTACACCCAAAGATAATCGTAAACACCATCTCTAACAAGTGCAATACCCCAGAGTGGCAGTACCACCTCTTTTGTACCCCCAGTATCTTGGTTGGTGCATTATGTGTCATCTCTTATATTTATTTCTATGTCATGCAATGTGTGTGTATGTATTTCCTGATTTTGTAACTGTTAACATGTAATTTGCCCTTGGTTCACCAGCAGATGGCGGCAATCAGGGAAACTAGCTCTGCACAGGAGAGGAATCTTTTTGTTCCTTCCAGCCCTCTCTAGAGAGGGAGGAGTTAGTTCGTTAGAGGTCAGTCTAACCTTCTCCTCCTTGGGGACAGGTTGTGTGAAGTCTAGTCTACCCCTTCCTAAGGAAAGGTTGTGTGTTGGCCAGCAGAGCACCCCTGCTCTGCTGGGCCCGCAGGCCCTGGCTGCAAGATCTACATGGTTGCATGTTCCCTCCTGGGCTTGCATTGCCTATATCCAAGCTTAGCATGCTTGAAGTCTGGAAGAAGTTTCCTAGGATTAAAGTAAGAGACAGACTACAGACAGCTAAGTAAAGTTCCAGCAGAAGAGGAGAAGTTTCCTGTTTAACCCAGCTAGCATAGCAGAGCTGATAAGGCTGCAGCATAGCAGAGCTTAGATTGTTGGAGAAGTGTTTGCTGATGACCAAGATACCATTTGGAAACTGTTTGGATAACCGTTTATGCCAAGTAAAGTTGTGTTCCTCGTTAATATCAATATATTTTATTCCTTCATCATCCAAGTTCAACAATCTTCCTTTTTGCACTTGCTTCGGACCACCACGTCTGGGATCCAAGGATATCCAGGTAGGAGCACTGTAACATGTGTATACAACACCTTCAGAGAGACTGTAGGCCCCTCTACGCCACTCTGGCAATCATAGATCTGGGTACTCACACTGCCATCTACAAAGGGTACTCCATGTGCTCGTTGCTTAACTGCAACTGGCATCACGACTACTTGCTCTATAAGAGGGACATATTACGTAGAAACCCCCTAAGGGGCAAGGGATACCCCAGACACCTAAGAGTGGTCTGCTGCACAAGCTTTTGTATGAATGCTCGTTAGCAATGATCTGGCAGTGTAATACTGACGCCATTTACCTGAGCAAACGTTCGTTCATCAGGTAATCGGAATCTTTTAGCAGGTTTAAAAATCCTCATTTGCTGGCGGCAGATTGTGCCGTGTAATCAACTCTCTGCTACCGGCAAACAGTGATTCAGTATGCGGACAGGCTATGGCATTAGCGACCACTCATCCTCATACTGAGGAGGAGATCCCTGCATGTAATAGCAGAGGTCTTCTCCTCTAGTGAGCAGGCGATTGCCAGGAAGGAACACTGCCCTCCCGACAATCGACTACAGTATATGCAGGTGTAAAACCTTTAGAGTAGTTAATAATTAAATATGAATAAAATTCAGATATGGGTGGCTCTACTCTGTGTGGAGAATTCTGGCCGGGTGCACGATCAATTATAAACCCCCGTTTACCAAATAAATACTATAAAAATGAAATGGTCGGCACTCACAATTTACATGGGTCACGCAGAATATTCGTATTGAATTAAAATGTATTCACATTAAAAGCACAAACAAACGTGATAAAATAAGTATTGGCCAATACTACAAAAGTTACAATAAAAATGAATCAATTGCCCAAATCAGTGGGACTCGCATAAGGAATACCAATTGATAACAATGAACGTGTGTTGGTCTGTTATCCAAGATGGTTACAATGAATCAATTGGTCAGAATATATATGGGTATATAAAGTTGAGACAGCAACTGTCATATATATTCTGACCAATTGATTCATTGTAACCATCTTGGATAACAGACCAACACACGTTCATTGTTATCAATTGGTATTCCTTATGCGAGTCCCACTGATTTGGGCAATTGATTCATTTTTATTGTAACTTTTGTAGTATTGGCCAATACTTATTTTATCACGTTTGTTTGTGCTTTTAATGTGAATACATTTTAATTCAATACGAATATTCTGCGTGACCCATGTAAATTGTGAGTGCCGACCATTTCATTTTTATAATTAAATATTAACCCCTTTGTGTCAGTGGATGTTAATAATGTAAAGATCGCACCGACTCATAAGCTGAGCCAGTACCATAACTTTACTAAAATCAACAGCAACTGCAGCATCTGAGCAATTGGTCATTGGGAGGGGGCTCCCTTCGATCCCCAATTGCTCCCCTAATGCAAAAAAAATTGCAAGGTGCCAAATGGGTGACATGCAAGCCTTGTGCTTTGTGAAGGCACCCAGGCCTATTATTGTGATCTCCCTATAAGCCTTTCCTGTGGCAGGACTTAAAAGGTAGATGCCACAATCCCCATAGACAGTACTAGAGTATTTCAGTCTGTTATACAATTGATTGAACAATTGAACACACAAGTTCTCTAATGGTGAATAAAGTTAAAAGAAAAAAGTTTGCAAAAATAATAAAAAACTAACGTATTAAAGATCAAATAATAAAAAAATTACCCTATTTCCCAATTTTACAAAATAAACAATAAAAATAAACCATAAACTTAATTAGTATCTCCACAACCAAAGTTGTCTAAAATAATTATTAAAGTAACATATGTATCCTTCACGGTGAACTCTCTACAAGGAGTTCTTTCTGAAAAGTCTTAGATATATCCTACAAAGAGAAAATCATATATTGTCCTATCATCTGCTGGCTCAAGTGTCTGCCATGCGTCTCTGTTTTCTGGTTTGTTTGCGCCACTCTGTTTTTCAGTAGAGCACAGTGTGTTCCCTTGGCTGACTGAGCCACATGTGTCACAGACAAAGGAAACCAGCAAGTTCATAATGAAAAGCAACTGTATAATGAAGCATTGCAGTCAGCGGACTAGATTTTATTGACTTAGATCAGGCTGAGCTGCCCCTGTAGAGAAAGCATTGCAAACTTCCATCATTTTGACTATTAAAAATAAAAATGTAATGGCTCATTATGAAAGGAACTGCTATGAAAAGAAATGTGTATTTATGATGCTCGAGAGCAAAAAGAAAAATGAAGAATACATGATGGCTGTCTTCCAACATTATCTGAAGTAGGTTTTGTTTTTTGCTAAATTGCAGCAAGTATTAAATAAGCATTTTTAACAAGTCTTCTGCTTTGAAACTACAAACTAAAATACAAATAATGTAGCATTATTCAGGATAAATAATAATAAAAGAAGAATTATAAAAATAAATGAATTTTGTTCAACTGGGTTTTTTCTTTTACATTTCATCTTCAGTTTTCCATAGATTTTAGCATTTTCATCATAACAGTGATTCATTTAATGGAAATAACCATCAATATATTCTTGTCATAAATTGGCTTTCAACCATTTATGCATGCAGTATGAAGAATTCTGTACAATTTGCTCTCAAAATATTTCTTGGGGTTGATACTTTGAAGAAAAGAATAAAAATGCAAATGATTTCTGTGCTTTTGGCAAAATACTTCTATTTCCCCTGTATATGCCAACCCAACTTACAGTATGCATTACTTCAAATGTCCTCAGAACAAACACGGCTTATAGTTTATAATAAACTATAAATATAAAAATATATATATGTCACTTATTGGTATTGCAAAAAACACATTTTATATTTTTTGTTGCTTCCAGATGTATTTGTGCTTTTCAATATGGTTTAATCTTTGTCTTATTTAAAATGCTATGGCACATTAGTAATACATTATTTATCAGGAACATTTCCTAATGTATATAGCAAACATAATGCTCACATGTTGTTCAAACCTAAAACCAAATGACTAGTGATGTTTGAGCATGCTCGGCACATGGCGGTATTCGGCCAAATACCACATGTGCTCGAGTCTCCGCCCCGCACGTTTCTTTGCTGCTACACAGTCAATAAACGTGCAAGTAAGTACTGCCCTAAATGTAATGCCGTAGTTATGTTGGCTGCTGGCATTACAGTGATTGGTTGACCGGAAAGCGTCATCGGGTGCTATATAGCACCCCATGACGCATGTTCGGCTCATTCTCAGTCAGGGAGAGTTGTGCTGAGGAAGTGACAGACAGTGTAGGGAGTGATTTAAGAATATTTTTACTACCAAAACTAAAAAAAAACTATTGTGTGTGGCAGCAGCAATATAGCTAAAACTTTACAGACCCAAAAGTCCTTCTAAGGAATATTGTGTGTGGCAGCAATATCTATCTTTAGCGCATCATGCGCTAAATAGCATGCAATAGTTAGGCTTCTGCATACAGCGACATTAGCTGTGCCGCATCTCTAGTGTAAAGTGTGCACATCCCAAAAAAATCAGTGACATCCAGTGTACTTTTTCCGTAGACGGTGTCTGCTGCGGACAGTGACATTAGCTGCGCCACATCTCTAGTGTAAAGTGTGCGCATCCAAAAAAGATCTGTGACATTCAGTGTACTTTTTTTTAAATAGACAGTGTCAACTGTGGACAGTGACATTAGCTGCACCAGATCTCCAGTGTAAAGTGTGCGCATCCCAACAATATCTGTGACATCCAGTGTACTTTTTTCATACACAGTGTCCACTGCGGACAGTGACATTAGCTGCGTCAGATCTCCAGTGTGCACATCCAAAAATTTATCTGTGACATCCAGTGTACTTTTTCAATAGACCGTGACTGTGTCTGCTTCTGACAGTGACATTAGCTGCACCACATCTCCAGTGTAAAGTGTGCGCATCCCAAAAATATCTGACGACATCCAGTGTACTTTTTCCGTAGACGGTGTCTGCTGCGGACAGTGACATTAGCTGCGCCACATCTCTAGTGTAAAGTGTGCGCATCCCAAAAAGATCTGTGACATTCAGTGTACTTTTTCAATAGACAGTGTCAACTGTGGACAGTGACATTAGCTGCACCAGATCTCCAGTGTAAAGTGTGCACATCCCAACAATATCTGTGACATCCAGTGTACTTTTTTCATACACAGTGTCCACTGCAGACAGTGACATTAGCTGCGTCAGATCTCCAGTGTGCACATCCAAAAATGTATCTGTGACATCCAGTGTACTTTTTCAATAGACCGTGACTGTGTCCGCTTCTGACAGTGACATTACCAGGGCCACATCTCCAGTGTAAAGTGTGCGCTTAAAAAATGTATCTGTGACATACAGTGTACTTTTAACATAAACGCTTTGGACAGTGACATTACCGGTGGTACCTCTCCTGTATAAAGTTTCCTCATCCCAAATACCTGTGACATTCCCTGTAATTTTTTTTTAGCCGCTGGTGACAGCATTGACATTATCTGCGGGATATCTCCCGCATACACTTCCAAATCCTACGCTACTGTACGTGTGACATACATTCAAGCATATATAACATTTAATATGAAGAATGCGAGCAGTAAGGGATGGGGAAGTGGCCGTGATGCTGATGGTAGATGCAGAGGCTTTGGCCCTGGGCGCGTTGAAACTGTGCCGGCTGCCAGGGCACAAGAAAAACAATCAGCCACGATACCTAGCTTCATGTCCCAGTTTGTAGGGCGGCGCAGGACCCCACTCTTGAAGTCAGACCAGTGGGACCAGGTGGTCGGTTGAATTGCAGCAGATAATGCTTCCAGTCGCTTAAGAACCACCCTGTCTTCCAACAAGTCCAGTCTCGGTAGCCAAGAGTCTGCTCAACACAATCCTCACCCTGATCCTCCCACCATGGAGAGTCTGGGCAAACAAGTAATCCCACACTCAGATATTCTGAAGGGCTATTTTCCTTAATTTGGCCCTCTTGCCAAGCATGCTTGAAGAGGGACAGATCTTGTGCCCTGATTCCCAAACTCTTGAGCATCCACAGTCACAATAACATGACTGTGGGGAACAGCAATTACTGTTTAATGAGGAGGATGATGATGAGACACAGTTGCCAATAAGTCAACGGCAATTACTGTCTAAAGAGGTTGATGAAGAGGATGCGACACAATTGTCAATCACTGAGGTTGTGGTTAGGTCAACAAGTCAGGAGGATGAGCAGAGTGAGGAAGAGGAGGTGTGGACGATGAAGCCACTGACCGAACCTGGGAAGGTGGAAAGCCGAGCGAGGACAGCAGTACAGAGGGGGAGGGATATCCTGCACCGCAACAGGCTTAAAGAGGCAGTGGGTTGGCAAAATGGAGAAGGCGGGACACACCAAACAGGCCCGCAACTGTTCCACGGAGCACCCCCTTGCGGAAATCTCCCTTGCCAAGGGGTAGGTGTTCCGCAGTATGGCCCTTTTTTGAGAAAAGTGCCGTCGACTAAAGAATAGTAGTGAGCCGGGGCGTGAATACTAGCAACCTCACCAGCATGATCCACCAAATGGCATCCAAGCACCGTAATAAGTGGGTCGAACGCCTGGGTCCACAGTCTGTGTCTGCGGGTCACACCATTGCCTCCTCCTACCCTGTGTTACATGCTGGCCAATCCCCTGTTGAAAGCACAGACCCGGGTGCCTCCCGCCCTGCACCTGGACCTTCTCAAGCACTATCAGCGACCACATCCACTTCAGTGTCCCAGCACAGCCTACAAATGTCCTTATCCCAGGCATTTGAACGCAAGCGCAAATACCCAGCCACCCACCCACAGGCCATAGCACTAAATGTGCAACTTTCCAAATTACTGGCCCTGGAAATGTTGCCATTTAGGCTTGTGGACACTGAGGCCTTCCGCAGCCTGATAGCAGCGGCTGTCCTGCATTATGCAGTCCCCAACTGCCACTATTTTTCAAGATGTGCCATGCCCGCCTTACACCAACATGTGTCCCGTAACATCACACAAGCCTTGACCAACGCCGTTACTGGGAAGGTCCACTTAACAAGTGCATGGACAAGTGCATTCGGTCAGGGACGCTACATTTCCCTGACCGCACACTGGGTGAACATTGTGGAGGCCTGGAGCGAGTTATACAGGTGCTACTGGGATGGCACACGCCAAGGATTACGGGCCCTAATTCCGTCAGGGTTTCCTCCACCACCTACATTAGTGGCTCCAACCCCCACTTCTCCTCCACCTCCTCCTCCAGTTCCACCTCAGAATTATACTCTTGCAGCACCAGTCAGCCATCAGTCGATAGCTGGAAGCAGTGTAGCATTGCAGTGGGGAAGCGTCAACAGGCCGTGTTGAAACTGATCTGCTTAGGTGACAAACAGCACACTGCCGCAGAGCAGTGGCAGGGGATAAGAGACCATACTGAGCTGTGGCTCTTGCCACTCAACCTAAAACCAGGCATGATTTTGTCTGATAATGGCCGTAACTTGGTGGCGGCTTTGGAGATCGGCAAGCTCACACACATCCCATGCCTAGCCCACGTCTTAAACTTAGCGGTTCAGCAGTTTCTCAAAACCTACCCCAATTTGCCTGAGCTACTGTTGAAGGTGTGCCGCGTGTGTGCACAGCTCCGCAAGTCATTGACAGCTTCAGCCGGTCTGTCAATGCTGCAGCAACGCTTGAAGTTGCCAGCTTACCAGCTGTTGTGCGACGTGAGCACGCGCTGGAACTCCCATGTTTCACATGTTGGCCAGGCTTTGTGAGCAGCAGAGGGCAGTAGTGGAATACCAGCTGCAACATGGTCGTCACCTTTCCAGTCAGCTTCCGCTATTCACAAGCGAGCAGTAGGCATGCATGTCTGACCGGTTCCTTGTAATTTTTGGCAGCCCTTTCACTTAGTGCATAGGCTTTATGAGTGTAGGAGTCCCACTACCTGAACAATTGTACCACAATGTGAATGAGGCCCTCTTTTATGTGATTTACAGGTTAAATCAGAGTGCCTCTTCCTTGTAATTTTTGGCTGCACTTGCACTTTATATAGAACTTCCATCTGACAACGCCTGGCGGCAGAGTCCGTAGTTCCTTGGCAGTTCCAACAGAGGCAGGGCAACACTCTACAAAGCCTGGGACAATTTTATGACATCAGCTCACCTGCAGGCCCTCGCATATAATTTTTTAGAGGGTCAGCTCACCAGCAGGCCTTCACCTAAAATCTTTTACAGGGTCAGCTCTCCTGCAGGCCCTCGCATATAATGTTTTACAGGGTCAGCTCACCAGCAGGCCTGCAACTAAAATCTTTTACAGGGTCAGCAACACTGCAGGCCCTTGCATATAATATTTTTGAGGGTCAGCTCACCAGCAGGCCTTCACCTAAAATCTTTTACATGGTCAGCTACACTGCAGGCCCTTGCATATAATATTTTTGAGGGTCAGCTCACCAGCAGGCCTTCACCTAAAATCTTTTACAGGGGCAGCTACACTGCAGGCCCTTGCATATAATTTTTTTGAGGGTCAGCTCACCAGCAGGCCTTCACCTAAAATCTTTTACAGGGGCAGCTACACTGCAGCCCCTCGCATATAATTTTTTAGAGGGTCAGCACACCAGCAGGCCATCAATCATAATTTTTCAAGGGTGTATGATGCCCTCCTTTATTTGTAATAAAGGGTGTATTGGAGCGCCGGTTCCTTGTAATTTTTGGCAGCCCTTTCACTTAGTGCATAGGCTTTATGAGTGTAGGAGTCCCACTACCTGAACAATTGTACCACAATGTGAATGAGGCCCTCTTTTATGTGATTTACAGGTTAAATCGGAGTGCCTCTTCCTTGTAATTTTTGGCTGCACTTGCACTTTATATAGAAGTAAATATACAGGAAATAATGTTTCCTAACAATTTTTCCTCCGTCTAAAATCGATTTTATCTTCTGTTTGGTGCGTATTATTATCAGTCTGTAAAAGTTGTGTACTACTCGGACAACATCGTTCCCAGCAGCGACCTGGGAGTCCAAGATGCATCCAGACATCCACCCCATGCCGTTACCAAACCATTTCAGTGGTGTTTCTATCAATTTAGGAACTTTTCGTATGAACCAGACACCCTTCCCTCTTCAGAGCAGGGGGTACCTGGTTTAATGCTCGGGTTCTCCCATTGACTTCCATTGTGCTTGGGTGCTCGGTAGAGCATCCCGAGGTATTCGGTCTGAGCACCCAGCACTCCGGTGCTCGATCAACACTACAAATTACATTATATACTGTATATAATGGAGAGGCTAGCAATTAACAATATTCTTTATTTCTAAATCAAATTTTAAATGTAACCAGCCCATTTAAAAGGAATATTAATTACCATAAATCATAATAAATATTTTAGGAAACAAGTTAAAGATTACATTTTATCTCATTTTCATTAACTTAGTCTTTATGACTATGAAATATTATACTATATTCCACAAAAGGTTGCATAAAAATCTAAATATTAAGTATCTCCATAGCAGTCCTAAAGTCTTGCGTTTCTGCTTTGTGTATGAGATATCAGTATTACATTAGTAAATGTAGGAGTGTTTACATAATGTAGGACAGCTTTCAATTTCATTTAAAGGTTAGTAAAACGTGTTGCCTATTATTGTTAATATACAATATGAAAACTGGGTCAGTTGTATGGATAGTGAGATCCCTAAGGCACTGTGGGCTTTAGTAGTAATCCAATAATTGCTCACTCCCCTTAGACATCTGTCAAGTGCAATATTTTAAGGTGCCTATTTGCAAGCATTTTTTTGGCAGTGTCATATAAAGAAAGGATCCACATATGGATACATAATAACAAATTAAAGTTGTGCTAAAATATATTGCGATTATTACCTTTATTACTTCAAGTGTATCATCTCCTACAGAAGGACAACCAGGCTAGGACAATTAAACAGAATGTATTTAGGATAGCTACCATAGACACATAGCTGTTGGACACACACTCTTTATGGAAATATTGTATAAATTGTCTGCTCCTATGGTCAACTTTACTCTAACAATATATATTTTGTATAGTTCATTATTTTGTTAATTCCATGTATATTTACTCATCTAATTTCACTTGATTTATAGAAAGTGTGAGATCCTCAACTGTCTCAATATTGTTCTGTAAGTAATATAATGTAACCAAACTCCCAAATATAGAGTTAGGGTGCTCCTGTGGAGGAATTCTTCGTTACACAGTATAATACACGGAAAACCGAGGCACACCCTTCAAGATGCAAGCAATCACAGGTTTTTAATTGTGTCCAGAGAAGTAGTAGCTGATCACTTACAGTATGTACTTCATCTAATGGCCATATTTGAAGAGTTGAAACATCCAGAATTATAATTGATGAACAATGTTTCTGGCCAACAGGAAGTTTCTCAAGTCATATTTGGATGAGGAAGGGAGTAACCTGCATCCACACATTAGGTAGCATGAAGCTCCTAATATCCTAGTTGAAAAGAGTAAAAAACATAAATACAGTTCTAAGTGTCCTAGGAGGTATCATTTTGTCCCTATCTCCTACTCATCCCTCCAGGTTTAGTGCATGAGAGCAATATGTTTGTGTAAAGACCTACCTATTCAGTATAGTTCCTGTGACAAGTCAAAATGGGAGCAGAAATGTTTGACCCCAGCTACTACAGGTATATTTCTACTGACTGACAAGTGTGTTAATTTCTTTCTTATTTCCCTTTCTGGATTTAACATACCCTTAATCGTTCTACTTCTTATCCAACAAAGTGTACAATCTTTTATTTTATTAATGTGCTAAGGATATGATCTCAGCTGCACGTTATAGAGCAGGAGGAGCTGAGCAAAGTGATGTCTAGTTTGGTAGGAAAAGAAAACTTATATTTCATCCATTTATATTCCTACTCAGTCTGGGCCTTGGTCCCACTAGTGATTGGCAGCACAATCAAACAGGGAAGGCTGTCAATCACTGATAGGACCACCATCTTGACTCCAAGCACAGAATAAAAAAGGATATAAATGAATGACATACAAGTAATACTGAATCTTTTTCCACTGTAAAAAACTACAAGGGCTCTTTCACAAGAGCGAATGTTGTGCGTGGAATCCGCTGCGTGAAAGACAGCCAAGCCCCGCTCCGAACAGCAGAGACACGAAGCATTAGCATGATTGACAATGCTCCATGCCTCTCTCTGATCTTTTTACTACGAAATCACAGTGAGATAAAGTTGTCACCGTGATTTTGTAGCTAAAAGGTCACAGAGAGGCACGGAGCATTGTCAATCATGTTAATGCTTCGTGTCTCTGCTGTTCGGAGTGGGGCTTGGATGTCTTTCACACAGCGGATTCCACGCATTGCATCCGCTCGTGTGAAAGAGCCCTAAAACAATACAATAATATACATTAATCTGCTCAGCTCCTCGTGCTCTCTATAATGCTGTCTGTAGTTCAGAAACCATGTTTAATGTGACAGGTTCCTTTCACACAATGCATCCCTAGCAAATACACTGTTAGACATGTTTGCACTGGTCAGGTGAAAGCTGGGTTGGCAGTACAAAAAAGAAAAAGATAAAAACAGCTTGGCAATGAAGTAATATCCTTGCGTGTTTAATGCTATGGAATTAATGAGAATTTCTAAAACTGTACCTGGGAGGAGAGGTTTTTTCAAATGTTTTGCAGCCAATTTAAAATTAGGGCTTTGGAGGCAAATAAGGTAATGGTTTGTAATACACTGTTGTAGTGTTTGGTGTTGACTTGCCTTCAAAAGCAACAAAAATAACTAGAAGTCATCTTGGAGCCTCAATCAATAAAAGTACTAAAAAAAACTTCACTACAAACCTATGTATGAATACTCCCTAAAAGAATGAATGTGCTCACAGTGAATAGGTACTAGTAGTAGTAATAGTGCTCCTACAGTGCCCCCAACATGTCCCCACTGTGCCCCAGAAGTAATAATGCTCCCATAGTGCCCATACTAGTAATCATGTTCCCCAGTAGTAATAAAGCCACCATAATGCCCCCCATAGTTATAATACTCCTTATAATGCGACAGTAGAAAAAAAAAACGTATTAATGTGCAAAAGTACAAAAATGTCCCTGTTCTGTGTGCCCCCAGTTCAGCTAATATCGCCATATTCCCCCATAGTGCTCCTCTCCCCCATTCCTCATAGTCCCTCCCATAATGTTCCCGTATAAAATGCCCCTATATAGTGCCCAAGTAGATTGCCTCAGTGTCCCCCATAATTTGCCAGTATAAAATACTTATTAGTGCCCCTCTCCCCCCTTCCCAATAGTGTCCCCATTATGTGTCCAAGTATAAAATTCCCCTATACAGAGCCACCAGTAGATGCCCTAATAGTGCCCCCCCACAATGTGCCAGTATAAAATACCCTATTAGTGCCCCCAAAGTGCTCCTCTCCCCCTTCCCCATAGTGCCCACATAATGTGCCAGTATAAAATATCCTCTTAGTGCTCCTCTCACCATTCCTTATATAAAATACCCCTTCTTTCTGCTATCAGTGGATGCCCCTATAGTGCCCCTTATGATGTGCCAATAAAAAGTGCCCCAGATGCCCCATAGCACTCTATTCCTGCATTGTGAGCTATATTTAAAAAAAATAAACACATATATTTACCTCCATGAGGCTGGCAGCGATGGAATGCGGCCCTGCCCACACATGCCGATTATGTCCCCATAGCCGTTCTTCTATATTCAATCAAGTTTTGTACACAAAGAGAAGGCCGTATAGCAAAGATCAAACTAGACCCTTTATTGTGGTGCCAGCTTTTACCACCCAACAAAAGAGGGCCTGGTGTTTGTGTATCCTTTCTACCCTATTTCATGACCCCTGAGCCATTTTTTCAGCACCAGGTGTGTTAACGATGCAACTTCTCTGCAGGGGAGTTCTACATAGGTTCTCATCACCTAATAGCAAATGGGGTAGGACCAACTAGATGGTGAGAACTTATCTAGGACTTCCCTCCAGAGGAGTTGCATTGTCCCAAGTCTCCAAGGTCACCTTAGGAGCCAGGTGCACTGACTCTACGTTACGTACCCCCTTGCTTAAAGTATTTCTACTTGCAATGAGGAAAAATTCTGGTAATAGAAATACTGTATATAAAGGCATTGTTAATAATTACATTTTAAGGGATTGTCCCATCAGCACAACCACTTCCATTTGGCCTAGGCAAATTAACATCATACAGTATACGTTTCTACTACTTATGGCCCATTCTATTAACCAGAGAGCCACTGGAAAGAAAATTGGTTCATCAAAGGGCAAATATTTAAAGGGATATTCTCTTCAAGGACATGGATAATATATTGCTAGTGCAAGCCATCAATGTCAGATTGTCTGGGACCCACTCTTATCTCCAGAATGATAACCCCAGAGTGAACAGAGAGCACCCACTCATGTGTGGCCACCCCCTGTTCACTGCTATGGGAGTTCCAAAAATAGAGAGGTGGCACAGCTATTTCCAGCAGTCCCATAACGATATGCCATCAATGTTCCAGATGGACCAAGCCCTTTAAGTGTTTATTACTAGAAGTCTTACCTCCTTAGTAGGCTATTCATTTTAAATAGCATTTGAACATCTAATTTATACCATCAGCCAGGCTAAAAAGCATGTTTATTGTATGTGTTTAGCATGTTTAGTGTGTGTTTGTGTGTACTGATCCATGACAAATGTAATATTATTTGAATACAATGACGAGCTGTTCTTAAGATTAGCTTTTCTAATTGCATGCCTTTTTCAAAGAATTGATCTTTACCTTAGGGATGATATTTGTGCTTTACAAAGAAATCAAAGTGTCAAAGTTTCTGTCATTTTCTGATAATTGACTGCGTATTTCTATAACAAAAGCTAAGACTTTGACTTCTGTTTCCAAGACACCCTCCATCCTCTTATAGGGCCCCTCCTTGACTCTCCCAGACACACGCCTCTGCCATTAATTCCACATCATTAATTTGGATCTGAAAGTATAATCTTTGTTAAACAGCCCACGGCAAGTCAAGGCATTTAAACAGACTCCACTCCATAAAACGTGCTTTGTTATCCAGAAGAAGATAATATTCTTCTTGTGGAGACTCTTAAGGAAAAAGACTGAGTAGAGTGTGCTTGCTTAGCCACAGTCACTGGAATGGGGACAGAAAGGGTTGTTAGCCTTGTGGCTTGTTCTGAAAGAGGACAAAGTAGTGTAGTCCTCAGAGGTGTGATAGCTGTGCTGGCTATTATCACAGTGCTCAATGTAGGTGGAACCTTATTCATCCTATTGCAATGGAAAGACCTTGCTTCTAGAGTCAAGGAACTGGAATCTTATCAAAGACCATCCCAAGAGGACTTATTGACCTCTCACCTGAACCAGCTAGTATCAGAGATAAAAGAGAAAGATTTGGAGGAAACAAGGACGCAGGTCTCCAGAAACAAGAGGAGCCATCGTCACAGGCAACAAGAATCCTATATCCGAGCTGAGAATGAAGACATGCTCATGATGATGACATATTCTATGGTCCCGGTAATCTGAAATCAATTATCTATACATATACCACCACATATTTAGATTGATCTATTATTGGTGAATGTTGTGATGTTTAGATTTAGATTAATCATTTTTTTTCAGCTTAAATGAGGAATATTTAACGTCTTCGTAAATTTAACAAATTTTCAAAACTGTGCATTTAGCTGAAAGTACCGTATAACCCAATTACTGATTTTTCATCAAAATTGTATCTTATCACACAGATTCATTGCATATACTGACCTATATAGTATAAGATACTAGAGCAGTCAGAAAAAGGATTGTAATTCACAATGACACATAGTGTTCCTTCTTCATTAATAGAATTAGCAGCACTCTTACATGCCGGAGATCAAGGGTTTTGACACTTTCCCATTTCAGCCTATTATTATGTCTTGGTGACTTTCACTGCATGTAAAATCTTACTTCAGCTTATAGATAGGTTCACACTTGTACATTTATGAAGTATGGTTTTTCTTTTTCTTGCTCGATAAGGAATTTTATGTTAAACATATGGTAAGAACGTATGCAGTTATACGCCCATATAGTTTTACTACATCTTCCATTATAAAAAAAAGACTATATAGTATTTACTTTTTGCATGATCCTTTTGTATTGAAAAGTGTTGTTGACTATGCTTTCAGCGTACAGTCATTATTATTATTATTATTCTTACAAAATTAAAAACGATAGAAGGAAGGTATATGGAAGAAGATAAAGAACTAGCTGACTGCCTCAATGAATACTTCTGTTCAGTTTTTACAAAGGAAAATGAAGGAAAAGGACCTCAGTTAGGAAGGAAGACTAATGAATCTTTTGATGCATGTGTCTTTACAGAGGAAGAGGTTCTAAGTCAGCTGTGTAAAATTAATACAAATAAGTCACAGGGGCCTGATGGGATACACCCAAAGCTATTAAAAGAGCTCAGCGGTGAACTAGCAAAACTATTAACAGATTTATTTAACCAATCACTGGTAACAGGAGTCGTCCCAGAAGATTGGAAATTAGCAAATGTTGTGCCCATTTCCAAGAAAGGTAATAGGGAGGAATCGGGCAACTATAGGCCAGTAAGCCTGACATCAATAGGGGGGAAATTAATGGAAACCATACTTAAGGAGAGGATTGTGGAACATCTAAAATCCCATGGATTAAAAGACGAACAACAGCATGGGTTTACTTCAGGGAGATCATGTCAAACTAATCTTAAAGATTTTTTTGATTTGGTGACTAAAATAATAGATGGCGGAGGTGCAGTAGACATCGCTTATCTAGACTTTAGTAAGGCTTTTGATACTGTCCCACATAGAAGGCTTATCAATAAATTGCAGTCTTTGGGCTTGGACTCCCATATTGTTGAATGGATTAGGCAGTGGCTGAGGGACAGACAACAGAGGGTTGTAGTCAATGGAGTATATTCAGACCATGGTCCTGTTACCAGTGGGGTACCTCAGGGATCTGTTCTGGGACCCATATTGTTTAATATCTTTATCAGCGAAATTGCAGAAGGCCTCGATGGTAAGGTGTGTCTTTTTGCTGATGACACAAAGATTTGTAACAGGGTTGATGTTCCTGGAGGGATACACCAAATGGAAAAGGACTTAGGAAAACTAGAGGAATAGTCAAAAATCTGGCAACTAAAATTTAATATTGATAAGTGCAAGATAATGCACCTGGGGCGTAAAAACCCAAGAGCAAAAATCTAAAATCAGTGATACAGTCCTAACCTCAGTATCTGAGGAAAGGGATTTAGGGATCATTATTTCAGAAGACTTAAAGGTAGTCAGACCATGTCATAGAGCAGCCTATTCACCGAAGCATGCTAGCAGAATGCTTCGGTGAATAGGGAGAGGAATTACCAGTAGAAAGAGGGAGCTGCTCATGCCTCTCTACAGAGCACTAGTGAGACCTCATTTGGAGTATTGTGCTCAGTACTGGAGACCATATCTCCAGAAGGATATTGATACTTTGGAGAGAGTTCAGAGAAGAGCTACTAAACTGGTACATGGATTGCAGGATAAAACTTACCAGGAAAGATTAAAGGACCTTAACATGTATAGCTTGGAAGAAAGATGAGACAGAGGGGATATGATAGAAACTTTTAAATACTTAAAGGGAATCAACAAGGTAAAAGAGGAGAGAATATTGAAAAGAAGAAAAACTGCTACAAGAAGACATAGTTTTAAATTAGAGGGGCAAAGGATAAAAGTAATATCAGGAAGTATTACTTTACTGAGAGAGTAGTGGATGCATGGAATAGCCTTCCTGCAGAAGTGGTAGCTGCAAATACAGTGAATGAGTTTAAGCATGCATGGGATAGGCATAAGGCCATCCTTCATATAAGATAGGGCCAGGGGCTATCCATAGTACTTAGTATATTGAGCAGACTAGATGGGCCAAACGGTTCTTATCTACCAACACATTCTATGTTTCTATGTTTATATTATTTATTATTAAGGCGCCATTCATTCCATGGAGCTGTACATATGAAATAAATATGCTGACATCTCCCACCCACCTACTCATTTTCCATACTATCTGTTCATAGATATCTACGGATATGTTCTGCATATACTATGGGCATGCACTAAAACTTGGTGTGAACAGATTATAAACAAGTTATACAGTTAAGGACACATTGTTATCAGTTTACACCAGTTTTCATCATTTTTTACTCAATCACTTATCAATCTCAATATTAAAAAAATAAAACTGATTATGACTGAACTGATGCACTTTGGCACAAATGTGAGTCCCATAGATATGAATAGGATCCATTCCTGGATAGGTTTTGATAAGGCTAGTTTCACATCACATTTGTTGTGTGATGGACAACAATGGCACTGAACAGACCCCATTGATTATAATGGGGTTCATTGAGTTTCTGCCATGGTGGCCCTCAGCGTCTTAGGACTATTACTCATGAGCTGAATGAATTGTGTCAGGATCTGTTCAAGGAAAAACTGATGGTTTTGCACATAACTTCAATCAGTTTTGTCTGAGATTGTGTTCAGTGTGTGCGTTTGGATTGTATCTGGATTGCATGCGTTTTTCACTCACGTGAATGAAATGAAGAATAGCAATCTACATCTCCTAACAACCATCATTGAAAAACGTATTGTATCCAGACGCCTTCCATTTTTCACAAAAGCCCCAATCACTTTTATGCGGCCAGGGCTGCATGAAAAACGCACAATATAGAACATGCTGAGATTTTTCCTGAACGTAGAGATGATGCGTGAAAAACTACAGTATACTCATGTGCAAAGACCCCTTGAAAGGAATGGGTCAGGATTTAGTCCGGATACTAAGCATTCACTAAACACATTGCATCCAGACAGACAACTCACCCTTGTGAACATCCCCTAATACAGATTCCGTAAAAAAAAAAAAAAAGCTGGAAAAAGTTGCACAGCATGCTGTAAACTGATGGATGCCATGATGGAAACCTGCAGACCATATTATAGTCAATAGGGTCCATTGGGCTCTGTTTGTGTCTGTCCTATAATGGACACCATTTTTTCATTTTTCTGTTCCTGTAATGGCATTTATTGTGACTGCAATGTTTTTGTTATACATGACTGCCAATATTTTGTATTACTGATGGAGAGACAATGTAGGATATTTATTACATTAATGGAAATAAGATTTTATTAGGAAAAGACCATATACAATATTTTCATAATAAGACCTCATGCACATGACCGTAGTTATGGTCCACATCCGAGCCGCAATATAATATGTCCTATTCTTGTCCATTTTGCGGACCAGAATAGGCATGTCTACAATGGGCCGCTTCAGTGTTTTGCGGATCCTCGGTTTGCGGACCGCAAAAAAGGCACAATCGTGTGCATGAGGTCTAAATCGATAAATGCAGAATATAAGTCATATAATGGTCAGATATAGTGGCATTTCTCATGTTTTATCAGAAACAACAGTAATACTTTAAGTTTCATAGTGACAAGAATGTAATTGGTTTCATTTTATTCCTTGCAACTGCAAAGTAGTTTGGTGAAGTTTTTGACGTATTGAGTTTTTTTAAGTCAAAGCCATAAGAGCAGGGATGTCAAACTCGTGGCCCTCCAGCTGTTGCAAAACTACAACTCCCATCATGCCTGGGCTTACTACAGCTATCAGGGAATGATGGGAGTTGTAGTTTTGCAACATCTGGAGGGCCATGAGTTTGACATCCATGCATAAGAGGATAAAAAAGGAAGAAATTATTATTCTCTAGTCTCTCCAATCGTGGTTTTGGCTGAAAAAAGACACGTTTAATAGTCTGCACAGTGTGAACCTGGTCTCAGTTCTTCTTACTTCAAAGCTACAGTAATAACAAAACCATATTAAAATTCAGGAATAAAGTTGATATTAAATTGTATGAATCTACTTTCTTTTTTTGTTGTACAAGGGAAGTTGTTCCTCTGATTTTCTCATTTTTACTTTCAACACTTTACTACCCTAAAATATCTACCTTTTGGAGTCAAATTACTGTCCACTGTGAGAACTGTAACACTGACAGTGTGCATAGGGACCCTATGACCTTTAGTTACACCTCCCATGGGAGCACAGAGTAAATATTGTAATGGGCTCTCTATTAGGCCTATTGCACATGACCGCATGGCTTTTTCAGTGTTTTGCGGTCCGTTTTTAACAGATCCGTTGTTCTGTTTTTTGTTTCCGTTGTGTTTCCATTTCCGTTCCGTTTTTCCGTATGGCATATACAGTAATTACACAGAAAAAATTGGGCTGGGCATAACATTTTCAATAGATGGTTCCGCAAAAACAGAACGGATACGGAAGACATATGGATGCATTTCCATATGTGTTACTTTTTTTTGCGGACCCATTGACGGAAGGTGATTTGTGGGCAATAATAGCAAATGTTCTATTTTTGAAAGGAAATACGGAATGCATATGGAGTACATTCGCTTTTTTTTGGCGGACCATTTTAAATGATTGGTTCCGTATACGGACCGTAAAAAATGGCCCGTAAATGGGAAAAAAAAACAGTTGTGTGCATGAGGCCTTAGGCTTCTTTCACACTAACGTTTCTATTTTCTGGTATTGAGATCCTTCATAGGGTCTCAATACCGGAAAAAGAATCTTCAGTTTTGTCCCCATTCATTGTCAATGGGGACAAACGTAACTGAACAGAATGGAATGCTCCAAAATGCATTCCGTTCCGTTTGGTTGCGTTCCCATACCGGAGAGCAAACCGCAGGGATGCGTAGCAAGATGGATCTGTCATGACCCACAATGCAAGTCAATGGAGACGGATCCGTTTTCTCTGACACAATCTAACACAATAGAAAACGGATATGTGCTTCATTGACTTTCAGCGGAGTTCATGACGGATCTGTCCTTGCTATGTTAAAGATAATACAACTGGATCTGTTCATAACGGATGCAGATGGTTGTATTATCAGTAACGGAAGCGTTTTTGCTGAACCCTGCCGGATCCAGCAAGAATGCTAGTGTGAAAGTAGCCTTAGTTCTGTCGTCAAATATGCTGTGCATAATGTATTCATAATGTAGTTCATGTATTCATGACTACAACTCCACTCTTCTGTCAGGACTCTGTATAGCTGGTACTGATGTCCCCTTTCCTTGTTATATAGGTTCGTGTCATGCTTGGTTTATGCAACAGCACTAAAGGAATCTGTCTAACAGGTATGTCTATATTTCCTTTTAAAGTATATGATAGGTATTGTTAGGCCATAAAATTGCAGATGTTTCTCAGTTCATGCACATTGTACATTTTCTCTCTCCATTATGATTTTACAGTCTTCTTTTACTTTATGAACTGTATATATAACACATAGTAGAGGTGATGTGTTACATTGTTCCTGCCACCAGAAAGCAGACTTCAGAATATAAGGTTTCAATCCATCTTTTATGACAGGGTTTGGATTGCTAAGTAAGTCTCATTAGAATTGTGATTTGCTGAGACACTTGCCTGTAGAACTTATGAGTATTAATATGGACATATTGTTTTGAAGCAGATTGTGCGGATGGAGCGGTTTGTTCGTGACAATCTGCTGCTCGCTGGTGGAGGAGACTGGTGCATTTACATGCCACAATCTCCTCCACAGTATGGGGAGGAACAATCACTAATGAAAAAAAAAAATCAGTGCAAAAAATGCACCAAAATGATACGCAACTGACAATACTAGCTAACTCCCCAGGCCGATGTTATAAGCTGAGAACTTTGCCAATATCTTCCAGTCAGGAACATATCGGAGCCCCTCATGCACCACGTCACGGTGTCTCAGCACGCATGGGGTCCTACCACTAAACTGCCCAGTGGTGTGTGAACAGGGTCTGAACAATGCTAGAGACCAACTCACAGCCAGACTCTCACATGCCTCCATAGTGGTATCACCAATGCACTGTGAGGTAGGATAAAGCTGTGAGCCGCACCCACAACAGACCATGTGACACAGAAGCCGCACCCATAACAGACCATGTGACACAGAAGCCGCACCCACAACAGACCATGTGACACAGAAGCCGCACCCACAACAGACCATGTGACACAGAAGCCGCACCCACATCAGACCATGTGACACAGAAGCTACCAGGTGCAAAAGAACATTACCAGCAAAACAAAGTGGCACATTCCATACACATAAGGACAAAAACTCACAGAAAAAAGTGGCCTAAACGGGTGAAAATGCTCCAAACCCAAACACTGTAGCGTGTCTATACCCGGGGGAGCAATTCCTTGGCATGCGGTCCGCAGACCCCAGCAACAAATGCGTACAATGGAGGATGCCGGGGCGGACCGCATGCACCACAAGAACATCTTACACAAAATGATGCATCACTTATGCCTTCACTCTTCCCCATACTGATTGCGGGCAGCAGAGTGCTGTTTACACATCATGATCTGCTGCCGGCAAACAACGTTTTTGTGTGCTCACAGATGGGGCATCGGGTTATCAGCGGTACATTAACACAGCCAGATAATTGTTCCTATGAATGCTCGCTAGCAATTATCTTTAGAATTCATTGCCTGTGTAAAGGGACAAGCAATCACCACTATGTTTGCTCATCCCCGTAGAGAGTAAGTTTGCTCATTCACTACGTAATTAGTGGCACTTTTATACAAGACAATTATCGTTCCTGATAAGTGGCCCTTTAAGGGACCTTTAAGCAGTAGTCCTTCATCTTGATAGCTAGGAAAGCTATATTGTATTTTGTACCTTTTTGTTATTTTCATGTAAGAAAAGAAAATGAAGATCTATCTTCCATAACAACGTGTGAGAAGAGTTACAATTCAAGTAAGGATGCTTGTTGAAGATGATGAGTAGAATTAAAATGCTGGTTGGGGAACTGAGGGGAGTTCATGCATTAGGGTACAGTCACACGGTCAGGTTTCTGCATGCAGTTTTGAAAGCCAAAACAAGGAGTGAATTTAAAAAAGAAATGTATCTGTTCCTAATATTTTTTCTTTTTATGAGGAGAAGGAAGAGAATAGAGCACACGTGGATGGGAATTTTGAATTAAAAGTGATCTACTATTCTTTTATTGCTGCTTTTATACTGTTATTGTCTGAGGCAATTTGAGGAGGATTATTGCTGCCATGAACTCTTAATAAAGAGATTAATGGTTGACCATCAATGAATTTCTCTAGAAAAACCCTTTCTTATTTTCTCCCACTTTACGCCAAAACGCTTGTTGGTCTATATAGTAGTGGCTTAGTGGTATGCTTTCACTTCAGGAGCACTCATTCCCCCAGGGCTAGAATTTGGTCATAGTGGAACATTTTTTGCAGATGAATTCAGAATTCGTTGAAGCTTTAATAAAAATTATGAAAGTGGGAGTGTAATAATAATAGCAATGTGAATAAATATAAAAGGCATTGTAGGAACTTCATCTTTATTCATTGATGTCTTCAAGCTCACAGATTGTATAGTTGGCACTACTGCAGAGAATGATCACTTTGCAAGGGATTTCCCATTTGTATTTGATATTGTCGTTTGTGGGGGCCTTGGTGAGTCAAGGAAATTGCTGTTTCATCTGCAGTGTGACAAATAAGACATCTAGGTACATAGATCACAAATTGAAGGCGGGACGTATTAGGGTCAGAACTGAAATAGGCAGCGCACCATAGGGTGAGTACATCAAGACCATGAATCATCAGAACCCCGTAAATTGGAGGCTCACCTGCTTAGGTTGTGCTCAGTAAGGCACAACTCTAATGTATGTGTATCAGGATTGCAAAAGTTGTATGGGATGCAGCCGCAGTCACACAAACTTCAAGGACAGGTGCCCAGTCTTCCAAGGAGATAAGTAGAGTTGAGAATGGTGAACTGCCAGGTGCAAAAGGACCACATCAACTGTCATGCGATTAATGGATTCTTTTTATTGCGAAAAAAACTGCGTGTTTCGGAGATATAATTCTCCTTCTTCAGGTTTACATACATAATTGACGTACAGAAGACATATATATATATATATATATATATATATATATATATATAGTGAAGAAAAGGTGCCTCACCTGTGGGCAGGAAAGAACACCCAAAGATCCACATAAAATCAAGTTAAAAAAGCAAAACAAGAGTTACAAAATAAATGTTAAAACTTAGAAATCAATAGTATTAAATGAAAAGACATTCCAGAGTGATAGAGAGATCCCGTGATCATATAGGGATTATGTGATCAAGACTCTTGCCATTGGAGAAGAAACAGTTTTTGGGTTTGGAAGCTGGTGCAGGGTTACATCTGCATAGACAATTGTATGATGTGCAGGTCTGAATGGTTGAGTTGTAACACCTTAAAAAGTTGTAATACATATTTATGGAGAGCTTGAGGGGGCACTTTCTTCGCCATGCCCTGCAATTTGATATTATTACACTGTGAGTGGTCTTACTAGTCTGCTGCTTTGTCAGGAAGCTGTTTTATTCTTCCTCGAGTGAGCGAGCGGCCACCAGGTCATAGTGAGCTTTGTAGAATTCACCCATTTTTTTTCTATATGGGAAGTGCAGCTCACAAGGCATCTTCAGCAATGCCCACCAGCATGTCCTCCCTCTCCACAGGATTACTTACTTTCCCTGCTGGAGGCTGCTCACAGCCTTCTATGCTTGCATCCTTGTGCTCGCTTCCTTAGGGCACATATGCTCTTCTTAGCTCTTAAAAGGAAAGATCATGCACAGGCTAATCCGTCCCCAGCCAAGGGCAGCATACCCTGGGGTATAAAGGGGACCTTCCCCTATTGGATGGGGCCCAAGCTATAGGATCCTAGCTTGTCTACTCAAGCAAATATGCACTATTGTATTCTTTTGAGCTCCCATGCCAGACCTTTGCCTGTTTGCTAAATTGACCCTGTGCTGTCTGTTCTGACTTATACGTAACTACTATACTGGACAAACTGACCACTCTCTTCACAGTCCCGTTGGTGCCACACACTGTGTCTCTTCACCCGCCTGGGTCAGCAGCCTCTCAATGGAGACAACTACTAGATGTAGCAGCTTGGTGTTCACTGCAGCAAAGTCCAGATCCCTGCATAAGGGGGTTGGAAGGTTAAAAACCAGAGGAGCACCTTGATCATGCCCTCAAGAGTAGGCCACAAGCCATATCTGTTCAGTAGGCACTGTGGGTCCAAACCCACACTGTTACAAAGAGTAACATATATATCATCATATTAGCCATCATGGGTTCATAACAGTCAGGCAGGGAAACTAAACAATTATCAACGTCCACTGGAGGATTTGCCTTTAAAGGAGGACATACAGTAGTCCTCTTTTGTGTGCAGGGCCATTTAAGCTAAGGGTGTTATGTAGAGATGCTGGAGCAGCACCATTTCCATGTTCAATGTAGTCCTGTTCAGGATTTGGGAGGTACTCCCAAGGAGAAATAGTACCCCCCAAATCCTGCCCTCTCGCCCAGTTAAGCCAGTACTCTCTACACTGCACTGATGAGGGACAATCACCCTGAAACAGCTCTCTGCAGACGAGGTACCAGTTTACTTAATATCCGAATCATGTCTCAAGGTCTTTTTAAAGGGTCGAACATTGACTTATAGGATAGCTGCCTTACATCTGGTGGCAATAGAGGCAGAGCTTGTTAAGAGTTCTTTTGCATACCTTTCTTCCCAGAATTCCAGAGGAGCATGTATGGCCTATAAGTCTCCTCACGTCGGTTAAGGCACTCTTTCCCCAAGGAGAGATAGTACCCCCCAAATCCTGACTTAGGCCTCTCATGCAGTTAAGCCAGTACTATCTGCTTTGCACCGATGAGGGGCAATCACCCTGAAACAGCTCTCTGCAGATGAGGTACTTGCTTATTTAATATCTGAGTCATGTCTCAAGGCCTATTTAAAGTATAACTGCTGTACATCTGGTTGCATGCATATACTAATTTATAGTCGGTATTGTACCACTTTTATCTAGAATGACCCCCATTTCCTAGCTCTATTGTTTGTATATATAATGGTGTGCATCCATTTTGTTTTTTGTAATTGCTGTACATCTGGTGGCATTAGAGGTAGTGATGGCCTTGCGGTTTGCCCGACGGTCGGTTTGCGGCGAACCTTGCACGTTCACGATCCACCGAACATGCAAACATATGGCGATATCCGTGCACGCTATATTCTTTTGCATTGCGCCTAACTTTGACCCATGACACATACATCAGGTGGGACAGAACAGCCAAAAGAGACGCTCCAGCACATGGACACACCCCTAACCCTATAACAGAACCCGATCTGGCAGCTATTTTACATTATGTGTTTTGTGATTGAGGTTTTCCCTATACCTGTGTCCACAAAATTACTGCTTGAGGGTGATATACCAGCTTCAACTAACAACTGATTGAGGCCTGCCATATATCAGCTTCCACAAATACTGCTCTTCTCTAGGGACTTTGGAACAGGATCATTTTGAAAATGACAGGCAGAGGAAGAGGCAGGCCATTCCGCAGGGGTAGTAGGGGTCGGGCAGGTGCACCAGGCCAGAGCCTAAGTGGGAAGTTGGAGAAGGTGCGTGCGATTATGTCAAAGGACACACTAGAGTTGGTTGAGTGGCTCACTCAGCCTTCCGCTTCTGTGCACTCCTCATCCTCTGTATCTGCACCCTCCTCACTCTCTGCTGTGTGCACCCCCAAAGACACCACCATCATAGCCCCTCCACTCGAGTCAGAGGAATTATTTTCCCATCCATTCCCAGACCTTACCGAATGCGCAGCCATTCTTGGCATCGAATGAGGAAGAGGAGGTAGCAATTGCCACACCCAGCGGTCTAATGACAGTACCCAGATCAGCCCAAGAAGGGTGGTCCCCGATGTTGCTGCCTACTCCGAGATCTCTAATGTCAGTGGTGGTGAAGGTGACTATGATGACATATCGATGGACGTCACGTGGGTGCCCACAAGAGAGGAAGAGGAGGGGAGTTCAGAGGGAGAGACTGAGCAGTAGATAAGGAGGAGAAGAAGGCAGAACTCGCAGTGCAGAGGAGGCAGAAAGCAGACTGCAAATGTATCTGGAGCGAGCCATCCACCATGCACGGTCACATCTTGCGCTCCCAGGACGCCGGCAAATGGCTCTGCAGTGTGGGCTTTTTAAATGTGTCAGCTGCTGACAATAGTGTTGCCATCTTCAGCCTGTGCTGTCAACGCATAAGGTAAGCCCAACACTCACCTAGGGACGACCGCCTTAAGGAGACACCTGGCCTCCCATCACTGAGCCCAGTGGGAGCAACGCCGTCAGAACCACAAAGCCACACTCCCGTTGCTCCATGTCCTGCTTCCTTCTTCACTTCTCCTTTTTCTCTCTCCTCCCATTTGTCCTCCACTCCACCTTCAACAGTGCCGTCGTCGTATTCATCTGGCACAAGGCAGGCTTCCGTGGCCCAAATGTTCAAGCGTAAAAAAAATGATGACACCGGATAATCCTCTTTCCCAATGGCTGACCGCTGGCTTGTCGAAACAGCTAACCCGCCAACTACTGCCATAAAAATTGGTGGACTCTGAGGCCTTTAGAAAATTTGTCACCATTGGCACACCGCAATGGAAGGTCACCGGAAGGAAATATTACTCCCAGAAGGGCATCCCTGAACTACATGGCCACGTTCAGCGGCAAGTTAATATATCTCTGGCACACAGTGTCAGTGCCAAGATACATTTGACCACAGAGACATTGTCTAGCAAACACGGGCAGGGAAGATACATAACTTTTACTGCACACTGGGTTAACCTTCTGACAGCCATCAAGCATGTAACATAGAAACATAGAATGTGTCGGCAGATAAGAAGCATTTGGCCCATCTAGTCTGCCCAATATACTGAATACTATGACTAGCCCCTGGCCCTATCTTATATGAAGGATGGCCTTATGCCTATCCCATGCATGCTTAAAAGGGATTCTGTCACCACATTTTACCCCCTACAGTAAAACATGCGCTGGCATGCAGCACACTTCGCTCGATGATGCCATTACCTGTAGTCCGCAAGGGCACAAAATACAGTGCGTAGTGCGCACGCGCGGGATTTCAAACAGGCTCAGGGATTACGTTAGCGCTCCAGCTCTAAAATATATGATATTAGCGGTGGCGCTGGACTCAGGAAGGCGGTGCTGGGCACTGGACTGAGGGGTGCAGCTGGGCACCAAGTTAGGAAAGGACATCCCCTTGGGCACCTTATGTAAGTCATTAGCATATCACTAAAATCGATTTTATAAATAAATAAATCAAGACTATTAGTTAATAAGGGCATCATTTAGTACAGCTCAGGGAGACCTAAAAGTAGCTATGTTTTACTGTAGGGGGTAAAATGTGGTGACAGAATGCCTTTAAACTCCTTCACTGTATTTGCAGCTACCATTTCTACAGGAAGGCTATTCCATGCATCCACTACTCTCTCAGCAAAGTAATACTTCCTGATATTACCTTTAAACCTTTGCCCCTCTAATTTAAAACTATGTCCTCTTTTAGCAGTTGTTCTTCTTTTAAACATTCTCTCCTCTTTTACCTGTTGATTCCCTTTATGTATTTAAAAGTTTCTATCATATCCCATCTGTCTCGTCTTTCTTCCAAGCTATACATGTTAAGGTCCTTTAATCTTTCCTGGTAAGTTTTAGCCTGCAATCCATGTACTAGTTTAGTAGCTCTTCTCTGAACTCTCTCCAAAGTATCAATATCCTTCTGGAGATATGGTCTCCAGTACTGCGCACAATACTCCAAATGAGGTCTCACTAGTGCTCTGTAGAGCGGCATGAGCACCTCCCTTTTTCTACTGTAAATGCCTCTCCCTATACACCCAAGCATTCTGCTAGCATTTCCTGCTGCTCTATGACAGATACTGAGGTTAGGATTGTATCACTGAATTTATATTCTGCTCTTGGGTTTTTACGCCCCAGGTGCATTATCTTGCACTTATCAACATTAAATTTTAGTTGCCAGATTTTGACCATTCCTCTAGTTTTCCTAAATCCTTTTCCATTTGGAGTATCCCTCCAGGAACATCAACCCTGTTACAAATCTTTTTGCCATCAGCAAAAAGACACACCTTACCATCGAGGCCTTCTGCAATTTCGCTAATAACGATATTAAACAATATGGGTCCCAGAACAGATCCCTGAAGTACCCCACTAATAACAAGACCATGGTCTGAATATACTCCATTGACTAGAACTCTGTTGTCTGTCCCTCAGCCACTGCCTAATCCATTAAACAATATGGGAGTCGAAGCACAAAGACTGCAAATTATTTATAAGCCTTCTATGTGGAACAGTATCAAAACCCTTACTAAAGTCTAGATAAGCGATGTCTACTGCACCTCCGCCATCTATTATTTTAGTCACCCAAACAAAAAAATCAATAAGATTCCACAATCCTCTCCTTAAGTATGGTTTCCATTAATTTCCCCACTACTGATGTCAGGCTTACTGGCCTATAGTTGCCCGATTCCTACCTACTACCTTTTTTGTGAATGGGCACAACATTTGCTAATTTCCAATCTTTTGGGACGACTACTGTTACCAGTGATTGGTTAAATAAATCTGTTAATGGTTTTGGTAGTACACCGCTACACTCTTTTAATAGCTTTGGGTGTATCCCATCAGGCCCCTGTGACTTATTTGTATTCATTTTAGACAGCTGACCCGTGTGGATTTGGTGTTACTGCCACGGATTGCATGCAGGCCGGCCTCTTCTTCTCCTTCTCAGTCTCCCCCTCGGCTGACTCCTCCTTTTCCACTGCTGCCGCCTCTTCCACTGCACCCCCAAGCTCCCCAGAACCTATCCGACGTGCCAGGTGAGACGTTGCCATGCGACAACGGTGCCAATCTGCTGAGCGTGCTGAAACAGGGCAAAATGACACACATGTCGTGCATGCCACACGTCCTGAACTTAGTCGTGCAGCGATTCATTGCCAAATACCCCGGGGTCCAGGACGTCTTGCAGCAGGCCAGGAAAATCCCTGGCCATTTTGGAAGATCTTACACGGCCATGGCTCACCTTGCTGACTTTCAGCAGCGACAACACTTGCCCGTCAGACGTCTAATTTGTGACTGCCCGACGCGCTGGAACTCCACCTTGTATACGCTTGATAGGCTGCTCCAGCAGAAACATACCGTTATTGACTACCTGTTCGAACTCTGCGGCAGGCCACGTTCTGGGGAGCTTGGTTTCTTTTCACCGCGCCAGTGGCTGCTCATGCGCGGCGCATGCAGACTTCTGCGGCCATTTGATGATACCACGAACTGGTCAGTCGCAGCCAGGGCGCCATCAGTGACATTGTACCTCACGCCTTCTTTCTGGAGCGTGCATTGCGTTGTATCATTGATCAAGTTGCTGAAGAAGCAGGAGCTGGAAGATGAGGAAGTCGCAATGCTGAATGAATTCCCAGGGGGGGCTACTCCATCCGAGACAAGTTAGCAGGAGTCTGAAGAAGAGTCAGAGCAGGATGGTGGCTGGGGGGAGGAGGAGGAGCAAGAAGAGCAGGCTTTAAACTTTTCGGGGATCCCTGGTGTTGTCCGTGGCTGGGGGGAAAGAGATAGAGGACGACATTCTCCTGGGCGATGAGCAGGAGCCAGGGGCACTCCGCCGCTTCCAATTTAGTGTAAATGGGGGCCTTCATGCTCCAGTGTTTGAAGATAAACCCCTGTATAAAAAGCATAAAGGTAAAGGACCTGTACTGGGTGGCAGCATACTTAGACCCCTGGTACAAACATAATATGGCGAACATGTTACCAGCATCACAGAGGGCTGGCAGAATGCAGCATTTTCAAGCCTTGCTGCGAGAGATGCTGCATTCTGCTGTTGCGGGCACTGTTAGATGAATTTCCACCCACAGTGAACCAGGTGAGGGTACCAATCCTACCGCGCCTGCAAAAAGAGGGCGGTTTAAAGATGTGTTGGTCACTTCGGATATGAGATCATTCTTGCAGCCAACCCATCAACAGCCACCCTCTTAATCACCTAGATCGACAGGTGTCCGACTACATCCGGTTATCGCCCGATGTGGACGCTCTGAGAAGCGAGGAACCCCTTGACTACTGGGTGTGCAGGCTTGACCTGTGGCCAGAGCTGGCACAATTTGCCATGAAACTCTTGGCTTGCCCCTTGTCGAGTGTCCTGTCCGAAAGGACGTTCAGCGCAGCAGGGGGAATCATGACCGATAAGCACACTCGCCTAGCGACAGTGTGCACTACCTCACATTTTTAAAAATTAATGAGGCATGGATCTCGGAGGACTTCAACACCTGTGATTACCATAAGTAATTGAATTTCCTCATGCCAGCCCACACATATCCGACACCACCCAGAACACAGAATGGTCCTTGCCTTACAGATGTAGCAGGGTTAGCACTCAAACTCTTAATTCAAATTTCTTAAATCATCGAGTTATCTTGAAACAAAAGCCGTTGAAAAGCAATTGAAGGTGTTTGCTTAGTTTAGATTGCACATCTCAGAAAGCATGAGTGTTAACTCTACTACATCGGTATGTATATACAGCGGCATAAAAGGCCTTTTATGTCAGGTGAATGCCTAATTTTTGGGGCCGGTACTGACCGACAGTTACCGTATGTTTCGCCCCATAAGAAGCCCTTTTCCCCCCCCAGGAATGCGATGTATGAGCGAGCGGGGAGGGACTGGGAGGAGGAGCTGGGGGACGGCAATTGTGGTGGGGTCGGTGCAGTCACTGTACGCCGGCCCCGCCTCTCCAGTGCTGCACTATACAAATATAAAATATCTCATTCAATTAAAAGTGATTAAACATGCCCCCCCCCCCCACTTTTAATATTAACGTACACTCTAACAGCTTCTGTAGAATGCAGGCAGGCAGGCCGGGTGGGCGGCAGTGTAACTCCCTGATGTCACATGCCTGCGCCGCCTACTTAATGAATGAAGCAGGCGGCGCAGGCACGTGACGTCAGTGACGCGCCGCCCGGCCTGCCTGCCTGCCTGCGTTGTACAGAAGCTGTTAGGGTGTACGGTAATATGAGGAGTGAGGGGGCATGTTTAATCACTTTAAGGGCTCTTTCACACTTGCGTATTTCTTTTCCGGCATAGAGTTCCGTCGTCGGGGCTCTATGCCGGAAAAATCCTGATCAGGATTATCCCAATGCATTCTGAATGGAGAGAAATCCGTTCAGGATGCATCAGGATGTCTTCAGTTCAGGACTGGAACGTTTTTTGGCCGGAGAAAATACTGCAGCATGCTGAGCTTTTTGCTCTGGCCAAAAATCCTGAACACTTGCCGCAAGGCCGGATCCGGAATTAATGCCCATTGAAAGACATTAATCTGGTTCCGGCCTTAAGCTAAACGTCGTTTCGGCGCATTACCGGATCCGACGTTTAGCTTTTTCTGAATGGTTACCATGGCTGCCAGGACGCTAAAGTCCTGTTTGCCATGGTAAAGTGTAGTGGGGAGCGGGGGAGCAGTATACTTACCGTCCGTGCGGCTCCGGGGCGCTTCAGAGTGACGTCAGGGCGCCCCACGCACATGGATGACGTGATCGCATGGATCACGTCAGCCATGCGCACGGGGCGCTCTGACGTCATTCTGGAGCGCCCCGGGAGCCGCACGGGCGGTAAGTATACTGCTCCCCTGCTCCCCACTACTACTATGGCAACCAGGACTTTAATAGTGTCCTGGCTGCCATAGTAACACTGAACACATTTTGAAGACTGATCAGTCTTCAAATGCTTTCAGTTCACTTGCGGTGTTACGGATCCGGCGGGCACTTCCGGCAATGGAAGTGTCCGCCGGATCCTAACAACGCAAGTGTGAAAGAGGTCTTAATTTAATGAGACATTTTATATTTGTATACTGGAGCGGTGGGGGGGGGGGGAATCTGTGGATGACAGTTTTATGGGGGACATCTGTGGATGGCACTGTTAAGGGGTGGGGGGCTGGGGGGGGCTGTGGATGGCACTGTTATGGGGTGGGGGTCTGTGGATGGCACATATATAACAGTGCTATCCACAGATGCCCCATAACAGTGCCATCCACAGATCCCCCATAACAGTGCCATCCACAGATCCCCCATAACAGTGCCATCCACAGATCCCCCATAACAGTGCCATCCACAGATCCCCCATAACAGTGCCATTCACAGATCCCCCATAACAGTGCCATCCACAGATCCCCCATAACAGTGTCAGCCACAGATCCCCCCTGTAACAGTATCCTTCACAGATCCCCCCCCCATAAGTGTCCATCACAGATCCCCGCATAACAGTGCGTCATCCACAGATCCCCCCATAACAGTGCGTCATCCACAGATCCCTACATAACAGTGTGTCATCCACAGATCCCCCCATAACAGTGCCATCCACAGATCCCCCATAACAGTGCCATCCACAGATCCCCCATAACAGTGCCATCCACAGATCCCCCATAACAGTGCCATCCACAGATCCCCCATAACAGTGCCATCCACAGATCCCCCATAACAGTGCCATCCACAGATCCCCTATAACAGTGCCATCCACAGATCCCCCATAACAGTGCCACCCACAGATCCCCCATAACAGTGCCACCCACAGATCCCCCATAACAGTGTCAGCCACAGATCCCCCCTGTAACAGTATCCTTCACAGATCCCCCCCATAAGTGTCCGTCACAGATGCCCCCATAACAGTGCGTCATCCACAGATCCCCCCATAACAGTGCGTCATCCACAGATCTCCCCATAACAGTGCCATCCCCAGATCCCCCCATAACAGTGTCCTTCACAGATTCGATTTCGCGAATATATAGAACTATATTCTAAATATTCGCGAATTCTCAAAGTTACAATATTCGAGAAAAAAATTTGCAATTCAAATATTCGCGCTCAACACTAATGCATACCAAAAATGTATGCGTTAACAGATGCCTCAGACTGATGCCGTAAAGTGGCATCCGTTCACCATACAATTCCATGGTAGAAAAAATATTTACATTAACGTATGTATTTTTTTATGGACTCTGCAGGATACAAAAACATGGAGTACTTCACATTTGTATACATCAAACCGACAGGAAATAAACAGTTATCTAGGCTCCAGCAGGGCACATTTTTGAGAGTTTCCCTTTAAGACGCATAAAAATGGCCCTCGGATTAAAATACATATTTTTTGTGGGTATTTTTGCCAATGATCCCCCTCTGGTATATTACTGTCCATGTTGTGGGACAATTTGTGTACTTCTAGTAAGTGTTTGCTGGCTGCAAATATGACCTGGAGGTTTTTCAGGTTCGCCTGCCATTAAAGTGAACGGGGCCCGCCGCGAACGCTCGCTTCGCGAACATTTGATCGCAAACGAGCGTTCGCGAATCGTCCCGGCCGATGTTCGTCCATCACTATTTAGAGGCAGAGCTTGTTAAGACCTTATTTGCATCCCTTTCTTCCCAAGATTTTCAGAGAGCATGTATGGCCTATAAGTCTCACACCGCTTAACATAGAAACATAGAATGTGTCGGCAGATAAGAACCATTTGGCCCATCTAGTCTGCCCAATATATCTGAATCCTATGAATAGTCCCTGGCCCTATCTTATATGAAGGATAGCCTTATGCCTATCCCATGCATGCTTAAACTCCTTCACTGTATTTGCCGCTACCACTTCTGCAGGAAGGCTATTCCATGCATCCACTACTCTCTCAGTAAAGTAATACTTCCTTATATTACTTTTAAACCTTTGCCCCTCTAATTTAAAACTGTGTCCTCTTGTGGTAGTTTTTCTTCTTTTAAATATGCTCTCCTCCTTTACCGAGTTGATTCCCTTTATGTATTTAAAAGTTTCTATCATATCCCCTCGGTCTGGTAAGTTTTATACTGCAATCCATGGACCAGTTTAGTAGCTCTTCTCTGAACTCTCTCTAGAGTATCTATATCCTTCTGGAGATATGGCCTCCAGTACTGCGCACAATACTCCAAGTGAGGTCTCACCAGTGTTCTGTACAGCGGCATAAGCACTTCACTCTTTCTACTGCTTATACCTCTCCCTATACATCCAAGCATTCTGCTGGCATTTCGTGCTGCTTTATTACATTGTCTTCCCACCTTTAAGTCTTCTGAAATAATTACTCCTAAATCCCTTTCCTCAGATACTGAGGTCAGGACTGTGTCAAATATTCTATATTCTGCCCTTGGGTTTTTACGCCCCAGGTGCATTATCTTGCACTTATCCACATTAAATTTCAGTTGCCAGAGTTCTGACCATTCTTCTAGTTTTCCTAAATCCTTTTCCATTTGGCGTTTCCCTCCAGGAACATCAACCCTGTTACATATCTTTGTGTCATCAGCAAAAAGACAAACCTTACCATCGAGGCCTTCTGCAATGTCACTTATGAAGATATTAAACAAAATTGGTCCCAGTACAGATCCCTGTGGAATCCCACTGGTAACATGACCTTGTTTTGAATGTTCTCCATTGACTACAACCCTCTGTTGTCTGTCACTCAGCCACTGCCTAATCTACTCAACAATATGGGAGTCCATGCTCAATGACTGCTTAAGGTGCTCTCTTTCCAAGGAGAGATAGTACCCCCCAAATCCTGACTTAGGCCTCTTACCCAGTTAAGCCAGTATTCTCTGCTCTGCACTGATGAGGGGGCAATCATCCCAAAACAGCTGTCTGTACTAGATGAGGTACTAGCTCATTTAATACCCTTTCTTAAAGGGTCAAACATTGACATATAGGATAGCTGCCTTACATCTGGTAGGATTAGAAGGAGAGCTTGTTAAGACCTCATTTGCGTCCCTTCCTTCCCAGAGTTCCAGAGGAGCATGTATGGCCTATAAATCTCCTCACGCTGATTAAGGCGCTCTCTCCCCAAGGAGAGACATTAGTGATGAGCGGCATAAGCAATATTCAAATTTGCAATATTTTGCAAATTTTTGGCCGAATATTCGCCATAAATTAGCAAATTTGAGAATTCGTGATCTCCAGTCATTGTTTACTTGATTGCGAAAATCAGGCATGTAATATATTCACGATAAATTCACTAAATATTTGCAATTAGAATATCCAACACTATTCGTGAATACGAATATATAGCACTATATTCTAAATATTCTCAAAGTGGCGATATTAGCAATTAAAATTCGCGATTCGAATATTCACTCTCAACACTAAGAGACATTACCTTTCTTGTGATAGGCCATTCCAGAGCCCAAGAATCAAGCATCAAGTCTGATAAGGGTTTTTAAAGAGGACCTTTCACCAGAATTAAACTTCTAAAGTAACTATACATGCATGTAGAGCGGCGCCCAGGGACCCCCGTGCACTTACTGTTATACCTGGGCGCCGCTCCGTTCTCCTGTAATTGCCTCCGGTATCTTTACAGTTAGGCTACACCCAGGGGAACCTGCCGGCGCCTGCTTCTCCCATGCTGTAGCGCTGGCCAATCACAGCGCTCAGCTCATAGCCTGAGAGAGAGCTGAGCGCTGTGATTGGCCAGCGCTGCAGCATGGGAGAAGGAGGCGCCGGCAGGTTCCCCTGGGTGGAGCCTAACTGTAAAGATTCCGGAGGCTATACCGGGAGAACAGAGCGGCGCCCAGGTATAACAGTAAGTGCACGGGGGTCCCTGGGCGCCGCTCTACATGCCTGTATAGTTACTTTAGAAGTTTAATTCTGGTGAAAGGTCCTCTTTAAATTGTACAGTATTGACTTGGTAGAAGCCTTATTGTATTCACATCTCATCTTGTGCCTGCCCAAATATCTTGATTATTATACAAATACTGCATATACAGTGAAATCTCTGTGACAACCACCCAATACTGCATTGAAAGGTGCACCATAATAAAGTTACAAAGGAATATTACATTTATAGAATGTATGTAGATCCTACAAGGAGTTTTTGGCTATTTGCCTTTTCTTATTATTTTACATGTTTATTAAGAAAATACATTATACTAATTAACAAATCATCTGATGTTTGTGTGTTATAAATCTAGCTGTAGAGCATATTTTAACAATACCATATAAAATTATATAAAACTCACAATTTTAATAACCGTAATTATTTTATTTGCAGGTCCACCTGGTCCTCCGGGTATGTAATATTCCACTTTCTTAATTATTCTTATCTTTTAATGATTATACACCATCACTTCATGAATCACAGAAAATAAAACTCTGGCAATCCTATCTGGATGCTGGCACGTATGTAGCTAATCTGTTATTGCACACTTTGAATAATTATGCTGTTTGTCTGAGACTTTGTTCTTTTTGGATTTGCACTGAAAAGAATTTTGTAATGTTAGCTTGATAGAAGCAGTACAAGCGATTATTGGCCATTTGAGTATAGCAAGAAAAAGCAGATAGGCCTTAAAGGGGTATTCTGGTTTTGCAATTTTCACCAACAATTGACGGGAAACAACAAGTTATCACTTCCTAATAGTGATTGTTTATCTGTGATGCCCCGTTTTCCTGCACTGCATCATGGTCACTTGATATTTTCTGCTGTGTTAGTTCTCTATGTGAATGACATCACGTGAACATCTGAGGCGTGGAAAGCTTGAAGGCTCTGCTCTACCCTTTTGACGTAACATAATCAACAACCTTGTCTCTCAGGGCGGTTTTCTACTTATTCTCCTGGACCCCGCCATGTAGACATGACGGCAGCAATGATGCTGTGTCTTAGGCCGAATGCACACGGCCGTGTTCAGCGGCTGAGAGCGGTCCGTGGTTACACGGCCTGGATTCCTGTTGAGAGCAGGAGCGCAGGGCGTCATTGGTTGCTATGATGCCGTGTGCTTCATGCCGCCACAGCACTACAGTAATACACTTGTATAGTGTATTACTGTAGTGGAGCGGCGGCAGCAGGAAGTGCATGGCATCATAGCAATCAATGACGCCGTGCGCTCCTGTTCTCAACAGGAATCCAGGCTGTGTTACCACGGACCACTCTCGGCCACGGAACATGGCCGTGTGCATTCGGCTTTAGAATGGGGCTTTTCCAGCAGGGTTTCATGCAGGCTTGGATCTGTGACTTTTGAGCTGGGAGGGGAAGGAGAGGCAGAGACTTGATGCTACAGACACTCCCCATGAGTCTTCCGCTAGGAAGTAAACACAGGATGCAAGTCACAGATAGCAATTATGATGGATGAATCAAAATAAACTGAGCTCTTCATCATCTGACTTATAGAATGCAGTAAGGTTGAATTATGGTGTTATTTTTTTTTTTGTTTAACTGGAAAACCCTTTCAAGAGTACCACAGAGAGACACGTGATATGATATTATAATGTATTATGTGACCAATTGTTTTATAACCAATTTTACATGTCTATTAAAGGACTCCCTGGACTTGATGGAATGGATGGGATGCCAGGATTTAATGGTTCAGATGGGGTTCCTGGTCTACCAGGTCAAAAGGGGGAACCAGGTGCTCCAGGAAAAAGAGGGAAAATTGGTAAACTATTAACTTGTATCAGTGTGTGTTTTTTCAACCTTTTTTTCAAGTAACTACTTGATGCAATATTTAAAAGGTGTGCATAATCTAGATTTCTTTAATTAATTTTAACCTGATATATAGGCAACATATGGGATCATTTATCAAACTGGTGTAAAGTACATAGCAACCATTCAAATTCCACATTTCATTTTTTTACAGCTCCTTTGGAAAATGAAAATGAAATCTGATTGGTTGCTATGGGCAACTAGTCCAGTTCTACTTCACACTAGTTTGATAAATGACTCCAATATTCTTTTTCTTCTAATCTGTTTTTATTTTCTGATCGCTGATTTTTTCTGTACATTATAATGGGGTCAGCAATCTCGCTTGAGCTGCTACTCAGCTCTGTTAAGAGAACTTTATAGATATACAGTACTTGCAGACACATGGATCTAGGAAACTGTAGTCTGGAGATGACTGACTGACTTCTAGGGAAGAATGCTCTGTGACCTGTGTAGCTGGTGAGCTGTCACCACCACTGATTGTCAGTGGTGAATTATTTGCCATCTGTTTCCAGCTTTACAATAGCTGTGTTATCTTTCATTGTGATCCTGCTTGTGAAGTACCGAGATAACTGCTGAGAAGGTATCTGTAAAAAGTAGTGTCACTTCAATATTTTAGGAATTTATTTTAACAAAAGATAATGACATGGAAATATGTTTAACATAAATATGATAAAATAGCTGAAAAGTTTCTGATGATACATTCCCTTTAACGAAACCAATGACACATATAAAATTGTACCTTATGCATAAAATGACATAGCCCGAGATAGAGCCGAGCACTATCTCCATCAGTCCCATAGAATCTGTCAGTCCCCTAGGAGTAAATAGAGCAGTGGTTTCGCATAATTCCCAATATAGCTATAAGACCAGTATGTAAAAACTATGCTGTGTTATTCTATACATGTGACATAAACCAGGTATTTACTAGCTACGTACCAAAATTCTCAGCAGCACTGCCTGACCTGCACGGCTTACAACTTTTCTGAAAGATTGTCTTCCAGCAAATATATGGATAGTAAAGATTGTCATTGCTCCTTGAACTCCTCCTAAGGGACCGATATATGACGGACTAGTATATGGGGGTCCCCCTCACCGACCATAAACTTACTGACAAGTGGGTTAGAGCAGCCCTCACTCTTTTTAAGTGACTGAGGGCTGCCCTCCTCCACCACTGTCCAACATACATTTACTGGTCACCCCCACAATAATAAAATTCAGAACTGCACACGTGCCACGGGTTGCAGATGTGCATGGCTACATTTAAAAAAGAGAAATCTAATCTTGATTTTTCTTTTATAGATGTTGCCATGTACATCCGCATATTCGGTTTTCATATCGCGCAGGATGTTTTGTATCTTTTTCTGTGATTTTTGTTTAGTCTGGAGTATACACTTGAAGGAGTGGCAACTTCATGTGTGAATGTCTATTTTATCTTGGGAGTAGCATTTTTGTGCACTTTTGCCCCACCTATCCCACAGGCGACTTTGATAAGGTGGTACATGTAGCTGTGTGTGCTCCTCCTCTCATTGGTTGCTTGGTGCACATAGAGGTGACTAGGAGAAGCACATTATATGTGCAGGGTCTGCTCTCCTGAATCTAGATGCCCAATGGCATTGGTAGGTTTAGAGTAGGACCTGCCTGACTTAGACCACCTTGGCGCTGGTAGGCGGGCACAGATGTGTTTTGATCAAAATATATTGGCTTAGAGTTTCAGATTTTATCATATCAGAATGAGGGCTTAGTCCATATATAATGTTTGTATCTGTTGTATAAGTGCATTATTTTCTGTGATTTTACTCTGGTACCATTGACAGGAAGACCTTACTTTGTCCCTGGCAGTCATGTACTCTTTTCAAGATTAAGGTCAATGAATTTTACTACGTCTCTGTATCTGTGGAAGCTCCTGTTCATAACAAGGTTTTTCTACTTCACACAGTTCATTGACTGACGCATAAAACATAAATTTGTTTTTAAGCTACAGACACATTCAATATGTTGTACACTGAAGTAGAAAATGGTGCCAAGGACACTGCGTGATTTAACCACATGCTGCCTGCCCATAGAATATATATTGCGAGGTCAGGCATTCGTGCACAGATGCTTTAAAACTTCTGTGCAGAGACTGCAACTGCATGCTAATTGTTCTGCTGCAGGAACGAGGATCCCACTTTCAGTGACAGCAATTTTCCCCATAGAGAAAGCAGGGATGGTTTCTCTGCCTTCTCCATCGCTGCATAAACAGCTCTCAATGAGTGCTGTGTATCAGATCTGGCTTCCAGTTTCAGTCCCAATAGTTATGTGATCACCAGGGGCCATGAGTTTGTGTGAGCTGCTGGTTCTTAGCAGACCCAGATCATCTCTGCACAGAGTTTGTACACCAATGCACAACCTCTCTGGGGGCTGTATTCCCCCTGTAACTGAGGCTACTATGTAAGCCCCAGTTACAGGAGAAATAAGCAATAATAAAAAAAAAAGTAATATTAAATGTTCCCCAAATGTCTTGTATGGAAGGGCACAAAGTGGTAAAAATAAATAAAAGCATTTAAAAAATCTACAAAATGAAAAAAGTGTAAAAATAAAAAAGTCACCATATGCCACACAGCAGCTTCTAGACCGACTCCCAGCAACCATAATCTTCACATCCCATATATCAAAGTGACCATTATGGAATGGGGACATAATAAAATAAAATATGTTGCACATTGTCCTGTTTAAAATTTTTATTAACATTTTCCTGGCTATAAAAAAAATAAAAATAACAAAATACTAAAATAAGAGTGACATAAAAATAAAGCCCCATGTATGTCCAAATAGGCGCAAAAATAATAACTGAACAGAAAAAAAAGTTATGGCTTTCATGACGCATATATTATGAAAACGGAAACCGTGACATGTCAGGAAGAGGGGTAATTGACCAACTTAAGTGGATAATTACTATGGAATCAGCAAACTACTTTGAGAATTTCTGCAGATCAGAGACTATAAGAGGTGACATAAAATAATGTGACATTACATGGCGTATTTGTTTTTCTTTATTATTTAGGTGAACCAGGAATCAAAGGTGAACAGGGCGAAAAAGGAGAGAAAGGAGATCCTGGTGAAATTGGTTCCCCAGGAAAGGAAGGCATGCCAGGAAAAAGGGGTGAAAAGGGGGATAAGGGGGACAACGGTGACACATCTAATGACGTCCTCAATGAAGGTAGATATCAACCTCTGTTGCTTTATTAATATTAGTGGTTCCCGAAGAGTGCTGTCTGCTGAATATTTTGCATCCCATACATTTTTTCCAAAGGGAGCCAGTTCATATTTTTCTTTATTCTGATCACATGTGAACAATACTGCAGGTATGAAAGGAGAAATGGGACCTCCAGGCCCACCAGGGCCACCTGGTCCTCCTGGACCCATGGGTCCTCCAGGCAGGAAGAAAGTAAAAGTCCAGCAAGCCATACAAGAGTTCAGCACTAAATGCACAGGTAAAATAATACTTTATAGCTGTTATATTACAGATATTGCTGCTTTTTGTAATTTCAGATATGCTTAAAATGTTTGCCACAAATTACTCTATGTGGGGCAAAATAATCCATTAAAGTTTAAGGGGCTGTGTACCTTTATTTTTTATTTTTTTTGGTGGGGGGGTGGGGGTCATTAGGCAGCCTTCCCTTCTGAGCAGACCTGCAAAGGAAAGCGTACTTACCTATTTCCCAATGCTGGCTCCCAGCTCCTTCACTACATGGCCTCAGGTACTACTCTTGGCTCCTTATATGTAAACTTCCTGTTTGACGCCACCGAAGCCAATCGATGCAGTGATTGGCTGTTGCAGCTTCAAACAAGAAGTTTACATCCAGGGAGCCCAGAGGAGGAGCCAAAGCCATGGAGTAAAGGAGCTGGGAAGTACTTTAGGTAAGTATGCTTCCCTTTGCAGGTCTGACCAGGAGGGGGGCTGCCTAAAGCCCCCCCTACAAACACACCAAAGATTTACAACCCCTTTAAAGAGGACCTATCACCATTCCTGACATATCTGTTTTTGTAGCTAATTGTTTTCCAAATGAAATGGCATTTCTGGAGAATCTTTTCTAACTGCGTGTTGTTCCATTCCTCTATCACAGTGATGCCCAATCTTTGGCCCGCGGGCCACATCCGGCCCGCAAAGCTGTGTCACGTGGCCCGTGCTTGCGCACAGTTGCAGTACTATTATTAGTTTTGCTGCACAAGTGCTTTTAATGGTATAATGGGCAGTCGGGTCGGGCCCAACTTCTGTGCCTGGCTGGCGGCGAAGCACTGCCCAGTTAGTTACATAACCTAACCACCACCCCTGGCCCCACCCATCCGGTACTGCGCTATTCTTGCTGTGATGATCCAGACCCGTGACCTCAGCGCCGGTTCTCACGGAATCACACGGGTTGAGGGGATGACATGGGCCCGCGGCACATACTGGATGACGAGATTGTGCTAGAACGAGACAGCGGGAGCGGAGCAGAGTAGGTAAGTATTTTTTTTTGTATGTGTAAATGTGCACACACCGCTGGCATTATACTCACAGGGGGGGGGGCACCTGGCAGTACGGCACAGTGGCACGCCAGCATGGCACTGCCCGCCCCAGCCCCTGGGGTAAAATCATGAAATATATAGGGGCAAAATGTAAAAAATGTAATATATGCAGAGGGGGCAAAAAATCTAATATATACAGTGGGGGCAAAAAATCTAATATATACAGGGAGTGCAGAATTATTAGGCAAATGAGTATTTTGACCACATCATCCTCTTTATGCATGTTGTCTTACTCCAAGCTGTATAGGCTCGAAAGCCTACTACCAATTAAGCATATAAGGTGATGTGCATCTCTGTAATGAGAAGGGGTGTGGTCTAATGACATCAACACCCTATATCAGGTGTGCATAATTATTAGGCAACTTCCTTTCCTTTGGCAAAATGGGTCAAAAGAAGGACTTGACAGGCTCAGAAAAGTCAAAAATAGTGAGATATCTTGCAGAGGGATGCAGCACTCTTAAAATTGCAAAGCTTCTGTAGCGTGATCATCGAACAATCAAGCGTTTCATTCAAAATAGTCAACAGGGTCGCAAGAAGCGTGTGGAAAAACCAAGGCACAAAATAACTGCCCATGAACTGAGAAAAGTCAAGCGTGCAGCTGCCAAGATGCCACTTGCCACCAGTTTGGCCATATTTCAGAGCTGCAACATCACTGGAGTGCCCAAAAGCACAAGGTGTGCAATACTCAGAGACATGGCCAAGGTAAGAAAGGCTGAAAGGCTGAACAAGACACACAAGCTGAAACGTCAAGACTGGGCCAAGAAATATCTCAAGACTGATTTTTCTAAGGTTTTATGGACTGATGAAATGAGAGTGAGTCTTGATGGGCCAGATGGATGGGCCCGTGGCTGGATTGGTAAAGGGCAGAGAGCTCCAGTCCGACTCAGACACCAGCAAGGTGGAGGTGGAGTACTGGTTTGGGCTGGTATCATCAAAGATGAGCTTGTGGGGCCTTTTCGGGTTGAGGATGGAGTCAAGCTCAACTCCCAGTCCTACTGCCAGTTTCTGGAAGACACCTTCTTCAAGCAGTGGTACAGGAAGAAGTCTGCATCCTTCAAGAAAAACATGATTTTCATGCAGGACAATGCTCCATCACACGCGTCCAAGTACTCCACAGCATGGCTGGCAAGAAAGGGCATAAAAGAAGAAAATCTAATGACATGGCCTCCTTGTTCACCTGATCTGAACCCCATTGAGAACCTGTGGTCCATCATCAAATGTGAGATTTACAAGGAGGGAAAACAGTACACCTCTCTGAACAGTGTCTGGGAGGCTGTGGTTGCTGCTGCACGCAATGTTGATGGTCAACAGATCAAAACACTGACAGAATCCATGGATGGCAGGCTTTTGAGTGTCCTTGCAAAGAAAGGTGGCTATATTGGTCACTGATTTGTTTTTGTTTTGTTTTTGAATGTCAGAAATGTATATTTGTGAATGTTGAGATGTTATATTGGTTTCACTGGTAAAAATAAATAATTGAAATGGGTATATATTTGTTTTTTGTTAAGTTGCCTAATAATTATGCACAGTAATAGTCACCTGCACACACAGATATCCCCCTAAAATAGCTAAAACTAAAAACAAACTAAAAACTACTTCCAAAAATATTCAGCTTTGATATAAAGGAGTTTTTTGGGTTCATTGAGAACATGGTTGTTGTTCAATAATAAAATTAATCCTCAAAAATACAACTTGCCTAATAATTCTGCACTCCCTGTACATAGCTGACAAATGAAATATATATATTTACTGAGGGGGCAAAATGGATGTATATACAGAGGGGGCAAAAAATGTACCCGCCCACCCACACCCCCTCTGGACTCTCAGCCAGGCATCACAGCATGTCGAAGGAGAAGGTGAAGATGAGTCAGATGGGAGCAGGAGATCTATGAAGACTGGCGAGGTGTGGTAGTGGTGGAAGTGATTGGACCTGAGCCTGTTTCTTAATATTTGATCACCATGTCTTGTGCCCATGTGGGCCGCCTTGGTTGCTCCTTAGAACGTGCTTAGCAAAATTAATGCGTGAAAGAGGATAATATTGCACCACAATGCATTTTTAGAGAGTTTCCTGCATTCCACTCCTTAGTCTTGCTATGTCCAGAGATGTGTCACCATCACAGTAGTAATGCCCAAAGATGTGCCCCCTTCACAGTAATGCTCACATGCTCCCTTCACAGTAGTAATGCCCAGATATGCCCCCTGCACAGGGGTAATGCTCTGATGTGCCCCCTGCACAGGGTTAATGCCCAGATGTGCCCATTGCACAGGGTTAATGCCCAGATGTGCCTCCTGCACAGGGGTAATGCCCAGATGTGCCCCGTGCACAGGGGTAATGCCCAGATGTGCCCCGTGCACAGGGGTAATGCCCAGATGTGCCCCGTGCACAGGGGTAATGCCCAGATGTGCCCCATGCACAGGGGTAATGCCCAGATGTGCCCCCTGCACAGGGGTAATGCCCAGATGTGCCCCCTGCACAGGGGTAATGCCCAGATGTGCCCCCTGCACAGTAGTAATGCTCACATGTGCCCCCTTCACAGTAAAAATGCCCAGATGCGCCCGATTACAGTAAAAATGCCCATATGTGCCCCTTCACAGAAAAAATGCCCAGATATTTGCCCCTTCACAGTCGTAATGCTCACACGTGCCCCATCACAGTGTTTGCATTTCTTTCTGGCAAAGCTACCTGGTTCTGGCCCGCAAAATTTATACTATGTCTAGTGCGGCCCTCAGACGAAAAATGGTTGGGCACCACTGCTCTATCATATCTACAAACGGTGCTTATTACTAAATTTCCAACTGGGTGTTACCACTTGTCCTTGACATTGACTAATCAGAGCTGGCAATGGCAGACTGTGCAGCGATACACTCCTTTGACAAGGGGAATGGTAACTCCCAGTTAGAAATGTAATCCATAATATTTTAATAGGAAGAACAGTAGAACAACACAACATACAGTTATAGGAAAAGATGCTTCAGAATTGTTATTTCAAGGGTAATTCAAATAGTTACTAGACCACACAGGTCAGGAATGGCAACAGGTCCTATTTAACAACGAAACTACAGTTCAATCTACAGGCAGCATGTTATAGATCAGAAAAAGCTGAGCAAATTGACATATAGTTTTGTGGAAAAAAAAAATGTCAAGTGTAATTTGTATTTTATTCAATTATATCCATGTTCTATGTAGGTGGTCTACTCGGTGATTACAATGTTCCCTATATGAGTGGACATACAGAGATAGTGATCAATCACTGAGTAGGACCGCCCACTGGACTCCTACTCCTGAGCGCAAAGTAGGGAGAGCATTAGATAAAAAAATGAAAAGTTATACAGAATGTTTTCATAAAATTATATGTCAATCATCTTAGCGCCTCCTCCACTGTAAAATACTATTAAAATACCGCACAGTATTTTCAATGTGGCAGGCTCTTGAAATTGTCATCAAACATAAAGCAAAATGTCCTTATGTTACAGCATACATATTAGGACATCCTCAGACATCATCCACAACTCCCTAGTCTGTCAGGCAAAACTCCATCCTCCGTCAGCAGAAACTCCCTCCTACCCAGACATCAGCCAAAACTCACTCCTCCCTCATCCAAAACTCCCTCCTCCGTCAGGCAAACTCCATCAGTCCTCCTTCCTCAGACCAAACTCCCTCCTCCGTTAGGCTAAACTCTCTCCTCCGTTAGGCTAAACTCTCTCCTCCGTCAGGCTAAACTCCCTCCTCCGTCAGCCCAAACTCCCTCCTCCGTCAGTCCAAACTCCCTCCTACCTCAGACGTCAGCCAAAACTCCCTCCTCCCTCATCCAAAACTCCCTCGTCCCCCAGACGTCAGTCAAAAAATACCTCCTCCATCAGCCCTCAGCCCAAACTCCATCAGCCTTCAGAGCCTGGTTCGCCTACAAGTGAATAACATTCCTTTCCTTTCCTAACAGCAGATGGTTTCATAGTTAAGGGGTTAGAGTGCTGGCCTTGCGACCCCTGGTTTAAAAGTTCAAATCTTGCTGGCACCTTTAAAAAAAATTTGGGGGGGGGTCTGTTAATATTTGTACTATTGCTTGCTTGTACGTCAAACCCCAGTTGCATTGATTTGTGCCCCCAGAGCAGTAAAAAAAACAAATCATGACATATATGCCATCATTCACCCATCATAAATCTACCCACATCCTCTCATTTATCATTTATCTCTCTATCTATCCTGAATTATATGTAAGCAGACCTGTCATATTTATATGATAACGGAAAGAATATTTCATATGATAAATTGCGCTAAAATGTTCTTTGCTTACTAAACGGAATAAGTAATAGTACAAATATTAACAGACAAAAAAAAAAAGTGACGGTACCAGCAAGATTTTAACTCGCAACCCCTGGTTTACAAAACCAGCACTCTAACCCCTGAACTATGGAGCCATCTGCTGATAGGAAAGGAATCTCATTCACTTGTAGGAAAACCAGTCTCTAGCGGCTGCTGATGTAACGTGTGCTGGAGAGAATCCTGTGTATGTCTGCAGCTGAACGCGGAGTGCCTCCATTATACACCAAGGAAACTTGTATCCAGTACTGGTGCCTGGTATTAGTGTCCATAATATATATATAATGTGTGAAGACAATGGTGTGTGGTGCCAGCACTTGCTGTAAACATATTTTACATTCTATTACTACGGCTGATGGAGTTTAGGCTGAGGGCTGACACCTGACGGCTGATGGAGTATGGGCTGATGGAGGAGGTATTTTTTGACTGACGTCTGAGGGACGCGGGAGTTTTGAGTTAGGGGAGAGGGATTTTTGGCTGATGTCTGATGGAGGAGGGAGTTTGGTCTGAGGGAAGAGGACTGATGGAGTTTGGACTGACGGAGGAGGGAGTTTGGTCTGAGGGAGGAGGACTGATGGAGTTTGGGCTGACAGAGGAGGGAGTTTTGCCTGACGGAGGAGGGAGTTGTGGATGATGTCTGAGGATGTCCTAATATGTATGCCGTATTATGCAGTTCTTTTCAGCAGCTTTTTGTCTATTTCCTGCTTGATTGCATTAATCATGCAGTGTAGGTATATCTACCTCATAATTAAGAATGCTTATTGGTACATTTCTCGTATGGGGACAAACTGTAATAAATGCATTTTCACCAGAAAGTTTCCCTTTATACAGTAGTGCTTGAAAGTTTGCTAACCCTTCAGAATTTTCTATATTTCTGCATAAAGTTGACCTAAAGATAACCAAATCAAAATATTAGACTTGATCATTTATTTATTGAGGAAAATGATCCAATATCACATGTCTATAAGTGACAAAAGTATGTGAACTTTTGCTTTCAGTATCTGGGGTGACCCCCTTGTACAGAAATAACTGCAACTAAACGTTTCCAGTAATTGTTGATTAGTCCTGGTGGGTGGGGTTTCCTCCCATGAACTGCTTACTTCAGGTCCTTCCACAACATTTCTATATGATTAAGATCAGGACTTTGACTTGGTCATTTCAATACTTTAAAGGGAACCTGTCATGTGGATATTTAATTATAATCTAACTAATTATATACAATCATTAACTACTAAAAAGTACCTTAGATGTATTCACTTACTGGTGTGACAGATGGTTGCCTCATAATATACACACAAAGATGCCACATGCTGCATGCTAATGAGCTGATTTGAGTCCAGCGTGATGTCAGTGAGTCCAGCGTTTATTTAATTCAGAGCTATTGCCACTCTCCTGCCCACCTGCTGCTGATTCATATAGAAAATAACTGTAAATCAGCAGCAGGTAGGCGGGGAGAGTCAGGAGCTCATGAATATTCATGACTCATCTTTATCAGCTGGAGCTTTTCAATACAAGATGTTGGCAGATTGACTGGGTCAATTAAAGAAAGTGACCCAGCATTTTGCTAAGAGAATCAGTCACTTATTTATGTTGCCCTTAGTTAGGACAGCATAAAACTGGTGACAGGTTCCCTTTAAGTTTATTCTTCTTTAACCATTCTTTGGTAGGACGACTTATATGTAAAAAAAACATTTACCTAGGACCCCATTACCGAGTAAGCAAGAACTACCGTATGATTTACTCAGGTGCACTATCCGTACCTGCCAAAATTCGGAGGAACTTAATTTGGGAAGAAGCAAGCTGTCCCCTCTGACGCCCCTGTATGTTTTACCGCAGATTCTAGCTAAGCAGCCATTAGCAGTCACGAGGATATGGGTTTCTGTGAAACATCTCAGATTGGGAGACTTGGGTAGATCCAAGGCTAGTAATAATTTCTACAAAGATTTCATGGGCACTTTAGAGGCTCCTGGTGACATTCTACAATCTTGGGACTTTGAGAAATCCTGTGCTAAATTCCGGAAATCTAATCATCTCCCCCTGCCAGACCCTACATGGCTAGAGAACTATGTGATGCTTCCTAACCTGCCACGTAAATGCTTGTCCATGATTTATAAACAGATATCTAACAATAAGAACACTCAGGACCCTGCATACCTAAATGATTGGGAGCGGGAGTTAAACATAAAATTGGATGAGAGAAATAGAACAAGTATTCTGACCAATTCTCATGGTTTCTCTACGTGTATTAGAGTTCAAGAGAACTCATTCAAAACGTTATCAAGAAGGTATAGGACCCCGGAGTTTCTCCATAGAATTAACCTATCCCCTTCAGACAGATGTTGGAGGTGCTCCTCGGATGTTGGGAGCATCTCACACATTTGGTGGTTTTGCCCCAAGATGAAGGAGTTCTGGGCTAGAATAGAGGATATCATTAAGGTAGTTTGCCCTGAGAAGATTAAGTTGTCGGCCCCGCTAGTATTACTTTGGCTGCCAGATGGGAGTTTTAGACCGAGAAAAACGAGCGACCCATATGATAACTGCAGCCAAACTTTTGATCCCCCTGAAGTGGAGGGATGAGAATCCCCCATCAATAGCGTTGTGGTATGAGAAAATGGCGTATCTATGCCGTATGGAGGAGATGATCGGTTGGGAAAATAAGACCAGAGGCGCCTTCCTCAAAGTATGGCAGCCGTGGATAACACATATGTCAGAAAAGAGTCAGATTGACTTGAGGGTTTGACCCAATCACTAATTTGGGGTATCCAGACACTCATAGCTCCTTTAACTTTCTTTAGGAGTATGCTACCTCAGAATAGAATATGCTTTTGGTCGCACCCCCCCCCCCTCATCCCCCCCCCCTGTTCCCTCCTTCCTTGTTTCTGTTGTTACTCTATCCTCTACTGAGTCTGGGTATACAGTGTCCTATGAATCTACTCGATGTCTTGCCGTCAGGACTTGTGTTCCATGCCGCCTGTGTTGTCAGGCGTTTGCCTCTGATGCTGTACGTATCCTTGCCTTTGTCATGCAGGAACCTGGTTCCCTGGAGCACTGCATTGCTGTATACGATTGCTGTACTCATTGAGCTCTCTGTATAACATAAGTGTATGCTTATTTTTCTTTGTCATAAACTTCTCAATAAAAAGAGATTTGTTAAAAAAAAAAAAACATTTACCAAACTCGGTTTTTTTTACAGTAGAAATCAATTTTTGAAGTTATTATGCTTATAATAACTTCAGCTCATAGGAGCCAATAAATTCTAATACTGTACGGAGCGGTTTATGCGAATCGACTTTGTTTCAGTCAAAGTCGATTCGCTCATCCCTACTTATATGCTTAAGGTCGTTATCTTGCTGCATGAGATTCGTGAGATTCAGCTCATGGACAGATCTCCTGACATTTTGCTTTAGAATTTTCAGGTAAAATTCAGAATTAATTGTTTCATCAATGATGGCAAGGAGTGCTGGCCCAGATGCAGCAAAACCATGATACAACCATAGTGTTTCACAGATGGGATGAAGTGTTTTCTTTTCTCCAAACATTAAGCTTCTCATTTAAACCAAAAAGTTCTATTTTGCTCTCATCCGTCCACAATGCATTGTCCAGGTGATCTGGGAGGCTGTGGTTGCTGCTGCACGCAATGTTGATGGTGAACAGATCAAAACACTGACAGAATCCATGGATGGCAGGCTTTTGAGTGTCCTTGCAAAGAAAGGTGGCTATATTGGTCACTGATTTGTTTTTGTTTTGTTTTTGAATGTCAGAAATGTATATTTGTGAATGTTGAGATGTTATATTGGTTTCACTGGTAAAAATAAATAATTGAAATGGGTATATATTTGTTTTTTGTTAAGTTGCCTAATAATTATGCACAGTAATAGTCACCTGCACACACAGATATCCCCCTAAAATAGCTAAAACTAAAAACAAACTAAAAACTACTTCCAAAAATATTCAGCTTTGATATTAATGAGTTTTTTGGGTTCATTGAGAACATGGTTGTTGTTCAATAATAAAATGAATCCTCAAAAATACAACTTGCCTAATAATTCTGCACTCCCTGTATATGGAGTCAGTGTTATAAACATTAAAGGGGTATTCCCAAGCATGGCCATTCTGCTTGGGGACACCCTGTGAATATAAATCTAATTTAGACTCTATTTTTGAAATGTTTCTGTGGGGATTTGAACTCACAACCATCTACATTAAAGTCAAGAACCTTAACCACTGGGTTATACAGCTCAATGCTAAGTCATTGCTGTAAAACCCGAACTCTATAGCACAGTGGTTAAGGTTCTTGCCTTTAATGTAGAGGGTTGCGAGTTTCCCACAGAAACATTATAAAAATACAGGCTGAATAAAACTTAAATACACAGGGTGTCCCCAACAGTGATAATTTTGATTTTATTGAGAAAAAAAATGGAGCAAAATGTAAAATATGCTCACATAACACCCGTATTAACCCACACCAACCTTTTTAACTTGTGTAACCAGTATTTTTTGTTGGGAAAGGTGGCAACACTAACAGCACCCCCGCTCAGGTCGTCTATAGGCCCGCTCACTGCAGCAAGCTAAGCTTCATCAGGACTTCGTAAAAAAAAATGTTTTTTCTTTTCAGCGCGATATTCTGACCCTCATAACTATTTTTATAGTTATGTCTATGTCATTTTTTGCGGGATGTTCTGTCGTTTTGACAATACCATTTTGGGGTGTGTATGACTTGATCACTTTTTATTCAGTTTTCTTGGGATGAGGGTAAATCTGTGAGGGAGGGTAAGAATCGACAGAATGTAACTGTGTTGTTAGTACATTATTACAAGAATTGGGGCCCCACTTTTGATTTTGCCCAGGGCCACATTTTGTCTAAAACTGTGTGAGAATGGCTTTTAGTTGCTTCAAGGTTACCTTGGGTTCCTTTTTGACCTTGTGGACTATTACACTCCTTGCTGATGGTGTGATCTTTGTTGGTCGACCACTCCCTGAGAGAATAATGATCTTGAATTTCCTCAATGTCTACACAATCTGTCTGTGTCATGCTCTAATGAGGAACAACCACTGCTAGAAAGTATGTAAGCAAACACACAAGCACACAGGGCAAACATAGACAAGACATGACAGTGAGCATGGAACTGGATCAGCAGGTAAGGAATCAGTGGCAGGAAATACCACTGGACCAAGTGCACTGGTTTTACTTGGGAGCAAACCCAGAAGGCAGAGACACAGTGAGCCCCGTTCTTCACAGAGCCCCAGATGGTCCCGCTGCACTTGGCCACTTACCTGCAGAGACTGCTGGAGAAGCACCAGCAGTCCACACAAACGAAGACTGGAACCCAAGCAAGCTCCTGAAACCTGAACAACCGCACAGGACCAATAAGACAGGACTAACAGGAACCAGTACATAAGCAGCTGCCTGGATCCCCTGTAGAATGACACATGGTGTTCACAGGGAGAGCTGAACATAGACTCCCTCCAGAAAACCCAGGAGCCCTCTCATGAAGGCATAGACAGGACAAGAAGATGCCTGTTCCCCATGCATAGTTAGTCAATGGGCAAACAGACAGAGCTGCGAACAAGGCACGGACATAATAGACAGGACTAGCAAATGCCTGTTCCCCATGCATGGTTAGTCCATTGGCGAGCAGATAGAGCTGCAAACAAGGCATGGACATACTATACAGGACTAGCAGATGCCTGTTCCCCATGTGTAGTTAGTCCATGGGTGAACAGACAGACATGCGCACAAAACACAGACATAAAAGACAGGGCAAGCAGATGGCTGTTCCCCATGCGAAGTTAGTCCATGAGCGAACAGACAGAGCTGCACACAAGTCACGGACAAACCAGACAGGAACAGAAGCAATGTCTGGACTCCATGCAGGAGGACACATGGCAGTCGCAGTCTAGAAACAGAACAAAACTAACAAGTCATACAAATGGCAAGGAGACCTAGCACACTGATATAGAAAAGACACAGAAAACCAACCAGACAAGGCAGGAAGACCAGGTGACCTCTATGACATAGTAGGTGGCCACACAAACATGGCAGATGGAATCACCCAGGTCAAGTGCATAGCTCCTACATCCAGCAACGTTGGAGACAGACCCCCTCTAAACCCAGGAACACAGGTATATGAAGAGCACCTAGTGACCACACCCAGAAAAAGGCCATTAATCCCATCAGAACCAAACAGGGAGGGGAGCCTGCATAAACACAGAAGTGAAAGCACAGGATGATGTACTGAACGTTGCCCCTGCAAACCAGCATACACGGAGTCCACCGCAGCCAGTACGCCAGAGCACAAACAACCCGTGTCACAGTGACTACACTGTGACACTTACCAGAACCAGGACAACAGGGAGGGGAGCAAGCATACACTAGGTCATAGCAACCGGCCTACACGGAATCCACCACAGCCAACATGCCAGAGAGCTAATAAAGCCAGCAACATGGCAACCCGTGTCACAGTGAACTACACTGTGACAGTCTGACTGTGAATTTGTGGAGTCCTAAACTCTTTAGAGATGTTTTTTTTAAACCATTTCTACCCTGATGACCATCAACAACTCTTCTTCTGAGGTCCTCACAAATTTCCTTTTTTCATGCCATGTGTGATACCAATGCTGGATTGGTAGTGGAAGGGAGGTATATTTCCCCTAGATTCCTCTCCTATGTAAGTAGCAGGTGAAAGAATCTCACCTGTGAGGTAATTAATGAAGCAGCACTGAGGGTGGGGATATAACAGAGCCAGGAGGTCAGTCACTCTCTCTGCCTGGGGACACAGAAAGCATGTCTGTGTGAGTGAGCAAACTGTGAGTACTAGGTTGCTGATGCCTTGTTTTGGGAGCTGGCTGGGAGAAGCCCACCAGCGGATAGATAGGAACCTCTAATGTTTAGTAAGTGCCGGACAGGCAAGACTTTTCTTTTGTTGTTTTATTTTATTTGTGCAACCTGCTCAATAAACCTGGCTCCAGGCCAGCTTAAAACTTCTACCTTGGTGGCTGGTTGGAATTGTGTGAAACAGACAAGTGTCCTTTGACCCCAGCAAAGGCGATCCCGAGCTTATCCACCCACAAGTGGTGGCTTGGAGCGGGCAACACGTTAAAAGTCTGAAAATGGATAACGTAGTAAAGGCCCTTATACAGTCTGTGGCAGCCCAGCAAGAGGCAACCAGAGAACAACAGCGTACAAATGCAGCCCAGCAGGAGGCAACCAGAGAACAACAGCGTACAAATGCAGCCCAGCAAGAAGCAAACAGCTTACTGTCTGCACAGCTAACCACCCTAATAGAGGCCGCAAATAAAGACCGCCAAATCTTGCAGGATGTGGTGCAGCGTGTGGCAAGTCTTCCAGTGGTACAGCCAGGAAAAGAGCAGACAACTTTCCATGTGGGTAATTTTTTGCAAAAGATGACAGCAGAGGATGATGTGGAAGCTTACCTGGCTACATTTGAGAGGACAGCAGTGCGGGAAGCGTGGCCAAAGCCACGGTGGGCAGGACTGCTAGCCCCGTTTCTTGCAGGTGAAGCGCAAAAAGCTTATTTTGATCTGGAACCTGAGGCTGCCCAGGACTATGATAAACTTAAGTCGGAGATCCTGGCTCGGCTAGGTGTTACCCTAGCAGTTAGAGCACAACGAGTACATCAGTGGACATATAAAATGGATAAACCACCACGCTCGCAGATGTTCGATCTCATCCATTTGGCCCGAAAATGGCTACAACCCGAGATGCTATCAGCTGACGTCGTGCAGCGTGTAGTCCTCGACAAGTTCCTGAGGTCGCTACCCCCAGCCCTAAGGAAGCGGGTGAGCCACGGGGATCCGAATACAGCAGACCAGCTTATTGATCTGGTGGAGCGATGCTCTGCGGCTGAGGACCTTCTAACTAACTCTCAGCTCTCAACCCCACGGAGTCCGAGGTTTCCGGTTAAGACTGTTCCGGGGCTTAAGGGAACTGGGAGAAATGTAAAGACTTTAAGTGAAGAAGACAATGAGACTGTGGGCTCAGGAAAGCCCAAAGGGTATAATGTTGGACTAAACAAAGGTCCCATAAGATGTTTTCGGTGTAATGGGTTGGGACACATTGCAGTGAACTGTCCTATGACTACTGAACCTATGCAATGTGATGTCGCCTTTATGAAAAAACGCATGTCTATGTTTGCGCAAATGGTGTGTGCTGCGGCAGGTTCAGACAGGGCAGAAAAACATTTGTGTGAATTAAAAGTGGATAATAAGAGTGTGACTGCGCTGCTAGACTCAGGGAGTGTAGTAACTCTGGTGAAAGCAGGCCTTATAGCCCCCTCTGACAGTCAATCAGACACGTTCACTGTGACTTGCGTACATGGGGATGTATGTGAATACTAGACTACTCTTGCTTATATTACCACACCCTATGGGTCTGTGTGTCATAAAGTTGGAATAGTCCCAGCACTACTGCATGAGGTTATTCTTGGGAGAGATTTTCCACATTTTTGGAAATTATGGGAATCCAAGTTGGAAACCAAAAAAAGTACACCACAGATATTGACAGCATCTGATATAGGCCCAGAACTATTAGAGGATTCCCCACTAGGGGATGTAGTTGAGCTATCAGCAGATAGCTCCACCCCTTTTCCATTCTCTGTTATGGCAGGGGATCTAGATGAGTCCACATCAGAGACTGAGACTGAAGGGGTAACACTTCAGGGTATGCCTGACCTAGACGTTCGGAAAGACGACTTTCAAAGTGAGCAAATGAAGGACCCCACCCTTACACGGGCCATAGAGAATATAAAAGTGATAAATGGGAATCCTGTGGAGTCTGGGGCTAGGCTGGCTTTTCCCTACATGGCTCTAGAGAACGATTTGTTGTATCAGATAGACAAGAAGAGAGAGGAGGTGGTACAGCAGTTAGTGGTCCCAAAGCCCTACCGGAGAACTGTTCTGGATCTGGCACATGGACACATTATGGGTGGCCATTTGGGGATCCAGAAAACTACTGAAAGGATTTTAGAGAGGTTTTTCTGGCCTGGAATGCATGGAGACATTAAAGCATATTGTGAATCCTGCCCTCTGTGTCAGATTACAGCCCCTATGCCCCATTTCCGTAGCCCTTTGGTGCCCCTGCCAATTATTGAAATACCCTTTGAGCACATTGGGATGGATTTGGTGGGTCCCCTAATAAAGTCAGCTCGGGGTCACCAGCATATCTTAGTCATAATGGACTATGCTACCCGTTACCCCGAGGCCATACCTTTGCGCAATACCTCGTCAAAGACCATCGCAAAAGAACTGGTCCAGGTGTTTAGTCGGGTTGGTATTCCAAAAGAAATACTCACAGACCAAGGGACGCCCTTTATGTCTAATGTCATGAAGGAACTTTGCAGGCTTTTTAAAGTTACCCAGCTACGTACGTCAGTCTATCATCCCCAAACTGACGGATTGGTGGAAAGATTTAATAAAACCCTAAAACAAATGCTGAAAAAGGTGGTAGATAAAGATGGCAAAAATTGGGACTTTTTGCTTCCATATCTGCTGTTTGCTATAAGGGAGGTACCACAGTCATCCACAGGGTTTTCACCTTTCGAGCTTGTATATGGTAGACATCCACGTGGTTTATTAGATGTGGCTAAAGAAACATGGAAAGGACAGGTCACACCGTACAAAAGTGTAATAGAGCACGTTTCCCAGATGCAGGACAGGATTTTATCAGTCATGCCAATTGTTAAGGAACATATGGAATTGGCTCAAGGAGTACAGAAAATGATTTATGATAGAGGGGCCAAGATTCGAACATTTGCGCCAGGGGATCGAGTACTAGTTCTCGTCCCCACCGTGGAGAGTAAATTCTTGGCTAAATGGCAAGGTCCATTTGAAATAATGGGAAGAGTAGGTGAGGTGAACTATAAAGTATACCAACCAGGTAAAAGGAAGCCAGAACAGATTTACCATATAAATCTGTTAAAACCTTGGAAGGACCGGCCAGTCCTGGCAGCAGCACTTGCTCCAACCATCAATAATGGGGCAGCAATACCTGCTGTCAGAATAGCCGAAACTCTGTCCGATGTCCAAAAGAAGGAAGCTAGATTGTTGGTCGCTCAGAACAGAGAATTTTTTTCAGAAAAGCCGGGACAGACATCACTCATAAAACATGACATCATAACTGAACCTGGGGTTAAGGTCCATGTAAAACCTTATAGGATTCCTGAGGCCAGACGAGAAGCAGTCTCAAAAGAAGTAAAAGATATGTTGGAGTTGGGAGTAATTGAGGAGTCTCATAGTGAATGGTCAAGCCCGATTGTGTTAATTCCAAAGCCTGATGGTACCATAAGGTTCTGTAATGATTTTAGGAGGTTAAATACTGTGTCTAAATTCGATGCATACCCTATGCCACGAGTGGACGAACTTATAGACCGACTTGGTACAGCCCGTTACATTACGACCTTAGACCTGACAAAGGGTTATTGGCAAATACCCCTGACGGACGCTGCCAAAGAGAAGACAGCATTTTCCACACCTGACGGCCTATTCCAATATGTAACTATGCCTTTTGGACTACATGGGGCTCCTGCAACATTTCAGCGGCTAATGGACAGAGTGTTGAGACCACATAGACAGTACGCGTCTGCTTATCTTGATGATATAGTGATACACAGTGCAGACTGGGAAACACACCTACTCAAAGTACAGGCAATGATTGATGATTTGAGGAGAGCACGGTTGACTGCAAACCCCAAGAAATGTAGCATTGGCCTAGAAGAAGCCAAGTACTTGGGTTACATTATTGGGAGAGGGGTAGTCAAGCCCCAAGTTGACAAGATTGAAGCTATACAGAACTGGCCCCGCCCTGTAAATAAAAAACAAGTAAAGGCATTTCTGGGGATTACTGGCTATTATAGGCGGTTCATACCCAATTTTGCAGCTATAGCAGTTCCCTTAACTGATCTCACCAAGGGAAACGGGTCGGTGATGGTAAAATGGAATTATGAAGCAGAAGAAGCGTTTCAGACTTTAAAACAGGCTCTTTGTTCCCAACCAGTATTGATGACCCCTGACTTTAGAAATGAATTTGTGGTACAGACAGATGCTTCCAGCTCAGGAATAGGGGCAGTGTTATCACAGACTGTTAATGGAGAGGAGCATCCTGTGCTTTACTTGAGCCGCAAACTAAATAAGCATGAGAAGAACTATGCAGTTGTAGAGAAGGAGTGTTTGGCCATAAAGTGGGCCATAGAATCACTCAAATACTACTTGCTGGGTCGGAAGTTTCACCTGGTCACTGATCATGCCCCTCTGAAGTGGATGAACCTGAACAGAGAGAAAAATAGCAGAGTGATAAGATGGTTTTTGGCTCTGCAGGCTTACAGTTTTACAGTGGAGCACAGGCCAGGAAAGTGGCAAGGAAATGCAGATGCGTTGTCACGTGTGCATTGTCTGCTGGTTTCAGTTGCTCAGACCCACTTGCCTGAGCAGAGGGGGGGGGGGGATATGTGATACCAATGCTGGATTGGTAGTGGAAGGGAGGTATATTTCCCCTAGATTCCTCTCCTATGTAAGTAGCAGGTGAAAGAATCTCACCTGTGAGGTAATTAATGAAGCAGCACTGAGGGTGGGGATATAACAGAGCCAGGAGGTCAGTCACTCTCTCTGCCTGGGGACACAGAAAGCATGTCTGTGTGAGTGAGCAAACCGTGAGTACTAGGTTGCTGATGCCTTGTTTTGGGAGCTGGCTGGGAGAAGCCCACCAGCGGATAGATAGGAACCTCTAATGTTTAGTAAGTGCCGGACAGGCAAGACTTTTCTTTTGTTGTTTTATTTTATTTGTGCAACCTGCTCAATAAACCTGGCTCCAGGCCAGCTTAAAACTTCTACCTTGGTGGCTGGTTGGAATTGTGTGAAACAGATAAGTGTCCTTTGACCCCAGCAAAGGCGATCCCGAGCTTATCCCCCCACACATGATACACTTCCACAAACATGTTTTTTGAAGATCAGACTTTGGCTGGGTTCACATGTTTTTGTTATACATGTTCGTTCACAGGTCCTCAGACAGAGGCCATACAGTGCCATCCATTACCATGCAATATTTTTTTTTACAAAAATCAGGTGGATGATTTTCTGGATATCATTTTTTGAAGTCACTCTATCTATTCTACTTCCTGTCCTGCCTCCTTTGTTTGGACTTTTAGCAAATAGCCTTGCTTGACTTTCTAAGTAAGACCATTAATGTGACCAGATAAGCTACCCTATAGTAGTAAATTAGAGCATCGCACTTTACACTAATCAATGCAATGCTTTTCTGTGAGCAGTAAAAACGGAGCTGTCATATTGTCATACCAATTTTACCAGTGTTGGACTGGGGTTCCTGGGGCCCACCAGAGGAAATTATTCTTGAGGCCCAACCTCCATATCATCAATGAAATCAAGTATTTTGAATCAAAGAAATAGAGCCTAGTGGCAAGTGATTAGTTACAGAGGCTGACTTTTCTCCTAGACCTTTTGGACCTACTATGAACCTCTTGTGCTCTGGTGAGCCTGTCTGAACCTGAATTCTACACCTACTATTATATTGGCAGATTCCCCTCACAGCCGCAGTAAACTGATCTATAATCTGCAATCTATATTGTGCTGACTGCTATAGACCCATTTTTTGTATTTCTTTTTCAATGGTATAGTACTGCCAAAATGAAAACAAAAAACAAAAAGTCTTTAAAAATGTGTACTATGAATACTTAGTTTAAAAAATACCTCTTTCTGGCAGATGCTCAGAAAGGGTGTTCATTTCAGCAAGGGTTATGTGACCGGCCGTTGAGAAAATAAATTCTTTACAAAGACTATAAATGTTTATAGGACTTAGGAAAGAGTGGATCTCTGGAACCATGGCTCTAAGCATTTCTTTTTTATCACACAGCAGGTCCACAACATGTACAGTATGTATAGCCTTGGAGATGCACATAGGAGTGCTTGTAGAACTACTGTAGCTATATTAATGCCATATCTTTCTGTGTTCATTTCTACTTTGTTATTCCCATAGAACCCCTTAAACTCGATGTGGTTTTTCTCATAAACATACACTGAGATAATTGAAGCCAGTCTTATTTATTAAGCTGCATGTCACATACACAGAATTCACCACTGTGTAGCAGCAGATACATAGAGTTAACATACTGTAACTGCAAGTACTTTTATATCTTGAAAACTTGTGATTTCGTCACCAAAACCCAAATATGTACTGACGACTTTAGATGTGCTACTGTCATCGTCCTTGACTCTTTCGCTGGGACAGATAACATCTTGAGAGAGAGATTTCTGATTATTTCAAATGTTAATGTGTACGTTAGTCAGGGCCGGACTGAGACTGCTGTTCAGCCCTGGCATTTGACAGCACTCACATGTTGTGTGGTGAATGCGGCATAGGTTTGTGCTCTTGTGGGTTATAGGTGATCAGGAGGTAAGTCACATTTACTGAATACAAATTGTTGTAAACTGCATTCACCGCAGAGTTTGGAGGGACGCCATGTGGAATATAAATTGCTTTCAACAATAATTTGTATACATCTTGACAGAAAGCACGGCTAGATTTGTAAGTCTCCATGGTCTCCATTACACACACTGAAGCACATGCTGCCCATATACGCATGCTTTTCTAGATATAGATATTGTAAGGGATTGCTCTCTCTCAGGGGGTCGCAATCACAGACTTCTTTGCAGTCAGCAGATTTAAAGTCCAAATAATCATTTATTTTGGCACTTCAGCACAAACATAACAGCAAAATAAACACCTGCCTGTCTAGGCACTTGCTAATACAAACATCATATCCCTGACTCACCTAAAGAACACAGCTTAGGGTCAGTGTCTCAGGCTCCAAGCCCTTAGTCGGTCCGCTCATCAATCAACAGTCCACACTGGGAAGAGATCAGGTTTCACATAGCCTCGTGGCCCCTCAGCCCTCCTGGCTGAGACCACTCAGCGCCTCTGCTGGTCTCTGTTCCAAATCACTCTCTCCCCAGACTGACAGTCTGGGATGGGCTTTTACTTCCCACTAACGATCCCAGGTGGATTACACCTGGTGATCCCTCATGCTAGGGGAAAATCTACCCTGGAATGAGGTGGATTGGAAAGGTCCCACTACCAAACCTACCTTCCCAATCCAAATAAAATCCAGCCCATATAACAAATAAAGAAAAATAGCTCTAGCAACAATGCTTTCTGAAGCCAGCGCCATTCTGGATCTTACTTACCTCACCCAGTTGAGGAATCTGGGTGAGAAATACCCCTCTTCCGGGACTTTACCATACCCTTCACTGTTCACATCACCACATATTCCCACCTCCTCTCCAGACCAGAGGTCTGAGCATTTTCAGCCAACATCATATCATGCCTTCTGGAAGATGTGGCTAGTGTCACCTTTTTCCCCTTATTCTGCCACACCCAGGCCAGCAGAGCTTGGTTTGTCACCAATACTGACTTTCTATCTAGCAGATAGTATCTAATGGACGCCAGTGTCCATCTGAAGGCCAAACACTCTTGTTCTACTCTTTTATGAACGACGATGATATACTCTCGCACTCTTTGACTCTGGCGTCCATGCTCCCTTTGTTTCTTATTTTATCGATAGATAGCATCTCTCTTTTTTATTTACTCTTAAAGTTTAGATCTTGGCTTCTGGAACTCTTTTCAGAGTATGTTTTTATATGATCGACAGGCTCTCCCTTTGGATTCTCTGGCTCTCGCACATGCTCATGCACTTTCTTTGACTGCTGCAGCTCTTGACTAAGTCAAGTCAAGTTCTTCCCAGTCATGGTCGTGTCCAGACACTTTCTCCTTTGCTTTAGAGAGCTCCTTCAGCAGAGCATGCTTGTCACCGCTCGCTCCTTTTAAACGCATCTGGTTCACTTTTTTTTTCTTTTCAGCAGGGATTTTCTCAGATTTGGTGGCAGTTTCAGAGTCCTCTACCTCTTCAGTGGCTTTTTCCACTTCGGCTGACTCTCCTTCAGCCTCTTCTTTGGGCTCTACAGCATGTTTGATAGCCTTCTCATCCTTCTTAGACATGGCATCATATACCTGCACCATTAATTTATCCTTTTCTTTCTCATCGAGGTTCGACGTACGGGGAATATTGGGGTCCTTTTCAGACTCTTCATCTTCCTCTTTTGGCATTCCCTCCAGAGGGTCACCAAGTACATTGTTCTCTATTTGTGCAATCTCCAGGAGAGCTATCTTGGAGAAGTAGACAGCATCTGGATATTGGTCATCCATCTCACTGTATTTAATCCCTAGATGGCTATGGACCTCCTGGAATGCATTGGGGACGGAGCAGACGTTTCAGACCAGGTCCTGGCTACTCACTGCCATGATTCTCTTGGCTTCTTCATGCTTATCAGCGCTTTCAGCCTAAACTTCTTCTATCTTCTCTGCCTGGCCGGCACCGCAGTGCCACCATCTTCAGACCCATTCTCAACAGGTGCTGACTCGGATTTCTTGGCATCTTCTACCTGGCGCTTAAACTGTTTCATATGCACCTTACTTTTCTCTGAGCGACAGACTTGTTTACTTGCAGCCTCTCTTTCTTTTGTCTCAGTATCAAGCTGTTTCTCCAGTTGTGCAATCTTTGCTTCTAAGGCCGTGACTGATGCTTTAAATTTGGCTTCAATAGAGTCTTCCAATTCTTGCAATTTTGTTTTTGTTTTTAACCCCTTGTTTTATTGCCCCAATTACTGATGGGCATTCTCATTCTTCTGAGCATTATTATGTTCGGCATTCAGATCAACATTCATCTGGTCAATTTGGAGGGTAGCCTTTCTTTGTCGTTGGCCATTTCAGTATAATCCTGTTGGGCTTCCCTTTTGGCCTGCTCTGCCGTAGCAAGCTCCTCCTGCATATGGATCATCTCCGTCTCCAGAATTTTAAGTTTCTTTTTATTTTCTTTAGATTGATTTAAAATATCATCCCTGGATGCTCTAGTATCTTCCAACTCTCTCTGGTAATCCTTCAATTGCGTCTGCAACTTACATAGTTGTTTAATGGCGTCTTCTCTAGTTGCTACAGCCAATGAACGTTGCTTTCTTTCATCTTCAAGCTCTGCTTCCATTTCAGTGCGCAGCTACTTGTTAAGCCTTTCTAACTCAGTCTTCATTTTAAGGGCCTCTTCCAGAGAGCATGCTAAGGAGAGCGCTTTGACCTCTCTTTCACGAGCCTCTGCTTCAGCATGGTCACGTTCTTCTGCTTGCTCCTTCGGGATGGTCAGACCGGCCAGGAAGTCTTCCACTGCCTAGGTATAGTTCTCAGACACTATACTGACTTCTCCCCACTCATATCCTGAACCCGCTCAGGCTCTCTTTCATTTGCCTGGTTTGCGTTGTACGTTACAGCATCTTCATCAACACTACACATGATCTCACTACCCATAGAATACTGTAGAGACTGCTTATCCGCACCTGGTATGTGTGGTACCCCCTCTAACCATGCCACACTTTCCTGCACATTTATTACAGTGGGTTCCCTCAGTGGTGTGCTACCAACATTATCAATCAGCATTGTCAAATTACATACATTTTTACCAGCAGGGGAAGCTTCTTCCCCGATCACAGCCTGCAAAGGAAAAGGGGTGTCGTCATCACAATTACATATTTCACATAACTTCACATTTTCATTAGGCCTTTTCTCAGTAACCACATCTACTTCAGATTTTACAACACTTCTGTCAACCCCAGGTTTCACTATCCAGCTTCCTCTTACACGGGTTAGCATAGGATCCCTAGCCATTCCAAAGTTACCTCTTCTAACTGACAATTCATTTTGCACCTTATCTGCACCATTGTTACCAATGGTCATCTCCTTCACACCTTCATTTAAAGGGATAGGCCCTAGTTCTGCAAAAGTTTCCCCACAACTCCCAGAACAAGGGGAAATCACGGCCCAACACTACACCATGCATGAGCGTATTTGCAACTCCAAGTTCATAAGTCCCAGTTCCCACTGCAGTCACACACTCAGTGAGGGCTACAGGATACTCCTTGCTATCCCCATAAATGTCCAGCACACTTAACATTTTGTCCAGCACAGCTACCAAGCTGGCATGTACCAGGCTCACCTGGCTCCGTGTGTCCAACAACGCTTAGACGGGACTGCCATCCACCACAATGTCACACATTTTATTTTTTATTTTTTTTATTTAACAATTTTTATTAATTTTGAGAAGACATAAATGTCAAAAGATCAGGGAATGAAATACATCAAGGAAAATGTAACATCAAATGATTATCCTATTACAAAGAAGAAACAAGTAATTGTCTGTAAACATAGTTGTCATACCAAGAAGATATCAAGACAACAATCTTAAAAGCATGTCAAGAGAGGTGCACGGGTACATACCATAATGTTAGCTACAATACTTTGTGTAAAGTTCCTATAAGACTTCCATAGAGTCCAGATTGAGAGGAAAACATTTCTAGAATGGATTCCCAATGTGAGATCTATGCCAAACAGTAAAACTGGTCTACCTTGTTGATCAAATGGTCAACGCTGGGTACATCAGAAGAGCGCCAGAATGTAGGTATTAATAGGCGAACGGCTGAGATTAAGAAGAAGAAGAGGGATGCTTTATGAGTGTCAACTCCCTGGATGCCAAAGGATAAGAGAGCTATTTCAGGAGAACAAGGGAAATTTGAAAGGCAAATTTTGTTACTCAGACGAAAGATCTCTTTCCACCGAGCAGCTATAAGAGGGCACTTCCACCATATATTAATGAACATGCCTCTATCCGATCTGAATCTCCAGCATAAGTCTGGGATGGTAGGAAAATAAAGAGAGATCTTATCCGGGGTTCTGTACCACCGGGACAAGACTTTGTATCCATTTTCTTGCACACGGACACATCGCAAATGTTAGTGGGGGGTTCTGAAGAGTCTATTAATTTCAGCTAGTGAGAATTGCCTCTCTAGATCTTTTTCTTATTGGCCTATTACAGCTGGTTTGACATCCAGGGAAGGGAGACCCAGTTTGTTATACAGAGTGGAGATTAGTTTAGAGGGGTATCTAAAAGAAGTCAATAGACTTTCAAACCAATCCAGGGGATTCTGGGTATTAAAAGGTTTAACCCAATGAGCAACTTCCTTTCTAAGGGAGTTGAGGAGTAAACTATGTGAAGGTGGGATACCCAATTTCGACCCCAGCACCAACTCTGAAGGGATGCAGCCCTCTGCGTCCAACAGATCAATTATCAAAGTAGGGGAAGATCTGGCCGCAAGAGAACAAGATTCCCTGAGGGCTTTAGGGGTAAGAGAAATTACATCTATAATTTGGAGAAGAGGGGATGGTATAGCAAAGGGCTTATGAGTGGCATAGAACCTAGGGGTGGGCGATATAGGCGATATTCAATATAAATTTGTGCCACGATATGGATTTTGAGCATATTGCTTATATCGCCGGACCGCGATATGATCGCGCTCTATGCGGGCACCATGTTCTCCTGAGCCGGCACAGTGGAGAAGGAGGGAGTCCCTCCCTCCCCACTGTGCACGGCTGCCGCTGACCACCAATGAGAAAAGAGGAGGGGGGGAGGGACTGACAGTAAATCATTGAGTTTTCACGATCTCAGTGAGAGCGTGAAAACTCAAATCCAATGGTATATTCTAACCCCCAGGCCTTCCCATGGTGACAGGAACGCTTGCCTAGGGGTTAAAATATACAAGACCACGCCGCTCACAGGAGCACATTTATAAACTAAACAGTAACTTTAACTTTAATCAGCGACTCTTTACTTGTATACCATTCTCTGTCTTCGGTAACAGCAGGCAGTGCGGGCGGGCGGCGCTCACTCACTGACGTCACGCGCCTGCTCCTCCCACTAGGCGGCGCAGGTGCTTGACGTCAGTGAGTGAGCGCCGCCCACCCGCACTGCCTGCTGTTACCGGAGCTAAAACAGAGTACGGTATACAAGTAAAGAGTCGCTGATTAAAGTTAATGTTTAGTTTATAGATGTGCTCCTGTAAGCGTCGGGGAGGGGGATCTGTGGATGGCACTATTTAGGGGAGGGGGATCTGGGGATGTCACTGTTTAGGGGAGGGGGATCTGGGGGTGTCACTGTTTAGGGGAGGGGGATCTGTAGGTGTCACTGTTTAGGGGAGCGGGATCTGTGGATGGCACTGTTTAGGGGAGGGGGATCAGTGGATGGCATTGATTAGTGGAGGGGGATCTGTGGATGGCACTGATTAGGGGAGGGGGATCTGTGGATGGCACTGATTAGGGGAGGGGGATCTGTGGATGGCACTGATTAGGGGAGGGGGATCTGTGGATGGCACTGATTAGGGGAGGGGGATCTGTGGATGGCACTGATTAGGAGAGGGGGATCTGTGGATGGCACTGATTAGGGGAGGGGGATCTGTGGATGGCACTGATTAGGGAAGGGGGATCTGTGGATGGCACTGATTAGGGGAGGGGGATCTGTGGATGGCACTGATTAGGGGAGGGGGATCTGTGGATGGCACTGATTAGGGGAGGGGGATCTGTGGACGGCTCTGTTATGGGAGGGGGATCTGTGGATGGCACTGATTTGGGGAGGGGGATCTGTGGATGGCACTGTTTAGGGGAGGGGACTCTGCTCCCTGCTGCTGTGTGCACTATGCACAGAGCAGCAGGGAGAGTATAAAGTCCTATTCACCCTAATAGAGCTCTATTAGGGTGAATATGACAAGGGTTCTAGCCCTTAAGGAGGCTAATAAATAAAAAGTAAAAAAAAAAAAAAGTTTAAACACCCCCCCAAATATAGAAAACAATATATCGCGATATATATCGCATATCGCACATTCTTAAAATTATATCGCAATATAGATTTTAGGCCATATCGCCCACCCCTAATAGAACCACCCCTATACTTTTATGGTGGTGCGTGCAATAGGATTAGGGATTAAGAAAGGGTCCAGAAGCGTTCGGCCCGCAACTAGGCCCTAAGGGAGGAAGGAAAGTATATATTTTCCAAGGGGAGGCCATTGCTTATTTGGGGTAGGATCAGAGCCAGTCCACCACTCTACAGAGGTGAATAGCTTTTATATAAAATTCAGGGTCAGGAAGACCTATTTCCCCAAACTGTTTGGGCTTATTCAAGGTAGAGAAGGAAATTCTAGGTTTCTTTCCTTGCCAAATGAAATGGCGGATATGGCGATTCAAGGATCGGAAGTATGATTTAGGGGTTGCAATCGGAAGTACCTAAAGTAACTAGGTCAGCTTTGGGATCACTAATGACATCACTAGACTTTTTCTACCAAACCATGATAGGTATGGGAAATCCAAAGGGTCCAGCTGGGCAACAATAGATCTCAGGAGGGAGTGTAATGAACGTGAAAAAGATCAGACAAGAGTGGGGATACTTTAATACCTAAATAAGTTAACTGTTGAGAGGACCAATTAAATGGGGAATCTAATTGGAGGGCTGAAATGAAAGTATGGGAGAGGCCCATGTGTAGAATCTGGGACTTATGCGGTTTAACTTTAAAGTTAGAGAGAAAGACGAATTTCTGTAGGAGGGATGTAATAAAGGGAAAGGATTCAATAGGATATGTGGTGAGGATCAAGAGGTCGTCGGGAAAAGCCGCTAATTTAAATTCCTGAGATCCCACTTTTAATCCCAAGATATCTTTCTCCTGTCTCAAGGCCCGCATGAGTGTTTCCATCACCAGGACAAAGATAAGGGGAGAAAGGGGGCATTCCTGGCATGTCCCATTCTTAATAGAAAATCGGGCGGAGGTGAGGTTGTTTACCAGGACTGAAGCAGAGGAATGTTTATACATAGCAAAGATAGCGTTAATATATGGGGTTGGGAAATGAAATTTAGATTAGGTATGTTTAATATAGGACCAGGCTATTTGGTTGAATGCTTTTTCAGCATCAGTACTAAGGAATACTAAGGGCAATCGTTTATGTGAGGTATAGAAAAGGGAAGGGCCGGCGTCATAACCCGGCATCCCCGGGCAAGTGTCGGGGCCCAATGCTCCTGGGGGGGGCCCACTGAGCTGCTATGAGCACTTCCATCAATACAGATGGGAGCTCTCACTGCTGTCATTTCACTTACGCAGTACCCCTCTGGTGGGCCCTCTGAGCTGCAGAGACTCAGAACACTCCCCCTCTACACAGGACATGCTGCCTGAGGAGAGAGACTGGAGGTCTGGAGCAGAGAAGTGTGAAGACAGTCTGTGAGTGAGTCTGCACTGTGACTGTCTCTTGTCTGTGGGATAGAAGGAAAGGGGGGGGGGCTCTTCGATCTGCTGCTGCTTCATTCTATTTAGTTGTTTTACTGTTTCATTAAGCAGTTTGTCTCCATGACACCTGCCCCCCCCCCACATATCCTGTCCTATCTCATCCTCATGGAGTCCCTGCTGTCTCCTTTCCTCCCTCATGTATCCAGAGCTCCTGTCCCACCCTCCTATCTCCTATTGCTGCCCTGCACAGACCTCCTGCCCCTACTACTTGTATGAATCCCCCTCAGAGCCCCTTCCACCTACTTGCTGTGTCCACCCCTCCTGTCCATCCAGGGCCCCTGTCTCACTCCTCTGCCTCTCATTATGGTGGCATCTGAACAGCATTCACCATAAGGACCTTCTAACGTCACAGGGTCATGTGACTGTGCCCCCCACCCCGTACTGTGCCCCTTTATACCCTGCATTGTGCCCTCTTACCACACCTTGTGCAGTGCCCATAGTCATTCCCTGTACTGTGCCCTCTTATACCCTTTTATCCAGTCACTGTATGGTGGTTTTATCATTGTATGGCGGTGTTATCACTGTATGGCGGTGGTATCCAATAACTGCATGGCCATAACTGTATCCCCTTCCATGCCCACACCACTTTTTTTAGACCTGGCATGAGCGGGAAAATATACAGATTGCGGTGCTAAGGACCTTTGCGCCACAATCTGTGTCAGAAATACGCCTAATGTAGACGTATTCCTATATAATAAATGACCACCTAATTGTATTATTATTCTGGGGTAGGGCTAATATCTTTATAGTATATAGATTCTAGTGTATTATACTGTGCCCTGTATTTCCCAGTAGAAAATGATCCTTGGGAAACACAGTCCTCATCCCTGACCACCAGGACTAGGTAGCGCTCTGTCAGTACATGGCGGCCTCCCCTCTCCGCCACGCTGCTCCGCTGTGTACTGGTGCTTATTTTGACACTAGGGCTGGGTTCACATCCCATTTGTGCCATCCATTTAATGTATACCAAAAATGTATGCGTTAACAGATGCCTCAGACTGATGCCGTACAGTGGCATCCGTTCACCATACAGTTCCATTGTAAAAAAAACATATACGTTAACGTATGCATTTTTTACTTGACTCTGCAGGATAGAAAAACGTGGAGTGCTGCACATTTGTATACATCAAACCGATAGGAAAAACGTGATGTGAACACACATTGGGGGGGAGGGAGGCGTACTAAAATTTGCTGTGGAGCCCAGTCAGTTCTACCTACATCACTGCACATCTCCTTCTCTCCTCCAGGCCTGGCTCACTGCTGCAGCAGGCCGCCGGAGAGAAGGAGCGCAGGGAGCTGCGGTTAGTGAATGACAGGACTGCCAGCTCCCCTGCAATGATAGGTATGTGAGGGGGCCACTGGGGGGTCATTCATCACACTGTGAGGGCCCCTTACACAGTATAAGACTCCCAGTGCCCCCCATTTAGTATGATGATCCCCATTGACCCTCCATTTAGTATAATGACCACCAGAGCCCCCATTAAATAGAATGACCCCTCGTGCCCCCTCCATACAGTATAACCCCCGGTGTGGGGGCGACTGGGGGTCATTATTCTGAATGGAGGGTCACTGTGGGGTCATTATACTGTGAGGGCCCTTTACTTAGTATAATGACCTCCAGTGTCCCCATTTAGTAAAAAGATCCCCAATGACCCTCCATTCAGTATAATGACCCCCAGAGCCCCCTCCACACAGTATTCCCCCAATGTGGGGGCTACTGGGGGTCATTATTCTGAATGGGGGCGACTGGGGGTTATTATTCTAAATGTCGGGCCACAGGTAGTCATTATACAGTGGGAATTGGGGGTTCATTATACTGTGTGAAGGGCCACTAGTAGTCATTATACTGTGTGAAGGGCCACTAGTAGTCATTATACTGTGTGAAGGGCCACTAGTAGTCATTATACTGTGTGAAGGGCCACTAGTAGTCATTATACTGTATAGGGGCCACTGGGGGTCCTTATACCGTGTGGGAGCCACAGGGGGACATGTGAATGTAAAAAAATGCCTCATGGGAGCCCACTGGGATTTATCGCCCAAGGGCCCACATGAACCTGGAGCCGGCCCTGGAAAAGGGCATAAAGGACTTTGGTGGTATTATCTTTCCCCTCACGGCCTTTTACAAACCCCACCTGATCAGAGTGAATCAGATCAGGAAGGTAAGACTAAAGTCTGGTGGCTATCATTTTTGCCAAGAGCTTTAAATCTATATTTAGCAAGGATATAGGGTGATAATTAGCGCACAAAGTGGGATCCTTGCCCTCCTTGGGGATAATAGTGATCAGGGCATTAGTCATATCAGATGATAAACAGTGAGCAGGGCTAAATTACAAACGCAAAGTAAGTGGGGGAGGAGGGAGTTTTGGAAAGTAGAATAATAAGCAGTCGAGAGGCCATCTGGGCCAGGGCACTTGCCCTTTGGGGAGGTTTTAAGAGCTAGAGTGTGCTCCGCTAGTGTAAATGGTTTCTCTAAGGCTTCACGTTGAGCAGGAGAAAGTGTAGGGAGGTCTAGAATGTACAGAAGGTCAATAGCTGAGGTATCACAAGTTGAAGTATGTATCTCTCCACTAGGGTGTGGCAGATTATATAGGGTTATATATATATAGACTTATAAAAAAGCCTAAATCGTTTGGCAATTGCATCAGAGGAAAAAAGCTGATGTCCTTGCGGGGACTTGATGAAAGACACATATCTTGTTAATTTCCTACGCTTGATGCGTTGCATCATGAATAGAGTTGAGCGGACACCTGGATGTTCGGGTTCGACAGGTTCGGCCAAACTTCAGAAAAAAGTTTGAGTTCGGGACCCGAACTTGACCCGAACTTGACCCCGAACCCCATTGAAGTCAATGGGGACCTGAACTTTTTAACCGGTCTACTAGGTATAGCAGTGGTACTTCACACCCAAAAATTGTTGAATTTCACCAGAAAATGTAACTGACAATTATTATTATTTTTTTTTTACTGGTCTACTAGGTATAGCAGTGGCACTTCACACGTTAAAATTGTTGAATTTCAACTGAAAATGTAACTGACACATTTTTTATTATTTTTTACTGTTCTACTAGGTATAGCAGTGGTACTTCACACGTTAAAATTGTTGAATTTCAACTGAAAATGTAACTGACAATTTAATTATTTTTTTTTTAACCGGCCTTCAAAAATGTAACAGGCAAATTATTTATTTTTTTACCTGTCTACTAGGTATAGCAGTGGTAGATCACACCAAAAAATTGGTGAATTTCACCAGAAAATGTAAATGACAATTTTTTTTTGTAACCTGTCTACTAGGTATAGCAGTGGTACAATACACCCAAAAATTGGTGAATTTACCCAAAAATGTAACAAACAAATTATCGAATGTTGTACCTGTCTACTAGGTATAGCAGTGGTACATCACACCCAAAAATTGGTGAATTTAATCCGAAAATGTAGCAGACAAATTATAGATTTTTTTTTTACCTGTCTACTAGGTATAGCAGTGGTACTATACACACAAAAATTGGTGAAGGTCACCCGAAAATGTAAATGACAATTATTATTTTTTTAAACTGTCTACTAGATATAGCAGTGGTACTATACACCCAAAAAGTTGTGAATTTCACAAGAAAATGTAACTGACAAAGTAGTGAAATGATATAAAATAAAATACGTACAAAAAAATAAAAAATAAAATTGAATTATGAGCTGGAGTTCCATATGGGGTAGGAGTTGGAGGAGGCAGTGGACGTAGCGGTGTAGGTAGAAGCGGCTGTGAAGAAGGACGAGGTAGCCAACACAGGTTTTTGGTTTTAATTTTATTTTTTAAAATTAGGGTACACTTTAAAAGAGTGTGAAATATCCAAAATACAAGAATAAGCAATTGCGCTGCAGTATAACAATGGCTGGTTAGTGCCAGTATACAAAGCTATTCTGCACAAGGTACGGACAAGTCCTGTGGGATCCATGCCTGGTTCATTTTAATAAACGTGAGCTTGTCCACATTGGCTGTGGACAGGCGGCTGCGCTTGTCTGTGATGACGCCCCCTGCCGTGCTAAACACACATTCAGATAAATCCACAAGCAGTTGCAGGGACCGCACTGATACCAGCAGTAATAGACACAATGCAGACTTCAACACACGCTCCAGCAGGCAGCTGTTATCAATCCACTCCTATGGACGTCTCCTGCAGCGTCTTGATACCAACCAAAAACTTCAATATACGGCACCAATTCCTTCACAAGACAAATAGACACATAGCTCAATACCCAAGTGGTAAAAGTAAGTATCCAATTTATTGTACTTACAAAGTCCGTGTTATAAAAAACATTTCATAAAATCACGTGCGCTTGTACTCGCGCATCTTACGATCACGCTCCAGTGAGGGAATTAAGGACGGTACATTGTCCTTGTAACGGGGATCCAGCAGCGTGGCCACCCAGTAATCAGCACAAATTAGAATGTGGGCAACTCGGCGGTCGTTGCAGAGACACTGCAGCATGTAATCGCTCATGTGTGCCAGGCTGCCCAGAGGCAACGAAAAGCTGTCCTCTGTGGGAGGTCTATTGTCTGTGTCCTCTGTATCCCCCCAGCCACGCACCAGTGATGGCCATGAGCTGGTCTGGGTGCCACCCTGCTGTGAACATGGTTCCTCCTCCTCATCCTCCACCTCGTCATCCTCCAGAACTGTGCCCTGGCTGGACAATTGTGTACCTGGCGTTTGTGGGTGCAGGAACCCACCCTTGTAGCCACTTGTGAATACCTGTCCAGAAACCCTACAAAATGATCCTTCTTCCTCCTCCTCCTCCTCCTATGCCACATCCTCTTCCATCATCGCCAGGAGCATTTTTTCAAGGAGGCATAGAAGTGGGATAGTAACGATGAGAACTGCGTTATCGGCACTGGCCATGTTGGTGGAGTACTCGAAACAGCGCAACAAGGAACACAGGTCTCGCATGGAGGCCCAGTCATTGGTGGTGAAGTGGTGCTGTTCCGCCAAGCGATTCACCCGTGCGTGCTGCAGCTGAAACTCCACTATCGCCTGCTGCTGCTCACACGGTCTAGGCCAGCATGTGCAAGGTAGAGTTCCACCTTGTGGGCACGTCGCATATGAGGTGGTGAGAGGGAAGGCCGAAGTTACGCTGTAGCGCTGACAGGCGAGCAGCAGCAGGATGAGAACGCTAAAAGCACGCACAGCCGGCCCGCACTTTATGCAGCAGCTCTGACATATCGGGGTAACTTTTAAGGAATCTCTGCACCGCCAAATTCAGCACATGCGCCAGGCAAGGGTTGTGCGTCAAACCGGCTAGTCCCAGAGCTGCTACGAGATTTTGCCCAGTATCGCACACCACCAGGCCGGTCCCCCAAACAGATAAGTTTTAAAGCTGCCTGCTGTCGTTTACCCCTGGCTGTGCTGAAGTTGGTGGTGAAAGTGTTACGCTGACCGGATAAGGAGCTGGTAGAAGATGAGGAAGCAGAGTAGGGGGAAGAAGCAACAGGAGGCAAACTGAAGCGCCCTGCATTCCTTGGTGGTGGAAGGACATGCGCCAAACTGCTATCCGCCTCAGGCCCAGCCACCACTGCATTTACCCAGTGTGCTATTATGGAGATATAACGTCCCTTACCGTGTTTACTGGTCCACGTATCCGTAGTCAGGTGCACCTTGCAACAGATGGCGTTGCGCAGTGCACACCTGATTTTGTCCCCTACTTGGTTGTTCAGGGAAGGGATGGCTCTCCTGGAAAAGTAGTGGTGGCTGGGCACGATGTACTGTTGGGCAGCCACCGCCTTAAGGCCTTTAAAACTTTAAAATTACATACTAATGTAACTTTATGCTACAAAATATAATACATACCCTAGGACAGAGTATCAAAAAGTTCATATTCGAAAAATTCCAAAAAGGGAAGTTTCCAAAAAAGTGATCACCACTCCACTCAAAACCCAGAAAACAACGGGACTGTCTTCATTTAGCATATGCTGTACTTACAGTTCCAGATATTTCACATGTCAAATCAATGCTACAACAGTTACATATAGAGCTCACTAGTTCCTGAACCTGGAAGGAGGTAGATGTCAGCATAAATACAAGTAATATGTTAAGCTTCACTCAAATTTTGGGCAGAGAAAGACCTCCTTTAATCCAGTACAGGTCTTTATTCTTCAAGTCAGACACCTAAAAGCACATTCCGGGAACCACCAAAAGTCCATCACTGAGGACAGTGATCAACTATGGATAAAAAAAAAAACAAAGTAATTAGCCAAAAAATCTGTATAGACTTTTATTTCTTTGCTTACCCCTCTTTCCTATTCCTTTGCCTGTTTTATATACAAACCGGATTCCAAAAAAGCTGGGACTATACAAATCGTGAATAAAAACTGAATGCAATGATGTGGAAGTGCCAACTTCTAATAGTTTATTCAGAATAGAACATAAATCATGGAACAAAAATTTAAACTGAGAAAATGTACCATTTTAAGGGAAAAATATGTTGAATCAGAATTTCATGGTGTCAACAAATCCCCCAAAAGTTGGGACAAGGCCATTTTCACCACTGTGTGGCATCTCCCCTTCTTCTTACAACACTCAACAGACGTCTGGGGACCGAGGAGACCAGTTTCTCAAGTTTAGAAATAGGAATGCTCTCCCATTCTTGTCTAATACAGGCCTCTAACTGTTCAATCGTCTTGGGCCTTCTTTGTTGCACCTTCCTCTTTATGATGCACCAAATGTTCTCTATAGGTGAAAGATCTGGACTGCAGACTGGCCATTTCAGTACCCGGATCCTTCTCCTACGCAGCCATGATGTTGTGATTGATGCAGAATGTGGTCTGGCATTATCTTGTTGAAAAATGCAGGGTCTTCCCTGAAAGAGATGACGTCTGGATGGGAGCATATGTTGTTCTAGAACCTGAATATATTTTTCTGCATTGATGGTGCCTTTCCAGACATGCAAGCTGCCCATGCCACACGTACTCATGCAACCCTATACCATCAGAGATTAAGGCTTCTGAACTGAGCGTTGATAACAACTTGGGTTGTCCTTGTCCTCTTTGGTCCGGATGACATGGCGTCTGTTGCGGCAGGCCAAGGGTCAGCCACGTGATGATCGTTGCCTCGTTTTCAGGTGAATGACGTCGACGGAGGAAAATGACAGAAGTCTGAGTATAGTTCAAAACCTTGTCAGGACCCTAAAGTGAAAGTGTCCTACATCCTTTATTTATACACAGTTCACAGGGTGTAACCCCTCAAAGTAAAACATGATTGGTTTACAGACATTTCAATAATGGCTTTTGAATCCATCTATTGATTGGTTAGTTATTTTTCAAGTTTCACTTTTACAAAAATGTGTTAACTAATGTATTTAGAATTTTTAGCAAAAGAGGCAAAATTACAAGGAGTAGTACAAATGTTATCTTATCTTAACACACACAGTTCACTTCTATAGGTTTTTTTAGCTTACGCTTGTTCTTTCCAAATGTCACCACATTATATCACGTATACAGAGAAAATGAAAAACATCTTTTAAATTTTATATCCACTTTCAGAAAAGCTGGATAATTTCCTTAACACGTCCCAGATTTCCAAAAAGAACTTTGAATTGTGACTCGTCTGACCACAGAACAGTCTTCCATTTTGCCACACTCCATTTTAAATGATCCCTGGCCCAGTGAAAACACCTGAGCTTGTGGATCTTGCTTAGAAATGGCTTCTTCTTTGCACTGTAGAGTTTCAGCTGGCAACGGCGGGTGGCACGGTGGATTGTGTTCACTGACCATGGTTTCTGGAAGTATTCCTGAGCCCATTCTGTGATTTCCTTTACAGTAGCATTCCTGTTTGTGGTGCAGTGTCGTTTAAGGGCCCGGAGATCACGGGCATCCAGTATGGTTTTACTGCCTTGACCCTTAGCACAGAGATTGTTCCAGATTCTCTGAATTTTCGGATGATGTTATGCACAGTTGATGATGATAGATGCAAAGTCTTTGCAATTTTTCACTGGGTAACACCTTTCTGATATTGCTCCACTATCTTTCTGCGCAACATTGTGGGAATTGGTGATCCTCTACCCATCTTGGCTTCTGAGACACTGCCACTCTGAGAAGCTCTTTTTATACCCAATCATGTTGCCAATTGACCTAATTAGTGTTAATTGGTCTTCCAGCTCTTCATTATGCTCAAATTAACTTTTTCCAGCCTCTTATTGCTACTTGTCCCAACTTTTGGGGGATTTGTTGACACTGCGAAAATTTGAATCAACGTATTTTTCCTTTAAAATGATACATTTACTAGTGATGAGCGAGAGGTGCCATATTCGATTTCGCGATATATCGCGAATATTCGAGTGAATATTCGTGTTATATTCGTCGAAATCGAATATTCGTAATTATTTCAATTTTCGCGAATAATATGCGATTATTTTAATCGCGTGTTGCGATTTTTCTAGTATATTAGTATAAGGCAATGGTATTTTACGAAATTTCGTACTATTGCTCTAACTTCGTCTTTTAGAATATTACGAATATTCTAAAAGACGAAGTTAGAGCAATATTACGAAATTTCGTAAAATACACATATATATTGTAATTTAGCTAATATACTGCTATATTATTTTTTTTAACAGTGTACATATTTTACAAAACTTAAGTTCAGAAGAGGGAAAAAAAATTAGAGAAAAAAAAATGATTATAGCACTATATTAGCTAAATTACAATATATATGTGTATTTTACGAAATTTCGTAATATTGCTCTAACTTCGTCTTTTAGAATATTAGTAATATTCTAAAAGACGAAGTTAGAGCAATAGTACGAAATTTCGTAAAATACACATGTATGGAATATAGCAGTGCGAAGCTGAAATTGCGATGCGATTAATATAACACGAAAAAAATCGCATGGTGATTTCAACGTAATTCTCTAATCCGACAGTACATTCTAGTATATGGAGCGTCCCCATGGTGATGGGGACGCTCCATGAGCACGGCAACGGGCCCTGAATGGAGCATTAAATATTTTTTTTAAAAAAACGAATATTCGATTTCGCGAATATATAGCACTATATTCTAAATATTCGCGAAATCTCGAAATCGTGATATTCGAGAAAAATATTCGCAATTCGAATATTCGCGCTCAACACTAACATTTACTCAGATTAAACGTTTGATCTGTCATCTACATTCTATTACAAATAAAATATTGACATTTGCCATCTCCACATCATTGCATTCAGTTTTTAATCACAATTTGTTTAGTGTCCCAACTTTTTGGGAATCCGGTTTGTAGAAAATTGAAATTATCTAAAATTACCAAAAAAATTGGGTATGAAATTGGATATTTTAATCGTTTTTAACCTATTATAATACATAATAGGTTAAAAACTATTAAAATATCCAATTTCATACCCAATTTTTTTGGTAATTTTAGATAATTTCAATTTTCTATATAACACAAATATAAAGATTTTATCGCACCTGTTTTCCTTTTTGTTGCTTAATAAAGATTTCTTGGCATGTTTTTCATAGGTTAGCGGTGTACATGTGTCTTTTTATGTGCTTCTCTTGTCTTGGTTATTAATAGATCCATATAGTAACATCATACCTGTGTTAGGAAATTGCCTTCTACTGTATGTAAAATGATATCCACATACTGGAAAAACCTATTCTGTGCATCAGACTATACAACAGTGTAGAGTAAAATATTATCCTCTGCTGCACAGAGTCGCACATCAGCCAGAAAGTTACTACTTTCATATAATCCTACTGCCTACTAAGTCACTTGGCTGTTTTTCCTAAGAAACTATACACTTTGTAATATGTGCTAACCTACTTTCATGTTTTAATTGCAAGGCGAGACCTGTGCCGTCCCTAATGACGACACCATGGCTGGCAAATCTGGTGACAAGACCAATGGCATTCCTCCAAAGAAAGATGGTAAATAATCTTCTTACATTATTCAATGGCATTAATGGTTCATATCTAACAATGTGCTTCTTCACCAGACTGCACAATAAAGGACATTGAGAATCCAGTTCATGTTGTAAAAGTAAAAGAGACATTTGGAGCTTGGATGATGGATTTCTCAAACCAAACCAGTGATAAAAGAATTTGGGTTGTGTCACATTTTTCAGGTACAAAAATAAATAAATCCATCCATGCTAATTGTTGGGGGAGACATGAAATGAAAACTGTAAGGTAATATTCAGCAATGTAATTATATATCTCTATTATAAATGAATGAGTTATCTGGTAGGATGTTTTCAATGAGGGGCAGAATCGTTACTCAACAACTCAACACACTGGAAATCCACCAATAACTGGTCGCAGTTTTGAACCACCTCAGTCAGTGATTGGCTGAGGGTGCATCTCCTGCCATTTCATGTATGTCGAGCCAGGACAAGGAAGGAGAGAACAGTAGGGACCCGATAAGCATCAGAATGGCAGTGGTGGATTCATATTTTTTTCACTGTTCTGCCCCTTATGTAAAATTACATCCTGCCAGATAATCCCTTTAAGACTGTGTTCACATAGCATTTGTGAACTACGCTCAGCGCTCACAGGAATGCTTAAGGTGCATAAGCTGGCAATTAAGAAAATGAAAATACTTTAATATTACTTTATTATAAATATACTCCCAAGTACCTTTCATTAGTTATAATGGCTTGTTTTGTCTACAGAGCAATCATTAGTAGAAATAAGATGGCTGCCATCCTATTAAATACACACAGAACCTGTCCTAATCACACAGCAGGACACGTTACTTCAGAACACTGATCTAAAGAGCTGCCTCATCCTCCTCTCCTACTTGTCAGGGATTATAAGGAGACGTGAAGTACAGAGAGGACAGACAGGACAGACTGTGGTAATGTGGGGCTGTGGTAATGGAGACTGCATACAAGTGTTACTGCTCATCAGACACATCCCCACCTCCTCTCTGTACTTTGTCTCCTCATGAACTCCATTCCTACAGAGATTCAGCTGAAGATCTTATTAAACTGTATTCATGATCATAATCCCTGACGAACCAAGCAGCGTGGAAGATGAGGCAGCTCTTTAGCTCAGTGTTGTGAAGTAACTTGTCCTGGTTTTGTGTGTACTAATAGCACAGCGGATGTTTTTTTTCTCCTAATAATCGCTCTCTAGACCAGGGCTGGCCAACCTGCGGCTCTCCAGCTGTTGTAAAACTACAATTCCCACCATGCCCTTCTGTAGGCTGATAGCTGTAGGCAGTCTTTGCATGCTGGGAGTTGTAGTTTTGCAACAGCTGGAGAGCGGCAGGTTGGCCATCCCTGCTCTAGACAAAGCAAGCCATTATAACTAATTGGGAATATATTTATAATAAAGTAATATTTAAGTATGCTCTTGCTCTAGAATAGATGGTAATTATGTGATCCTGGCTATTATATGCCATCATGGCTCAGAGGTTTGATAGGAACGCTCACCAATCTGTAGTATATCCAAGTGCCAAAGTGTAGTGCATAGTGACGCCCTGCCCCTCAATCCCCATAGGCAGCTCTGCAAGTGGAGGCAACCAGTACCGCTCACATTGTAGGACAGGTTGTCGGTGGCCATTTTAAATCATTCCATGAGAACCCCATTAAAGCAGTGACACACAACCACAGCCTTCTATTTGAGGTATATGGAATTATTCCCAATCTACAGTGTACAATAACTGTGATCGTAGGCGAGTACAGTGTGGACAGAGACTAACAGTGTTGTAACTTTCTCAGACTTCCAGTTGTCAGGAAAAAACAAACAATGTTAAAAACAAAAAGCATGCATGTTCAGTATGGGATAATAGGGGAAGAATAATGTTGATGATGCATTTTGTCCTACGTGTGTTAACTTATTGTATATGACTCTTATTCCTGTAGGATTAATAGTAAAGGAATATGAAAATACAACGGCTTTGCTGAATGATAATTACAAGAGCACAAAACTGCGTTGGTTCTACCATGGATGCGGGCATCTCGTGTACGACAATTCACTCTATTATCATAAGGGAGGATCAAATTATATTGTAAGGTAGGCTTCATTCACCTCAATTACAGTAATGTTTGGCATTCTATTGTTTCAGTCATTTCAAAAAGTAACAATATTCAAGATTAATATTCATCTGACAGAAAATTGACATTTACAGCTGATGGTATTTTGGAGAACACAGGGATTGTAAAGAATGACAGATTTGGTTTGTGGTCAGATATGTCATAGTGATGTGCACATGCTGTGACTTTAAAGTACTGTCAGGCAGCTAACACAAGGGCAGACATGGCATACATCAGACCAGTGGTCTTCAACATGTAGCTCTCCAGCTATTTAGACATGAATTTGGTATTTACTGGTAAGTTTCCTGTTGCTTATATAGCAGCAACATATTCTGAATTGTTGTACAGACATTATCATAACTCAAATTAGTTCCTTGTTGTACCTAATGGGGCTTGCAAGCCAATAACCCTATCTCAGCCACATGCAGGAAAGAGACATAATGTGAAACTCCTGGACACCAATGCAAACTCTGCAGGAGGGCTCCTCACTTACAGTGCCGCGTGCACTTGATAATACTGGTATAATTCTTTGGTGTAGAGGGGTAATTTTGGTCCCTCAGACACCAGGGTCCAGGTGTTATTGCACCTTCCATACCTATCTCAGAGCTACGAGCCTGCACTAGGAACAGTTTTGTAAAGTCAATTAAAGGGGTTTTCCAGGACCTCCTATATTGATAACTTATCCTCATAATAGATTATCAATATCTGACTGTAGGGTTCCAACACCTATCACACCCAAGCTTTGGCTTCTTCATAGCTATTGCAGCTCAGGCCATTCACTTGAACATAGGACATGTAACCAATGAACATGATGTCATTGGCCTAGGAAGAAGCTGCAGTGCTCACCAGAGCACTGTGGCTCCTTCAAGCAGCTGATTGGTGAGGGTATCAGGCGTTGGACCCCCACTGATCAGATATCGATGACCTACGTATCCTGAAAACAGGTCCTCAAAATATGAATCCTGGAAAACCCTTTAAACCTATTGGTATATTTGAGGAATGTTGGAGTAAACTCAGACAAACATAGGTAGAATCATAGTCTGAGCAATGATTGATAAATAATGATAGACTATTTTTGATCTTTCAGATACGACCTTGATAATGAAAACTATCAGACCCTCAGCATTGACAACGCGGCTTATCACAATCGCAACTACCTCTTCTCAAATTCCAAATCTTACTTTAAACTGGCAGCAGATGAGAAAGATCTCTGGATAATCTATTCCTCTGACACGGATAAAACTATCATGGTTGCTCACTTGGACGATAAGACCTTCTCTGTCACCCAGCACATCAACACAACTTATCCAAAGCCCAAAGCGGGCAATGCATTTATTGCGTGTGGAATCCTTTATGTTACAGACACCAAAGATTTGAGGGTGACCTTTGCATTTGACCTCTTGAAGCAGAAACAGGTTGATGCTAGCTTTGACCTTAGGTCATCAACCTCAATTCTTGCTATGCTATCCTACAACCCTAAAGATCAGCAATTATACGCCTGGGAAGATGGATACCTAATGTTATATCCTGTGCGCTATGTATCTAGCACTTAGTGGGGGCCTATCAGCAGCCATGGTACCCATAAAAGTAACTAACTGTGTTAATATTTCACACGTAAATGAACATTTATAAGCATCAAGCTTGGGATTATAATTCTGGAGGTCAAATGAACGGTTTACATATCAAATATACTTTTTAATGAACACAGTTGTTAAGAAATTCTGATACTTGTTTCTGCCTAGTCGCAGGTTGTTTGCTTTGGCACATAATAACTTTGTAGACAGAATAAAGTATACAGTCATTTTGCTGTCAGTATCAATCAATTGAGTAGAAATAAAACCCAGGCTTGTGCTATGTGGAGCATGAACAAAGTCATGTAAAGCAGTTTGTAAAGGTATTAAAGTGATGTTATCCAGTCCGCCAGAACCACTGGAGCATGCAATGTGCCAAACCTTCTAATGTACCTACAACCGCAATTCAGTCCCTGAGCAGGGGCGTACATAGAAATCATTGGGCCCCATAGCAAGAATCTGAATTGGGCCCCCTAATTCCACCCACTACCCATCCCTGGCCCATCCCACCACCTGCCCTTTTTTGTTGTTGTTTTTTTCTGTTAAGGCGCTCACCGTACAGGTTCTTTTTTTTAATAGTGCAGACATTTTCGGCCGCGGCAATAGATAATATGATTTTTTTTTATTGTTTATATATTTTTATATGTAAAATTGGGGTGATTTAAATGTTTAATATATCAGTGTTTGTTTTGTTTGTTTTTTTCACTTTTTTTTTTTAACTATGAATCTATAATTTTTTTTTACTATTAATTGATCGTGGGACCTGAGGAGTTAAATTACTAGGGGGTGGTGCACTGTCCTGAGTCCTCTGAATAATAATGAGCCTTAGGCCTCTTGCACACTGCCGTGTTTCACGGCCGTATGCGGGCCGTGGAACCGCGGCCTGGATCCCTCCTGAGAGCAGGAGCGCACGGCGTCACTGGTTGCTATGACGCCGTGCGCTCCCTGCTGCCGCCGCCGCAATACAGTAATACACTGGTATGATCTATACCAGTGTATTACTGTACTGTGCCGGCAGCAGGGAGCGCACGGCGTCATAGCAACCAGTGACGCCGTGCGCTCCTGCTCTCAGGAGGGATCCAGGCCGCGGTTCCACGGCCCGCATACGGCCGTGAAACACGGCAGTGTGCAAGAGGCCTTATAGAATAGTGTTCCCCAACCCTGCAGAAACTCTGCTTTCTGCTGCCCTCTTCCCCCCACTAACCATCCCCCCATGACACAGTACTCCAAATTAGCAATTAAACTGCAGAGTTCATTGGGGGGGGGGGGGGGGGGGGGGGGGCTGGGGCACACTGTCCTCCTAAATCCTCTATATAATAACCCTTTTAGAACAGTGCCCCCCCAAACCTGCAGGAACTCTTCTTGCTGCTGCTGCTGCCGCCCTTTTCCCACAATACCCATCCCTCACCACACCCTGTGAACTTTTTTAAACGTAGAGTCTGTCACTCACTGCTGTGAGTGTACAACTTACTTTGTCCTTGGTGGCAGATTTGCAGTGGCACGCAACAGGCAAGGGGCATGCCAGCGATGCTGGGGGCTGGTTGTAGTTGGGATGGGACTTGGGTCTCAGTGGCAGTATGAGGCAGGTAGTGGCAGCGGCAGCGCGTGACGTGAGAGCGGTAAGCACAAGCCTGCCGTCCTGCCCATCCAGCCGCCTGCACAGTTCTGCTCTGATCTGCTGCTGTCTTCTGAGCCTGCGACTCGCACACTGGCCAATCAGCAGCAGGAGCTTTGCACCGCTAAATGCTGATTGGCCAGTGCAGTGCGAGTGCCCAGAGCAGAATGAGCGGCATTGCGGTATGTCACTGGCTGGGTCGAGGGAGGGGGGAGGGGGCTGAGCAGAGGGGAAGCAGGGCCCGCCCAAGCTTTAGATAGGGATCGGGACGGAAGACTGGCAATGATTAATACAAAACTACAGACATGGGGCGGAGCCTTTCATGCACTCCGGGCCCCCCCTTGCCACGGGCCCCATAGCAGCTGCGTGCGCTGCCTATATTGGCGGTACGCCACTGTCCCTGAGTCAACATTAAGTCTGAAGTGTATGAATGTGTATGTTTATTTTCAGGTCTGTGTATGCAGTAAGACACATGTACAGTACTAATACTGGATTACTAATAAGTGGTATGCCAACATGTAATTGCAGGGTAGTATGTGCCACATTCCCCAATACAGCATCGATTTGTTTTGAGACAGGATACATATAGTGCAGAATCAGAGATTTCAGCTCTGGGACTGAAATGTAAACTATACACTTGCAATTAATGGTAACAATTTTGTAGTCCTGTAGAACCACTTCCATGTGAATCTACTTAAGGTATAACATCCTTTAGTCAAAGCTTAGGGGATGTTCTGCTCTCCTTATGGAGACCAACTGTGTATGGAGACCTAATGGCAATGCTCCATGGGAAAATAATATGCAAAGTGGTAAGAGAACCATCTCACTAGTGCCACCTATTGGAAGAGTGGTTCTCTTACCACTTTGCATATTATTTTCCCATGGAGCATTGCCACTAGGTCTCCATACACAGTTGGTCAGTCAATGTGCAACTTTTTAACTTTTAAGCCTTTAACTAGCCAAGCCAGATATCCACCTGGTTGTTAAAAAGTTTAAAACTGACTCATAGGAAACCCCTTCCAATATATGGCACTAGTAAGATGGTTTGCTTTCTCTGGGAGATACCTGTTTGCATATAATTTAGTAAAGAAAGGAGATTTTTTTTTTAAGAACAATACAATACATAGAGCTGCATGGTGAAGAAAAGTGGCAATGATCCACCTAACAGTACCAGACATAGAAGTGTTGGAGTCATGTGTTAATATGCAACATATCTACTGCTGATTGTGCATGTTGGTAGGCAAATGCCCAAACTGATTTACCACTAGTGAGTAAACTCCAAAGTTTAGAAGACTTCTCATTTAAATTGAATCTGTCACCATAACAACCAGCCCTAATGGCTGATAACTCAAAAGAAACAGATCCAGAATGCGTAATTTTTGTCATTCTACTCGCTTGCATTCCTCTGCAGTAGGCCCACAAAGCCTCTGTGAGCTGCTTGCTAGTGTAAGAGCTTCAGCACATGGACCCTCTGTGGGTGTACTGTAGGTAAATGCAAATGGCTACAAAAATAAATTGCCATAATCTAAATCTGTGTCCTTTGACACAGCCATTACAGTAGTCCCCACAGGGTTTCCGAAAGAGGACCTGTACCTCTCTTGACACGTCTGTTTTAATAACTACTTACATTACCTGTGTAATAACCATTCTTGAGCATTTATACTTATGATTTCATGTTGTACCATCCCTTTATTATTCCTTCTACAAGTTAGCAACTGCCGGAACTGCTTGCCGGATTCTAACAACGCTAGTGTGAAAGTATCCTTACAATTTATGGCCATTTCTACAGGCTCCAATCAAAGTATATTTCTGTATCTACCTCAGTGTGCTTTGTGATATTGTATTAAGCATATATTACATAACAAAATCTTTCTTATCAGAGATGACAATATTAGCAATCATACACCCTACTCCACAGAACCTAACGGACAATGGGGGGGATGTACCGAAACTGGGGCAAAGGAAAAGTGGAGTAGTAGCCTATAGCAAATAATCAGTTCAATGCTTTCATTTTCTAAAGGACTTCTGAAAAATGAGAGGTGGAACCTGATTAGTTGCACTGGCCAACTACTTTTCCTTTGATACATCGCCTCATATACTACAAAATGTAATTGAGTATTAACATTGTAAATGCAATGATTTGGAAAATGTTTATAGTAATCTAGGTAATAAGCATCTCCGTCTAATTTTATTGGCCTCAGGAAGAAAATTCCTGAAGCTAATCTCTTCTACATCATATAAAGCAATCAATGTGAAACAATGCTGTTAGCATGTCTTTGCTAGCATCTTGAGCGTGTGCCATCATATCTTACAGAATAAAGTACATACATCCAATATAATTATATGGAATAAATTCTAGCATGTAGGAGTAAAAGAGATACTGTCATGACCTGTCTTCTTGATGTTGTAGCATGTAAAGCCTTTAAAATGTAATATTTGTTATTTCCATGGTAGCCTATGGATCTGTTTTCTTTCAAATGAAATCTTTATATTACAAAATGATAAAAACATGAATATTAGCTCAGTTTGTGAAAATCCAGAACTTACTGTTAAAAGCATAGGTTACATAGTCAATATTATTAAGAGGCTCAGAAATTCTATAAATCTTCACCCTTGTGTTTGCAGCTTTATAAACACCATTTTTCCTAAATCTAGGCACGTGTCATTTCTACACTGCCCTCGTTGCTTTCCCAAGAAGGGGCCACAGGAGGTTAGGGAGGTGGTGGGGCCTGCTGGACCAGAAAATGTATCTTCTTTTACTCTAGTTTTGCGTCGGTCTAAGATATATTTCCCCATTGAAAAAACACACACACACACAGATATGTAGCATTATTGGATTGCTGCAAAACTTGGCATTCAGTTTTGTTTACAGGTGTAATGGCCTTGCCAAAAGAGGGCACCTGGCCTTGCCACAAGAGGGCATAAACATGCTTCCTATAAGAAGGCTCTCAGAGATTAATTTTAGGTAATGTTACTCTTGTTGAGAGATTGTTGACTGCTAGGCATGCTTCTACAATACACATCAATGACATTTTGCACAGTTGACAGGCTTTGAGGGGGAGTCTTCTCATAGAACTGAGAGAAACAGGATGGTCATTTTAATGAATTGCCCGCCATCTAGGCCATTCTGTCCTAGCTGTTAGAAGGTGATAAGAGCAGTGATTACATGAGGGCATGTACAAATAATGCACAGGCCCCAACAGACCACCAATAGAGTGGATTGTTTGATCCACCGACAAACACAAGTAGCTCCCACAGTTTTGTTGTCTATCTTCCAGATCCTAGGTTCTATTTGGGATTCAACAGTGGCTGGGTTCGAGTAAGGAGGCCTTATGGTGAGCGCTTCAATCTTTCCTTTGCTTTGGAGCAACACACTGTTCCAGCTGCTGGTGTGATGAACTAGGAAACCATTGCATACACTGTAGGTCACCCCTAGTAGCGATACGAGAGAGTCTAAGATCTCCGTTATATATGAAGGACATGTTCAACCACATGTGCTGCCTCTCATGGCAAAGCTTTCAACTGCCATTTTTCAAGATAATACTCGCCAACATACAGCAAGCGTTTTCCCAGAAATGCCTCCACCAGATTACAACACTTCCTTACACTGCCTGGTCTCCAAATTTATCACCAATCAAGCAATTATAGGACAGACACAACATCTGTTGAACAAATCTGCTGCAGGATACCATACAGAACATGTATGCCTCCATGCATGGCCGAATCTCATCGTGTATCTAGGCTAGAGGCAGCCCAAGAGCGTATTAGAGCCTCCATTTAGTTTTACAGATTCCCCCAATAAACATATCCTTTCACTCTAATATTGTAATCACTTATATATATAATCACATTTACAATTACATTCATACAATAACTACTCCTTGGTGTGTGTGTGTTTTTTTTTTTGTTTTTTTAAAGAGCGTACATGTGAAATGAACACATGTTATCTGAGATCACCACTGATTTCTAACATGCAAATCAACAACATTTTAAAGAAAACTATCATTGACCTGAATGGTCTTTGTAAAATACAGTATACAGTGCTATTATTCAGTGGTGGTCTGAAATCTCAGACTTGTGTCTACATGTATCTGTAGATTTTAGAACATTATTCAAATTTAAAAGGGTTGTCCAGGATTTTCATATTGATGGCCTATTCTTAGGACAGGTCATCAATATCTGATCAGTGGGTTCTGACTCCCGGGACCCCTGCTCTTCAATCAGCTGTTTGAAGAGGCCTCTTCTTACGCCAGTCACATCATGTTTAGTGTTAAGCGAAGTTCTTGAAAATTCGATTTGGCTGCTTTGCTGAATAAAAAAAATAATTTGCTTTGTGATGAATTACTTAGTCACAAAGCGCATTTCTTTGTAAGTAGTTGGTTCATTGACAGGGAAAGGAACTAGAGCTGCTCCCTGTCATTGTACTCCTCAGATGCTGCAATCATCGCTGATAGCATCATCTGACATTAATATTAAAGGGGTTATCCCATGACTAATGTAAAAAATGAAAATCAGACATCAAATAGTATATGACAATCTCTTTCTAACAAAGCTAGAACCAGCCATGTACCTCACATGGGTCCAGAGATCTTCCCATTCATTGCTCTGCTAGATTTATATTGAGCTGGCAACTCAAGGGGAGTATCTTTTCTGCTGCAGCAGGACAAAGAAATGAAAAAATTAAAAACAGCAGGTTGCGCTATACAGATACATTTTATTGAATAACTCAGTGGCTATGCCAAATTTTTATTACATGCAAATTACAAAAGTATTTAGATCCATGTGCTGGTTTGAAAACTATAGAATATTTTTTCGTGGGACAGCCCCTTTAACCCCTTAAGGACTTAGCCCTATTTCACCTTAAGGACTTGGCCATTTTTTGCAAATCTGACCAGTGTCACTTTAAGTGCTGATAACTTTAAAACGCTTTGACAGGCCATTCTTAGATTGTTTTATCATCACCTATTGTACTTCATGACACTGGTAAAATTAAGTTTAAAAAAAATCATTTTTAGTTCTAAAACAATGCAAAATTTACCAATTTTATTTTTAAATTGCAAATTTCCAAGTTTCAATTTCTCTACTTTTATAATACATAGTAATACCTCCAAAAATAGTTATTACTTTACATTCCCCATATGTCTACTTCATGTTTGGATCATTTTAGGAATGATATTTTATTTTTTGGGGATGTTAGAAGGCTTAGAAGTTTAGAAGCAAATCTTGAAATGTTTCAGAAATTTTCAAAAAACCCAATTTTTAGGGACCAGTTCAGGTCTGAAGTCACTTTGCGAGGCTTACATAAACGCTGTTTTTTTCCAGTTACAAAGCAAGGGTTAACAGCCAAACCAAACTCAATATTTATGGCCCTGATTCTGTAGTTTACAGAAACATCCCATATGTGGTCATAAACCGCTGTACAGGCACACGGCAGGGCGCAGAAGGAAAGGAATGCCATACGGTTTTTGGAAGGCAGGTTTTGCTGTACTGTTTTTTTTTACACCATGTCCCATTTGAAGCCCCCCTGATGCACCCCTAGAGTAGAAACTCCCAAAAAGTGGCCCCCTTTTAGAAACTACGGTATAGGGTGGCAGAATTGTTGGTACTAGTTTAGGGTACATATGATTTTCGGTTTTGGCACCGTTTTTAATTTTAGTTTTTTACAACATTCATCTGACAGGTTAGATCATGTGATATTTTTATTTATGTAAGTTTTACAAAATGATTTCTCTTTTGAAAAAAAAATTCATGTTTTAGTGTTTCCATAGTCTGAGAGCCATAATTTTTTCAGTTTTTGGGAGATTACCTTGGGTAGGGTATGATTTTTGCAGGATGAGATGACTGTTTTATTGGCACTATTTTGGGGTTCGTGTGACTTTTTGATCGCTTGCTATTACACTTTTTGTGATGTAAGGTGACAAAAAATGGCTTAATTTACACCATTTTTATTTTTATCTTTTTACGGTATTCATCTGAAGGGTTAGGTCATGTGATATTTTTATAGAGCAAGTTATAACAGACTCTGCAATACCTAATATGTATACATTTTTTTTTATTTATGTAAGTTTTACACAATGATTTCATTTTTGAAGCAAAAAAAATCATGTTTTAGTGTTTCCATAGTCTGAGAGCCATAATTCTTTCAGTTTTTGGGCGATTACTTTGGGTAGGGTATGATTTTTGCGGGATGAGATGATGGTTTTATTCACACTATTTTGGGGTGCATATGACTTTTTGATCGCTTGCTATTACACTTTTTGTGATGTAAGGTGACAAAAAATTGCTTATTTAGCACAGTTTTTATTTTTTATTTTTTACGGTGTTTATCTGAGGCGTTAGGTCATGTGATATTTTTATAGAGCCAGTCAATACAGACGCAGCGATACCTAATATGTACACTTTTTTTCCCCTATTTTTTACCAATTTTTTTTACTTTATTTGGGGAAAATTAGGTTTTTGTTTATTTTTACTTGAAACTTGGGGGGGGGAAACTTTTTTTACTTTATTTTTTTATTTTTTGTCCCACTTTGGCACTTCAACTTTTGAGGGTCTAATCCCTTTTACAATGCATTCCAATACTTCTGTATTGGAATGCATTGGCTGTATGAGTAATACACTGTGTATTACTCATACAGCTTCCTGCCTGTGAGATCCAGGGGGCTGGATCTCACAGCCTCTTCACCGGAAGGCACCACCCTATAGCCGCATGGGGACGCGATGGCACCGCTGCCCGCAACCGCCGGATAAGGTAAAAGCCGCAAACCGCAGGTCTGAACTGACCTGCGACATTGTGACAGGATGCCCGCTGAATGATTTCAGCGGACATCCTGTTGCGATTAACCCCCGCCACGCCGAAATCGCGATTTAAACTTAGGATGTACCGGTACGCACTATGTCCTTAAGGATTCGGGAAATAGGCTGTACCGGTACGCCCTAAATCCTTAATGGGTTAAAGTCTATACAAAAAAAATACCTACTCACATACTCACCTCATCCATTTGATTGCAAAGAGGCCGCCATCTTGATTGAAGATCCAGCGGAAAATCTCATGCGGCACATGATGACGTCATACGTCGGCTGGCGTGGTGATGTCATATACATCACCGCAGACAAGATTTTACACAGGATATTAAATCAAGATGGCGGCGGTGGGCTCTTCACGCTCAACGAAAGAGGTGAGTATGATTTTTTTTCTACCCCATTTCAGGGAAAATCGTTTTGTTATCACAAAGCACGAGGAAATTCGGCATTAATTTTCCCTGAAATTCAGATCAAAGTCCACTTTGGACATGTCGATTCGCTCAACACTAATCACATTCATCGGTCAAGTGAATGGGGCTGAGCTACAATACCAATAAATGGCACTGTGCTTTGTAATCAGGAGCAGCAAAGGAAGAGTAGAGAGTGCTGTCAGTAGAGATGAGCAAAGTTTTCAAAAATTCAATTCAGATGCTTTAACGAATTTCACCAAGAAATTCAGTTCCAAATTAATTCATCATGAAGCGTGTTAAATGAGATCTATCCAGTTAACCTGCAGGGAAAGTGTATCTCGGTTTACATCAGTGTGCATTGCACCAACATGCATAGCTAATAGTTTCTGGTGGCGAAACAGTTACTGTACGTCCAAATGACAGGCAGGTCGCATATATTGTGCAGGCCACCAACATTTCTAGCTAATCCCTTCTGTTAAACCAAAAGAAAAGCATACAGCAGCTTTCAGTAAAGCAAAAAAAAAAAATGAGCGCACATGCAGGAGTTGTGTCCAAATCACTCTTTAAGTGGGACAAAATAAAGAAAAGGAAGGCAGTGCCAATAAAGTTGTGGATAAAAAAGGTTATTTTCATCCATGATGCGGCAGTGCAAACACATGCTTTTGAATCCATTCTGTTAGCTGTAGAATGAATGTGCGTCACTATTAGGCTTAGTTCACACTTAAGTTATTTGGTCAGTTATTTTCATCATTAACTGTCAGCCAAACAAAGGTGCGGGTCAAACCCACAGAACAGGTGGAGGTCTGTTCATGATACCTAATCCGAGAGTAGTCTTGGCTCCTGAAATTAGCTTGCAAGAACTGATGAAAATACCTGACCAAATAACTGCAGCCTTGCAGGTCAAATATAAGACTACTTTGACATATGCATTTTTTCTGTTCCGTTTTGAGATCTAACATGGGATGTCAAAGCCACAGCAAAACACATCCGTTCAGCACAGATTTGATTGTATTATGTTCAAAATTAACATACCGAATCCGGCACTAAAACCATTGTAAGTCAATGGATGCAAAAAAAAACAAACAACGATTTAGCACCATTGACTTGCATGTTTTTTTTTCCTCAGTGAATACAGTGGAGAAAAAAATATTTAATAGCTTTTGTGACGAAACCAACCTCGCCACTGGGTTTTGGAGGGGCCTGTTTGCCAGCATCTTGCCTCAGGATTATGGCCCATACTAACTTTGAAGGCGAAGACAGACCGGCCGCACAGCTTAAATCTGTGGAACTGTTTTGGGCAGGAAAGCCATGTTTGCGGCCAGTCAAATGTGACTTCCATAGAATTTGGGAACCCCTGCTCGGATCTGGGTGATTTTTGGATATGTTGTTCACCCAGATCAGAGCTATCCATGGATGTATACATTATGGGGATATGTGGGGTTTTGAGGTATTTTCTGTGTTTTGGGAAAAATGTGTGGTTTCTGTCTGTGAGTGATTAAGTTAGCCCATTACGTTTGGTAATTGTATTTTGTTGATTGCGTCTCAGACAATGCCAGTGTGTTAGTTAATTGCATCTCAGACAATGCCAGTGTGTTAGTTAATTGCGTAAAGACAATGCTCATTGTATTTTGTTGATTGCGTTACAGACAGAGGGAAGGGGGTTTTGTGTACAATTGCTGGGAAGGTGTCAGTACTGTAAATGCATGTGATTGGCTGTTTTTACAAAACCCTGTGGGTGGTAACCTTGTTGGAAAATGTGTATAAATCAATGCTTGTGTGTCTAAATAAAGAGTTCCTGTTTTTACCCTTTACCAACTTGAGGCTGGTGTTTGGGAAACTGATCGAGACTGGGGGATTACTATACTATGAAGATTTGCTATACTCCCCTGGCATAACTACTAGCTCTTGTAAGAGCTGTTCCTGCTCTCTGGATGTAGGAGAGGTTCACCCACTGGAGCCTGGAGCCTTGTCGTAGGTCCAGGGTGGATAGGAAACGGTGAGACCTCAACAAAGCTTCGGCGGTTTGTGGGGTCTGCAGTGAGTACGGTGTCAAGTGGAGTGCTTGGAGTCCTCGGCAAGCACTAGGAGCATCTATCCCCTCTCATTACTCTGTAAAGGTCCGAGACCTTCAGATTTATACTTTTTACCATTTATATAATTAAAGAACATTTTAGGGTTAGTTTTGCTCTATTTGGTAATGAATCTCTCTGTCTCTAGTTTGGCTGCTTTTATTTGTCTTTTATATATTCAATTTTTTTCCTTATAGATTTTCAATGCTTCCTCGCTACTCTCCTGTTTTAGTGATTCAAATGCTTTTTATTTGTCATTTAATGCTTTCTTTACAATACTGTTTATTCACATCGTTTTTTTCTTGTTCCTTACCCTTTTTTTCCCATAAGGATTGGTCACTATTTCCCAGGTGTCCCCCAACCTGCACATTTGTTGTTCTGTCAGGTCTATTGGTTAAAACTAAGTCCAGTACGGCCGTCCCTCTAGTTGGGTCCTAAACCAGTTGGGAAAGGTAATTGTCTTTGGTTATTGCCAAGAAGCTGTTTCATTTATTAGATCTACATGTTTTCGTTTCCCAGTCTATATCTGGGTAGTTGAAGTCCCTCATAATAACAGCCTCTTGATTTGCCACCTCTTCTATCTCGTTTTGTAGTACATTAGGTCTAATTTATTGGCGGGGACTAAACCATGTAGTGGCCCAAGATTCAAGAAGTGGCCTCGTAATAGTGGGACGGGTGTCAGCAGTAAGGTTGTGTTGACGTCACTGTTTATTTTTCCCTTCTTCTGACCTGTCAGAAAAACAGCCCAAAAAAAAATAAGTATCCTGTATTTTGAGCATCCTCCTTTACAAGGTCAATATTTGTTCAGCATTTGATCAGTATTTGTAAGGCTGAGTTCACACCTCAGTATTTTGGTCAATTATTTCCATCTGTTATTGTGAGCCAAAACCAGTAGTGATGCTTACTCAGAGATCAGGTGTAGTGATTTGATTTGCACCCAATCTGTGTTTTTGACCAATACCGCATTTTGGCTCACAATAACTGATCAAAATAACTGACCAAATAACTGAAGTGTGAACTGCGCTTAAGGCAAAAAAACGAATGGGTCCAAAATGGAAATATTTGCATTTGTTTTGAGTTTTGGACCCACTCCTGCTTTTGACTTCCAACTCATAATAAAATACTGATGCAAAATACTGACTGTGTGATAGAGGCCTCATGCTCAATTTGCATGCATTTTGGCAATGTCCGTCCGAAATTGGTTTTATTCAGATGGAAAATAAGTCCTGCATACATTACTTGTATCACACAGTAAGTATTTGGTAAGTTTTTAGAGTCAGTATTTGATCAGTATCGGTAAAACAAAAACAGAAGTGGGTCCAAAACAGAGATAAAATGTGATGGAAATATTTGCATGTCTTCTGTGTTTTGGACCCAGTCCTGCTTTTGGCTTCAAAATCATGATCAAATCCTGATGCAAAATACTGACCTGTGATAGAGGCATTTGGATGCTCACATGACAGGATGTGTTGTGACGGATCAGAAGAATGGAATACTAAACAGTGATGTCAAGACGGCCAAACAGGGGCACTATTGGCCCCGTAACAGAGTGGTGAGGATGGTCACTAAAGAGCCCTTCGAACATCTTACCACTATGGATGTTATACTTTTGGGTCTGAGGTAGACCTATAGCCCCTTTTGAAAATGGGTATCACATTTGCTTTGCTTCACACAGTTTCTGTGTTGCGCTATACTAGTCAAAGAGAATATATAAAACGTATTAACAGTAGTGTTGATCGAGCACCAAAGTGCTTGTGTGCTCTGGCCGAACACATCAGTATGCTCGTGTGCTCTACCAAGTACCCGAGCACAATGGAAGTCAATGGGAGAACCCAAGGCACCCCCTGCCATCTATTGGTTAAACTATTAGTCTTGTCATAAGACTATAAAACCAATAGATGGTACTGTTCATGTGTAGATTGCGAATTTTCCTTGCAAATGTTTTTTCAGTCGAAAAACAAGGTCGATTCTGCTCATTTGCATGTCTTTCCCATATGCCCATGTTTATGCAAATTCGTTTTTACATGACAAAACCGTATAGAAAGGTTATTGAATATTATGTTAGGACAATCAGAAAACTTTTTGTCACCCTATTGATATTGATCTAGGTGCGCACGTCCACCCAAGTCATTCAACAGATCTGAAGTAACTTTGAGGCTTACTGGCTCTCAGTCAGATGAGAGCTGGTTTGGAATGTCTCATAGTGAACAAGGCTGCCATTGTAAGGTATGCTCAGCCTGTCATCCGTCTCATGGATAGATTGATGGCTTGCATATACCTGGCTTTTGACATATAGCCTTTGTGTTGTCTATTGTATGTCATAGATAATAGGAGTCCAAGACGCATCCAGCCATGCTCTTAATGCTGGTTCCAAACCATTTTAATGGGGTTTCCATAAATTTCTAACCTTTTTTGTGAACCAGACACACTCTCTTCTTCAGAGCAGGGGGTGCCTGGTTTGATGCTCAGGTCTCCTATTGACTTTTATTGCATTAAATTGTATTCGAGCACCCGCAGTATTCGGCAGAGAATTACGATGTGTCGAGCATAACGATGCTCGGGCTGAACAGCAGTTCAGCGGAGCATGCTCGCTCAACACTAATTAACAGGGATACAGAAATAATGAAATGAGTTAAGATCTCTTGGATATAATCCAACTGGTTCCACAGCTTGGATCATATCAACAATCAGCCTATTAAAGGGGGTTGTCAGAGATTACATCTCATATTCATTTATAGCTGATAAATACACGTTACCACCCATGTCTGTGGAACCGCTGTGCCAACTAACCAGTTTGGCATAGGGCTAAAGTCTAAGGGCTTTATTCTGGAGCCTCTGGAATTTTCCCTTTAACCACTTCACGGGGATGTGGACTTTGTTGCAGGATTAGCAAACAGACTGCTACCTCCTGAGATAGTCCTGTAGAAGGCAGCTAACACTCATGGGTTAAAGACACTAAGGCAAGGCACCCGAAGCACAGACTAGGCACTAATTCAGACAGGGTGAAGCAAACAAAATACATATTATACTAATGGATGGACTAGGCACAGGGTAAAGGCATACTGAATTAGGTCAGGATTCAGACATGGACATAACCAGAATGATCCAGACACAAACTTGAGAGACCAGGCAGATAAAGCTCCAACACAGAATACAGACAGAATCAAAGCAGATTCAAGTAAACATCTTGCACAACAGGGCAGGTCACAGAACTCAAGAGAAACATATATCAGACTGACACAGAACTCAGGAATTAGAACAGTGGCTACATAAACCACCATTGAACGCGAAACCATTTCAAACCCACATGCATGTGGCGCCTGAACACATGGTACAATGGTCACAAGTGAAATGCCATTGTAACAATAACTAGAAAAGCTACAATTTCTGGGGAAATTGTGTGAAGTGTTCTTGCCTCCACCAGTAGTCTACAACTGGAGTGGGCAGAGTAACTAGGTGGAGTGGCTTGAGTAACTGTTGTGTGGTTGGAGTGGCTGGAGTAACTGTGGAAAGGTTGGATGGGGCAGAGTAACTTTATGGAGTGGGCAGAGTAACTGTGTGGAGTGTTTGGAGTCAGTAAAGATAGTAAACATTACACTAACCAATTGATTGATCAAGTTTAAAAAGTGCACATGGCAAGCTTGATAGAGTGAGAAATGCATTTTAACTTTATTTATTTATATAGCACATTTAATTGCAATGTTGTTGCCCAAAGTGCTTCACAGTTACATTAAAACATACATTTATAAAAACATTAGCAGCCGATTTGTGTACAGTCGTGGCCAAAAGTTTTGAGAATTACATAAATATTGGAAATTGGAAAAGTTGCTGCTTAAGTTTTTATAATAGCAATTTGCATATACTCCAGAATGTTATGAAAAGTGATCAGATGAATTGCAAGGTCCTTCTTTGCCATGAAAATTAACTTAATCCCCCAAAATAATTTCCACTGCATTTCATTGCTGTCATTAAAGGACCTGCTGAGATCATTTCAATAATCGTCTTGTTAACTCAAGTAAGAATGTTGACGAGCACAAGGCTGGAGATCATTATGTCAGGCTGATTGGGTTAAAATGGCAGACTTGACCTGTTAAAAGGAGGGTGATGCTTGAAATCATTGTTCTTCCATTGTTAACCATGGTGACCTGCAAAGAAACGCGTGCAGCCATCATTGCGTTGCATAAAAATGGCTTCACAGTCAAGGATATTGGGGCTACTAAGATTGCACCTCAATCAACAATTTATAGGATCATCAAGAACTTCAAGGAAAGAGGTTCAATTCTTATTAAGAAGCCTTCAGGGCGTCCAAGAAAGTCCAGCAAGCGGCAGGATCGTCTCCTAAAGAGGATTCAGCTGCGGGATCGGAGTGCCACCAGTGCAGAGCTTGCTCACGAATGGCAGCAGGCAGGTGTGAGCACATCTGCACGCACAGTGAGGCGAAGACTTTTGGAAGATGGCCTGGTGTCAAGAAGGGTAGCAAAGAAGCCACTTCTCTCCAAAATAAAAAACATCAGGGACAGATTTATCTTCTGCAGAAAATATGGTGAATGGACTGCTGAGGACTGGGGCAAAGTAATATTCTCCGATGAAGCCTCTTTCCGATTGTTTGGGGCATCAGGAAAAAGGCTTGTCCGGAGAAGAAAAGGTGAGCGCTACCATCAGTCCTGTGTCATGCCAACAGTAAAGCACACTGAGACCATTCATGTGTGGGGTTGCTTCTCATCTAAGGGAGTGGGCTCACTCACAATTTTGCCCAAAAACACAGCCATGAATAAAAAATGGTACCAAAACACCCTCCAACAGCAACTTCTTCGAACAATCCAACAACAGTTTGGTGAAGAACAATGCATTTTCCAGCACGATGGAGCACCGTGCCATAAGACAAAAGTGATAACTAAGTGGCTCGGGGGCCAAAACATTGACATTTTGGGTCCATGGCCTGGAAACTCCCCAGATCTTAATCCCATTGAGAACTTCTGGTCAATCCTCAAGAGGCGGGTGAACAAACAAACACCCACTAATTCTGACAAACTCTAAGAAGTGATTATAAAAGAATAGGTTGCTATCACTCAGGAATTGGCCCAGAAGTTGATTGAGAGCATGCCCAGTCGAATTGCAGAGGTCCTGAAAAAGAAGGGCCAACACTGCAAATACTGACTCTTTGCATAAATGTCATGTAATTGTTGATAGAAAGCCTTTGAAACGTATGAAGTGCGTGTAATTATATTTCACTACATTACAGAAACAACTAAAAGCAGTTTAGCAGCAAACTTTGTGAAAACTAATATTTGTGTCATTCTCAAAACTTTTGGCCACAACTGTAGATGGGCTTGAAAATGAGGGAGTGGTCACAGTTAAGAAATCATGTCCTGATTTTTCAGCTCACACTCTAGCTTTTGTCACTCTGCTGGCTGCTCACACACCTGGGTTCCTATGGCAACTCCCTCTACAGCAAGGGCAGAGAAGAGCGGTTAAAAACAAACTGCTCCAACTTGCTCACTTCACTGGCGGTTGCCATCTTCAAACGGTTGTTTAAAAATCCTACAGTGAAGAGCTTTATATTGTGAGAATCACAAGACACAGACCTACATTTTGATGCATAGTATGTCTCTGAAATATTAAAAAATAAAGGCACAGTCGCAGTTTAGAAATTGCCCTTCAAATTTGAGGTGGCTAGAGTGGAGTTTCAATGAATGACAAATGGTCATATTGTGAAAACTATCAGGACTATGGCTTAGCTGTGAACATTTTTAGTGGCATCAGGGATAGCTGAATGTTTTGATATAAGATTTGTGTAGGTGGGCTTGAAAATGAGGGAGTGGTGGCAGTTTAGAAATCATGTCCTGATTTTTCAGCTCACACACTAGCTTTTGTCAGCTCGCACTCTAGTTTTGAACATTCCGCCAATCATTCAAATGGGACCAATTTTGCCACAAAACGCCGATATTTTGTGAACCATTTGACGAAACGTTCCACAAAGTAATAGCACACCAATCGGGAACAATCCGCACGTTTCGGTATATTACTGTATATGTAGTGTAAAAACTGTGGGAGGAGTTAGGGTGGTAAATTTGGCTATAATAATAAGAATATATATGTGAGATAATAGTAAGTGGTCTTGCCATGCAAGAACACTTAATGAAGAATATTTTCCATTTACATGCAATTATCCAATGAAGAATTTTTTTAAATTATGGTGGTGTATAGCAATGTTCATGTCCATCTACTTTGCTGAGTTCTGCTGGTCACACATGCTCTGTCACACCCCACTGGCATGTCTCTGTTAGGAAAAAAAACTTTCTGTGGGGTAGACAACTGCCCTACAGTGCACAGCTGATCACTATGCAGGGACATGGATGTAGATGAATGCGCACATTACTATACACTTTTACCATTAGGTGGTACTATATGATGTAGGTCAATGTAACAACTCTTCACTGGATCATTTTTGCCATGTAAATGGTAAATATGCTTTAATTTGTTAGATCTATGCAGTGAATACGACATGCGATGATTGGACAACCCCTTTATGTATATTACTTGATGTATTTACCTCATTGACAGTGCCTATTTCATCTAATCTCTCTTCTTTTAGCTAAATAACCATTTAGTAGATCTGACATTACTTTGTCCCCAGTGATCAATCCCTATTACAATTATTTAGGAACCTAGCTGCTCAGACTTTCTTTATATATTGTAACAGTGGCTGCTGTGCGCCGATGTTCCCTTGCTTGCCGCGCGGTTCTGGGCACCGTGTTCAGCGGTGATCTGTGGCCGTTGCTTCCCATTTCTCCGCTGCAGTCCTGGGCCCTGTCTGTGTTGGTGCTGTTGTTCTTGATCTGCTCCACAGCTTGCTCTCAGCCCTGGCCACAGCATGCTTGCTGTTTGTTCCTGCTGCACCTCTTTAGGGGCCGGCGCGCGTCACTTCCTGGGCTTTGTGGCCTAGGTCATGTGACCTCGCTGACCTATCCTAGACCTCCTGTGCATATGTAAGTGGCTCAGCCCCCTTCCCAGATGCCTCAGCGTCAAGGTCCTTGTGCTCTGCTGAGGCTCCTGATAACCACTTGTGTTCCTGTGTTCCTGACTTGTATTTGTGGTATTGGATTCTGCTACCAGTCTAAAGCCTGCCTGCTAGCCTTGACTCTCCTGTTGCCGACCCGGATTGCCTGACTTGTACCTGTGCCGCCTGCCCTGACCCTTTGTCTGTCTGACTACGGCTCTGCCTCATACTTCGGTCCTGCATTGTTGCTCGTGGTAACGACTACGCCTGCCTGACCGCACCTGTACTTCAAGGGGTTCACTTAGACAACGCCCTTAGAGGAGGTAGGACACGTGGCACAGTGGGTTCACACCTGCTGGTTCGTTACATATATGTTTTAGTATTTGTTTTTTTCCCACTTTTTTAGTCAATTACAGGGAGTGCAGAATTATTAGGCAAATTAGTATTTTGACCACATCATCCTCTTTATGCATGTTGTCTTACTCCAAGCTGTATAGGCTCGAAAGCCTACTACCAATTAAGAAGGGGTGTGGTCTAATGACATCAACACCCTATATCAGGTGTGCATAATTATTAGGCAACTTCCTTTCCTTTGGCAAAATGAGTCAAAAGAAGGACTTGACAGGCTGAGAAAAGTCAAAAATAGTGAGATATCTTGCAGAGGGATACAGCACTCTTAAAATTGCAAAGCTTCTGAAGCGTGATCATCGGACAATCAAGCGTTTCATTAAAAATAGTCAACAGGGTCGCAAGAAGCGTGTGGAAAAACCAAGGCGCAAAATAACTGCCCATGAACTGAGAAAAGTCAAGCGTGCAGCTGCCAAGATGCCACTTGCCACCAGTTTGGCCATATTTCAGAGCTGCAACATCACTGGAGTGCCCAAAAGCACAAGGTGTGCAATACTCAGAGACATGGCCAAGGTAAGAAAGGCTGAAAGACAACCACCACTGAACAAGACACACAAGCTGAAACGTCAAGACTGGGCCAAGAAATATCTCAAGACTGATTTTTCTAAGGTTTTATGGACTGATGAAATGAGAGTGAGTCTTGATGGGCCAGATGGATGGGCCCGTGGCTGGATTGGTAAAGAGCAGAGAGCTCCAGTCCGACTCAGACGCCAGCAAGGTGGAGGTGGAGTACTGGTTTGGGCTGGTATCATCAAAGATGAGCTTATGGGGCCTTTTTGGGTTGAGGATGGAGTCAAGCTCAACTCCCAGTCCTACTGCCAGTTTCTGGAAGACACCTTCTTCAAGCAGTGGTACAGGAAGAAGTCTGCATCCTTCAAGAAAAACATGATTTTCATGCAGGACAATGCTCCATCACACGCGTCCAAGTACTCCACAGCGTGGCTGGCAAGAAAGGGTATAAAAGAAGAAAATCTAATGACATGGCCTCCTTGTTCACCTGATCTGAACCCCATTGAGAACCTGTGGTCCATCATCAAATGTGAGATTTACAAGGAGGGAAAACAGTACACCTCTCTGAACAGTGTCTGGGAGGCTGTGGTTGCTGCTGCACGCAATGTTGATGGTGAACAGATCAAAACACTGACAGAATCCATGGATGGCAGGCTTTTGAGTGTCCTTGCAAAGAAAGGTGGCTATATTGGTCACTGATTTGTTTTTGTTTTGTTTTTGAATGTCAGAAATGTATATTTGTGAATGTTGAGATGTTATATTGGTTTCACTGGTAAAAATAAATAATTGAAATGGGTATATATTTGTTTTTTGTTAAGTTGCCTAATAATTATGCACAGTAATAGTCACCTGCACACACAGATATCCCCCTAAAACAGCTAAAACTAAAAACAAACTAAAAACTACTTCCAAAAATATTCAGCTTTGATATTAATGAGTTTTTTGGGTTCATTGAGAACATGGTTGTTGTTCGATAATAAAATTAATCCTCAAAAATACAACTTGCCTAATAATTCTGCACTCCCTGTATAATTCCTTTTTAACTATTTAGCACTTTGTAATTTTAAAGGCTAGAGCTGAACCCATCAGGCAATTTTTAAATGCCCTTTTTGTCAATTATTGCCCTTTTAACAGTATCTATAAGCCATGTGTCGGGTATTGCAGCTGTTTCACTTGAATGATGGTGAGCTGCAACACAAAATGTAGCATATGAATAAAAATGGTGCTTGTTCTGGAGAATAGCGGATGTGTTTAATTAACCCTCATTATTGGAATTGAACTATTCCACCAGGGTTCGAGAATGATAAGATGATTCACAAGTCCCAAGGACCAAGAAGGCATCTGTCTTAGCATATTTAAATGATATAAAATAGCTGTTGTTTTTTAGAGTTGTTTTTTAAAGTTCATTATAACGCTAATTTCAATAACCAAAGCAAGGATCTGGTTAATATGAGAGCAATTTATTCGTTGTTGTTAGCTCAACATTCATTTTAATCCTTCCGTGTTTTAATAAAACATGGACATACATACCTCTAAATACGGTACAACAGTTTAGCCTAGAAGGTTGTCCAGTGCCCTCACAAGCAACTGACATCCAAACTAGTTTTTCACTACTACACTAAAGGAAGATTCTAAGAAATGTAAAGGAATGTGATGAATGAACAGATTGCACTGAATAAATATATATTTGTAGTTCTTAAAACATTGCACTCCCCCACCATACATGGGAATATGGGGTTCACAGTAACTAGAGCCCCTGTAATCCGATTCTTTGAATATGGCCTACCCTGCTACAAATACAATGGATAGAACAGAAGGCAAATACTCTGGGAATCTATGAAAGGTTTAACCTGTCTGCAAAGTATACAAGTAGCAAATTTATAATAATTTAAATAAATTTGGTGGCAGGCGGGATCGCAAAATTTGTTGGTGTACAGTGGTTATACCAGAGTGTCAGCACATTGCTGAAACTCTGTTATAAACGGCTGACATCTATGCACATGTCAGCCGTTTAACCCTTTCGGACCGCGGTATGGAAAAGGTTAACTGTCAGGGTCAAGGGGCTCCCTCCCTCTCCCATTGGGGGGCTGCTGTGCCTTCTCAGGCGTCCTGCTGTCCATGGTGCTGAACAGATCTATGCTAAAGGCATAGATCTGTTCAGACAAAGTGGAAGTAAAATACAGTACAGTACAATATATATTGTACTGTACTGTATTATACAGACATCAGACCCACTGGATCTTCAAGAACCAAGTGGGTCTGGGTAAAAAAATTTAAAAAAAAGTGAAAAAAGTTAAGATAAAAAAAAATAACATTTATCACTGAATAATATTAAAAATATAAAATACACTACACATATTAGGTATCGCCGCATCCGTAACGACCTGATCTATAAAACGGTCATGTTACTTTTCGCCGCACGGTGAACGCCATAAAAATAAAAAAATAAAAACTATGAGAAAATTGAAATTTTGCCCACCTTACTTCCCAAAAAAGGTAATAAAAGTAATAAAAAAAGTCGCATGTATGCCAAAATAGTACCAATCAAACCGTCATCTCATCCTGCAAAAAATGAGACCCTACTCAAGATAATCGCCCAAAAACTGAAAAAACTATGGCTCTTAGACTATGGAGACACTAAAACATTTTTGGGGTTTTAAAAATTTTATAAAATTTTTATTGTATAAAACTTACATAAATAAGAAAAAATTGTATACATATTAGGTAACGCCGTGTCCGTGACAACCTGCTTTATAAAATTACCACATGATCTAACTTGTCAGATGAATGTTGTAAATAACAAAAAAAAGTGCCAAAAATGCTATTTCTTGTTACCTTGCTGCACAAAAAGTGTAATATAGAGCAACCAAAAATCATATGTACCCTAAACTAGTAGCAACAATACTGCCACCCTATTCCGTACTTTCTGAAATGGGGTCACTTTTTGGGAGTTTCTACTCTAGGGGTGCAACAGGGGGACATGGTGTCAAAAAAAACAGTCCAGCAAAATCTGGCTTCCAAAAGCCGTACGGCATTCCTTTCTTGTGCGCCCTGCCGTGTGCCCGTACAGCGGTTTGCGACCACATATGGGGTGTTTCTGTAAACTACAGAATCAGGGCCATAAATAATGAGTTTTGTTTGGCTGTTAACCCTTGCTTTGTAACAGGAAAAAAATATTAAAATGGAAAATCTGCCAAAAAAGTGAAATTTATAAATTGTATCTCTATTTTCCATTAAATCTTGTGCAACACCTAAATGGTTAACAAAGTTTGTAAAATCAGTTTTGAATACCTTGAGGGGTGTAGTTTTTTTTAGATGGGATCACTTTTATGGAGTTTCTACTCTAGGGGTGCATCAGGGGGCTTTAAATGGGACATGGTGTCAAAAAAACAGTCCAGCAAAATCTGGCTTCCAAAAACCATACGGCGCACCTTTGACTCTACGCTCCGCTGTAGTTTACGGCCACATACAGTAGTTTACGGCCACATATGGGGTGTTTCTGTAAACGGCAGAGTCAGGGCAATAAAGATACAGTCTTGTTTGGCTGTTAACCCTTGCTTTGTTAGTGGAAAAAATGGGTTAAAATTGAAAATTAGGCACAAAAATGAAATTCTCAAATTTCATCCCCATTTGCCAATAACTCTTGTGCAACACCTAAAGGGTTAACGAAGTTTGTAAAATCAGTTTTGAATACCTTGAGGGGTGTAGTTTATAGAATGGGGTCATTTTTGGGTGGTTTCTATTATGTAAGCTTCGCAAAGTGACTTCAGACCTGTAGTGGTCCCTAAAAATTGGGTTTTTGTAAATTTTTGAAAAATTTCAAGATTTACGTCTAAACTTCTAAGCCTTGTAACATCCCCAAAAAATAAAATATCATTCCCAAAATAATTCAAACATGAAGTAGACATATGGGGAATGTTAAGTCATCACAATTTTTGGTGGTATTACTATGTATTACAGAAGTAGAGAAACTGAAACTTTGAAATTTGCAAATTTTTCCACATTTTGGGTAAATTAGGTATTTTATTGGACTTCATTTTACCAGTGTCATGAAGTACAATATGTGATGAAAAAACTATCTCAGAATGGCCTGGATAAGTCAAAGTGTTTTAAAGTTATCAGCACTTAAAGTGACACTGGTCAGATTTGCAAAAAACTGCCAGGTCCTTAAGGTGAAATAGTCCTTAAGGGGTTAAATACCACAAGGATCTGATACAGAAAGTCTACTGGGAAATTGACCTTCATTTCATAAAACTGAATTACCTTACGTCCTAACCAGTGGCACAGATGGGGTATTCCGCCCCCCGTGGACTGGTAGGACAGGTGGAAATTTTATTGACACTTAAATAATTAAATAATTGACTAGACCCTCCCACCTCCAATAAAGAGGGGGATCACCCCCAGTCCCCTTGTGTTTTTTTTTGTCCTCTGGACAGGTTTGGGCTGGTTATGATCCCCCTCTGGGGGGATATCCCTGTTCTAATAGAACTCAACACTTACCCTTTGGGGTTAACTTTGCATGGGTTTTTTAGGCATCTCTGGTGGCTGTTTCTTCTTCCTGCGGTTGGGTGCAGGGTAATCTGTTCCTCTCCCGTGCTGCAACTCGGGGCGGAGAGGATTCTTGTGACCTATCGGTCCCCTCTGTTGCTCAAGTTTCGAGCCCGTAGTGGGAAGAGGGGCTCCCGCATGTACGCACGCCGCTGGTCCTCTCTAACTAGACGATCCTAAGGAGCGCTGGGAGCTAGGCTCGGCGGCCCCACGTGTTTCCTGTTGGTGCCATCATTTTGGGAGTGACGTCTCCGGTGTGTGACATCACTTCCTTTTTTCTTTAGGGCAAGTGTTCCGCGCCTTTATAATGTATTCTTTTCACCACTTTTGGCGAACTAAGCTACTATAGGCTCCCTTTAGTTTTTTTGCTTATTTTCTCTCTTTTGAAACCATTTTATTGATTATTATATTTAGCACTAGCTATGCCAATTTTGGGGCGGAGACTATTTTTCTGTGCCAATGTTGCTATTTTATTCCTGCACCAGTGGTCATTTAGCTTCCTTACCTGCTTATCTTGTGATATTGGTTGAAGCGAATTTTCCCTTCTTCCAAGCGGTTTTGCTTTGATCAGCTAGTGCTGTTCCTCTGCTAATTGCCCTTGCGGTTTTGCTTGAAGCAGTTTCTTGGTTTTTCTAGGTAAAAGCCTATTGCTTGGATTTCCTTTCCTCCTTCCAGACTCAACAGTTAATTCTGTTTGTTTCTTGCAGCCATGTCGTCTACAGGGGACGGTGATCGGGACCCTGGCAGAAAGAATTCTGGCAAGAGACGCCATCTTCAATGCAACGACTGTCAAATTGTCCTGGAGGACAATTATTTATTTTCTCGATGTCCGCCCTGTAGAGCAATCTTCTTCCCCAGCAAGAACCTAAGGTTCATGATGTAGTTGACTGGGTGAAGAGCTACATGGAGTCTGACATAAATCAGGTGAACTCCTCTATAGAGGAGCTGAAGCAGGCTCTTATATCTAAGCGGCAAATACCTTCCTCTCCTCATCGGGCCATGGAGGTATCGGGGGCTCAGGATGCTAGAGAGGGATCTATCTCCTCTTCTTCCGAAGATGAGGATGGGTTTTCCTACTTCTTCCCTCCTGAGAAAGCCCAGCAGCTGAGATCCATCCGGTTGGGGGACCAGGATGTTTATCAGGGTAAAGCCTCAACGTCCACCTCTAAGGGGCCCAGGGCCTTTAAAGTGGACGATTCCCTCCTGTCATTAATGAAGACGGAGTGGAAGAAACCAGAAAAAGGTCCCATGCTGACTTGAAGATTTAAGTCTGTCTTCCCGTTAAAAGAAGATCAATTGTCCTCTTGGGGGCCAGTACCAAAGGTGGATATGGCCATTTCCAAGCTTTCCAATAGGACCATAGTACCATCGGACGACGGATCAAGTCTCTAGGATCCGATGGACCGCAAGGCTGATTGCGCTTTTAGGTGTACATATTCCTCTGCATCGGCTTCTGCCTCTGTCACAATAGCGTCCTCTGAAGTGGCGAACTTTTTCAAGACCAGGTTCGCCCAAGTTCAGTCTGACCTGGACCAGGGGGTCTCTAGGGATGACATCTTGGCCTCTTGTAATGTCGGCCGGTCTGGCCACAACAACTAAAATTGGCTTCCAAGACCATGGCGCTCTCAGCTGCGGGCAGGTGTCCGCTCTGGCTAAAACCCTGGAAGGCTGATACAACTTCCAAGCATAATCTCTGCGCCATGGCATATGAACCCGGCAAACTTTTTGGGACAGAGCTTGACCATATAATGGAGGGACTGTCGGATAAGAAGGGCAAGTCCCTTCTCCAACAGCCCTTTCATGGTCGGGGCAAAAGGTATGGGTCCAGGTCTGGACCTCAGCCCAAAGCCCAGAGAGATTGGAGCCCCTGTAGAGGGGGGAAATCCTCCAGGGTCTCTAAGCCCCCCAAGAAATCCTTGGCGCTCTGATTGCGGGCCTCCTCGAGGTACTCTTGGTCTAACTGGTTTTCTCAGAACTCCCTGCTCCCCATATTCCCGTAGGCGGTCGCCTACAACACTTTCTAGAATCTTGGCAGATCCACATACAAGACCCTTGGGTGCTTCGTATTATACCTCAGGGATACCTGGTAGACTTGGACAGTCCCCCATCGGACAAGTTTTCCTGGTACCCAAGGTGACTGGAGACTGGAGGATGATCATAGATCTGAGATATTCAGTTCATCAAACGCTATTGCTAGGAGATTTCCTGGCAACCTTGGATCTAAAGGATGCTTACCTCCATATTCCCATCCATCCTGGGTCCAGAAAATTCTTAAGAATCGCAGTACAAGTCAGGGGAGTCCTAAAACACTTTCAGTTTGTGGCCCTCCTGTTTGGAATTTCTTCGGCCCCACACACATTTACCAAAGTGGTGGTTTCCGTGGTGGCAGCTCTAAGACTTCAGGGTCTGAGCATCATTCCATACCTGGACGACTGGCTCTTTAGAGCTCCTTCCCAAGCGATCCTGTCCCAACACATTTAGTGGGCTGTAGCCTTCCTCCACCAGCTAGGATGGATAATCAACTGGGACAAGTCCCATCTCCTGCCAGCTACCTCAGTGAAGTTCCTGGGATTCGTGGTGGAAATGACTATTCATCTTACTCCAGAAAGAAAGCTACCTTTTCTCTTAGTACCTCGGAAAGTAACCATTTGTACTTTGATGAGAATGTTGGGACTAATGGCATCAACCGCAGAGGCAGTTCATTGGGCATTATGGCATCTATGTCCGCTACAATCGGAGGTACTAGCCAAGTGGAATCACAGTCCGGTGGGACTAAATTCTATGCACTCCCTGTCTTACTGTGCCCGGTCCTCCCTAATATGGTGGACCCATCTAGATAATGGCAAGTCCCTCTTGGATCATACTTACCACAAATGCATCCCTAGTAGGCTGGGGAGCACATCTTCTGGACAAGACAGTTCAAGGAACCTGGACATCTCAGGAGAAGTTATTGTCATTGAATCTCCTAGAAATCAGGGCGATCAAACTAGCTCTTCTTCATTTCACTCCCGGCACTCAAGGCAAAGCGGTGATAGTACAGTCAGACAGTATGACCGCTGTAATGTACATTACCAAGCAGGGAGGCACGAAGTCACAAAGTCTCCTGAGAGAAATAGGTGTGATATTGGATTGGGCAGAATTGAACCTCACCCATTTATCAGCCGTCCACATTCATGAAGTCCACAATATGATTGTAGATCGCCTGAGCTGAGGTCTTTTAACCAGAGAATGGTCTCTCCAAACAGACATCTTCAAGGAGATAACACTCAGGTGAGGCATGCCAGAGATCGATCTCATGGCAACGAGGTTAAAAACCAAGGTGGAGAGGTACTGCTCCCTTTACAGGGAGGACAACCCAGTGGCAATAGATGCACTGTCAATCCCATGAAGGTTCGGGCTGGCCTATATCTTTACTTCAATTTCCTTGATTCTGAGGGTATTGATGAAAATCAGGCAGGACCAAGCATCAGTCATCGCCATCATTCCATACTGGCTTGGTTTACCCAACTCACTCAAATGAGTTGAGGTCAATTTTGAAAGCTTCTCCCAGAGGGAGTACTGGTGTCGGGGACACTCAGATCTCCTCAAATCTTCAAATGTTCAACCTGACAGCCTGGAGGTTGATCAGTCTCTTACAAGAATAGAATGGCTATCGGGGTCTGTCTTGAGAACCCTACAGCACTACAGATCTGAGACTACTAACAGATCTTATTCAAGAATTTGGAAGATTTTTTTAAATTGGTGTTCCAGTCGTCAACTGTCATCCACAGATGCTTCCATGCCTACCATCCTACAGTTTCTGCAGGACTGTGTGGACAAGGGGTTGTCACCGTCTACCCTCAGAGTGCAAACTTCTGCTATCTCGGCTTGTCTCAACAGGCCCATTTCTTGAGAAAGAGGTTCTTGAAGGGAACTTCAAGGTTAAAGCATACAGTAATCAGACCTGTCCCGGTATGGGATTTAGAGGATGTCTCGAGATGTCTCAGGATTTACCTGGAGTGGTCCAAGGTATTTAGGAAAGATGAAAATCTCCTTATCCTTTTATACGGTAACCACAAGCGTCAGAAAGCCTCTAAGCCCTCCATCAGTCGATGTATTAAAGAGGCAATTCGGGAGTCTTATCTGTCTCAGGGTTCTGAGCCACCTGAGTTTGTAAAGGCCCACTCTACTCGAGCGGTGGCTACTTCCTTTGCCCACTCTACTCGAGCGGAATATCCCATCTGTGCCACTGTTAGGACTAAGGGAAAACAAATTTTCATTAAATTAACAAATACCTTTTGAAACATTTGAAGGGACACTTTCATACGTGGAGTATTTTTTAAACTCAATATTCAAGGAAACACATTTTTTTTAGAATGTTTTGCTGTTTCCCTTTTTTATTTCGGCAGTACTAGTGTTGATCGAGCACCAAAATGCTCGGGTGCGCTGGTGCTTGAGTAGACCACTTTGGGATGCTCGGGTTCTCTACAGAGCACCAGAGCACAATGGGATTCAATGGGAGAACCAGAGCATTAAACCAGGTACCCCCTGCTCTGAAGAGGGGAGGGTATTTGGTTCACAGGAAAAGGTCAGAAATTGACGGAAACTCGGGAACAGCATGGGGAGAATGTCTGGATGCATCTTGGACTTCCAGGTCGCTGCTAGTAACGATAATATGCACAAAACCGAAGATTTTAGAGGAAAAATTGTTAGGAAACATTCTTTCCTGTATATTTACTTGCAAATTAAGTGCAAGTGCTGCCAAAAATTACAAGGAAGAGGCACTCTGATACAACCTGCATATCACATAAAGGAGGGCCTCATTCACATTGTGGTACAATGATTGAGGTTGTGAGACTCCTACACTTATAAAGCCTATGCACTAAGTGAAAGGCCTGCCTAAAATTACAAGGAACTGGCACTCCAATACACCCTTTATTACACATAAAGTTGGGCATCATACACACCCTTGAAAAATTATGATTGATGGCTTGCTGGTGACCCTTAAAAACATTAGGAGCAAGGGCCTGCTGGTGACCCTCTAAAACATTTGGGGCGAGGGCCTGCTGCTGACCTGACCATCTAAAACATTAGGGGTGAGGGTCTACTGCTGAGCTGACCCTCTGAAACATTAGCGGTGAGGGCCTGCTGCTGATCTGACCATCTAAAACATTAGGGGCGGGGGTCTGCTGCTGAGCTGACCCTCTAAAACATTAGGGGCAAGCCTGCTGGTGACCCTCTAAAACATTAGGGGTGAGGGTCTGCTGCTGAGCTGACCCTCTAAAACATTAGGAGTATGGGCAGCCTAATAAGCATGTTGATATGATGAAGGAGGACAAGAAAAGGAAGATTGAACCATATACCCTTTTATTGTGGTGGAAGGGGTGCATGGGAATACAGTGTATTCAATACACCATAAAAGCCACATTTAAAGTGCCTTTATGTTCAGCCACTTTCCTCTGGTGGAGTAGAGAAGTCAGGGGCGACCTGTCAGCATTTTCAGTTGACAGGCGGATGCGCTTATCAGTTATTATGCCCCCAGCAGCACTAAATACCCGCTCTGACAAAACGCTGGCGGCAGGGCAGGCCAGCACCTCCAAGGCATAGAGCGCCAGTTCATGCCACGTGTCCAGCTTGGACACCCAATAGTTGTAAGGCACAGAGGGATCACTGAGGATGCTGACACGATCATCTACGTACTCCTTTACCATCTTCCAAAACTCTTCCCTCCTTAGGCTGCGCAGCAGGGTGAGGGTGCTGGTGGGGTGTCATGAAACTGTCCCAGGTCTTGGAGAGTGTTGCCCTGCCTCTGTTGGAACTGCTGTGTGTTCCCCTCGTCTCCCCTCCTTGGTTGCCCAAGGAATTACTTACTCTGCCACCAGCGTTGTCAGCTGGAAATCTTTGGAGCAATTTTTCCACAAGGACCTTCTGGTATTGCACCATTTTGCTAGTCCTCTCCACCATGGGAATGAGATATGAGAAGTTCTCTTTGTAGCAGGTGTCGAGAAGTATTAACAACCAGCAATCGGTGTTGGCCAAAATACGTATAACGCGAGGGTCACGGGAAAGGCAGCATAACATAAAGTCAGCCATGTGTGCCAGAGTCCCAACAGACAAGACTTTCCTGTCCTCATAAGGAGGATGACTCTCAATCTCCTCATCCTCTTCCTCCTCTTCGGCCCATCCACGCTGAATAGATGGAATAAACCTGCTATGGGTACTACCCTCTGTAGCGGAGGCAACTCTCTCCTGCTCCTCCTCATCATCCAATTCGCACTGAGAAGACGAACTGAGGGTGGTCTGGCTAGCACCCTGTGTACTGTCTTCCCCCATTTCCACCTCTTCCACATGCAAAGCGTCTGCCTTCATTGTGAGCAGCGAGCGTTTCAGTAGACACAGAAGTGGGATGGCTACGCTGATAATAGCGGCATCGCCGCTCACCATCTGTGTTGATTCCTGAAAGTTGCGTAAAACCTCACATAGGTTAGACATCCATGCCCACTTTTTGCTTGTGAAGAGCGGAAGCTGACTAGAAAGGCGACAACCATGTTGCAGCTGGTATTCCACGACTGCCCTCTGCTGCTCACAAAGCCTGGCCAACATGTGGAACGTGGAGTTCCAGCGTGTGCTCACGTCGCACAACAGTCGGTGAGCTGGCAATTGCAAGCGCTGCTGTAGCGTTTCCAGGCTGGCGGCAGCTGTAGATGACTTTCGGATGACACACGGCGCACCTTCACCAGTAGCTCAGGCAAATTGGGGTAGGTTTTGAGAAACCGCTGAACCACTAAGTTGAACACGTGGGCTAGGCATGGTATGTGTATGAGCTTGCTGAGCTCCAAAGCTGCCACCAAGTTATGGCCATTATCAGACACAACCATGTCTGGTTGTAGGTTGAGTGGCGAGAGCCACAGCTCAGTCTGGTCCCTTATACCCTGCCACAGCTCTGCGGCGGTGTGCTGTTTGTAACCTATGAAAATTTGTTTCAGCACGGCCTGTTGCCACTTCCCCACTGCAGTGCTATACTGCATACAGCTACTGACTGATGGCTGACTGGTGCTGCAAGATGAGAATTCAGAGGTGGAAGTGAAGGAGGAGAAGGGGGGATTGCAGCCACTAATGTAGGTGGTGGCAGAAATCCTGTTGGAAGTAGGGCCCGCAATCCTTGGCGTCAGTAGCACCTGTGCTACCCCCGGGTATGTCTCGCTCCCGGCCTCCACAACGTTTACCCAGTGAGCCGTCAGGGAAATGTAGCGCCTCTGGTCAAAAGCACTTGTCCATGTGTCAGTCGTTAAGTGGACCTTCCGAATAACTGCGTTGGTCAGGGCATGATGTTACGGGACACATGCTGGTGTAAGGCGGGACCAGCACAGCGAGAAAAATAGTGGCGACTGGGGAACTGAGTAACGAGGGACTGCCGCTGCCATCAGGCCATGGCAAGCCTCAGTGTCCACAAGTCTAAATGGCAACATTTCCAGGGCCAGCAATTTGGAAAGGTGCTCATTTAGTGCTATGGCCCTTGGGTGAGTGGCTGGGTATTTACGCTTTCGATGAAATGCCTGGGTATGGACATCTGTACGCTGCGCTGGAACACAGAAGTGGATGTGCTAGCTGATGGTGCTTGCGAAGGTCCAGGTACAGTGTGGGAGGCATCCGGGCCTGCGTCTTGGACAGGGGATTGGCCAGCTTGTAACATGGGGGAAGAGGAGGCAGTGATGTGACCTGCAGACACTAATTGTGGACCCAGGCACTTATTGACAACTGTGTCTCATCCTCATCATCAACCTCTTGAGACACTAATTGCCATTGACTTATTGGCAACTGTGTCTCATCATCCACCTTGTTAAACACTAATTGCCGTTCCCCACCATCATCTTCTTCTGACTGTGGATGCTCAAGAGTTTGGGAATCAATGCACAAGATCTCCTCATGTCCCTCTTCAAGAGGGCTTGGCGAGAGGCCCAAATCAAGAAATGGCACTGAAAAGAGCTCCTCGGAATATCCGAGTGTGGGATCACTTGTTTGCCAAGACTCTCCATGGTGGGAGGAAAGAGGATCAGGGCGAGGATTCTGTTGACCAGACTCTTGGCTACTGAGACTGGACTTTGTGGAAGACAGGGTGGTGCTTAACCGACTGGAAGAATTATCTGCTGCAATCCAACTGACCACCTGGTCGCACTGGTGTGACTTCAAGAGTGGTGTCTTGCGCCGCCCTGCAAACTGGGACATGAAGCTAGGTATTGTGGGTGAGTGTGTTTCTTGTGCTCTGGCAGCAGGCACAGTTTCACCGCACCCAGGGCCACAGCCTCTGTGTGCACCATCAGCAGCATGGCCACTTCCCTTACTGCTCTCCTTTAGCATATTAAATGGTATAAATGCTTGCAAGTATGTCACACGTACAGTAGTGCAGGTTTTGTAAGTGTATACGCAAATAAATTACACTGAATGTCACAGATATTTAGGATGCACAAACGTTATGCAGGAGATGTAGTACAGGTAATGTCGCTGTCACCAGCGGCTAAGAAAAAATTACACTGAATGTCACAGATATTTAGGATGCGCAAACATTATACAGGAGATGTAGCGCAGGTAATGTTGCTGTCACCAGCGGCTAAGAAAAAATTACACTGAATGTCATAGATATTTAGGATGCGCAAACGTTATACAGGAGATGTAGCGCAGGTCATGTAGCTGTCAGCAGCGGCCAAACAATTGAGCTGAATGTCACAGATATTTAGGGTGCGCAAATGTAATACAACAGATGTAGCAGAGGTTGTGTCACTTTTAGCAGCGGACAAACAATTGCACGCAATTTAGCACAGATAAAACAATAGTCCTTTAAAGGACTTTTAGGTCTCTAACACCTTTCAACAGTAAACCATGCCTGAAAAAAATATATAATAAATTCCTGTCTCTACAATATCTGTCCCTTCTGCTGCAGCTCTACCTGACTAAGACTGAGCCAACCACTTGTCATCGGGTGCTATATAGCACCCGATGACACGTTCCGGCTAGCCAATCACTGTAATGCCAGTAACCAACATGGCTACTGCATTACAGTGAGTGCCAGTACTTCCCCGCACGTTTATTGGCTGTGTAGCAGTCAACAAGCGTGCAGGGAGGAGATTCGAGTATCGTGCTCGAGCACAGGCGGTGTTTGGGTAAACACGGCGATGTGACGAGCATCGCGATGCTCAAGTCAAAATGGTGTTTGGTCAAGCATGCTCGCCCAACAATAGGCAGTATTATACCACTGGAAATCAAATACAACAGACTGAGTCAGATTTAAAAATGAAAATATACCAATTTGCACCAGAAAACTGGCACGCATGCTTTACATAACATTTACTAACTGTTTAACACCTCGTCCGATGAGGAGGTGCAGCTTTACTAGAAAGGGCATATAATTGCTAGAAAGGGGGTGGCTTAAATGCTCCCCCCATGCACCAAAAATGCTCCAAAATGTTGCTGCATTTTATGAATAAAACTTTGCCACTTATATGTGGTGTAAACTTAGGGTAGTGAGTTTTTTGCCACATAGCATAACTTTTTTGCCAAGCAAGTTCATATACCAGATACCTAGAATCCTATCTCACCCTATAGGACCCTGGAACTAATGTCAGGACTGAGTCTACCTGTTCCTCCAAAGGGAAGGATGCACAGGAGTCTCCCTCAGGCCTAATGACAAACAACAGGGAAAGGCAACACACACATATATAAACAAAATGAAAAAGAAAAAGGAAATACTTATCTTCAATGAAGATTTGGTAGCACCAGGAACTCAGCCAAGAACCATACACAAGCTAACCACAAGTCCAACAGAAGCTATAAACTGCATAGCATAGTGGGAGAAACAACAATAGAGAAGGTTAAATGACCACAATAGCAACACCTGGGGATAGAAGATGTGGCAAGCACCAGAAACAATACAGACATCATTTAATCCAAAAGGAAAACATGTCAGATAAAACCACATGTTGATCAAACCACTATGTTAAGTACATTTCTAAATTTATATTGAGTTTATATCCAACAAAATTTCTTGTAAGAATTTGTATTTAGGTCCTTAATGAATGAAAACTGCTTTGGATATAAGGTCAAGTTACACACTTGTCCTATTGTGTTATAATGTCACTCATGAAATAAATCACCTGTATCTAAGCAACTGATCTCATAGCAACTTGAAGCACCTTTCCTCCAAACAGGGTTGGTCATAATTTTGTTTTCCACAGTCGGTATATTAAAGGGGTAAGAACTTCAGAGGCTCTACAGAGACCACAGACTTGCCCACTGCACACAGGTAGAGTTGAAACTTTATTGCTTCTATGCTACTGCTTCACATTGAAAACAGCATCACTGTATTTGATATATTTAATATAAAACATTGCTATATTATTTATTTTTAAGGATGTATAGCTACAAAGACAACTGTGTACAAGTGTATTTTTCTTCCTATTACTTAACATTTCGTCTTTTATAGTTTATTTTCTCAAATTAAAGCTAAAGCACTCTGGTTGCTGGATGGGGCTAGTGCTTTTTCTGATTTATAGAGTTTATCACAAGGATTTGGTTAAGCACAGTTGTGGGATTTTTTCAGCTAGGATAGAGTGTGTCGGTGTGATAGTATCACATTATGAAATGTAATGACAGGCTGGTATTACACAATATACATTAAGCATTGTCTACCTGCCAGGAAATGAGAAACTACAGTAGGAAATTTACGGGGAAACTGTAATGAAAAATCCATCACAATGCCCAAGAGCCTAGCAGAACTAGATGTTTCTTACTGTAGAGCTCCTCGTGTGTGGGTAGTTGTTGGCTTAGTTTAAAAAGACAAAAGTTATTTATGACAGACTGTAATATAAACTATTATAAACAGAATCCAATAAAAAAAACTATTTTATTTGGCCGTGGATGGGTCTAGAATTAAACTTTACAAAATTACTGTAAGTAAAGCAAACAGGGTATTGCAAACATATAAATCCAAACCTACAAACATATCACAAATTGTTCCAACTCATTGTTTTAAGGGACAATAAATTATAACTTCCAGTTACATTTTGATCTGATAAGGGCAGCTGTTTTTGCATTGATGGTCATAAAATGTGGCTATCATACTTTTAATGTATTACCTTAAATTTTGCTTAAGGCTACAAACATGCCTTTAACTATTGGAATACAATATGTATACCAGGTTATACAGTATAATGTATGAATGTGCATTTTCTTTAAGAAAATAATACCTTATTATTAATATTTAGTTGCCTATGGAAATCTATATCTGCTTGATCACTCTCTGCACTGATTCATTGCCTGCATTTAGTATTATATTTCTGTATTTGAAGTGTAAATATTAAGGAAAGAAAAAGAAGGGAAAGTTTTAATCACAGCAAATGTGGATTTATTATTAACTGATGAATATAAAGGATAAGTGGTCTGGGTGAAGTCATTGATTGTATCTCGAAGGAGTTGAATGAATGAATAAATGAATTTTTGGAAAGCTATAAAGGAGAAGGTAATGTTTGTCTACTCATTGAATGTATACAATGTATACATAAAGTGAATGTATAATCAGAAAATGACATGTTATATAAGGCTTCATACACACAACTGTATTTTTGGTCTACGTCCGTTCTGCATTTTTTGCAGATCACACATGGACCCATTTATTTTTATGGAGTCGCAAAAAATGTGGACAGCACATGGATGTATTCTGTTCTCATAATATACAAGCAGAGCCCTTGTAGCACTCGGTGGATATTGCTGCTGGAGTAGGGTTCCCACCCCTTTTATAATAGATACAAAGACTCCAGCCAAGTCGTATTTGATGCAACTGGTTTTATTTGCGTGCAAAAGGTAGTTGCTGCGGCGGAGTGACGTTTTGGCCCTACTGTGCCTTCATCAGACTAGTGCCGCTGGTGGAGGAAAAAAGTCACATGGACGTGGACGCAGTAGGAAGTAACATGCAGTGATACCGCTAGGAGAGGTAGGCACCATGTATTCTGTTCTCAGTGATTTCTGACACATTATTGTTATTATTTATTATTAAAGCGCCATTCATTCCATGGCGCTGTACATATGAAAAGTAGTGCACATACATAATGCAATTGCACTAAGTAGGAACAATACGAAATACAAACTGGTACAGAAAGAGAGAGAGCTCTGCCCGCGAGGGCTTACAATCTACAAGGTATGGAGAAAGGACACAGTAGGTGAGGGTCACATGACCCCAGCTGAGGACCCAGAAGGAAGAGGACAACTCACAAAAACAGCCATCAGTAAAAAGATTACTTTCACTACAATTTACATCATGTACCTTTCCAATGGGTCAAAGAATAAAACACAACTGCATATTGCTTGTATGGTGAATGCAATGATAAAACAGCATGCATTAGCTCCCACTAGTGGTGGTTGAATACAGTCAGAATGTCATCAATGATGTTGAGATTTTTAAGAGCTTGTAAAATGTATTTTTTTTAAATAGCTGAACCTTTCAATTTTTTTCACTATTACTCTGGTCTGCGACACTCCAGTACTTGATGTTCCTGCAGTAGTCATAGGTTTTTCATCATTCACGTGACCACTGCAGTCAATCAGTCTTGTGCTGTTTATGCACACAACTTCTGAGGCCAGTGATTGACTGCTGGGGTCATATGAATGACAAATAGCACATGACCGCTGCAAGCCCAGTGAGGATCAGAGCAGTGGTGCAGGACTGGTGAGGCATTTTACACAACTCCTTGCTATGGACTAATTTTATAAAACACTCATAAAACCATTTCAGAGTATGTCCACATAGAATAGATATGCTGCAGATCTAAAGCTTTGGATTAGCATTTACCAGCAAACTGGATAAAATTTTAATAAATCTCATCCACGACTTGCAAAAAAAATCTAAAATATGCAGTGTAAATTTAACTGCAGCATGAATTTAAAATCAGAAGTATGTCGTACCTTCACATATTGCTGGAACTAAAAATGGCATGGTTCTTGAAGGGAATCTGTCACCAGTTTTTTGCTGCTAGGTTGCAATAGCCCCAGGGCATGCCAATGAGTCCCCACATTCATGAGCTCACAGCGTTCCCTGCCCACCTGCCTCTGATTGACAGGTTTTTCTTCCATATGAATCAACAGGAGGTGGGTGGGGAAAACCAGGGGCTCATGAATATCAGGACATGTTTGGCATGTGCTGGAGCTATTTAAATACAAGATTTGGGGAAAATGTCTGGGTCAATTAAACAAAGTAACCCAGCATTTTGCTAAGGGGAACTGTCACTAGTTTATGTTTATATCTGTAAAGAATAAATCAAGGCAACTGGACGTACTGTAGATTTCTTGAAAACGTTTCACTCGTTCTTCCAACGAGCTTTCTCAATTCTGAGTGATTGTACAAAAAATTCTGGGAATAAATATGTAACTGAATCCACATCTGGTAATTAGACCCAGCATTGGGTCAAAGGTGTTGATTCCATTATCCTAATTGGAGTCAGTAGGTGATAAAGACTTCCCAGAAAAAGGTGTCAAGACAGCATTGTATGTGGCAGACAATAGATGTCTAACCCCCCCCCCCCACCTCTATTCAAGCTTGGCTTCTCCATTTTTACGTAGATGGCCTCCTTCACGCCTCGTTTGTACCAATCGGCCCCCTTATCCAAAACACGTACTTGACTGTCTTCAAAGGTGTGACCTGTAAGTACACGGCTGAATCTTGACCAGAGGTTTTTTTAGTTTATGTTGCTCTTAGGACACCATAAAACTGGTGACAGATAGACAGATAGTCACGTTACAGTTCTTGGCTGTTGTTATCATCCAGTAAATATAAGAGTATGCAGGAAAGAATATTCTGACCTTGTATAACTCCCAAAAAGTCATTACAGCTTCTCGGGAGAAAATATATGTTAAAGGGTTTCTGTCAGCAGAAAAATGGGTATTAACCTGGCTGATATTAGTGATGGGCTAATGTCAGCTGAACATAACTATATTAGTCCTATTTCACTATGTGCACCCATTATTTAAAAAAAAAGAACTTTTATAATATGCCAATGAGCCTTTAGGAGCAGGGGGTTTGTTGCTCATGCTCCTAGAGGCTCTGTTCTCCCACCTCTGGCCACGCCCTGCTACACTTGATTGACAGGGTCAGGCAGCATTCATGTCCTCCTGCCTGGCCCTGAGTTCGGTGAAATCTTCAGCCGCATAGATCACAGTACACCCTTTCCTTCATTGATGCCAGTATTGCTCTTCTTCCGGGTGTACTGTGATGTATGCGGCACAGGTGCAGTAAGGAAGTCCACAGCTGGCTAGCATCACTTCTTCACTACGCCTCGCCTTCACCGCATACTAAACAGCTGAAGATTTCACCCAAACTTAGGGCCAGGCAGGAGGATGTGAACGCTGCCTTGCCCTGTCAATCAAGTGGAGTAGGGTGTGGCCAGAGGTGGGAGAACGGAGTCTCTAGGAGCTGGAGCAACGCCCCCTGCTCCTAGAGGCAAATTTGCATATTATAAGTTAAGTTTTTTTAAGAATAACGATGGCACATTGTGAAATGGGACTAATATAGTTATGTTAAGCTGACAATAGCACATCCCTAATTGTGATGGACGAACATCGGCCGGGACGGACAAATGTTCGTGAACTGCAAGTTCGTGGCAGACCCCATTCACTTTAATGGCAGGCGAACCTGGAAAACCTTCAAGTCTTATTTGCAGTCACCAAATACTTACTAGAAGTGCACAAATAGTCCCACAACATGGACAGTGATATACTAGAGGGGGATCAATGACAAAAATTCAAACAAAAAATATGTATTTTAATCAGGGGCCATTTTTATGCATCTTAAAGGGAACATCTCTAAAATATGCCCTGCTGGAGCTGAGAATTTTTTTTTTTTTAGGCCACGGGAGTACGGGCGCTAAAAATTAGGCATTCACCTGACATAAAAGAACAAGTGATTATGTTGCTCGAGGTACATTATGCGGTCAATGGATAAAAATGTTACTGTAGCCTACTGGAGTACAGGTCCCAAACATTAGGCATTCACTGGACAGAAAAGATTGAGTGATTATGTGGCTGGAGGTATAGTAGACGGTCATTGGATAACAATTTTACTGCAGGCCAGTGGAGTACAAGCCGCAAACATTAGGCATTCCCCATACAGAAAAGAACAAGTGATTATGTGGCTGGAGGTACATTAGGCGGTCACCGTTTAACAATTTTACTGTCGGCTAGTTAGATAACAGGTCCAAAAATCATGCATTTACCATACAGAAAAGATCAAGTGATTATGTGGCTGGAGGTATATTAGATAGTCATTGGATATCAATTTTACTGCAGGCCAGTGGAGTACAGGCCACGAATATTAGGCATTCACCGTACAGAAAAGATCAAGTGATTATGTGGCTGGAGGTATATTAGACGTCATTGGATATCAATTTTGCTGCAGGCCAGTGGAGTTCAGGCCCCAAACATTAGGCATTCAGCAAACAGAAAAGATCAAGTGATTATGTGGTTGGAGGTATGTTAGACGGTCAGTGGATATCAATTTTACTGCAGGCCAGTGGAGTACAGGCCACAAACATTAGGCATTCACCGTACAGAAAAGATCAAGTGATTATGTAGCTGGAGGTATATTAGACGCTCATTGGATAGTAATTTTACTGTAGGCCAGTACAAATACATGTCAAATACATATGTTTAAAAGAACTAAAAATATTAAATTGGATTAAAAACATGGCTAATGAAATCCCCCCTCTTGAATAAACCCCAAATGATAATAGGTGAAATTCGATAAGATGTGCTTGCCACAGGTGTTGAATTTGAGGCCCCAACAATTAGGCATTTACCGTACAAAAAAGATCAAGTGATTATGTGGCTGGAGGTATATTAGACGGTCATTGGATAACAATTTTACTGCAGGCAAGTAGAGTACAGGCCCCAAACATTAGGCATTCACCAGACAGAAAAGGCCTTTTATGCCACTGTATTTACATAAGACAGGGACCATTCTTTTTCTGGGTGGTGGGCTATGTGTGGGCTGGCATGAGGAAATTTAATTAAACGTGGTCGTCACAGGTGTTGAATTCCTCCAAGATCCATGCCTCATTCATTTTTAGAAATGTGATGTAGTCCACACTGTCGTGAGTTAGGCAAGTGCGCTTATTGGTCACGATCCCCCCTGCTGGGCTGAACGTCGTTTCAGACAGGACACTCAACGAGGGGCAAGCCAAGAGTTCCATGGCAAATTGTGCCAGCTCTGGCCACAGGTCAAGCCTGCACACCCAGTTCTCAGAGAGTCTGCCATTAAACCGATGTAGCCGGACACCTGTCGGTCTAGGCATTCCTTGAGGCTGGATCCAGAGGGCGTCTGTCAATGGGTTGGCTGCAAGAATGACCTCATATCCGAAGTGACCAACACATCTTCAAACCGCCCTCTTCTTGCATGCGTGGTAGGATTGGTACCCGCAACTGTTTTTCTGTGGGTGGAAATTCCTCTGCCAGCACCCGCAACAGCAGAATGCAGCATCTCTCGCAGCAAGTCCTGGAAATGCTACATTCTGACAGCCCTCTGTGATGCTGGTAACATGTCTGCCATTATGTGTTTGTACCATGGGTCTAAGTATGTTGTCACCCAGTACTGGTCCTTGCCCTTTATGCTTTTTATAAAGGGGTCCCTCTTCAAACACTGGAGCAAGCATGAAGGCCCCCATTTGCACTAAATTGGAAGCGCCCTGGCTCCTGCTCATCACCCAGGAGAATGTCGTCCTTGGTCTCCTCACCCCAGCCACGGACAACACCAGGGATCCCCGAAAAGTTTAAAGCCTGCTCTTCTTGCTCCTCCTCCTTCACCCCCCAGCCATCATCCTCTTCTAACTCCTCTTCAGACTCCTGCTGACTTGTCTCAGATGGAGTAGCCCCCACTGGGAATTCATTCAGCATTGCGACTTTCTAATCTTCCAGCTCCTGCTCCTTGGCAGCTTGATCAATGACACGACGCAATGTGCGCTACAGAAAGAAGGCATAAGGTATGATGTCACTGATGGTGCCCTGGCTGCAACTGACCAGTTTGGTGATCTCATCAAATGGCCGCAGAAGTCTGCATGCATTGCGCATGAGCAGCCACTGGCGCAGTGAAAAGAAACCATGCTCCCTAGAACCTGTCCTGCTGGTATTCTTTAACGGCACTTTGCTGCTGGAGCAGCCTATCAAGCATTAACAAGGTGGAGTTCCAGCGCGTCGGGCTGTCACAAATCAGACGTCTGACGGGCAGGTGGTGTCACCGCTGAACATCAACAAAGCGAGTCATGGCCGTGTAAGATCTTCTAAAATGGCCAGAGATTTTCATGGCCTGCCACAAGTCATCCTGGACCCCGGGGTATTTGGCAACGAATCGCTGCATGACTAAGTTCAGGATGTGTGCCATGCACAGCACATGTGTCATTTTGCCCTGTTTCAGTGCGCTCAGCAGATTGGCACCGTTGCCGCACACCACTTTACCAACTGTCAAATGAGCGGGGTTAGCCACTGATCGGCCTGTGACCGCAAAGCTAAAAGCAGTGCAGGACCGGTGTGGCTCTTGGCTTCCAGGCACAACAGCCGCAGCACAGCATGGCAACATCTCACCTGGCACATCAAATAGGTTCTGGGGAGCTTGGGTGGTGCAGCGGAAGAGGCGGTAGCAGTAAATAAAGTAGGAGATGGAGTAGGAGGAGGAGAAGAAGAGGAAGGCCTGCATGCAATCTGTGGCGGTAACATCAAATCCACACTGGTGCCACGGTTTGGATGCTTGACAGCTGTCAGAAGGTTCACCCAGTAGGCAGTAAAAGTTATGTACCCTCCCTGTCCATGTTTGCTAGACCACGTGTCTGTGGTCAGATGTATCTTGGCACCGACACTGTGCCAGAGATATATTCACTTGCTGCTGAACGTGGCCATATAGCTCTGATATGCCCTTCTGGGAGAAATATTTCCTTCCGAGGACCTTCCATTGCAGTGTGCCAATGGCCACAAATTTTCTAAAGGCCTCCGAGTCCACCAGTTTATATGGCAGTAGTTGGCGGGCTTGGAGTTCCGACAAGCCTGCGGTCAGCCGTTGGGCAAGAGGGTTATCCGGCATCATCAACTTTTTATGCTCAAACATTTGGGCCACGGAAGCCTGCCTTCTGTCAGATGAACGCGACAACGCCACAATGGAATGTGGAGTGGAGGACAAATGAAAGGAGAGAGGAGAAGAAGAATAAGGACGTGGATCACCGGGAGTGTGGCTTTGTGGGTTCTGACAGTGTTGCTCCCACTGGGCTCGGTGATGGGAGGCCAGGTGCCTTCTTAAGGCGGTCGTCCCTAGGTGAGTGTTGGGCTTACTTGGATGGCTCGCTCCAGATACATTTGCAGTCTGCTTTTAGCCTCCTGTGCACTGCGAGTTCTGACTGCTTCTCCTCCTTCTACACCCTATCGGCTACCCTGTCTCTCCCTCTGAACTCCCCTCCTCTTCCTCTGTTGTCATCATCGTCACCTTCACTGCCACTGACATAAGAGATCTCGGAGTAGGCAGCAACAGTGGGGACATCATTCCCTGTCTGATCTGGGTACTGTCGTCAGACCGTTCGGTGGTGGCCGTTGCTACTTCCTCTTCCTCATCCGATGCCAAGAATGGCTACGTATCGGTAAGGTCTAGGAATGGATGGGAAAATAATTGCTCTGACTCAAGTGGAGGGGCTATGGTGGTGGTGGTGGTAGTGGTGTATTTGTGGGTGCACACAGCTGAGAGTGAGGAGGGTGCAGATACAGAGGATGAGGAGGGTGCAGAAGCGGAAGGCTGAGTGAGCCACTGAACCAACTCTGGTGCATCCTTTGACGTACTCACATGCACCTTCACCAACTTCCCACTTAGGCTCCGGCCTGGTGCACCTGCCTAACACCTACCACCCCTGCAGAATGGCCTGCCTCTTCCTCTGCCTGTCATTTTCAAAATGACCCTGTGACAAAGTCCCTATAGAAGAGCAGTATATGTGGAATCAGGTATATGGCAGGCCTCAATCAATATTTGGTGGAAGCCGGTGTATCGCAGGCATCAATCTATGTTTGGTGGAAGCTGGTATATCAATCCCCTCTATCAGTATTTTGTGGAAACAGGTATATAGAACCCCTTAATGAGTATTTTCTGGAAGCTGGTATATCAAACCCCTTAATCAATATTTGGTGGAAGCTGTAGTATCGCAGGCCTCAATCTATATTTGGTGGAAGCTGGTATATCAATCCCCTCTATCAGTATTTTGTGGAAACAGGTATATAGAACCCCTTAAAGGGAACCTGTCACTGGGATTTTGTGTATAGAGCTGAGGACATGGGTTGCTAGATGGCTGCTAGCACATCCGCAATACCCAGTCCCCATAGCTCTGTGTGCTTTTATTGGGTAAAAAAAACGATTTGATACATATGCAAATTAACCAGAGATGAGTCCTGTACGTGAGATGAGTCAGGGACAGGACTCATCTCAGGTTAATTTGCATATGTATCAAATCGGTTTTTATACACAATAAAAGCACACAGAGCTATGGGGACTGGGTATTGCGGATATGCTAGCGGCCATCTAGCAACCCATGTCCTCAGCTCTATACCCAAAATCCCAGTGACAGGTTCCCTTTAATGAGTATTTTCTGAAAGCTGGTAAATCAAACCCCTTAATCAATATTTGGTAGAAGCTGTAGTATCGCAGGTCTCAATCTATATTTGGTGGAAGCTGGTATATCAATCCCCTCTATCAGTATTTTTGGGAAACAGGTATATAGAACCCCTTCATGAGTATTTGCTGGAAGCTGGTATATCAAACCCCTTAATCAATATTTGGTGGAAGCCGGTATATCAATCCCCTCTATCAGTATTTTGTGGAAACAGGTATATAGAACCTCTTAATGAGTATTTTCTGGAAGCCAGTATATCAAACCCCTTAATCAATATTTGGTGGAAACCGATGTATCGCAATCCTCAATCAATATTTGGTGGAAGCCAGTGTATCACACCCCTCAATCAATATTTTGTGGAAGCCGGCGTATCACACCCCTCATTCAGTATTTTGTGGAAGCAGGTATATCAAACCCCTTTATCAGTATTTTGTGGAAGCAGGTATATCACACCCCTTAATCAGTTTTTTTGGGGGCAACAGGTATATCACACCAGTTGCAATTAGTTATTCCAATAGCGTTTGTCCCTCTATCTAGCTGCGGTATCTCAGCAGAACCGCACACAACTGCTGCACAATACAAATGCACTATAATATACTTTCTATGTTATAAGGTATATTATAGGTATATCACACCCCTCAATCAGTTTTCTTTTGGGGGCAACAGGCATATCACACCAGTTGCAATTAGTTATTCCAATAGTGTTTGTCCCTCTATCTAGCTGCGGTATCTCAGCAGAACCGCACACAACTGCTGCACAATACAAATGCACTATAATATACTTTCTATGCTAGACCCCTCAGTATATCACAACTATTGATAGCACACCTATACCAGTCCTTAAAAGAACTTTTGTGGCCCTATTAGCTAGCGTTTGGTGTCCCTAACAGTCTGTCCCTGCTCCACACAGCAACCTCTCCCTACACTGGCAAAAAACTGAATGCAAAATGGCTGCCAGATCGGATTTATATATAGGGTAGGGGGTGTGTCTATGTGCTGAAACATCTCAATTGGCTGTCCTGTCCCATCTGCTGGATGTGTCATGGGTCAAAGTTCTGCACAATGCAAAGAATATGGCGCTGGCGGACATCGCCATATGTTCGCATGTTCAGCGAACAGCAAACGATCAAAGTTCGCCGCGAAACGACCGCCGGGCGAACCAGAAGGCCATCTCTGATCACTAATGTCAGCCAGGTTAATACCCATTTTTCTGACAGAAACCATTTAAACATTGATCTTACAACATTATGATACTTGTTTGTCTCCTTTTTTGGATACCTGCATATAGCTTTGGGTTTCCAAACAGAATTTCCGCACAGAAGTTCGTGTGGATTTCCACGTTTCCATGTTACTCGCAGATTTTGATGCACTTTTGTTCCAGTCTCATCCATTCTATTGCAAAGGGTAAAATCCACACAATTGACATGCTGCAGATCTCAAAATTCGCAAACCAGGTCAATTTCCGTGTGTAAAATATACGCAAAGGGTACATAAGATTTGTCTAGTCTCATTCACTTTGCTGGTACTGCATTATGCTGCAGTTTTACCACACAAACTTTGCATGGAAAAAACGCATCTAATCCACAATGTGTAAAGGTAGTCTAAGATTGGATTCACACATGGTTTTTTTAATTTTTTTTTTTTTGATGATTTTTGCCATGTTTTTTAGGCTAAAACTACCTGCTCCAGATGATGCATGGAAGTCTGTGTGAAATGTTAAGCACAGGACAAACAGGCATTTTTGTGTAATGGTATTTGTTACCCTTGAGGTTCATTTTAGGGTTCAATGGTGATTTTTCTTATTGCAAAATTCTCTGGGTCTGTCATTTTTCCCTCATTGCCTGGCATATTTCTCCCATAGAGCACCATTGTTTTTTTGCAGCTTCAAAAAAACAAATATGCAAAATGTGTTGGTATTTTTTAATGGTACACAAAGTGACATTACAGGGGGGTACATCATTTTCTATAAAAAAATACAAAAAAAAAACCACTAGGCTTACAAAAAATGGCATTAAAAGGGACAGGTGCTAATTGCTACAAAAACTGTGTCCAAAAAGGTATGAAAATAATACTTAATATAATAGACAAAGTAAAATCCATGTAAACCCTATGTGTAAAGTTCAGAATTTCTAAAATTGCATTGGTACAAATGACTTGTCAAGGGCATCCTTCACAGATGGCACATGTATAATCAATGAGAAATGTGTAGTACAAAGTTGATGAAGAAATCTTATCTTTCTGTTTTGACTAAGCTTTCTTGCTATGAAGCAGATTCCCAAAACATGAAAAGGGTAAATGCCAGCACTATAGCCCTTAGATCTTCTGTCCAAGTGACAGTGTCCAAGTGAATTCTCTCTTCACCTGTACTTAGGAAGAGAAGACCAGCCTGGAAAGACATGCTTCCAGAAGTCCTGAATCCAATGCAGTACAACATCACAGGGGTTATGCCCAGTGTGGCCCCAGCAACAGCCGCCTCTCTGGTGGCGTTCATCTTTTTGCTTATACTTATTTGGAATTACGAGGAGACATCTTCAATACCAGGTAAGGAGTCAATTTACTTCATCTGACTTTCCATGGGGAGCCTTTGCATTACTGTCCACACCGGAATAAGTCATTTTTTATAAAACTGCTATAACTATATCACCTCATGCAGAAGTTGTAGTACTCTGTACTGCGGCTACTGAATATACAGAGCGCAGGTAGACAAAGTGATAAGTGATGTAGTCAATGAAGAGGCAGGTGAGCTTGCACAAGCTCACAGTCAATAGCATGGGGCATCATCCGGCTATTGTGAATCCACAAAACCCCTGTCCAAATGAAATAGGTATCTATCTGTCTATCTATCTGCCTATCCATCTATTATATATTTCTATTTACAGTGCCTTGAAATTGTATTCATAGCCCTTAAACTTTTCCACATTTATCACGTTACACCTACAAATTAAAATTTTATTGGATTTTATGTGATAAATCAACACAAAGTAGCAAGTATATATGAAGTGAAAAGAAAATGATACAAGTGTGGTGTGCATTTTTCCCCTTGTACCATGATACCCCTAAATAAAATCCTTCTGAAGTCACCAAATTAGTAAATAGAACCCACCCGTGTGTAATTTATTCTCAGTATAACTACAGCTGTTCTGTGAAGGCCTCAGAGGTTTGTTAGTGAACATTATTGAGAAAGATGAGATCTGCACACCCCTCATTGTGGGTGCTCATAGAGGACCATAGTCAATCCACATACATAAGGAGATCTATGGCACACCAAAATTCTTTTCAAGTGATGCTTTAATTCATAGTGTACATATTCCATAGATCTCCTTATATATGTTAGTTAACATTAGTGATCAAACCGGATATAGAAACAGTGATCTATCATTATGGCTAGGATCTAAAAAATATCCCAACCTCTGAACTTCTCACGGAGAAAACATTGCGTGCAGTGGTTTTAGTCCAGCCGAATACTGGCATACAGTATTGGCCGAGTAGTAGCTGGATCTCCACCGGACCCCGTCATAGTCAATAGGGCCGGCAGGCATTCCAGTAACATCCGGCAATGCCAACTCTGGAGAACACCTACAGGCTGTTCTCTGACAGAAAAGCCTGTGAGAGAGCTGTCCCATCAGTGTGAAAGTTACCTTACAATAGGTGGTGAAGCCTCATCTTATTTTGCTATTGGGCACTATGAGTTATAGTTATGCCCCTGCTTCTATCTATCTATCTATCTATCTATCTATCTATCTATCACTCTGTCTCATATCTATATATCTATCTAGTGTCAATCCATCTCATCTATCTATCTGTCTCATATATCTATCTATCTATCTATCTATCTATCTATCTATCTATCACTGTACCTCAGTGTCAAATAAGTAACATGTAGCTGAGCAAATCTTGTCAGTTGGCATACAGAATATTAAGTCATATGGATGCCATAATGGTAGATCACTGTTTCTATGAGCCAGAGCTCTCTTTGGTAGACCCATCCATTACGTAATGGATGATTCATCTGAATGGGGCTTGCAGAAATATTTGTGCTTGCTGGCAAATCTCATTTAGGGTTTATGCACACGAACGTGCCACTTTTTGCGGTTCGCAAATTGCGGATCCACAAAAAACTGATGCTGCCCGTGTACCTTCTGCAATTTGCGAACGGAACAGGAGGCCCATTATAGAAATGCCTATTCTTGTCCACAAAACGGAAAATAATAGGACATGCCTTAGAATTTTTACGGGGCCACAGAAAGAAGCAAGAGTGCTGTCTGCAGCTTTTGCGGAACCATTGAAATGAATAGTTCCATATACGGACCATATATGGAATCAAAATACGGCCAGTATATGGAACGCAAAAAACGTTCATTTGCATGAGCCCTTAGATGTATAGAACTGATTTTCAGATTTTGATTTCTGATTTGAAAAAATATCTGTAATAAAATTTGCCACATGTGAAGGAACCCGAATACTGTATTTCCACTGCACAAAATCTGAAAATGCAAGTGTGACCCATGTATCCGATTTATAGCCCAGTAATGAATGCTTCTCCCTAACTAAACAAAAAGCCCAGCATAGTTAAACGGGACACTTCAGCAAATGGCATTTATCATGTAAATAAAGTTAATACAAGGCACTTCTAATACACTGACCATATCCAGGGACCCCCGTGCAATCCAGTACCGGTGGCCATGCTTGCACATTATAGAAAAAGTGCTTTTTCCTATAGCGTGCAAGAAAAAGCCACTGCTGGTGGATTGCAGAGTGGTCATAACCCCTGGAAACGAGCTTTCTATAATGTGATGGAAAAATGAATCAAGCCAGCTAAGGAAGCAATATGGACAATCACAATACAATAGTAAGTGCCTTGTATTAAAAGGGTTTTCCAACATTTTACTAGTGATGACCTATCCTCAGGATAGGTCTTCAGTATCTTATTGGTGGGGGTCCGACACCTAGGACCCCACCGATCAGCTGTTTGCAAAAGCACTGGCGCGCCCGTAAGCACCGCAGCACTCTCCATGCTTTCCAAACACAGCACTGTATAGTGTATAGCCCTGTGCTTGGCATCACAGCTCAGCCCCATTCACTTCAATAGGGCTGAGCTGTGCCATTTGCTGAAGTAAGACAACCCCTTTAAAGCCTTGTAAGGACATGTTCACGTTGCATTTTGTAATGATGATTTTGATGCAGTTTTAATACCTAAATTTCTGTCAACAAGTCTAACATAACTGTCTCACTGAGTTAAATGCAAACTATGACCTATTTTTCTGCGCTCGGACTTGAAAACTACATCACAAAAAAAGAAAACACGGGGAGAGTTATCATATCTGCTGTAAAGCTGGTGTAGAGCTAGCTTAGTTGCCCATAGCAACCAATCAGATTCCACCTTTCATTTTCCTAAGTAGCTCTGAAAAATAAAAGGTTGAATCTGATTGGTTGCTATGGGCAACTAAACCAGCTCTTCATTACAGCAGTTTTGCTAAATCTCTTCCATTGAATTATTGCTGTGGTTTCCAAGCAGAAACCGCTTCAGAAACTGTGAGCAGATCCTCCACAGCGGAAACTGCAAGCCACAGCAGAAATCAGATTTTTCTGATGTGTATTTCGGTTGTGTGAAGATGGCCAAACAGCTGAACCAGGCGACTGTCTGTAAAATGCCTATTCAGGGTATATCTACCTTCATATTTATTTATCATATTAATCTTACCATCTGCCTATTTAACTATATATTCAGCATCATTTAATTTTATTTTATATTCTCAGGTCCTTGCTATTACCTGGGACTTGGGCCACTGATTTCCTATGGAAGATTTCTGTTGACAGGAATTGGGACAGCATCAAACTATTACAATAAAATGTATGGAGAATTTGTAAGAGTGTGGATAAATGGCGAAGAAACGCTCATTATCAGCAGGTAAATGTGCACTTATTACAGTGATGTAAGCACTGCTAGATAAGTAATGCTGACGACAGGTATGTGCAGCGAGCCCCTGAGGAGCCGGTGCAGAGGATGGGAGTGGTAGTGCCCCTCATGAATGTTGTACTCCCTCAAGCCGATGGGATCAGTGCAGTGAAAATTTATGTAGAAGAATAATGCCAGAAGTACATTTTAAACTGTCTCTTTTACTTTTCAGTATAACTTCAGGTATATTCAATAGCAGTGGATGCCAAATGCAATTTCTGGTACCAGTAAGGAATATGGAGGCAGGTTGGATGACTGCAGTTTGGAACTTGTGAGTGTGGATGTCCACTGTCGGGCCCAGATTCGACTGGTAATTGGGCTAGTGGTAGTCTGGGTGGTGTGTGTCTTAGCCGCAGTCCTTCACCTCACAGCAGTGTCTTTAATGCATGTGTTCACTCTGCTGTCTGATTCCTCCCAAGCAGTTGCTTGAGGGTAACTTTAATTGTTCTTCTGGAGAATTCATCACATGAGCAGGAGCTCTGCAGTGTGCTTCCTCTCCTCTCTGTCTCTCAACAGGAATTCCCCCTTGTAAGCCGTGTACCGGGGTGGGCTCCCCAGGATACAGTGAAGTTCCGAACGAGGAAAACAACTCCACCACCAGCTTTTGCCAAAACAGAATTTTACATAAACGTGGAAATGAACACTACCACAAATGCTGGGAACACACAATACATTTACATACACCTAGCCCGAAGGCTGAGACCCTTGTGCTGCACAGCATGGCGCCCTCCGATGGATACAGCAGGAAAGCATGGTAATTTACCTATTGGCGGGCACAACTAAGCTGCCACACCTTACCTGTTTACCCTAAAAAACAAGAATAACTATATAGGTGTGTGGTACGGGCTAACCCGCGGTGCAGCACAACAGCTTACAATCTTACAGTGCTCTACAGAATTCCCTCTCCCATAACTGGTCTTGTAGCACGTGCCTGAGTATTCTTTCTGAGCAAAACGCCAGCCTGACTGAATTTATGGGGAAATTCATCAGCTCTCCAGTGTGAAATTTCACTTTAAGTTATGGTGTCCTTGCAATGAACAATAGCAACACTTGTGGCCTGACACAAACAGAGATCCTAACTAACTAACTACATGCCTGGTCTCAGTCTCTAGGTGCCAACACTGTGATGAGGTGCGTGCACAATCTTACCGACCCAGGTCTGCTCTGCCTTCGCTGGTGACTCGGAACTGAACAAATGCCTCTCCAGCAAGCATGCGATGCCGCAGTGTATGTCACTTTTGTCCTCAGCTCTCATCAGCATTCCTGAAGGCAATCCTCATTCCTCTGGACAGGATCAGGGTCTTGGACACAATCAGCTTCACTTCGCTGCTACTCTGGTCACTGAGGTAGGCTCTCACACCTGGATGCCGTCGGATCTTCTGCTCATACAGTTCCTCAGTCTCACCTCCAAGACGTCTTTACAAAACAGTCGGACCCGCATCCAGACTATCCCTCAGACGTCCATTTTCTGTTATTGGCAGCTGTCAGCCTGATGACACTCCCGTCTTCCGTCTCCATCATATGTCTCCATCATATGTCCAAAGTGTCTTTCGAAGAACTCTAGGGTGTACTCCGACCCTGTATCAACTAGGCAACGTACCTTCTGGTCTTCCAACTCAGCTTCCATAAGAGGGCTGCTGGCATACAGGTCGTGTTCCTCACGCATAGGGCTTAACTTCTGGTGTACCGCCGCAAGATGCCCAGCTACTGCAGTGGTCGGAAGGTCAACATCGGCTCAAACTTCATCTGTTCTGGGCTCTCTCTGGCCATATGACCGTACAGTCAACAAGCCCAGCAGAGGGGCCTTCTTTTGGGCAAGCCCAAGCACCTGAGCTATCCTGGATGGAGTGACGTGGGGCGGTGGGGTCATTTCTGGAGGTCGGGGTGATCCTGCCTTCATCTGGGACACTTCCAGCCGAAGGTCTCTCAATTCTGTCCGCAGGGCCTCCGCAACTGCACTACTTAAGTATAATCCCCCTGTGCTCTCTCCAGCAGGGAGGGTCCTGTTCCGGTGCCACTGGCGCCAGTAGAAGGTCTCCCGCCGCGTTCCCGTCCATAACGGTCACTGTATTCTGCCGACCACGCCAAGATGTAAGCCACATACCGGGGTGGGCTCCCCAGGAAACAGCGAAGTTACGAACAAGGAAAACAACTCCACCACCAGCTTTTATGAAAACAGAATTTATTTTAAACGTGGTAATGAACACAGCAACAAATGCTGGGAACACACAATACATTTACATACACCTAGCCCGAAGGCTGAGACCCTTGTGCTACAACAGTGATAATGCTCAACAAGAATGCCTCCATTAGTAGGATACCTTCAGTATTAATAATGCACCCACAGAGACCCCAGTAGAAATAAGGACCTACCTATTGTTCCCGAGTGGTAATAACGCTCTCTACAGACCCCTCAGTAGTAATAATGCCCCATAGTGCTCTTAGTAAAAATAAGGTGGATGTATAAGTCCTTCCTCTAGTAATAAGAAAGCCTAATGTCCCCTGTATTTAAAATGCTTCCACAGTGCTCCCAGTTTTTAAATCGCCCCTACTCTTATAATGCTCACTCTGAAGTACCCCCTGTAGTTATATTCCTCCATTTAGTGCCCTCAGAAATTAAAATTCCTCAGCCCCTCCACCATACAGTCCCATGTAAATAACATCACCCCCTCAACATTCAGTCCCATGTAAATAACATCACTCCACCCCACCTCAACATACAGTCCCATGTAAATAAAATCCCTCCCTTCAGCCCTAACATACAGTCCTAGTTAAATAACCACAATCCCCAACCTACTCTGCCTCTCACACTGAGTAATCTACCGCTTCACTTACCTTTCCTCATAGCAGGAAATCTCCTCTTCACTGCTGAGCGACATCCTCTCTAGCACTGATCACATGATGGTGACATCATCGCAGGTCCCTCTCAGCCACTGCCTTTTGTGCTGATCACATTGACTGTGATGTCATCACAGGTCCTTCAACTCAACTCCTGAGGACAGCAATACAGTTATATCTATCTGGCAGGCAGTACATTCGGTACCTGGGACAAAACATCTGGGGCCCAAGCCCTGAATGTTTTAGCCTAGCAGCACCTCTGGCTGCCATAAAGTAATTTTCTTAATACTTTCTGAATGCTGTTTAGAACAGCTCAGGCAAGATGGCTGCTGCTATAATCATGTTCAGGAAACAGAAAAAATAAATGTACAATTAGAAAATAAAAGCTGGTTAGAAAACAAGGAGATGAGTCACTATCTGATTTTAAAGGGGTTGTCCGGGTTCAGAGCTGAACCCGGACATACCCAGAATTTCACCCTGGCAGCCCCCCTGACAAGAGCATCGGAGCAGTTCATGAATTGCGCAGAGCAAAGGCATTTTGTGGATTTCCAGTGACGTCACCGGTACTGATGGGCGGGCTTTTGCGCTGCTGTAGCCTGTAAAACGGCTAGGGCAGCGTTAAAGCCCGCTCATTAGAGCCGTTGACGTCACCGAACACACTGCTGGGTGAAAGCTTCCGCCCGGCAGTGTGTTATAGTAAATAAAAGATCCCTTGCCCTGCGCAGTTCATGTCAGCGGGGGGGCTGCCTGGGTGAAATTATGGGTATGCCCGGGTTCACCTCTGAACCCAGACAACCCCTTTAACTGGCAGTAAAAAAAAATTGGTGACACATTTCCTTTTAGACACTTCCCGTTGTATTCAAATCCCTGACTATGTCTGCTGTAAAACCACAAAAAATGCATGTAAATACAGCCACCCTAATTAGCTCACTTGTTGAGCATGTTGTATCTGTTTTTGAGGGGTCACGGAATGGAACTATGGATGCGGTCACCACACCGTGTGCTGTCCGCATCTTTTGTGGCCCCATTGAATTGAATGAGTCCGCACCCATTCCGCAAAATCACGGAATGGGTGTGGACCCATTCATACGGCCATGTGAATGCACCTTTAGAATGTATGGTCTCTGATGAGCCGAAGTTAGTTATTCACAAAGTCACTCGTGACTTTGTTGAATAACTTCAGTAGTTGATTTTTTAAAGTGGAAAACCCCTTTAAAACTTGAAACCAAAATTGGCTTCGGTTCCGAGGTACTAGTCGGACCCCAAGCCGAGTTTGGTTTCAAGTTTTAAAGTGGTTTTCCACTTTAAAAATCAACTACTAAAGTTATTCAACTCAGGGTACTTTCACATTTGCGTTCGGGACTCCGCTTGTGAGTTCCGTTTAAAGGCTCTCACAAGCGGCCCGAACGCATCTGTCCACCCCTAATGCCTTCTGAGTGGATGTGGATCCGCTCAGAATGCATCAGTCTGGCAGCGTTTGGGTTCCGCTCCGCTCAGCAGGCGGACACCCGGCCTAGGTGCATTTAGCCCCTTCACTGAAACAGAGAATAGGTTATCGGTTACAAACAGTCAGATAACCACTTTAATGGCAATTTTCTGACTTACATGATTTCTTACTTTACACATATTCTGTTATATTTGTTTTGTTGGCATGTAGGAGAAACTTCACTTACGCCCTGTGTGGCATTAATTACAGCTCTGGCTTGATATTTTTTGTTTTGTGATTTTAAAAAGTTAAAAATGTAATGACAGAGACTTGACAATAGTGTTACCATTTGCGGCCTGTGCTGTCAGTGCATAAGTCGCGGTAAGCGCAACACTCACCTAGGGACGTCCTGCCTCTTCTTCTCCTCTCTTCTCCCATTTGTCCTCCACTCCAACTTCCACCGTGCCGTTGTCATGTTCATCTTGAAAAGTGCAGTTTTCCTTGGCCCAAATGTTTGAACGTAAAAGTTGATGATGCCAGATAACCCTCCAACTGACCGCTGGCTTGTCGGAACTGCTAGCCCGCCAACTACTGCCATATAAACTGGTGGACTCGGAGGCCTTTAGAAAATTTGTGGCCGTTGGCACACTGCAATGGGAGGTCCCTGGAAGGAAATATTTATTCCAGAAGGGCATCCCAGAGCTTTATAGCCATGTTCAGCAGCAAGTGAATATATCTCTGGCACACAGTGTCGGTGCCAAGATACATCTGACCACAGACACATAGTCTAGCAAAAGCAGGCAGGGATAATACATAATTACTGACCACTGGGTGAACCTTCTGACGGCTGTCAAGCATGCAACCCATGGCACCTATGTGGATTTGGTGTTACCGCCATGCAGGCCTGCCTCTTCTTCTCCTTCTCCTACTCCATCCTCCGTCTCCATCTCGGCTGACTCTTCTTTTTCCACTGCTACCAACTCTACCCCTGCACCCCCCAACCTCCCTAGAACCTATTCAACGTGTCAGGTGAGACGTTGCCATGCTGTGCTGCGGCTGTTGTGCCTGGAAGCCAAGAGCCACACCAGTCCTACACTGCTTTCAGCTCTGTGGTCACAGGCCGATCAGTGGCTAACCCCGCTCAATTTGACAGTTGGTAAAGTTGTGTGCAACAACAGTGCCAATCTGCTGAGTGTGCTGAAACAGGGAAAAATGACACACGTGCTGTGCATGGCACACTTCCTGAACTTAGTCATGCAGCGATTCGTTGCCAAATACCCCTGGGTCCAGGACTTCTTGCAGCAGGCCAGGAAACTCTTTGACCATTTTAGATCTTATACGGCCATGGCTCGCCTTGCAGACATTCAGTGGCGACACAACCTGCTCGTCAGAAGTCTGATTTGTGACAGCCCGACGTGCCAATGGCTGCTCATGCGCAATGATTGCAGACTTCTGTGGTCATTTGATGAGATCACCAAACTGGTCAGTTGCAGCCAGTGACAACGTATCCTTCTTTCTGGAATGTGCATTGCGTCGTGTCATTGATCAAGCCGTCGAGGAGCAGGCGCTGGAAGATAAGGAAGTCGCAATGCTGAATGAATTCCCAGGGGGCGGCTACTCCATCTGAGACAAGTCAGCAGGAGTCTGGAGAGGAGTCAGAGGAGGATGATGGTTGGGGGGAGGAGGAGGAGCAAGAAGAGCAGGCTTTAAACTTTTCAGGGATCACTGGTATTGTCCATGGCTGGGGTGAGGAGACCGAGGATGACATTCTCCTGGGCGATGAGCAGGAGCCAGGGCACTCCACCGCTTCCAATTTAGTGCAAATGGGGGCCTTCATGCTCCAGTTTTGGAAGAGGGACCACTGTATAAAAGGCATAAAGGGCAAGGACCAGTACTGTGTGGCAACGTACTTAGACCCCCGGTACAAACACAAAATGGTGAATATGTTACCAGCATCACAGAGGGCTGTCAGAATACAGCATTTCCAGGCCTTTCTGTGAGAGATGCTGCATTCTGCTGTTGCGGGCGCTGGCTGAGGAATTTCCACCCATAGACAAACAGTTGCGGGTACCAATCAAACAGCACACGCAAGAAGAGGGCGGTTTGAAGATGTGTGTGTCAATTCAGATATGAGATCATTCTTGTAGCCAACTCATCGACAGCCGTCCACCAGATTCAGCCTCAGGGAACGCCTAGACTGACAGGTGTCCGACTACATCGGGTTAACAGCCAGTGTGGACGCTCTGAGAAGTGAGGAACCCCTGGACTACTGGGTGTGCAGGCTTGACCTGTGGCCACAGCTGGCACAATTTGCCATGGATCACTTGGCTTGCCCCTAGTCAAGTGTCCTGTCCGAAAGGATGTTCAGCACAGCAGGGGGAATCGTGACCGATAAGTGCACTCGCCTAGCTCACAACAGTGTGGACTACCTCACATTTCTAAAAATGAATGAGGCATGGATCTCGGATGAAGTCAACACCTGTGACGACCACGTTTAATAGAATTTTCTCATGACAGCCCACACATATTCGCCACCACCCAGAACAAAGAATGACATAATACAGCGGCATAAATTGCGGACAAGAATAGTCTTTTCTATGGGGGTGCCGGCCGGGTGGATTGCGGATCTGCAATGCAATACGGACGTCTAAATGGAGCCTAAGACTAGAGTTGAGCGAACACCTGGATGTTCGGGTTCGAGAAGTTCGGCCGAACATCCCGGAAATGTTCGGGTTCGGGATCCGAACCCGATCCGAACTTCGTCCCGAACCCGAACCCCATTGAAGTCAATGGGGACCCGAACTTTTCGGCACTAAAACGGCTGTAAAACAGCCCAGGAAAGGGCTAGAGGGCTGCAAAAGGCAGCAACATGTAGGTAAATCCCCTGCAAACAAATGTGGATAGGGAAATTAATTAAAATAAAAATTAAATAAATAAAAATTAACCAAAATCAATTGGAGAGAGGTTCCATAGCAGAGAATCTGGCTTCCCGTCACCCACCACTGGAACAGTCCATTCTCAGATATTTAGGCCCCGGCACCCAGGCAGAGGAGAGAGGTCCCGTAACAGACAATCTGGCTTCATGTCAGCAGAGAATCAGTCTTCATGTCATAGCAGAGAATCAGGCTTCACGTCACCCACCACTGTAAGAGTCCATTTTCATAAATTTAGGCCCAGCACCCAGGCAGAGGAGAGAGGTCCCGTAACAGAGGATCTGGCTTCATGTCAGCAGAGAATCAGTCTGCATGTCATAGCAGAGAATCAGGCTTCACGTCAGCCACCACTGCAACAGTCCATTGTCATAAATTTAGGCCCAGCACCCAGGCAGAGGAGAGAGGTCCCGTAACAGAGGATCTGGCTTCATGTCAGCAGAGAATCAGTCTGCATGTCATAGCAGAGAATCAGGCTTCACGTCAGCCACCACTGCAACAGTCCATTGTCATAAATTTAGGCCCAGCACCCAGGCAGAGGAGAGAGGTCCCGTAACAGACAATCTGGCTTCATGTCAGCAGAGAATTAGTCTGCATGTCATAGCAGAGAATGAGGCTTCACGTCAGCCACCACTGCAACAGTCCATTGGCATATATTTAGGCCTAGCACACAGGCAGAGGAGAGAGGTCCCGTAACAGACAATCTGGCTTCATGTCAGCAGAGAATCAGTCTGCATGTCATAGCAGAGAATGAGGCTTCACGTCACCCACCACTGCAACAGTCCATTGGCATATATTTAGGCCTAGCACACAGGCAGAGCAGAGAGGTCCCGTAACAGACAATCTGGCTTCATGACAGCAGAGAATCAGTCTGCATGTCATAGCAGAGAATGAGGCTTCACGTCACCCACCACTGCAACAGTCCATTGGCATATATTTAGGCCTAGCACACAGGCAGAGCAGAGAGGTCCCGTAACAGACAATCTGGCTTCATGTCAGCAGAGAATCAGTCTGCATGTCATAGCAGAGAATGAGGCTTCACGTCACCCACCACTGCAACAGTCCATTGGCATATATTTAGGCCTATCACACAGGCAGAGCAGAGAGGTCCCGTAACAGACAATCTGGCTTCATGTCAGCAGAGAATCAGTCTGCATGTCATAGCAGAGAATGAGGCTTCACGTCACCCACCACTGCAACAGTCCATTGGCATATATTTAGGCCTAGCACACAGGCAGAGCAGAGAGGTCCCGTAACAGACAATCTGGCTTCATGACAGCAGAGAATCAGTCTGCATGTCATAGCAGAGAATGAGGCTTCACGTCACCCACCACTGCAACAGTCCATTGGCATATATTTAGGCCTAGCACACAGGCAGAGCAGAGAGGTCCCGTAACAGACAATCTGGCTTCATGTCAGCAGAGAATCAGTCTGCATGTCATAGCAGAGAATGAGGCTTCACGTCACCCACCACTGCAACAGTCCATTGGCATATATTTAGGCCTAGCACACAGGCAGAGCAGAGAGGTCCCGTAACAGACAATCTGGCTTCATGACAGCAGAGAATCAGTCTGCATGTCATAGCAGAGAATGAGGCTTCACGTCACCCACCACTGCAACAGTCCATTGGCATATATTTAGGCCTAGCACACAGGCAGAGCAGAGAGGTCCCGTAACAGACGATCTGGCTTCATGTCAGCAGAGAATCAGTCTGCATGTCATAGCAGAGAATGAGGCTTCACGTCACCCACCACTGCAACAGTCCATTGGCATATATTTAGGCCTAGCACACAGGCAGAGCAGAGAGGTCCCGTAACAGACAATCTGGCTTCATGTCAGCAGAGAATCAGTCTGCATGTCATAGCAGAGAATGAGGCTTCACGTCACCCACCACTGCAACAGTCCATTGGCATATATTTAGGCCTAGCACACAGGCAGAGCAGAGAGGTCCCGTAACAGACAATCTGGCTTCATGTCAGCAGAGAATCAGTCTGCATGTCATAGCAGAGAATGAGGCTTCACGTCACCCACCACTGCAACAGTCCATTGGCATATATTTAGGCCTAGCACACAGGCAGAGCAGAGAGGTCCCGTAACAGACAATCTGGCTTCATGACAGCAGAGAATCAGTCTGCATGTCATAGCAGAGAATGAGGCTTCACGTCACCCACCACTGCAACAGTCCATTGGCATATATTTAGGCCTAGCACACAGGCAGAGCAGAGAGGTCCCGTAACAGACAATCTGGCTTCATGTCAGCAGAGAATCAGTCTGCATGTCATAGCAGAGAATGAGGCTTCACGTCACCCACCACTGCAACAGTCCATTGGCATATATTTAGGCCTAGCACACAGGCAGAGCAGAGAAGTCCCGTAACAGACAATCTGGCTTCATGTCAGCAGAGAATCAGTCTGCATGTCATAGCAGAGAATGAGGCTTCACGTCACCCACCACTGCAACAGTCCATTGGCATATATTTAGGCCTAGCACACAGGCAGAGCAGAGAGGTCCCGTAACAGACAATCTGGCTTCATGACAGCAGAGAATCAGTCTGCATGTCATAGCAGAGAATGAGGCTTCACGTCACCCACCACTGCAACAGTCCATTGGCATATATTTAGGCCTAGCACACAGGCAGAGCAGAGAGGTCCCGTAACAGACAATCTGGCTTCATGTCAGCAGAGAATCAGTCTGCATGTCATAGCAGAGAATGAGGCTTCACGTCACCCACCACTGCAACAGTCCATTGGCATATATTTAGGCCTAGCACACAGGCAGAGCAGAGAGGTCCCGTAACAGACAATCTGGCTTCATGACAGCAGAGAATCAGTCTGCATGTCATAGCAGAGAATGAGGCTTCACGTCACCCACCACTGCAACAGTCCATTGGCATATATTTAGGCCTAGCACACAGGCAGAGCAGAGAGGTCCCGTAACAGACGATCTGGCTTCATGTCAGCAGAGAATCAGTCTGCATGTCATAGCAGAGAATGAGGCTTCACGTCACCCACCACTGCAACAGTCCATTGGCATATATTTAGGCCTAGCACACAGGCAGAGCAGAGAGGTCCCGTAACAGACAATCTGGCTTCATGTCAGCAGAGAATCAGTCTGCATGTCATAGCAGAGAATGAGGCTTCACGTCACCCACCACTGCAACAGTCCATTGGCATATATTTAGGCCTAGCACACAGGCAGAGCAGAGAGGTCCCGTAACAGACAATCTGGCTTCATGTCAGCAGAGAATCAGTCTGCATGTCATAGCAGAGAATGAGGCTTCACGTCACCCACCACTGCAACAGTCCATTGGCATATATTTAGGCCTAGCACACAGGCAGAGCAGAGAGGTCCCGTAACAGACAATCTGGCTTCATGACAGCAGAGAATCAGTCTGCATGTCATAGCAGAGAATGAGGCTTCACGTCACCCACCACTGCAACAGTCCATTGGCATATATTTAGGCCTAGCACACAGGCAGAGCAGAGAGGTCCCGTAACAGACAATCTGGCTTCATGACAGCAGAGAATCAGTCTGCATGTCATAGCAGAGAATGAGGCTTCACGTCACCCACCATGTCCGACCATGTCCACGACCATGTCCACGTCCGCGTCCCTTACTAGATGTTTTTCTCATTGTTATGGTTCACCACAACAACAAATATATTATTTGGCCCAATGTATTGTATTCAAATTCAGCGGGATATAAATTTGAGGCCTAGTATTTAGGCGCTGGGTGACCGGTATGGATTTAGTGACAGAATTAGACTTGGAAATGCACAGAAGCGTGTGTGTGAAGTTATTCTGAATGACCCTATGTGCACCTTCAATATGATCTACCCTTTTAGGGATAGATTTCAAATAGCTCTGATATAGCAGAAACGACTAAATTATGAAATTGCTAAATTGGGAATTGTATTTCAACCCAGAACAAAAAATGTGCTTTGACGGACACTAAATAACTTTCCCAGCCACAACAGGACAGCGGTAACGAGAGATTTAGCGGGATATAAATTTGAGGCCTAGTATTTAGGCGCTGGGTGACAGGTATGGGTTTAGTGACAGAATTAGATTTGGAAATGCACAGTAGCGGGTGTGTGAAGTTATTCTGAATGACCCTATGTGCACCTTGAATATTATATACCCTTTTAGGGATAGATTTCAAATAGCTCTGATATAGCAGAAACCACTAAATTATGAAATTGCTAAATTGGGAATTGTATTTCAACCCAGAACAAGAAATGTGCTTGAACGGACACTAAATAACTCGCCCAGCTACAGCACTAGGGACAGATTTAGCGGGATATAAATTTGAGGCCTAGTATTTAGGCGCTGGGTGACAGGTATGGGTTTAGTGCCAGAATTAGACTTGGAAATACACAGTAGCGGGTGTGTGTGAAGTTATTCTGAATGACCCAATGTGCACCTTGAATATTATATACCCTTTTAGGGATAGATTTCAAATAGCTCTGATATAGCAGAAACCACTAAATTATGAAATTGCTAAATTGGGAATTGTATTTCAACCCAGAACAAGAAATGTGCTTGAACGGACACTAAATAACTCGCCCAGCTACAGCACTAAGGACAGATTTAGCGGGATATAAATTTGAGGCCTAGTATTTAGGCGCTGGGTGACAGGTATGGGTTTAGTGCCAGAATTAGACTTGGAAATACACAGTAGCGGGTGTGTGTGAAGTTATTCTGAATGACCCAATGTGCACCTTGAATATTATATACCCTTTTAGGGATAGATTTCAAATAGCTCTGATATAGCAGAAACCACTAAATTATTAAATTGCTAAATTGGGAATTGTATTTCAACCCAGAACAAGAAATGTGCTTGAACGGACACTAAATAACTCACCCAGCTACAGCACTAGGGACAGATTTAGCGGGATATAAATTTGAGGCCTAGTATTTAGGCGCTGGGTGACAGGTATGGGTTTAGTGCCAGAATTAGACTTGGAAATACACAGTAGCGGGTGTGTGTGAAGTTATTCTGAATGACCCAATGTGCACCTTGAATATTATATACCCTTTTAGGGATAGATTTCAAATAGCTCTGATATAGCAGAAACCACTAAATTATGAAATTGCTAAATTGGGAATTGTATTTCAACCCAGAACAAGAAATGTGCTTGAACGGACACTAAATAACTCGCCCAGCTACAGCACTAAGGACAGATTTAGCGGGATATAAATTTGAGGCCTAGTATTTAGGCGCTGGGTGACAGGTATGGGTTTAGTGCCAGAATTAGACTTGGAAATACACAGTAGCGGGTGTGTGTGAAGTTATTCTGAATGACCCAATGTGCACCTTGAATATTATATACCCTTTTAGGGATAGATTTCAAATAGCTCTGATATAGCAGAAACCACTAAATTATGAAATTGCTAAATTGGGAATTGTACTTCAACCCAGAACAAAAAATGTGCTTTGACGGACACTAAATATCTTTCCAAGCAACAACAGTACAGCGGTAACGAGAGATTTAGCAGGATATAAATTTGAGGCCTAGTATTTAGGCGCTGGGTGACAGGTATGGGTTTAGTGACAGAATTAGACTTGAAAATACACAGTAGCGGGTGTGTGTGAAGTTATTCTGAATGACCCAATGTGCACCTTGAATATTATATACCCTTTTAGGGATAGATTTCAAATAGCTCTGATATAGCAGAAACCACTAAATTATGAAATTGCTAAATTGGGAATTGTACTTCAACCCAGAACAAAAAATGTGCTTTGACGGACACTAAATATCTTTCCAAGCAACAACAGTACAGCGGTAACGAGAGATTTAGCAGGATATAAATTTGAGGCCTAGTATTTAGGCGCTGGGTGACAGGTATGGGTTTAGTGACAGAATTAGACTTGAAAATACACAGTAGCGGGTGTGTGTGAAGTTATTCTGAATGACCCAATGTGCACCTTGAATATTATATACCCTTTTAGGGATAGATTTCAAATAGCTCTGATATAGCAGAAACCACTAAATTATGAAATTGCTAAATTGGGAATTGTACTTCAACCCAGAACAAAAAATGTGCTTTGACGGACACTAAATATCTTTCCAAGCAACAACAGTACAGCGGTAACGAGAGATTTAGCAGGATATAAATTTGAGGCCTAGTATTTAGGCGCTGGGTGACAGGTATGGGTTTAGTGACAGAATTAGACTTGGAAATACACAGTAGCGGGTGTGTGTGAAGTTATTCTGAATGACCCAATGTGCACCTTGAATATTATATACCCTTTTAGGGATAGATTTCAAATAGCTCTGATATAGCAGAAACCACTAAATTATGAAATTGCTAAATTGGGAATTGTACTTCAACCCAGAACAAAAAATGTGCTTTGACGGACACTAAATAACTTTCCCAGCTACAACAGGACAGCGGTAACGAGAGATTTAGCGGGATATAAATTTGAGGCCTAGTATTTAGGCGCTGGGTGACAGGTATGGGTTTAGTGACAGAATTAGACTTGGAAATACACAGTAGCGGGTGTGTGTGAAGTTATTCTGAATGACCCTATGTGCACCTTCAATATGATCTACCCTTTTAGGGATAGATTTCAAATAGCTCTGATATAGCAGAAACCACTAAATTATGAAATTGCTAAATTGGGAATTGTATTTCAACCCAGAACAAAAAATGTGCTTTGACGGACACTAAATAACTTTCCCAGCTACAACAGGACAGCGGTAACGAGAGATTTAGCAGGATATAAATTTGAGGCCTAGTATTTAGGCGCTGGGTGACAGGTATGGGTTTAGTGACAGAATTAGACTTGAAAATACACAGTAGCGGGTGTGTGTGAAGTTATTCTGAATGACCCAATGTGCACCTTGAATATTATATACCCTTTTAGGGATAGATTTCAAATAGCTCTGATATAGCAGAAACCACTAAATTATGAAATTGCTAAATTGGGAATTGTACTTCAACCCAGAACAAAAAATGTGCTTTGACGGACACTAAATAACTTTCCCAGCTACAACAGGACAGCGGTAACGAGAGATTTAGCAGGATATAAATTTGAGGCCTAGTATTTAGGCGCTGGGTGACAGGTATGGGTTTAGTGACAGAATTAGACTTGAAAATACACAGTAGCGGGTGTGTGTGAAGTTATTCTGAATGACCCAATGTGCACCTTGAATATTATATACCCTTTTAGGGATAGATTTCAAATAGCTCTGATATAGCAGAAACCACTAAATTATGAAATTGCTAAATTGGGAATTGTACTTCAACCCAGAACAAAAAATGTGCTTTGACGGACACTAAATAACTTTCCCAGCTACAACAGGACAGCGGTAACGAGAGATTTAGCGGGATATAAATTTGAGGCCTAGTATTTAGGCGCTGGGTGACCGGTATGGATTTAGTGACAGAATTAGACTGGGATATGGCCAAAAAATAACCACACTATTGCTGGTTAAATGCACTTGGTGACGGGCGCAGCTTGCCCCTGATGTAGTATATGGCCAAAAAATGAACAGACTATTGCTGGTTAAATGCACTTGGTGTCACAGCTTGACCAACCACACTACTGAGGGTTAAATGCACTTGGTGACGGGCGCAGCTTGCCCCTGATGTAGTATATGGCCAAAAAATAAACAGACTATTGCTGGTTAAATGCACTTGGTGTGACAGCTTCACCCTGATGTAGGCTTTAGCCAGAAAACAACCACACCATTGAGGGTTAAATGCACTTGGTGACAGGCGCAGCTTGCCCCTGATTTTGTATATGGCCAAAAAATGAACAGACTATTGCTGGTTAAATGCACTTGGTGTGACAGCTTCACCCTGATGTAGGCTTTAGCCAAAAAACAACCACACCATTGAGGGTTAAATGCACTTGGTGACAGGCGCAGCTTGCCCCTGATTTTGTATATGGCCAAAAAATGAACAGACTATTGCTGGTTAAATGCACTTGGTGTGACAGCTTCACCCTGATGTAGGCTTTAGCCAAAAAACAACCACACCATTGAGGGTTAAATGCACTTGGTGACAGGCGCAGCTTGCCCCTGATTTTGTATATGGCCAAAAAATGAACAGACTATTGCTGGTTAAATGCACTTGGTGTGACAGCTTCACCCTGATGTAGGCTTTAGCCAAAAAACAACCACACCATTGAGGGTTAAATGCACTTGGTGACAGGCGCAGCTTGCCCCTGATTTTGTATATGGCCAAAAAATGAACAGACTATTGCTGGTTAAATGCACTTGGTGTGACAGCTTCACCCTGATGTAGGCTTTAGCCAAAAAACAACCACACCATTGAGGGTTAAATGCACTTGGTCGCAGCTTGTGCTGGCGCACCACAAGACACAAAATGGCCGCCGATCACCCCAGAAAAATGTGACTGACAAACGGTCTGGGCAGCCTAAAAACAGTGAGCAATTGAGGATCAGCAGCTCAATGATCCACAGCTGCAGATCGATCAGTTAATCAAGTCCTTTGGAGGAGTTAATCTGCCTAATCTCGCCCTACTGTCGCAGCCGCAACCTCTCCCTACGCTAATCAGAGCAGAGTGACGGGCGGCGCTATGTGACTCCAGCTTAAATAGAGGCTGGGTCACATGGTGCTCTGGCCAATCACAGCCATGCCAATAGTAGGCATGGCTGTGATGGCCTCTTGGGGCAAGTAGTATGACGCTTGTTGATTGGCTGCTTTGCAGCCTTTCAAAAAGCGCCAAGAAAGCGTCACAAAAGCGCCAAGAAAGCGACGAACACCGAACCCGAACCCGGACTTTTACGAAAATGTCCGGGTTCGGGTCCGTGTCACGGACACCCCAAAATTCGGTACGAACCCGAACTATACAGTTCGAGTTCGCTCATCCCTACCTAAGACGCATAAAAATGACCCATGATTAAAATACATATTTTTGTGGGAATTTTTGTCATTGAACCCCCTCTAGTATGTCACTGTTCTTGTTTTGGGACTATTTGTGCACTTCTAGTAAGTATTTGGTGGCTGCAAATATTACCTGAAGGTTTTTCAGGTTCACCTGCCATTAAAGTGAATGGGGCACGCAGCAAACTTGTGGTTTGCGAACATTTGATCAAACTACAAACAGTCTTTTTATAACTCCAAGAAAGTATCACAGTACTAAACAACGGGTAAAGATTGTACACAGATATACAGTGCAGACCAAAAGTTTGGACACACCTTCTCATTCAAGGAGTTTTCTTTATTTTCATGACTATGAAAATTGTAGATTCACACTGAAGGCATCAAAACTATGAATTAACACATGTGGAATTATATACATAACAAAAAAGTGTGAAACAACTAAAAATATGTCATAGTCTAGATTCTTCAAAGTAGCCACCTTTTGCTTTGATTACTGCTTTGCACACTCTTGGCATTCTCTTGATGAGCTTCAAGAGGTAGTCACCTGAAATGGTCTTCCAACAGTCTTGAAGGAGTTCCCAGAGATGCTTAGCACTTGTTGGCCCTTTTGCCTTCACTCTGCGGTCCAGCTCACCCCAAACCATCTCGATTGGGTTCAGGTTCGGTCACTGTGGAGGCCAGGTCATCTGGCGCAACACCCCATCACTCTCCTTCATGGTCAAATAGCCCTTACACAGCCTGGAGGTGTGTTTGGGGTCATTGTCCTGTTGAAAAATAAATGATGGTCCAACTAAACGCAAACCGGATGGAATAGCATACCGCTGCAAGATGCTGTGGTAGCCGTGCTGGTTCAGTATATCTTCAATTTTGAATAAATCCCCAACAGTGTCACCAGCAAAGCACCCCCACACCATCACACCTTCTCCTCCATGCTTCACGGTGGGAACAGGCATGTAGAGTCCATCCGTTCACCTTTTCTGCGTCGCACAAAGACACGGTGGTTGGAACCAAAGATCTCAAATTTGGACTCATCAGACCAAAGCACAGATTTCTACTGGTCAAATGTCCATTCCTTGTGTTCTTTAGCCCAAACAAGTCTCTTCTGCTTGTTGCCTGTCCTTAGCAGTGGTTTCCTAGCAGATATTCTACCATGAAGGCCTGATTCACACAGTCTCCTCTTAACAGTTGTTCTAGAGATGTGTCTGCTGCTAGAACTCTGTGTGGCATTGACCTGGTCTCTAATCTGAGCTGCTGTTAACCTGCGATTTCTAAAGGCTGGTGACTCGGATGAACTTATCCTCCGCAGCAGAGGTGACTCTTGGTCTTCCTTTCCTGGGGCGGTCCGCATGTGAGCCAGTTTCTTTGAAGCGCTTGATGGTTTTTGTGACTGCACTTGGGGACACTTTCAAAGTTTTCCCAATTTTTCGGACTGACTGACCTTCATTTCTTAAAGTAATGATGGCCACTCGTTTTTCTTTACTTAGCTGCTTTTTTCTTGCCATAATACAAATTCTAACAGTGTATTCAGTAGGACGATCAGCTGTGTATCCACCTGACTTCTCCACAACGCAACTGATGACAGTTGTTTCACACTTTTTTGTTATGTATATAATTCCACATGTGTTAATTCATAGTTTTGATGCCTTCAGTGTGAATCTACAATTTTCATAGTCATGAAAATAAAGAAAACTCTTGTGTGAATGAGAAGGTGTGTCCAAACTTTTGGTCTGTACTGTATATCCTTTCTAATCATAAAGATAAAAATAACTAAAGCAACCATAATAATCACACAGCAGGAACAGATACCTGCAATCTCATTAAACCAGTGTAACATAGACAGGCAAATGTACTGTAGTCTGATAAACGGAGATATTCCTGACTGATCCCCTCCTGTATTTAATATTTCTTTATGTCATAGCTGATGATTCATTCCCTTTGAACCGATCAAAAATAATTTTAAAAAAGGCGGAGGATCAAAAGTAGGCTAATCCGTGGCCTCCCCATGCCTGGCATCAATTATCACCAATTATATGTATAATGGCAGAAATAACACAAAAGAGAAGTAAAAATTATACCAAGGTGCCCTATGCTATAAACTAAGATGATAAAAGAAGCCTTAAGGCTTAGAGCCTGTGACCAGGAAAGGCTGTTTGTCGCTGTGAGCTATGGTCACATGTTTTGGGCAATCATTAATCTTTATAGTTTCTGTATTGCTTACATATGGGAAACCATGTGTCAATGTTTCCCATTTCCATTCATTTTAGTATAAATACACTTTCCTATCTGTCACCATCTGGTGCTGAAAGTATCTGGCTATCATTGCTTTAGGACAGGGATCAGAAACCTCCGGCACTTCAGCTGTTCTGAAACTATAAGTCCCAGAATCCTCCTTTCACTTCTGTGAGTGTTACAAGGACAGCCAAATACGTTTGCATGCTGGGAGTTGTAGTTTCAAAGCATCTGGAGTGCGGAAGGTTGCTGACCCCTGCTTCATGTACATGACTGAACTGTTATTGCAAAGCCGTGCATGGTAGTTATTTTCGTATGCCACTGTATTCCCCCCCACAAGGAATACTTCTATTAAGGCCTCCAGCACACAACTGTATCTTTTTTTGGGGGTCCGCAAATCGCAGATGTCCAAAACACAGATAGAGCCAGTGTGCGTTTTTACATTTTGCTGAATGGTACGTACTGTCCTCTGTTAGAAATGCCTATTCTTGTCCGCAACACGGAAAAAAATTGCACGTTTTTTTTTTTTGCAGGGCTGCAGAATTGAAATACGAAAGCGGACAGCACACATCTGAATGGGTCCGCATCCGATCTGCAAAAAATGCGGATCGGATGTGGACATAAACTACAGTCGTTTGCATGAGGCCTAAATCACATCCAATGTAACAGGCCACAGTTTAATCTCAGAAATTTTGTAAGAATCTAAGAAAAAGCTTCATATGCCTCAGAGGTACAGTATGGCCTAAATATTGCTATGGGTTCTGAATTACAGATACGTAATATGGCCATGTGCATGAGACCTTGTGCGGATTTACAGATGAATACAACAGAATCAGAAGTGGAAAAATGAAACTTTTCATACAACAGTATTTATGATATAAAGCACTGAATATGGACGTTTTCCCCCATAGATCTTCAGCGACATGCCACGTGATGAAGCATAATCATTATGTGTCACGGTTTGGCAGTAAATTGGGATTACAATGTATTGGAATGAATGAAAATGGGTTAATTTTCAACAGTAACCCGACTCTATGGAAAGTCATAAGGCCTTTCTTTAACAAAGGTATGAAATATTTGAAATGAATTATATAAGTACAGCAATAATGCATTTATAATTAATTGTGTTGGTAATGTTGTGGAAAAAGAACAGAAGAACATATTCTGAAAACCAGCACTAGATTCAAAGAACATTTCATTGGTTTCCAAAAGAACATCTGATACAGAACTGTGCAAAAAGCCTAACAGCCTCCAGTAGCCTAATCATATTGTGCTGTAACTGATTCATGATATTGTCCTGGTAAAAGTAAAGAAGAGTATTATGCTGCCCCCTGCTGACAATGGACAACACTGCAGAACGTTTAAATGCTGTTTTACAATATAAGCAGGAACACTAAGCTAAATATGTCATATACAAATATATACATTATATAGTAAGCCTTGTAGTAGAGAATGTTGTTTCCATTTATAAAGGCCATAAAAAATCTTTATAGTCTTTTTCAGTATTTACTTTGTCTTCTTTGCAGTCAACCCATGGCTATCAACCAAACTGGCTGACGACTGGCCATCTTAAAGGGGTTATCCAACCCCTATAATGACCCCCCCCCCCCTTTAATGCCCAGGCACCTCATATAGGTTATATTTACCCCGCTCAATAGCAGGCTGACTAGCATTGCGGGTGACTCTAAGGATGCTCGTCCCTGTAACGACCTGCTATTGGCTAAGGCAGGCCAGACCCCCCGCCATCCTTGTTGTCGGATTTTGTGATCCATGGCCTGCTATTGACTGCTTACCCCATTGCAGTATGTATTGATACGCGTGACAGGGAGATGTAGCAGCAGCCGTGTGGGATCAGGAGAGATGCGGGTGCCAAGGAACGGGGTTAAGTATAACCTATATGAGGGGCCCAGGCATTAGGGGGGTCATTATAGGGGTTGGACAACCCATTTAATTGCTTGACCCACGGTGATCATTATTATTGTCAGGTCCTGTCTAGGCACTGCAGCTCCATGCCAGACTAGACCTCAACAAAATCAGGCAATTAAAGTATTCATGTAAATGCTTCACCATTACCATCTAAATGAAGGGGCAATGTCCCCTTCATTGTTTACTAGTATGCACAGTGCCACACACTTGGTTGTGTCTATAGCTGGTACTGCACCTCACTGCTGTTCAGTCCTTTCAAATCAATGGGGCTGAGCCAGGGGCAGATTGGCCATAAACCCTACAGGAAAATTTCCAGGGGCCTATGCTCAGGGGGCTATCCAGGCCCTCCTCTCTGCCACTGGCTGAGTACATAATGAGGTCTCAGTGGTAATTAACACTGTGGGAATCAGGCACTAATGTAAGCTGCCAGTGACCGCACATGCCCACCTGAGTTCAACAGTTGTGACCCACATCTCACCTCCTAAGCCCCTGCTTCATATCTTAATCAGACACAGCTGGAGGAGGTGGACAGGAAGAGGACAGCTATTTATGGCCACCACAGAGAGACATCTTTTAGGGCAGTATACAGGGATGCACCACCAATGAGGCCAGGTGAGGCGATCGACCTCAGGCAGTACCAGGTAGGGGCAAGAGAGGGGCAGCCAAAAGGACATGGGCAGAAGGGAATGGGTTAGGTTTAGAAACTGGCATTGGGGGAACACCGCTTCAGTTTTTTCGCCTCAGGCAGCAGAAAGGCTAGGTGCACCCCGGCAGTATAATGTGCTTCACTATGGTATATGGTTCTGCTTCATGGTATTTTGCGCTATGGTATTGGTGAGTCCTCTACTTGTGTTGCCCCGCATTCTGTTTTTTTGGACCCCTTCTACAACATGGGACCACTTTTACTTCTTTTTCTAGGGCCACTTTAAGTTCCCAGTCTGCCCTGGGCTGAGCTATCCTACTGGGCACAGCTACAAACAAATAAATAGCACTGTGCCTGATAGGTCTTTTAGCTGACTGGCCGGTGGCCCAGTGAGTGATGATCCCCTTTCATTCTAATAGTATAAACTGAAACAAGATCAAAACTAAGAAAATCTTGATGTTGTGTACCCAAGATACTGTTCTATACACTGGGGGTAGCATATAACACTGAACGGAGGCCACCTGAACCTACCCCAAGCAGTAAGAAATAAGCAAACCCCTTTGTCTACTGCTTAAAGTCTCATTCAGACGTCAGCGTTCCACGTTTGTGTGCTGTACGTGTTCTCCATGGACAGCACACGTCCCCATTCATATTAATGTGTGTATTCACACATCAATATTTTACCACGGTCTGTGGGTTCGTGTTTCTATCACAGATGCACGCTCTATTTTGTCGATTACCCCCATTATAATCTACGGGTCCGTGAAAATGACGGATGCAACACGGATGCCATCCATGTTTCATCCGTGTTTCACAGATCAATAGGAAGAGATGCTTTTAAAATTATTTTTTAGCTATGCAGTGTTGGTGAAACACGGATGACACACAGACAGCAAAAAACTGACATACGCCCCCAACACGGATCCATCTCAGACATCTTCATGGAGGCATTATTGACATACATATGTATGTTCCTGAACACCACATTCAGTAGAGTTTTCATGCTTCTTGAGTTTACCATCATCAGTAAAGGAAATAGCACAAATCACCAAAGAAAGGCCTCATGCACACGACAGTATTTTTTTGCGGTCCGTTTTTGTTTCCGTGTGTCTTCCTTTCTTTTTGGAGGATCTCCAGACATGAAGGAAAGTAAAATAAAATCTAAGTCAAGTTTGTCATGCAAATGATAGAAAAAAAACGGAAGCGGATGACAATCTTCTGTGCCTCCGTGCTTTTTCACGGACCCATTGACTTGAATGGGTCCGCGAACCGTTGTCCGTGTCATATTTTTTTCACGGACTCGAAACACGGATCACGGATGACAAACGGTGCATTAGCCAAGTTTTCCACTGACCCATTGAAAGTCAATAGGTCCGCAGAAAATCACAAAAAACGGAACAACGGACACGGGACACAACAACGGTCGTGTGCATGAGGCCAAAGAAGCAGCATAATGCAATCAGCTCAGCAGTTGTATGAAGCGTCAGCCTCGGACAAGCAGTGCTGTTTTTCTAGCTGCTTATTTGCATTCATAAAAAGGGAGAGAAAAACAGAACATTCACCGCTGACCGGCACACACTGATTGCGCTTTTTTTACACAGTACACATTCAGCATTTGTTTACACAGTACACTTTTTTTTACCAGGTAAAATTAAGATGTAGCTCTCACCCTATCTGCATCTAATAGCAACCTGGACCTTTATGTCTATTGACCTGTCCTTGTCTACTTCTCATTAGTGATGAGCGAGAGGTGCCATATTCGATTTCGCGATATATCACGAATATTCGAGTGAATATTCGTGTTATATTCGTCGAAATCGAATATTCGTAATTATTTCAATTTTCGCGAATAATATGCGATTATTTTAATCGCGTGTTGCGATTTTTCTAGTATATTAGTATAAGGCAATGGTATTTTACGAAATTTCGTACTATTGCTCTAACTTCGTCTTTTAGAATATTACGAATATTCTAAAAGACGAAGTTAGAGCAATATTATGAAATTTCGTAAAATACCCATATATATTGTAATTTAGCTAATATAGTGCTATAATCATTTTTTTTTCTCTAATTTTTTTTCCCTCTTCTGAACTTAAGTTTTGTAAAATATGTACACTGTTAAAAAAAGTTAATATAGCAGTATATTAGCTAAATTACAATATATATGTGTATTTTACGAAATTTCGTAATATTGCTCTAACTTCGTCTTTTAGAATATTCGTAATATTCTAAAAGACGAAGTTAGAGCAATAGTACGAAATTTCGTAAAATACACATATATGGAATATAGCAGTGCGAAGCTGAAATTGCGATGCGATTAATATAACACGAAATAATCGCATGGTGATTTCTACTTAGTACTGCTATAGTCCATATTCGGCGAATATGGAATATAGCAGTACTATTCTTCGAGTTATATTCATCGCATGGCGATTTCAACTGATGGACTATAGCAGTAATAAGTAGAAATCACCATGCGATTATTTCGTGTTATATTAATCGCATCGCAATTTCAGCTTCGCACTGCTATATTCCATATATGTGTATTTTACGAAATTTTTACGAAATTTCTAAAAATCTCGAAATCGTGATATTCGAGAAAAATATTCGCAATTCGAATATTCGCGCTCAACACTACTTCTCATCCCACGTAGTCATATTGGATCAGCCAAAAATTATACTAAGGCTACTTTCACACTGGCATTTGGTGCGGATCCGTCATGGATCTGCACAGACGGATCCGTTCAGATAATACAACCGTCTGCATCCGTACAGAACGGGTCCGTTTGTATTATCTTTAACATAGCCAAGACGGATCTGACCCTTATTACTAGGGACCATCATGGCTCACCTACGTCAGTGTTCCTCCACCAGTAGCTTGGGTGCCACATGTAGATCTCTGGCCTTCTCTGTGTTGCTCTTCAGCTGTTGCCACTTCTAGAAATCATTTTGCGCTAGTGGCATCACAGAGATTATTGCATTAAAATAATATGGTACTAGGATCAATACCATATCACTGGCTGGTAACCAGGCTAAAAGTATTACTCATATTAGTCACATCTTTAATAGGCTCTTTCCCGCTAAATATTTAGTGTGCTATAACAGCACTCGTCATATTGGAAAATTATTGGCTCATGACCTACAGAAGGTTGTGGACCTCTGATCTAAGTGCACAGTGTATTAAAGAAGACCTGACATGTTGTCCAACAACAGTAGCTGTCTTTACCTGGCTCTGCAGTAATTATTTTCCTAGATCCCTCTTCCCCCCTATTCCTGAGCAATTGGTGCCATTTTGGTTCCCATCCAATATGTCATTGTGGCCATGCAGTTTCAAGGGGGCATGATTCTTAATTGGGAGTGAACCAGAGCAGTGATACCGTCCAGTCAGAGCTCTGGTTCACTTCTTGTTGAGAATCACAACCCTTGACTGTTCATGGCCTGAATAGCATATTAGGACGTGAAATTAATGGCACCAATTGCTTAGGTATTGGGGAGGGGGTATTAAGAGAAAAATAACTTGGGAATCCACTGAGTAATTGCTACAGCCAGATAAGGGCAGCTGCCTAGTTAGAGGACATGATAGGTCCTCTTTACGGCAATGCCGTGATTTTTTTCTTTCATCATGGAGATGTACAATGCTGTTGAATGTGTTGATCTTTCAGCTTTGTCTGGACCTGGACTACTACAGACCACGGAGCAGTGCATTAACTCAACCCAACGTTTCCTGGCAAAGCTGTGTGACGTCACTGATGATCTGGGCAAAGTCAATGTTCTGAAACTAATGAGATTGATTATGCTAGACACCTCCAACAACCTATTCCTTCGAGTTCCATTAGACGGTAGGTGCATCCGCACATCTGTACATTGTAAGTAATTGGGGTTATTTATGGGAACAGATACATAAGAAAAGCAGAGGTCTTCATAAAAGTAAGCAATCACGTCAAACTCTCCAATCTCCGTTTGTAATGAAACGCTGGCAAAATAACATGCATTGTCAGTTTGACAGTACATATATTACTGTATATAGTCAGACTGTAATAGTATTAGTACTATTTTTGTGATGTTTGGGTCTCTTTTAAGAAGAATATTTTAGTCTCTGATGGTTTTCAGCACTAGTCAGTATTAAGTGACTGAAGATCAACTCGTGACTGAAAATATCCAGCAACCCCACACTAAATCTGCATTTGTCAACAAATTCACTCAGTGAGCTCATTCATTGAAAGAGCCTGTATTTCCTCTTTATCCATGGATTCTATCCAAGCAACCCCGCTTTGTGCTTGTGTATTCTCTACATTGTAAATATGACTCATATCTGATTTTCTGTAGAAACTGATGAGCTCACATAAGGTTCTGAGTATTAGGCCTCATGCACACGACCGTTGTTTTGGTCCGCATCCGAGCCGCAGTTTTTGCGGCTCAGATGCGGACGCATTTACTTCAATGGGGTCGCAAAAGATGCGGACAGCACTCCGTGTACTGTTTGCATCCGTTGCTCCGTTCCGTGGCCCTGCAAAAAAAAATATAGTATGTCCTATTCTTGTCCATTTTGTGGACAAGATTAGGCATTTCTACAATGGGCTTCCCGTTCCCTTCCGCAAATTGAGGAAGGCACACGGGCGGCTTTCGTTTTTTGCAGATCCGCGGTTTGCAGACAGCAAAAAACGGCACGGTCATGTGCATGAGGCCTTAGTCTAGCGCAGGCATCAGCATAGAAACAAGGAATGTGTTTGCATTTAAGGCTGGTTTGTGGGTGTACAGAAGGGGTTTACGGATTACTGATCTGAGGTTAGTGGTTGGTGTTCCCATTCTGTCTTACTGCACTGAAAGGAGTTGTCCCAGCTGGACATTTATTCCACAGAATATGCCATAAATGTTCAATAGTTGTGAGTCAAACCAATTTAAAAAGTTCCACAGAAGGCCCTGTTCTTGAGATGGCTACATATCCCAAAGGTGGATATGCCTTAAATGTCTACATGGGATAATCTCTATTATAGGACTCGTAGAAGATGACAGATTTCCTTTAATATGTTGTAGCAGCATCTAATTTCATGAGGCCCTACAGCATAACTTGGAATAGAGCCAACTCCACCAGCCAGAAAGGTTTATTATTACCTTTGTCTTTATTTTATCCCTTGTATCTTTTTCTACTTTGCTTCATCTCACAGTGATCTGCATGTAGGTATGTTACCCTTGGAGAAAAGATACAAATTCAGAGTCCTCAGTAGTTGATACCTTTTTAGGATGACAAGACATTTTTGAGACTACTTATGCATGGCATTAGCCATCAAGAGACCTAATTATGTTGCCATCTTAACTCTTTGATGGCCAGCACCATACATGTGCAGCAGAAGTCGTCACTTTAAATATGGTGCACACTCTCAAGAGCACAAGGGGCACAATAGCCACTGGGTTTTTAAACAGCCGAGACAGAGGGCTAATGTCTGTGATGGGCGATGACGCCAGTTGCAGAAATTCATCCCCTCAGATGCAGTGATCAAATATGACCACAGCATCTGAGCGCTGAAAACGCTACGCTTCAGGGCCTGGAATAGTTCTCTCATGTGGCTATCGTGACATGCCGTTCATTTGCTCTGGTATGCTGGTTCTCTCTGAAGAAACCCTGCGTATCAGAGCTATAGTTCCTATGGTGGCCTGCAGGTGGCAAGGCTCCAGAATAACAGGGCTTACAATGCAGTGTTAATTCACTGGTATCTAAGCTAAAAGTGATCTTAGTAAAAAGAAAAGTTAATGCCCAAAATGCGCAAACTATTAGAATATAAACATATTTATCCCATATGGTGAACACTGTAATGGAAAAATGTATCAAAAAGCCATACACACTCCGAAATGGTATCAATAAAAACTACAGATCATGTCACAAAAAATCTGTAGACCTCACAGCTTTGTAGACCTCATTATAAAAAAAGTTATGGGAGTCAGAATAAGGCGATGAAATCAGAAAAATATATATATATTTTTAAGTATTAAAATTCAAGAAAATTAAATGTAGTTTAGTTGTAATCATACTGACCCAGAAAATGAAGGTAACAGGACAGTTTACCACATAGGGAAAGCTGTAAAAACAAAACCAGTTCATGTCTGCATCCCTGTATACAATTACAGAAAACACAATGGGGAATTTTTCACAAGCAGAATTTTTACAGTCAATTTTTCTTGGGTTGCCCTAATGTGTGCTAACTTTACTAAACGGTGCATGTTATGCTGTAAATTGAGTGCTTCTTTAAATATAACAGTTGTTAAACCTGGCTTACACCTCATTAATATAGCTAACCATGCTTACTTTTTCACCCATTTTGGTGAGAGTCGTGTAAGAATCACTGACTGGTTGTCTTCCCACTGACACACCCCTTGTTCAAAAATTGAATCAATCGCAGGTCATTTGCCTTGTTTCCAGGTAAAAATAGTAAAACTGGATCAGTTCTGTTTTTAATTGATGCAAAATTATGCAAACTTTGCATCAGTTTTTGGAAAGGATCCAGTTTCTCTAAAAACCTGATTCTGTGCGTGAAAAGAGTGGTGCGAAAGAATTATGTAGAATTATGCATATATTTTGATGACACTTTCTCTTTAAAATCAGTTCCATTAATTTGAAGTGGCAAGCACATGCATTTCTGCAAGCCCCATTCAGGTGAATAAAACAGATTTTCAGTCTCGTAAATCTGTAGCTTGTGAAGACGCCCTTAACATTGCACCCTTCTGTTTCTTTACAAGGTAATGATGAAACTCAGGAGAATCACATTGTTAGTTATTTAAAAACAAAAACATTTTTATTTCATATAAAGTAATTCATCTACAATACCGATGTGCGAATCAAGGTCCACAAAATGGACTTCGATCCGAATTTCAGGATAAATTTGATTTGTCGAAAAGCCGAGTTTCCTTGTGCTTCATGGTGGCCAATCGATTTAAACTGAAATAGTGTAAAAAAATAAAAAATTTTACTTACTTGATCCATTTGCTCACAACCGACCGGCTGCCGCCACCTTGCTTGAAGATCTAGACCAAAATCCCATGAGCAGTGACGTATGACGTCACCATGCAGGCCAGTGTGATTACGTCATCTCAGGCTGCAAGAAATTTCAAGCAAGATGGCGGCGGTCAGCCTGTCGCGAACAAATAGATCAGTTAAGTTTTTATTTTTATTTTTTTCCCGCTCTATTATTAATATAAGATGCCACGATCATGTGCGAAAGTGGCATCTGAAGGGTACAATGATTGGGTGCGGCGCAATCACCACTCCCTGTCATTGCACCCACTCCTTACAATGAAATGCACTTTGTGACGAGGTAATTCATTACAAAGCTGATTTTTTGTAAAGTTCGGTGAAGCAGCCAAATCAAATTTTTTAATACTTTGCTCATCTCTGATCTAAAACATTCAAAAATATTGGGTCAGATTTTCTAATGAAAATGTGCCACATTTACGAGTCCTAGACACTTTTTGTGCCTTGGTGTTGGTGCTACACAGTGGATAGAGCTGTGTAGTTCCAGCACAGGGGTTACTGCAGAACATGGACATGCACATGTGCCGGCCGGTCCCGTATTGCGATTTGCAAACAGCGAGTCCACAATATGCAAGCACTGGCCGTTTGTGCACTGCATTTACTATGGAGTGCTTCCGTGGGCTTTCTGTCAGTGCCTTCGCAACGCAAAAAAATGTAACTTGTTCTATTTTTTTGTGGTGCGGACGGATCACAAACCCATTCAAGTTGAATGGGTCTGCATACATCTGCACCAGGGATTGCAATTTGCAGTCCTCGATGCACAGAACAGGCGGCACATGTGTGAATGTGCCCTAAGTCACAACACTGCACCCCAAAATTGCTAGACAAGACAATCTAAAGATGCGCCAAAGTTATCATCCAGCATCAGCCACTGGTGAAATTTTGGCTAATTTTTAAGCGGTCTACTCAAAGTTTACATTGTCTAAATAGTAGATAGGATTAGTAAATCGGCCCTAGTATTTTGGTGACATATTCCCTTTTAATACCTTAATTGCTCTTGATTTTATGGAGATCTTGGCAATGTAAGGTGTCATGTTCTCATTATTTTATCATTGTTGTTCCAGAGAATGACATTGTTGTAAAGATTCAGAAATACTTTGACGCATGGGAGGCTCTTCTGCTGAAACCAGACATATTCTTTAAAATCTCCTGGCTCTACAAGAAGTATGAGAAATCAGCGTGAGTTTCCACCGTCTGAACAACACTCTCCCTACTGTGAATGTAATTGTTTATAAATCCAAAAATGATTTTGCTGATTCTGGAAGTAACCATCCTCTCTTTGTACTTCAGCAATGATTTGAAAGAAGCTGTTGAAATTCTCATTGAGCAAAAGCGACGAGAGCTTTCCACTTCAGACAAGCTGGATGAGAATATCGATTTTGCAACAGAGCTTATTTTTGCACAGGTGTGTAGTAAGAGTTGATGCAAATAAATATATGCATAAGGCTACTTTCACACTAGCGTTCGATCGGATCCGTCTGCATTAAATTGGCAAAAAAAAGCTAAGTGTGAAATTAGCCTGAGCGGATCCGTCCAGACTTTTACATTGAAAGTCAATGGGGGACGGATCCGCTTGAAGATTGAGCCATATTGTGGCATCTTCAAACGGATCCGTCCCCATTGACTTACATTGTAAGTCTGGACGGATCCGCACACCTCCGCACGGCCAGGCGGACACCCGAACGCTGCAAGCAGCGTTCAGGTGTCCGCCTGCTGAGCGGAGCGGAGGCTGAACGCCGCCAGACTGATGCAGTCTGAGCGGATCCGCATCCATTCAGACTGCATCAGGGCTGGACGGAAGCGTTCGGGTCCGCTCGTGAGCCCCTTCAAACGGAGCTCACGAGCGGACAGCCGAACGCTAGTGTGAAAGTAGCCTAAGAAAGTGTGTGGAGAATAGCAGATGGTGCCTTCTTACAAGAACTGAATGCTAAAAAGCATCTGATCTAATCTAAAACACCATCTCATGTACACAGCAATTCCATATGCACGGAGTGCACTTCAAGTCCACAGCAAAGACTCGCACTGCATTACAGCTTTGCTGTATGTTTCCTCCATAATGCTAAATATACTCCTCTAGAAGCAGGAAAAAAACATTGCATCCAGATCTGTGTGATGCATCCACATGAGATCCAATAAGATCCATGAGAAGTTAAAGGGGTTGAACAGCCTTTCTTACATAGGCCATCACTTAAAATAGGCTGGACAACTCTTTTAATTTGACCAGCAGTTGTCACCACAGCAACAAAGGGCTGTCAACATTGTAGTGGACAGGGTGAAGCACAGCTCCCATTGATCTCGATGGGAGCAGCGCTGTGGTGACATGCACTATCCAATACATTGTTGATGGTGCATTGTAGTTCCTGTGGCGACTTCAGGAAACAGAGCTGCACAGAACAGCTGATTCGGACAGGCCATCAGTTGGAAAAGGACAACCCTTTAAGAAATATAATTGTCGGTGACTGTTAGGGCTGTTTCACACGAGCGGATACCGTGCGTGTCATCCGCAGCATGAATAAGAGCCAAGCCCCGCACTGAACAGCAGAGACACGGAGCATTAACATGATTGATAATGCCCTGTGCCTCTCTGTGAACTTTTTTCTACAAAATCACAAAACTTTATCTCAATGTGATTTTGTAGTAAAAAGGTCACAGAGAGCATTGTCAATCAGGTTAATGCTCTGTGGTTCTGCTGTTCAGTGCGGGGCTTGACTGTCATTCACGCTGTGGATGACACGCACGGCATCCGCTCGTGTGAAACAGCCCTTAATCCTACAAACAAGACTACCCATGTGATGTAATGATTTATAGAGGACTGCTATACTATTTGCTGTTGACACTTTAGAAAATAGTTTCATGTCCATTGAGATGTCACATGTCCATGACAGCCAATTATGGCTTCTATAGTCTTCATCTGTATTTTATTTCCAGATAGATAGCACAATAAAGTTTTCCAAAATCCACCCTGATTTAAAAAAAATAAAAAATTCTTGGGGGATTGTGCTAAACATATAAAGTTATGGCTTTTTTGCTAGAACATGCCATTACATTATAATTGGTAGAGGTCCAACCTCTGGGACACCTGATCCTGAGAATGAAGGTCTCTGCTTTCCCTTCCAAGCTTTCGCTGTACAGTCACAATCCTGGCCACTCATTGTGTAGGAAACTGCTGCACAGCTCCGTTAAAGTAAATAGGGATACATGGAAGCATTTATTAAAAAAAAAAAAAATCTGCAATGGTCTAAAAAATAATAATTATTCCATTTAATATTTTCTCCCCTTTAAGAACCATGGAGATCTTACTGCAGAAAATGTGAATCAGAGCATTTTGGAGATGCTGATTGCTGCTCCTGACACCATGTCCGTCTCCCTGTATTTTATGCTAATCCTGATCGCTCAACATCCAAAAGCTGAAGAGATGATATTGAATGAGATCAAAACTGTAGTTGGTAAATATCAATGGGGTGAACGCTAACATTTCTGGGGGTTTTCTGCATAGAATGCTAGTCATTTCTTATTACCTTTGTTGTGCTGTGATAACTCTTAAAAATAAAAGGGTTCAATAAATGGGTGGCATATTAATAGGAAAATCTGCTAGTGTCCAAGTAATGATCATCGATTGCTGTAAATCCAGTTGATAGCTACTATGTCATAACCTGGCAGTAGTGAAAGGAAAGCAACGCTGTCTCCTCTGGGTGGTCACATGGGCAGCCATTGACTATAATGGACTATCTATCTGACCACTGCAGAAAACTGAGCAGTCAAAAGGAGACAAAGCGTCTCCCAGTCCATTCTAGAGATTGGTGGGGCTCACAGCAGTAAAAACCCACTGATCTTACAATAGTGTCATAAATCTCAGCAATGGGCCACTAATGATCAACAGTACACCAAATAATAAAATAAGTTTCAGGTAAAAAACTAGTTCAAGTCTCCCGCATCTGTAAGACAGTGTGGGGCACAGGTATATCATGGTTTAGATTCAATGTTTAGTCATATGCATAAATATTCATATACATTTTATAGAAAATGTATTAGGAAATTATACACTTTCAAGTGCATATTTTATGTGGTGACTTAAGCTTGACGGTGTGGCCCTTGGACAAAATCATTGTAAACCCCGATCTACAGTATAATATACACATGTATAATTTGCCTGTATGTGTCTGTGACCTTGTCCTGCCTGATGTCTATAAACTGCCTAGAGATGGTCAAAATGTCACATTACATTTGTCTAATGTTTTATACAATGGGCAATGGATGATTCTAGCTCCACAGCGATACAGTGTCAAAAGGCTGCCCTTAGTCTTGTGCACAGCTTGTGGCATGATTAGTTGGTAAAACAAAGGCATTTTAAATGACATTGTAAAGTTCAAGATACATAAGATATTGTTACGTTGGCAGCCTGTGTCCGCCACTCACTATGTGTCTGTCTGGTGTCTATATATCAGCAGGAGCTTAGTTCCGTATAGCTCATCTCAGGTTCAGCACTGCAGGGGTTACACCCTTTCTCTCCTTGCTCTGTGTGTTGCTGTCCAGTTGCTGACTGACTAATTAATCAGCCCCCTATAAATACCTGTTTGTCGCTTTCACTCTTTGCCTGATCAGTACAGGTCCTGCTAGGTTCTGCTAGTCTGCTTTACCTGAGCTATATTCCACCTACCTGTCAGTATACTAACAGTTGCCTTCCTGGACTTTGACCTCAGCCTGTTTTTGACTACGAATTAGCCTGATACCTCTGGTACTCATTCAGGTGTCCTTACTCCCTACGGGTCAGCAGCTTACCACTCCTGAGTGGTTCGCAAGTGGATCCACAGCCATAGATCATAACAGATATACAGTATCTTAACTATAAAAAGTTAACATTAAGCTTCCATGAATAGATCTATGTAAAAAAAATCACTCTTACTAAATAGAAGTTATGATATATAGGGGGTCATTTTTAGATGCTGGTCTTAATAACCCCTATAGCTGGCGAAGGATCCACTGAAGCGCCAGTGCAGCGCCAGTATAAATGTAAGCCAGCTTCCTAAAACAGGCATAGAAAATGATGAATGAGACAGGCCTCCCGGCCCGTCCGCTTCCCTGCCCACACCATGCCCATCTTTTTGGCGTGAGAGGGAAAAAGTCACAGATTGTGCTGCAATCGACACCAGAAATATGCCTAATATAGGGGTATTTCTGGATAATAAATGACTCCCATACTGTTGAGTGAATCAAAGTTAATGAAGTGGACTTCAATCCGAATTTCAGGAAAAATTTGCTGCGTCACGAAGCGGAACTTCCTTGCACTTTGTGGTAATGAATGAATTTTTTCTTGAAATGGCGGTAAAAAAAATCCATACTCACCTCATCCATTTGATCAGGGCAAGGCCATCTTGAGTGAAGAAAATGAGCCAAATATCACGCGTGCTGACCTGTGATGTCATCACGTCAGCGCACATGAAATTTGGCGCATTTTCTTCAATCAAGATGGCCACCATGGCCTCTCCGCAATGAAATGGATGAGGTGAGTATGTACTTTTTTTTAACCGCTGAAAGGCCTCAATGTGACGGCCAGCCATGAAGATGGCATCTGAAGGGTTCATTGACGGGGGGGCAGTGTGATCACCGTTCCCCATCATTGCTCCTGCTACATACAATGCAATGTGATTCGTGACAGAGTACATCGTAATGAATCGAATTTCTTGTCAATCGAATTTTTTTAAACTTCGCTTGCTCAAACTTTGCTAAAATATATGATCACTGATCATATATTTTGAGATGTTGTGGACCCTAGCATCCTCACAAAATAATGTCTGTGAAGGGGTCTGGCTATATATAGAACTTTATAGGTAAGTACAAAGTTAGGCAAAATTTAGCTACACTCAAGAGTTCTAAAGTGAACCCAATGGAGACCTTTACAGATTTAACATGTTTCCTGAATAAAACTATTACACAAAGACTGCAAAGAACATAGTAAATTATTTCTAAATATCTTCCTTATAATTGTAGGTGATCGAGAAGTACAGAGTAGCGACTTGCAAAATCTTAAAGTTGTTGAGAATTTCATCTGTGAGAGCATGAGGTACCAGCCCGTGGTAGACCTGGTCATGCGCAAAGCTCTGGAAGATGATATCATAGATGGATATTATGTTAAAAAAGGCACCAACATCATCTTAAATCTTGGACGTATGCATAAAGTTGAATTTTTTCCAAAGCCAAATGAATTCAGCCTTGAGAATTTTGAGAAAACGGTATGTACGTACAGTGTCGGACTGGGGTACTTAGGGCCCACCAGTGTAACTGATTATGGTGGCCCACCTTAGCGCTCCTGCACACTAACTTATTTTTTTTCCATGTCTGTGCCGTTCACTTCACTTCAATGGGGCCGCAAAAAAAAAAAAATGACTGTGTGCTTTCCGTGTCTGTATGTTCGCATGGCCATTCTGCAAAATGATAGACCATGTACTATTATTGTCGGAATTACAGACAAGGATAGAACTGTTCTATTAGAGGCCGGCTGTTCTGTTCCGCATAATGTGGAATGCACACACCCGGTATCCACGTTTTGCGGATCAGCAATTTGCAGACTGCAAAACATCGAACGGTTGTGTTCATGAGTCCTTACAGTGATAACAGAAATATTAAAGATGAAGTATGATGGCAGGCATTCACAGCAAAATGCATAAACATACATGTGGCAGAATTTACACATATATGGATATCCTGCACTTAAAGGGAACCTGTCACCAGTTTTATGGTGTCCTAACTAAGGGCAACATAAATAAGTGACTGATTCTCTTAGCAAAATGCTGGGTCACTTTCTTTAATTGACCCAGTCATCTGCCAACATCTTGTATTGAAAAGCTCCAGCTGATAATAATGAGTCATGAATATTCATGAGCTTCTGACTCTCCCCGTCCACCTGCTGCTGAATGACAGTTTTTTTCCATATGAATCAGCAGCAGGTGGGCAGGGGAGGGGCTATAGCTCTGAATTAAATATACGCTGGACTCACTGACATCACGCTGGACTCAAATCAGCTCATTAGCATGCGGCATGCAGCATCTTTGTGTGTATATTATGAGACAATTTAGACAGTGCATACACTAAAAGACAGGTGGTCTAAAGATGAGCAAGATCAGAGTCGCTGATGCTGGATGATATATTGAGTACATCTTTAGACTATCTAGTCTAAGTTTACGACACCTATTAGTTGGCTTACTTAAATCAAAATTTTGCGGAAACATTTTGCAGACATTGTCATATTTTAAGTCATGAGTCTGACCCTAAAAAAATTGCACCTCTTTCCCAATAAGCAACTTTCTGAACCACTTAATGGGGAATAAGGTAAGTAGGCCAGTTTTTACATGATTTCGGATTAGTAAATCTCCCTGTTCTGAATTGCAATCCAAGGCAAAGAAAATCTTCGACTTCACACTGTATAATTTTATTGGATATTATTTTCCACCCTTTCTGCTAAGTTTGTATTGATTAAATAGGTTTGAGATAAGAGCTGATGTGTGTCATCCTTCCCCTTTCAATATGTTGACTGAACTATAGAGAAAAGCTATCTGACTTGAGGCGTGTTTTTATTAACACCAGTGTACCGACAAGTAGCATGCCAGACATGTAAATATTAGTCTATATCTTTTGTACTCCTTGCGGTTCTGGTTGGTGATGAATGGGCCAAAACAATCCATTCCGCTATAAAGAAATGGTGGTGATGGGTTAACACGATCTGCCGGTAAATCTGCCATTCTTTGTTCTTCAGTAGGTCTACGTGCCTTTCTACAGACTACACATTTACTTATATACTTTGCTATAACTTTGCTTCCTTTCACTATCCAGTAACCACCTTCTCTCAAACAACTTTGGGTAAAGCTTCTTCCTTGATGCAAGGATATGTTGTGGTGGCGATCAATAATCAATCTTGTGAAGGTAGAGTTTTGGGGTAGAATTGCTGGATGCTTCACTCTGCTAGGTAATGATGCATTTTCCAGTCTCCCTCCCACCTGCAGTATACCATCCTGCAGAACAAGATTAAGCTTGTACAATGGGTGGTTGTTTGGAAGCCTTTTAGGTTCTTGACTAAGTCTCTTCAACTCTTCACTGTAGAATCTCTGTTGAATGATTCTTATGACTGTTTCTTCAGCTTTCATTATTTCTTCTACATTCAACAATTCCTTCTTTCTGATTCCCTTTGCCAAACGTTGAATTTGAGCTACTACGTTTATGACGGTATTCCATTTTGAACATCTGGCTAGTCTTTCAAATATGTCATCTTGACACTTGGCAGCAGTGCTCAATGTTTGTACAAATTTTACTTCTGGATCACCCATAGACAATTCTGTGTAACCTTTACTGAGCGTGATTTTCTTTACCCAAAGGAACTCTGGGCCTGTGAACCAATTAGAATTTTTCAATTCTGTTACATTCAGGCCTCTTGAAGCATGATCTGCTGGGTTATGGTTTGTGTCAATGTAATGCCAATGTTCTGGATTTATTTTCCAAATTTTCTCAACTCTGTTGGCGACAATGATATGGAATCTTCAAGCTTCGTTGTTTATGTATCCTAGAACAACTTGCGAGTCTGTCCAAAAATATTCTTCATCTATTTTCAACTCCAATTCTTCTCTCAGAAACTTGCTTACTGATGCTGAAACAACAGCTGCTGTCAGTTCAAGTCTTGGTATTGTCTGAATACTGGTGGGTGCAACTCTGGCCTTTCCCATAACCAGGGAACAGTGTATCTTTTCTTCTCCTATCACTCTGATGTAGGAGCACTGACCATAACCATAACTACTGGCATCTGAAAAGTGATGAAGTTCTATTTTCTTGTACTTTCTGAAATCATGACGTACAAAACATCTGGGTATCCGAACTTCTCTTAAGTTTTGCAAGTCTCTTATCCAACTCTCCCACCTTGGTCTCAAATTTACAGGTATGGGCTCGTCCCATCCCAACTTCTGTCTGCATTATTCTTGTAGTATTTCTTTTGCTCTGAGGATTACTGGGGCCAAGAATCCCAATGGATCAAATAGAGAAGTCCCTGCAGAAAGAATGGTAAGTCCATTTGCAACTTTCTCTTCAATAGATACTTCAAAGAAGAACTTGTCATTCTCTACATTCCATCCCAATCCAAGTATGTTTTGAACTGGAAGATGATCATAATTGAGATCTACATTCTTCATTGTTGATGAACATTCAGAGTCACTGACGGATTACAGTATCTCTGTTGTTTGAGATGAATTTATGAAGGCGCAGGTTTCCTCTTGCGCACAACTCTTGGCTTTCTTTCACACGTTTAATTGCTGATTCTGTGGACTCTAGACTTATGAGACCATAAGTTTTTCTTCAGAAAATTTGCTGCTGATGGGAAATCCTTTTCATTCTGATTGGCCAGGTACTTCATACCATAAATGGCGCAACCTGAAGACGATGCTGCTCCAAACAAGTGTACTTTCATTCTGTATTCTGCTGGCTCTGAATCTGTATCTCCGTCCTCCCACCATAGAAACCTCAGGAAATCTCTATCTTCATTATTCACATGAAATTGGTGTAACATCTTTTCAACGTCACACATCTACATAGTACTCCAGGCAGAGTGTTTGTAAGATCTGGTCCTTTTAGTAAATTATCATTTAATGCAACACCATTATACAGGGTGAACCATTTATATGGATACACCTTAATAAAATGGGAATGGTTAGTGATATTAACTTCCTGTTTGTGGCACATTAGTATATGTGAGGGGGGAAACTTTTCAAGATGGGTGGTGACCATGGCGGCCATTTTGAAGTCGGCAATTTTGAATCCAACTTTTGTTTTTTCAATAGGAAGAGGGTCATGTGACACATCAAACTTATTGGGAATTTCACAAGAAAAACAATCGTGTTCTTGGTTTTAACGTAACTTTATTCTTTCATGTGTTATTTACAAGTTTCTGACCACTTATAAAATGTGTTCAATGTGCTGCCCATCGTGTTGGATTGTCAATGCAACCCTCTTCTCCCACTCTTCACACACTGATAGCAACACCACAGAAGAAATGCTAGCACAGGCTTCCAGTATCCGTAGTTTTAGGTGCTGCACATCTCGTATGTTCACAGCATATTCCCTTGGTGATATCCAACCCCTGGGCCAACCCCTTTAAATGCACAATACATAGTACACCACATATCATTACATTATGGAAAATTATGGGTACAAGCTACATGGTACACTTAAGTGCTGGGAAATATAATAGTATGCATAACCATAATATAATAGCAATGTTGGCATGCTCTAGCACCACTGCAACAGGGTTAAGCAGTAACTAGTATGTCACCAGCTACTGTAAAGGAGCGGTTATCTTTGTAAGAGGGGCAAGGCAGATTTCCAAACCTCTTACAAGCATATTATAGGTGTCCTTGTTACGAATACATCTGTATGTTAATAGTGGCATTTTGAGATGGGACTAATCATCAGGGATACAGTACATATTCTATGGCTAGTTTCCATTGTTACAATATTCTCTCAAATAATCAGTGATAATTGGATGCTGTTATTAGAATTGAGTGGGGTGAGTAATACAGGACGTGGGCACATTAATATGACAGTGAAGTGGAAAACGAATACTTTTCAAAAACACATTTTCAGAGCATCAGTAAGTGATTTATTATCATTCATTTTTAGGAACTGTCATGATAATTAGAATAAAGGCTTACAAATTATTAGATGTAGGATTCTAAAGTTAGTTTTGTAATTGTTTGTTCTAGGTTATTATACTATGAAAAACATATATAATTTATATGCATTCATTGACAAAATAAAATAAATAAACAAAGCACCAAGAAGGCGTTGTTGGAATTGAGGAAAACTTTACATGTGTGAATTAGAGATGAGCAAACTTCTTGAGTGTTATTCAGCAAATTTTTCAAAATTCAAACAGTTGCCAAATTGATTCATTAACAATCAAATATGCTTAGATTGTACTGAATATTATGTGCAGGGGAGGACTGCAAACTTAAAGTGGCCTAGTTTTGTAGTTGGGTACAAACTGATGGAAGGCAGGGCCAACACAAGTAGGCAGGGCCAGCAATACCATATTGTGGCACATTAGACCACCCCAACAGAGCCAAATACCACAGTCCATCACAAAATTCTGCTGCCAGCAGCACAAAATACATCCCCAAAAACTTCCACTGGCCAGCCGTGAGGGGGACTCAGATGGCCCCCTGGGAATTGGCCCAACAGGAAATTTCCCTGTAAGATCTATGGCCAATCCGCCCCTGGTTATGTGACACTCTCTCCAAGGATGCTGATTTTCTATATCTTTTTAGCATTTTTTTGAAAGAAATTTTTTCAAATTTTTGCTTTTTCTCTCCTCCTTATAAGCTCTATAACACAATAGCAGCAATAACAAATAATGTCCGAGTGGCGCTGACATATATAGATAACAGTAAAGGCATGGTTGATGGTGTTAACAAATGGCGTGTTTAAAAGCACACTGCTATTGTTTATGTTATGCTTTTTTAGGGGCAGATGTTGCTTAAACACACAAAGTGTTATAGGAAAACAAAATGTGACTTATTAGGGCCAAGCATCCAAAAATATGCCTCAACGGTATGTTTATACACACACGTTAATGTATTAAGAATGAGTGTTTTGTTCGGCACAAGAGTCCAAAAATTATGTGTTATTGGAGGCAGAATGCCTGTCTATATTTATACATGTACAAGTGTTCATTGTCAGAAGAAAGAATGGCTGGTTCTGAAGTTCATCAAGCCTGGGAAAATTCTCCTCTTTATGTGGGAGCAGCAGCAGTATAGTGTGGATGTAGAAAGGGTAAGGTGTATATGGGTAATAGCGGCAGTAGTAGAAAGCAATTTTTTCATTAAAATGTCTGAATTACACGGTTTGTTCCAGTAACGCATTCACGGATATCATAATTTGCATGACTGCAGTAAATTGTGTTTTCTGTAGCTACCCATTACCTTACAATAATATACATAGATTCAGTAACATGGATATAATGCACTGAAATGCAGTTACAAACTGTAAATTAAAAATTAGAAAACAAAATGCACAATTGCTTAGCGTTTGAAGCAGAATGTATGCTATTTGGGTGCTGGCAGTACTTTTATGTAGAAACTCTTTTACAAAAAATAAAACTGACTGCCTGAATACTGTATACAATACAATATGATTTTCTTTCAGGTATGTAATGCAGAATTAGTTGCCAAAAAGCTGAATGAAACAAGCAATTCTGAGTGACCAGCCCCTTACTCCCTCACTCTCTGCATTCCCTGATCAAAGTACCTAAAATATCCTTGCGTTTATCTCCCTATTCTCTCCCTATACTCTCCTTCTAGTGTCCTATCACACTAGATTAGTGGTTTGTGTTTATGTCACAAGCCCCAGAGGAGTGAGAACAGATGATGGAAGTGGTAGTGGCTCTGTCTGAAATAATTATTCACAATGGCAATCCTTACCCCTATGCTCCCTCATACCAGGGCAGTTATAGAAGGGTGCACTCTTTTTTCTTTCAGGGCACACCCCGATATTGGGGTTCCTGTCTGATGATAGTTGTGGTGCCCTTGATGTTATGAATGTTGTTTGGGTTCAAGGCAGGAGATATAGGTTCTGTAGCTGGCAAATGGTGCTGGAGTCACTTAGCAAGTCTTTCTTTACTTGAGTGCAGAATGGTAGTTGAACTATATCCAACAGTATCAAGGCACAGTCGCAAGGCAAGTCAAAGTGCAGTCTCTTTCCAATAGCTGTATATAGGCAAGCAGCAACAATGATGATAATGGAGCAGTAGTCCCTGAGATCCTTCTAAATACTTTTCACAGGTGTTCAAAAATACAAACAGTTGGCCAATCCATTACATAAGTGTTAAAGGTACAGTTAGCTGTTAGTGCTTCCTCTAGCAGCCAACTCTATAACTATAAAAAGCAAATACCTTGCAAAAATGCACAGCCTTGTGATCCTAGACATTCCATAGTTCTCACAACAGGAATGATGTTTCTTCTGGAGGCAGGCAGAGCTAAACTCTGAAGTGGTTGATACAATGCTGACTAGAAAACTCCTCCCTCAGAGGGGAATGCTAATTCCCTAGACTGAGTCAGGACATAATAAACAGTGCCACCTACAGGCAGCTTTTGGGACTGCATACAAAGCATAATACAAAGCATGAACTGATTAAATAACATCAAATCAAGAACAATTTGCAAGTACCTTGATTTGGGGTACTGCATCCCCTATAATAGTTTTTTGTCAGACGCTGCCACGAGACACCCTTTCAGATTCCAAGTTGAATACAGAATGGTGATTCCTCTTACTGTGCAGAAAGACCTGACTGAATACTCCCCTGATTGGATGATCAGGCTGTCTTTCAGCCTATGTGCCAATCACGGCACCCCACACACACTTCCTCCCAGTGTCATGTAATTCTTCATATTCTTGTGGTTTTACCCACCAATATTCACAGTAAAATGGTGCTGGGTGCCATTGTTACGCAATTAGTCTGAAACGAATCGCCAAAAGTTCAGATTTGTTTGTTGACAATATTTTTGTGAAATTCCTAAGGAATCGATTAGAATTGATTTGCTTTTCTTATCTAGTGTGAATGAAATGATGATGTATACAATATTAGTTATTTTATGCACTTATATAACGCTACTATAGTCTACGGCGCTTTACAGATATTAGCATCACTCTGTCCCCAACGGGGCTCACAATCTAAGTTCCCTATCAGTATGTCTTTGGTGTGTGGGAGGAAACCAAAAATACCTGGAGGAAATCCACTGAAACACATGGAGAACATACAAACTCCATGCAAATGTTTTCCTTGGTCGGATTCGAAGCTAGGATCCCAGTGCTGCAAGGCACCTGTGTCAGCCACCGAGCTGCCTAGTTACAAGTTATTACAATATTAGAGCAAAAGGTTAAGTTTATTGGGGAAAACTGTACAAGTGAAAGGCAGCTCTAGTACCCTGCTGGGCCGCCTCTAGCCTGGATACAAGATGAGATATGGCTGGGTATGGAGGCATACAGGTTCTGTATGGCATCCTGTGGTATATCTGCCCACAGATGTTGCAGCTGGGTCTGTAGATCCTGCATATTTGTAGGTTGCTGAAGCTGGCATCCAAGCTGGTCCCATAAATGTTAGACTGGTGATAAATATAGCGATCTGGCAGGCCAAGGAATTTTTACAATCTGGCACGGGCATTCCTGGGAAACCCTTGTTGTGTGAGGGCAATATCCTGCTGAAAAATGCCAGTTGCCACTGCTGGAAAAAGGGACTGATTTTGAAACATAAAAAAAATTAACTTCAGAACTTATTAACAGTGATGGTCAGTTTGCAGTGTTCGCCAACGAACACATGCGGGCTGCCATCTTCACTCACCTGTCCGGCGATGCACAGGTAAGCCCTTACCTGTGCCGGGAGCCAGTCTGAAATCAAATGTGGTCACCGGGAGCAGGCAGTTCCGAGAACAGCCGCCGGGGGCCTTCATCGGGTTGTTCTGGGAACTGCCTGCTCCTGATTTGATTTCAGACCGGCTCCCGACACAGGCACAGGTAAGGGCTTACCTGTGCATCGCTGGATGCATGAGTCAAGATGGCAGCCCGCATGTGTTCGTTGGCGAACACTGCGAACTGACCATCACTGCTTATTAACTACTGTTACATAACTCCATGTGGCATTTATATGCAAATACATGAAACTCATGGTGCCTGAACAGAACACTATGTGGAAACATTTGGCCATGATTGATACCAATGTTTCATACAACCATGACCATGAAGCAGAAAGAGATAATTTGTAATATATTTTACAGATGCATCCTTCTCTTCTTATTTGACTCTTCTCTTGCATCTCCCCTCTTCATTAAAAGGGTATTCCGAGATTTTCATACTGATGACAGTAGAGGTCACTAGTATCTATTTGGTGGAGTCCAACACCCGGGACCCCCGCCGATCAGCTGTTTGAGAAGGCAGCAGCACTCCTGTGAGCACCGCTGCCTTCTCTCTGCTTTTCCTTGACCAAGTGACGACTTGTTCATGTGTCTCATGGCCAAGGAGCAGCTCAGCCTCAAGTGAATGTGGCTTAGTGTGATACTAAGCCCAGCCGCTGTCTTCGCAAGATAGATGATCCCAACATATAAAATACTAGAAAAAATCCTGGAAAACCCTTTTAATTCCCAATTTACTGCTCAAATCCATCTTCAGAGAGGTTGGGCTGTCTGCTCACTGAAGGATCAGATTTCATAGAAGTCAGAGAGGGAGACTGCTACTAATTTGTAAGCAATTTAATTTTTTAATTAACTGCTGGATTTAAAGTAAACTGCTTAGTTCAGCAGTATAATGTCTTTCATTATTTGCTTCTTATGAGGCAGGGCTACATAGAGTTAGGCCTCATGCACACGACCGTATGTATTTTGCAGTCCTCAAAAAACGGATCCCAAAAAATACGGATGATGTGCGTGTGGATTTCGTATTTTGCGGAACTGAACAGCTGGCCCCTAATAGAACAGTACTATCCTTGTCCGTAAGGTGGACAATAATAGGACATGTTATTTTTTTTTGCAGAACGGAAATGCGGACATACGTAAACGGAATGCACACGACGTGCCTTCCTTTTTTTTGCGAACACATTGAAATGAATGGTTACGTATACGGTCCGCAAAAAAAACTGAACGGACACGGAAACAAAATATGTTCGTGTGCATGAGGCCTTAGTCAGCAAGTTCCCCTGTTTCTCCATGTGAAGTGCATGGGCAAACATGATACCAACTAAATAACCTACAAAAGGCCACCTGTCAAACAGACAGCTACGATTACCACTCATAAAACATCTAAGGTAAACCAAAACGAACAAGTGGAAATGATGTATAAAAGTATAAATTTATTATAAAGTATAAAGGATGGAACAACTACAGATGATGCAAGGATACGGAGAAGCGCAGCGTCACAGATACCACAAAACACCAATGTGTCTGTGGGTTATAACACACAGAAAGGTACAGTCCATAAATGATAAAAGCCCAAGCTCAACCGCGTCGAGGTTGTGCGCCCAGGGTCCTACTGTCCACTCACCACCATGTCCTCAGGTACGTTCTGAGTTAGCATTGTTTCACACTGTTGCCTGGGACTTTTTGTATACATCCATATTGAGTCCCTCAACACACCCATGGTGTATACTATCAAGGCTCTTACTCCTACTGAGTACTTGTCATTTCCATGGTCTGCTTCAATTGTTTAAACACTGTGTGTAGTGTGACTAAGCTCTTTTTTGTACCTGGTATGGTCATTTGCATGATTTGTGCATAGTCTTATTACGGAGACATTACATCTGACCATTCAGGTATTTCCTGAGCTTTTATCATTTATGGACTGTACCTTTCTGTGTGTTATAACCCACAGACACATTGGTGTTTTGTGGTATCTGTGACCCTGCGCTTCTCCGTATCCTTGCATCATCTGTAGTTGTTCCATCCTTTATACTTTATAATAAATTTATACTTTTATACATCATTTCCACTTGTTCGTTTTGGTTTACCTTAGATGATACCAACTAAACTCTGCCTAACAGCTAAATAAAAAATACAATTACAGATTACAAAGTTAAAAACTGCTAAAAACTCTAATTTACACTTCTTCATGTTGATGTTGGTGGTAGTTTTACCTGCCATAGAATTACGGTAAATACATTATATATAAGTCATACCATATAGAGAGTCACAGCCAAGATACTTACTCTTATATAATACTATTCTGTACTGTTTTTCTGATTATTCTAGGTCCCATATCGCCACTTCCAGCCTTTTGGATTTGGTCCCCGAGCATGTGCAGGAAAATACATTGCTATGGTGATGATGAAAGTGATCCTGGTGACTCTGCTGAAGAGATACAAGGTGCAGAACCTGCAAGGACGGTCCTTGGAGAACATTCACAACAACAACAATTTGTCCATGCAACCTGATGAAGCCCAGTCCTCATTAGAGATGATCTTCACTCCTCGCCACACAGATCAGCTCACAAACTAGCACACAACATATTCACTTATGCCAAGTCTCAAGGTCTGAAATGTCATTTATCTAGTCACTGTGTTGGTCTGTGTTGAATCTTGAGCCAACTCTTGCTATTGTATGAGAGCTGTAATTCCAGTCTGACAGTTACGGTATCTATTTTATGTATATTTAACAATATTATTATTAATAATAAAATATTCTGTTTGTTTTTACACATTACATTTATTAATCTATTACACAGTGCTCAACTTTTTTTTTAACTCCAACAGACTATGGTAAGGACCACGTGCAAGAGTGGCCTCCACACCAGAGCAGTATAGGTGGTGCGTTGCCTGTATTAATCAACCTATCAACGGGGGTCATGGGACCCCTGTTCTTCGGGCAGGTGAAGGACTGAGAGTTGGCTTTGGTTTTATAGTATACATACTTAAATATTATGATCCCATATGATCAGTTATGACATTGTTATGATCTATTTCACATATTTGCTAAGATGTAATTTTTCCCATTGACTTACAATAGAGCTGTGTTTCTTTTATTTCTGGGCATGAAGCAGAGGCATACACAGATCTCATAGGGCCCCATACAAAAAGTAATATTACTCTTGTGCAATGCAGAATTCAAACTGCAACACCTCATATTTCTGATGAATTTACTTTGACACCTGGCCTCACCCACTTTATCCAACTTTTTTATTAGAAAAAGTGGAACAGGTGCTTCAAAAATATGGCGCTAATTCTGAACACCATATTTTTCAATGTATTCACATCAGATAACTTGCATAAATACACTGATAAATCTCCTGCTTCCAATCTATTACAAAGCTGGCTGCCTGCAGCCACCACTAGGGGAGCTCACTGCATATGAATTTATGCAGCTAAAATTGACTGAAGTAGAAGCTGTAATAATAATATGTTTGCACAGAGCACGTCATAGTGGTGGATGCATGAAAATGTTTTTATATCAGGAGGAGCTCAGTGACAGACTCTCATCCCCTGTAACAGTCATAGTGGGGTCAGGGGCTAAACCTGCTCTATCAATTGCAGGTACCAGCTTTATTATATAGCTTGCCACCCTGCTCTCATAGCATTGAACTCCTTAGATGCCATGGTCAAAACTGACTACAGCATACAAGGGGTAAAAGAGAGGATCTCTCACTCCTTTAATTATCCTGTAGTCATACTAATCCTGCACTCATAAAAAGTAAGTATAAAAAAATAAAACAGCAATGAAAAGTGGTGTCACATGTACCCCATGATGGCATAAATAAAAACTACTACTCCCCTCAAAAAAACAAGCCCTCACACAGCTCCATTGAAAAACAAAAACATTGGGGGTGTCTTTGCATGCAGTTACCTAAAAACAAATTTATTTTAAAATTATTTATTTTAAAACAAGTAGTTTTTGGGCAAAAAAAACTAAAAAGCTATACAATTTTGATATAATTGAACTGATCCATACAGTAATGTTACCAGGTCGAAAAATCACAGAAAATAATGCATTCATACAATAGATGCAAACATTCTATATGGACTAAGCCCTCACTCTGATATGATAAAATCTGAGACTCTCAGCCAATATATTTTGATCAAAACACATCTGTGCCCGTCTACCAGTGCCAAGGTGGTCTCAGTCAGGTAGGTCCTACTCTAAACCTACCTATGCCATTGGGCATCTATATTTAGGAGAGAAGACCCTGCACATCCGCATATTTAATTATCATATTGTGCAGGATGTATTGTATCTTTTTTTCCCGTGATTTTTGAAGTTTATGTTCTTGAACTTCATGTGTGAATGCGCTCCTATTTTATCTTGGGAGTAGCATTCTTGTGCACTTTTGCCCTGCCTATCCAAAAGGCAACCTTGATAAGGTGGTACATAAGCTGTGTGTGCTCCTCCTCTCATCGGTTGCTGGATGCACATAGAGGTGACTAGGAGCAGCACACTATATGTGCAGAATGTAGATGCCTAACGGCATAGGTAAGTTTAGAGTAGGACCTGACTGACTGAGACCATCTTGGCACTGGTGGTCGGGCACAGATGTGTTTTGAACAAAATATATTGATTGAGAGTCTCAGATTTTATATCAGAGTGAGGACTTAGTCCATATATAATATTTGCATCTATTGTATGAGTGCATTATTTTCTGTGATTTTTCTTTTATAATCCATGTACATCTGCATATTTAGTTATCATATTGTGCAGTAGGTTTTGTATCTTTTTTCCTGTGATTTTCAGGTCACTTATGGCATAAAACCCACAAAGATAGATCTTGCAGAGGGGAAAACTGTTTACAGTGGTACTCGCAAACAAACAGCTGGACCATAGGTGGGTTCTCTGTTCACCCTCAAGAATTCTGCCAAAATTGCACTTCTCATTTGTAACATCTGCAGGTGACATAATCTGTTATTGTTTCCACTCTGCACCTACGGTATGGCAGCCAGAAATCATAGTGTGCAACGGTCATCCCCATTCTGTGTATGGACTAATTCCACTAAAGCCTCTAGAGAGAGTTTTTCGTGTATAAAGAATAGGCGGTTACAGTATGCAACAAAACTAGCTGCATTATCATGGTTGGATCTGAAAACTAACAGCCAGACCACTTCTAATTCTACTGCAAACACTTAAAGAGGACCTTCGATCTGAAGTTTAGGACAAATTTGATTCACCACGAAGGTGGAGTTCCTCGCGATTTGTCGTAATTAATCTTTTTCTTAAAATGACAGCTAGAATTGTCTTAGAAAGAATGGAAAAAAATACCTCATCCGCTTGCCTGTGCAGAGGCATTCTGCTCCTCTGTTGAATGGAAAAGACCTGCCGAAGGACTTGCACTGAGCGTCACCGTGCTCTCTCAGCGTGATCACGTGGTGAAGTCATCAGTGGGGAGAGTCACTATATAGACTGTGGACACTGTATGGGGGCAAATTTGAGACTGAGGCCCTGTATAGGGGCCAATATTCAGACTAGGATCACTGTATTGGGACATAATTGAGACTGGGTGCACTGTATCGGTACAATATGTACAAATCAGAAATCCATGTGCTTTTCACCTGTCGCAGAAATATCAGCAATAAATCTGCTGTGTGATTTTACCCCTACACTAGTCTATGAAGCCATGACCATAGTTTTGTGAGGACTGACAGGGATACTGCTATTTTGCCCCAGTTTTTCCATGGGCATTGTGTTTATTTTAGATATTTTCAATAAAACCACTTCAATAAAACCACTCAGAGATATGGGACAGGTATATTGCGGACATGCTAGCGGCAATCTAGCTGTGCATGTCCGCATCTCTATAGGGTAAAAAAAGGTGACAGAATCCCTTTAACAAAACCCATCTATCCCAATGGCTGTTCTTAATAAGTGCAGTATACAGCTGTAGCCTGCTCTTGCTCTCCCTGCATGCATTTGAGACCTGTTGGCACAAAGAGAGGTATTGCATAGAATAAATTACCATCCAAAAGAAATCACCTTGTTGTAGTGGATGAAACCAAAGGATTTTGTGATATATTTACTAAGTACCTCAGATTCATTTTATATAGTGAATACGGCATTACTTTATTTCCCGAATGCTGCTGCATTTGTTTATTTTTACTATTAAAGAAAGTCTAGGGAAGGCCGGGGAGAGTAGGACAAACAAATCTTTGTGGAGATTTTATGATTAGGTGTAGTATGAATATAAAGTTTTATTCTGCTAGATTATACTCCTGCAAGTGCCCAGAAGGCAATGCTTCACAGTCCTCTGCTCTGGGTATTGAGCTACTTCAAGTGATGTCTGTGCCAAATGTTACATTTGTCACTCAGATCAGAAGGGAAAAACTGTAAAACAGCTCAATGCAGAGTGCACTTTACAGCCAGTGATGCCCCACTTCCGGGGCCCATGCAGAAGCAGAACCTGGCAGAATAAAATATGACATTGTGATGGATACCATCCCTCGTGCCCGCTTGACGTCAACTACGTCAAGCTCATGAGACGTGGTATGGTCCCTGGTTACCAAGATGTGACGTTACGCCCTCCTGGAGGATCATGTAAGGTCAGCTTGGTACAGTTTACACAGAAACCTCCTGTCTATGCGGGTACAGAGAGGCAACAAGCTGAGAGAGCTTTTTCACTGCCGCAGTGAAACAGCGTCTTCTCAGCCCGGGTAATCTGCCACCAGCTTCTCGTTTGATATAAGCCCGGTCCGCTAACGGGATTATATAGGATGAGAAACCAACCCACGGTAGCTTATAACTTGGGTGAAACTCGGACGTGGGATTTATGATCGAGATACAAGACAGCACAAGATTAAATTATATATTTAATCACCTTAAGGGCACACTAGATCGCATACTATACACAAAGGATATATACAGTGGTCTAAGGTTACAAATACAGGTAATATGGTACAAACAGGATTACACATTACACACAGAGCAAGTCAGTTACCGGGTAGATGAATGTTCCTTTGGGGTTATGATTAGTCCTTTGCTGTATTCATATGAAGGGCAGTGATGTCAGCTGGTTGCAAGTCCCTCTAAACACATGGCATGATGTGACCCTCCTTCCGAGAAAAGACACGCCCGCTTGCTGGCACAAGCCTTTTAAACTGTAGCCGGCCCCTCCCCTCCCGGCCTCTGGGAGCGGTCCACCCTCCCCTCTGCTGGGCTGTCAGCAGAAGACCCACAAAACCCTTTAGGGTTTATAGCTCCAGACCAGAAGGTCACAGGGAGATGGTGCTGGCACCAACAGATCCGCCTGGGTTTCGGCTACCAGTAGAGTCCAAGCATGGTACCATTATTTGGTTTCTGTGGGGAGATATGAATATCTCCCCTCCCTGGCCTCCCACCACCACACTAAGAACATGGGAATGTTCGTCGTGGCCACAGGGACACAAATATGTATCTGGTGCATGTATGTAATAGCTGGGCAATTCATGATTCCTTATGAAATGTCGGTGACAACATGTCTGTGGGACAGTGATAGATCTGGTACAGGGCTGAGATCTCCTGCCGGGATTTTTCCTGCTACATTCTCCTGGTGCTTGTCAGCTGGAAGAGGTGTGACTTTATCCACCTGGAGCCTCCTTGAAGCCTGGACCCCTGCTATCCCTTGCTATCTGACAGCAGATGGTTGGGGGGGGTGAGAACATATTTTGCATGTACACTAACTGTGTACATGCAAAAGGTGAATAGAGTTGAGCGGACACCTGGATGTTCGGGTTCGATGGGTTTGGCTGAACTTCACAAAAAAGTTAGAGTTCGGGACCCGAACTTGACCCCGAACCCCATTGACGTCAATGGGGACCCAAACTTTTGAGCACTAAAATGGCTCTAAAAATGTCATGGAAAGGGCTAGAGGGCTGCAAATGCCAGCAAAATGTGGTTAAGAGCATGGCAAGTGCTCTGCAAACAAATGTGGATAGGGAAATGACCTTAACCACCTCCGGACCGCCTAACGCAGATGTGCGGTCCGGAGGTGGCAGCCCTGCGCTCAACGACGCATATACGCGTCATCTCGCGAGGGCCTTGATTTCCTGTGAACGCGCGCACACAGGCGCTCGCGCTCACAGGAACGGAAGGTAAGCGAGTGGATCTCCAGCCTGCCAGCGGCGATCGCTCGCTGGCAGGCTGGAGATCCGAATTTTTTAACCCCTAACAGGTATATTAGACGCTGTTTTCATAACAGCGTCTAATATACCTCCTACCTGGTCCTCTGGTGGTCCCTTTTGTTAGGATCGACCACCAGAGGACTCAGGTAGGTCAGTACAGTCGCACCAAACACCACACTACACTACACTACACTACACCCCCCCCGTCACTTATTAACCCCTTATAAACCCCTGATCACCCATGATCACCCCATATAAACTCCCTGATCACCCCCCTGTCATTGATCACCGCCCTGTCATTGATCACCGCCCTGTCAGGCTCCGTTCAGACGTCCGTATGATTTTTACGGATCCACGGATACATGGATCGGATCCGCAAAAAGCATACGGACGTCTGAATGGAGCCTTACAGGGGGGTGATAAATGACAGGCGGGTGATCACCCATATACACTCCCTGATCACCCCCTGTCATTGATCACCCCCGTCATTGATCACCCCCCTGTAAGGCACCATTCAGACGTCCGCATGATTTTTACGGATCCATGGATACATGGATCGGATCCGCAAAACACATGTGGACGTCTGAATGGAGCCTTACAGGGGGTGATCAATGACAGGCGGGTGATCACCCATATACACTCCATGATCACCCCCCTGTCATTGATAACCCCCCTGTAAGGCTCCATTCAGACGTCCGCATGCGTTTTGTGGATCCGATCCATGTATCCATGGATCCGTAAAAAATCATGCGGATGTCTGAATGGAGCCTTACAGGGGGGGTGATCAGTGACAGGGGGGTGATCACCCTGATTACCCTGATCACCCCCTGTCATTGATAACCCCCCTGTAAGGCTCCATTCAGACGTCCGCATGTGTTTTGTGGATCCGATCCATGTATCCATGGATCCGTAAAAAATCATGCGGATGTCTGAATGGAGCCTTACAGGGGGGGTGATCAGTGACAGGGGGGTGATCACCCTGATTACCCTGATCACCCCCTGTCATTGATAACCCCCCTGTAAGGCTCCATTCAGACGTCCGCATGTGTTTTGTGGATCCGATCCATGTATCCATGGATCCGTAAAAAATCATGCGGATGTCTGAATGGAGCCTTACAGGGGGGTGATCAGTGACAGGGGGGTGATCACCCTGATTACCCTGATCACCCCCTGTCATTGATAACCCCCCTGTAAGGCTCCATTCAGACGTCCGCATGTGTTTTGTGGATCCGATCCATGTATCCATGGATCCGTAAAAAATCATGCGGATGTCTGAATGGAGCCTTACAGGGGGGGTGATCAGTGACAGGGGGGTGATCACCCTGATTACCCTGATCACCCCCTGTCATTGATAACCCCCCTGTAAGGCTCCATTCAGACGTCCGCATGTGTTTTGTGGATCCGATCCATGTATCCATGGATCCGTAAAAAATCATGCGGATGTCTGAATGGAGCCTTACAGGGGGGGTGATCAGTGACAGGGGGGTGATCACCCTGATTACCCTGATCACCCCCTGTCATTGATAAGCCCCCTGTAAGGCTCCATTCAGACGTCCGCATGTGTTTTGTGGATCCGATCCATGTATCCATGGATCCGTAAAAAATCATGCGGATGTCTGAATGGAGCCTTACAGGGGGGGTGATCATTGACAGGGGGGTGATCACCCTGATCACCCCCTGTCATTGATAACCCCCCTGTAAGGCTCCATTCAGACGTCCGCATGTGTTTTGTGGATCCGATCCATGTATCCATGGATCCGTAAAAAATCATGCGGATGTCTGAATGGAGCCTTACAGGGGGGGTGATCAGTGACAGGGGGGTGATCACCCTGATTACCCTGATCACCCCCTGTCATTGATAACCCCCCTGTAAGGCTCCATTCAGACGTCCGCATGTGTTTTGTGGATCCGATCCATGTATCCATGGATCCGTAAAAAATCATGCGGATGTCTGAATGGAGCCTTACAGGGGGGGTGATCAGTGACAGGGGGGTGATCACCCTGATTACCCTGATCACCCCCTGTCATTGATAACCCCCCTGTAAGGCTCCATTCAGACGTCCGCATGTGTTTTGTGGATCCGATCCATGTATCCATGGATCCGTAAAAAATCATGCGGATGTCTGAATGGAGCCTTACAGGGGGGGTGATCATTGACAGGGGGGTGAGATCACCCCCTGTCATTGATAACCCCCCTGTAAGGCTCCATTCAGACGTCCGCATGTGTTTTGTGGATCCGATCCATGTATCTATGGATCCGTAAAAAATCATGCGGATGTCTGAATGGAGCCTTACAGGGGGGGTGATCATTGACAGGGGGGTGATCACCCTGATCACCCCCTGTCATTGATAACCCCCCTGTAAGGCTCCATTCAGACGTCCGCATGTGTTTTGCGGATCCGATCCATGGATCCGTAAAAATTATACGGACGTCTGAATGGAGCCTTACAGGGGGGTGATCAATGACAGGGGGGTGATCAGGGAGTCTATATGGGTGATCACCCCCCTGTCATTGATCACCCCCCTGTCATTGATCACCCCCCTGTCATTGATCACCCCCCCTGTCATTGATCACCCCCCCCTGGTAAGGCTCCATTCAGACATTTTTTTTGGGCACAAGTTAGCGGAAATTTTTTGTTTGTTTTTGTTTTTTCTTACAAAGTCTCATATTCTACTAACTTGTGTCAAAAAATAAAATCTCACATGAACTCACCATACCCCTCACGGAATCCAAATGCGTAAACATTTTTAGACATTTATATTCCAGACTTCTTCTCACGCTTTAGGGCCCCTAAAAAGCCAGGGCAGTATAAATACCCCACATGTGACCCCATTTCGGAAAGAAGACACCCCAAGGTATTCCGTGAGGGGCATATTGAGTCCATGAAAGATTGAAATTTTTGTCCTAAGTTAGCGGAAAGTGAGACTTTGTGAGAAAAAAACAAAAAAAAATCAATATCCGCTAACTTATGCAAAAAAAAAAAAATTCTAGGAACTCGCCATGCCCCTCATTGAATACCTTGGGGTGTCTTCTTTCCAAAGTGGGGTCACATGTGGGGTATTTATACTGCCCTGGCTTTTTAGGGGCCCGAAAGTGTGAGAAGAAGTCTGGGATCCAAATGTCTAAAAATGCCCTCCTAAAAGGAATTTGGGCCCCTTTGCGCATCTAGGCTGCAAAAAAGTGTCACACATGTGGTATCGCCGTACTCAGGAGAAGTTGGGGAATGTGTTTTGGGGTGTCATTTTACATATACCCATGCTGGGTGAGAAAAATATCTTGGTCAAATGCCAACTTTGTATAAAAAAAATGGGAAAAGTTGTCTTTTGCCAAGATATTTCTCTCACCCAGCATGGGTATATGTAAAATGACCCCCCAAAACACATTCCCCAACTTCTCCTGAGTACGGCGATACCAGATGTGTGACACTTTTTTGATGCCAAGGTGGGCAAAGGGGCACATATTCCAAAGTGCACCTTTCGGATTTCACCGGTCATTTTTTACAGATTTTGATTGCAAAGTACTTCTCACACATTTGGGCCCCTAAATTGCCAGGGCAGTATAACTACGCCACAAGTGACCCCATTTTGGAAAGAAGACACCCCAAGGTATTCCGTGAGGGGCATGGCGAGTTCCTAGAATTTTTTATTTTTTGTCGCAAGTTAGTGGAATATGAGACTTTGTAAGGAAAAAGAGAAAAAAAAAAAATCATCATTTTCCGCTAACTTGTGACAAAAAATAAAAAATTCTAGGAACTCGCCATGCCCCTCACGGAATACCTTGGGGTGTCTTCTTTCCAAAATGGGGTCACTTGTGGCGTAGTTATACTGCCCTGGCAATTTAGGGGCCCAAATGTGTGAGAAGTACCTTGCAATCAAAATGTGTAAAAAATGGCCTGCAAAATCTGAAAGGTGCACTTTGGAATATGTGCCCCTTTGCCCACCTTGGCTGCAAAAAAGTGTCACACATGTGGTATCGCCGTACTCAGGAGAAGTTGGGGAATGTGTTTTGGGGTGTCATTTTACATATACCCATGCTGGGTGAGAGAAATATCTTGGCAAAAGACAACTTTTCCCATTTTTTTATACAAAGTTGGCATTTGACCAAGATATTTTTCTCACCCAGCATGGGTATATGTAAAATGACACCCTAAAACACATTCCCCAACTTCTCCTGAGTACGGCGATACCAGATGTGTCACACTTTTTTGCTGCCAAGGTGGGCAAAGGGGCACATATTCCAAAGTGCACCTTTTGGATTTCACCGGTCATTTTTTACACATTTTGATTGCAAAGTTCTTCTCACACATTTGGGCCCCTAAATTGCCAGGGCAGTATAACTACCCCACAAGTGACCCCATTTTGGAAAGAAGACACCCCAAGGTATTCCGTGAGGGGCATGGCAAGTTCCTAGAATTTTTTATTTTTTGTCGCAAGTTAGTGGAATATGAGACTTTGTAAGAAAAAATAAAAAAAATAAAATCATCATCATTTTCCGCTAACTTGTGACAAAAAATAAAAAGTTCTATGAACTCACTATGCCCATCAGCGAATACCTTAGGGTGTCTACTTTCCGAAATGGGGTCATTTGTGGGGGTTTTCTACTGTTTGGGCATTGTAGAACCTCAGGGATCATGACAGGTGCTCAGAAAGTCAGAGCTGCTTCAAAAAGCGGAAATTCACATTTTTGTACCATAGTTTGTAAATGCTATAACTTTTACCCAAACCATTTTTTTTTGCCCAAACATTTTTTTTCTATCAAAGACATGTAGAACAATAAATTTGGCGAAAAATTTATATATGGATGTCGTTTTTTTTGCAAAATTTTACAGCTGAAAGTGAAAAATGTCATTTTTTTGCAAAAAAATCGTTACATTTTGATTAATAACAAAAAAAGTAAAAATGTCAGCAGCAATAAAATACCACCAAATGAAAGCTCTATTAGTGAGAAGAAAAGGAGGTAAAATTCATTTGGGTGGTAAGTTGCATGACCGAGCGATAAACGGTGAAAGGAGTGTAGTGCCGAAGTGTAAAAAGTGCTCTGGTCATGAAGGGGGTTTCACCTAGCGGGGCTGAAGTGGTTAAATAACATCAAATACGTAAAAAAAAAAAATTATAATCTTGATCTAGGAGGACGAGGTCCATATGGAGTAGGAGGTTGAGGAGACAGTGGATGTGGCGGTGTAGGTGGAAGCTGCGGTGGAGGAGGAGGAGGTAGCCTACACTGATTTTTGGTTATAATTTTTATTTTATTTTTTTTAATTAGGGTACACCCCAAAACATTGGGAAATATAACCTGTGATAACCCCCCACCAGTTGTGCTAAACACACGTTCAGACAATACACTGGCTGCAGGGCAGGCCAGCACCTCCAAGGCGTAAAGGGCAAGCTCAGGCCATGTGCCCAATTTGGAGACCCAGAAGTTGCAGGAGGCAGACCCATCAGTCAGTTCGTGTAGGTGTGTGCACACATACTGCTCCACCATGTCGCACGTCCCCGTGATGTTCACGATCCAATTGGATATCTGCTCTATCAACTTTCAATGTTCTTTTCTGCGCCTACCGTGTTGATCACGGTTAGCGGTGAATCAGGGTTCCACGCCGGAGAGGGAGCGTGAGAAAGGGATAGCACATCCAAGGGAGATCAATGGATGAAATTTAATTGTGATAGAGCGGAAATGTAGGAGAAGCTATTAAAACGGAAGAATCGAAGGAAAGGGGGGGGCGCGCGGCAATTGCCCACTCCCGAGTCGGGGAGGTAGTGATGAAAAATAACAATACAGGACTCTTAAGATGCCCTGTTATTGGAATGATTAATAAAAAATTATAGGGAATGTCACTGGGGTATTTAGGATTTGGAAACATTAGACAGGAGAGGCCCTGCTGCCGCTTTGTTGACTCTAGATAACTTCTGCCTGATCGCACGTCCCTGTGACGTTCACAATCCATTTGGATATCTTCTCTATCAACTTTCGATGTTCTTTTCTGAGCCTACCATGTTGATCACGGTTATTGGCGAATCAGGGTTCCATGCCAGAGAGGGAGCGTGAGAAAGAGAGACCACATCCAAGGGAGGTTAATTGTTTGAAATGAAATATGATCGAGTGGAAAAGTGGGACAAATTATTAAAGTGCAAATGTGGGACAAGTTGTTAAAATGTAAGCATTGAATGAAAGGATGGGGCACGCATCAATTAAAGAAGAATTTTTAAAATATAATTCCCTGTCACCTATGCATAACAGGGGTTTGTATACGGCAAAATTGGTAAGACGTCACGTGACAATGTAACAGACGATTTTTTGAAATGTATGTCCCTATCACCTATGCAGAGCAGGGGTTTAATCACGGCAAAAATGGTCAAATGTCACCCAAGAATGTAACAGACAAATTAATGAAATGTTTTTACCTGTCTACTAGGTATAGCAGGGGTATATCACAGCCAAAAATTGGTGAATTTCACCCGAGAATGTAACAGACAAATTAGTGAAATTTGTTTACCTGTCTACTGGGTACAGCAGGGGTATATCACACCCAAAAATTTGTGAATTTCACCTAAATATGTAACAGACAAATTTTTTTTTTTTTTTACCTGTCTACTAGGTATAGCAGTGAAATTAAAATACAACAGTCACAGAATGCACATAGATTTGCGTTCACATTTAGTGATCCTATGTGATGGAGAGTACCCTATAGTAACGTACCCACTCAGTGTACAGTACAGACCAAAAGTTTGGACACACCTTCTCATTCAAAGAGTTTTCTCTCCCAATCTCTCCCACCATTGAAAATTTTGAAAGGGGAGAGAAAGAGAAAGGTGGGAAATAAAGTAGAAAATAAGGTAGAAAATAGCCGGTCAAGAGAATTAAGGTGCAATGATGTAATAAATTTAAGGGTGTTAACCAAGTACGGCTATACATATGTGTAGATATCCAACATATGTCGATAAATCTACATAATGAATAAATAAAAAAATAGATATATAACCAATTCATGTGTGAATATAAATAAGTGCAAAAAAATAAGGTACAATTCAAAATACTATAAAATACATATGGTGAGTAAAAAGGTGCTAAAAAAATGTACAATTCATAATACTATAAAATACATATGGTGAGTAATAAGAGACATGGAATACATATCTCCCATACACACACAACAAAATTGTGCATATGTCCCAAAACCATGCATCAAATCATGATTGCATGCAGAATTATTCATGATAAGTGAAAAAGGTATAATGCATAATATACAGGTAGACACAAGTATATATATCAAACTCGAAACACGAAAACCATGAAGAGTATTCATATGAGTAGTGAAAAATACAAAAGTATATATACGTAAAAATAATAAAAATAAAAATAGATAGATGAAGTATGAATAAAAAATATATATACAGATGTAAATCAACATATATATGTATAATATAATTGATAGATACAAAAATAGTGCAGAATATATCTCATATATGAACAACTAAATATCCATACTCATTGGCACATACAGTATATCTACACGTTGATAGCAGCGATTCAGATTGACCAGGACGGTGGGCATTCAATATATGTTTTTTCCTGAGTTTCTCCAGGAGTCATCAAAGGTGGAAATAGTGACACATATATGTGATAAAATGAGTGAGCTAGGTATATAAAAAAATAAAAAATGTTAACTAAAAACATATAAACAAAGATGAGCACAATGTATATAAATAAAAAAATGAATATACTAAATGAGAAAATAATACCATTTGAATATGAAAATAAATATAATTTTTAATAATGGCATGCCACTCAGAGAAAAGGAGTGAAACCCAAGACATCATTAAGGCCCCTTGGTTGCATCGTGTCCAGGGTCCAAATCCACCTTGCATCTTCATAACATTTCCACCTCTCATTCCCAAATTCATGTGGTCAATGCCACGTATTTTCAAGAAGGACGGATTTCCCTGATGAAATTTCTTAAAGTGTTTGGAAATGGGTTTCAAATTAACTCGCTCATCAACGTCTTTGGCTTTCACTATGTCTCGAATGTGTTCCCTTACTCAGATTTTTAGCTCCCTGGTGGTGAAGCCTACATAAATTTTTTGACATGGGCAAGTTGCATAATACACTACTGCTTTAGTAGTGCAGGTAATACTGTGTCTAATTTGATACATTTTAGTTTGAATTGAATTCATAAAGTCTGTTGCCTTCTCTATATTTGGACAAGCTACGCATCTGCCAAATGGGGAACAACCCCATTTTGGTCCCCTAGAACCAAAAATTCCCCCACTATTTACAGGTGTATAATAGGATTTGACTAGATAGTTATGCAGGTTTCTCGAACGCCTAGCTACCAATGATGGATGGGGGGACAATTATTTCGCCAGGACCGAATCAGTCCTCAAAATTGGCCAAAACCTTTTTAATAACTGATACATATCTTCCCATTGGGAATGGTACAGTAGTTGGTAATGTACCTCACTGTTTCAACAGGTTGATGCCTCACCTTAGGGTTCACCAGACTCTCTCGTGGTGTGTTTCTTGCTCTATTATAAGCTTTTTTAATCAATCTTTTGCTATATGCTCCTTAGAGAAACCGATTTTTCAGGATACCCACCTGCCTCTAAAAGTCATCATTACTAGAACATATCCTCCTTATCCTAATGAATTGACCAGTTGGGATTCCTCTGATAGTTTGAATTGGGTGTGATGAGGATGCATGCAGTAGTGTATTAGCAGATGTCTCCTTTCTATACACGTCCGTCTGTAAATAGCCAAGATCATCAGTTTTGATCTTGACATCCAAAAAATCCACCGTCTTGGGGTTGAAATTGTAAGTTAAATGAATATTATAGGTATTGATATTCAAACTATCCATAAATCCCTGTGATGCATCAGCGGAACAATGCCAGATCAAGAAGATATTGTCGATGTACCGGGCCCAGAATAAGACAAAAAGCTGTATTTCTATCCTAAATGTGACAGTGACTTATGCATGTGTAATCACAGATGTGCAGTATATTAGAGGCTTTTTCACCCCAGGAATCAAAAAGCTGCATTTCTGTCCTAAATGTGACAGTGACTTGTGCATGTGTAATCCCAGATGTGCAGTATATTTGAGGCTTTTTTCACCCCAGTAACCAAAAAGCTGTATTTCTGTCCTAAATGTGACAGTCACTTATGCATGTGTAATCCCAGATATGCAGTATATTAGAGGCTTTTTTCATCCCAGTAATAAAAAAAGCTGTATTTCTGTCCTAAATGTGACAGTGACGTATGCATGTGTAATTCCAGATGTGCAGTATATTAGAGGCCTTTTTCACCCTAGTAACCAAAAAGCTGTATTTCTGTCCTAAATGTGACAGTGACTTATTCACGTGTAATCACAGATGTGCAGTATATTAGAGGCATTTTTTAACCCCAGTAACCAAAAAGCTGTATTTCTGTCCTAAATGTGAGAGTGACTTATGCAAGTGTAATCCCAGATGTGCAGTATATTAGAGGCTTTTTTCACCCCAGTAACCAAAAAGCTGTATTTCTGTCCTAAATGTGACAGTGACTTATGCATGTGTAATCCCAGATGTGCAGAAAATTAGAGGCTTTTTTCACCCCAGTAACCAAAAAGCTGCATTTCTGTCCTAAATGTGACAGTGACTTATGCATGTGTAATCCCAGATGTGCTGTATATTTGAGGCTTTTTTCACCCCAGTAACCAAAAACCTGTATTTCTGTCCTAAACGTGACAGTGACTTATGCATGTGTAATCACAGATGTGCAGTATATTTGAGGGTTTTTTCACCCCAGTAACCAAAAAGCTGAATTTCTGTCCTAAATGTGACAGTAACTTATGCATGTGTAATCCCAGATGTGCAGTATATTTGAGGCTTTTTTCACCCCAGGAACCAAAAAGCTGTATTTCTGTCCTAAATGTGACAGTGACTTATACAGGTGTAATCACAGATGTGCAGTATATTAGAGGCTTTTTTTACCCCAGTATGCCAAAGCCGTATTTATGGCCTAAATGTGACAGTGACTTATGCACGTGTAATCTCAGATATGCAGTATATTAGAGGGTTTTTTCACCCCAGTAACCAAAAAGCTGTATTTATGTCCTAAATATGACAGTGAATTATGCATGTGTAATCACAGATGTGCAGTATATTAGAGGCTTATTTCACCCAAGTAACCAAAAAGCTGAATTTCTGTCCTAAATGTGACAGTAACTTATGCATATGTAATCCCAGATGTGCAGTATATTTGAGGCTTTTTTCACCCCAGTAACCAAAAAGCTGTATGTATGTCCTAAATATGATAGTGACTTATGCATGTGTAATCACAGATGTGCAGTATATTATAGGCTTATTTCACCCCAGTATGCCAAATCTGTACTTATGGCCAAAATGTGACAGTGATTTATGCATGTGTAATCCCAGATATGCAGTATATTAGAGGCTGTTTTCACCCCAATAAACAAAAAGCTGCATTTCTATCCTAAATGTGACAGTGACTTATGCATGTGTAATCACAGATGTGCAGTATATATGAGGCTTTTTTCACCCCAGTAACAAAAAAGCTGTATTTCTGTCCTAAACATGACAGTGACTTATGCATGTGCAATCACAGATATGCAGTATATTAAAGGCTTTTTTTACCCCAGTAACCAAAAAGCTGTATTTCTGTCCAAAATGTGACAGTGACTTATGCATGTGTAATCCCAGATGTGCAGTATATTGGAGGGTTTTTTCACCCAAACCAAAAAGCTGTATTTCTGTCCTAAATGTGACAGTGACTTATGCATGTGTAATCACAGATGTGCAGTATATTAGAGGCTTTTTTTTACCCCAGTAATAAAAAAGCTGTATTTCTGTCCTAAATGTGACAGTGACTTATGCATGTGTGATCACAGATGTGCAGTATATTAGAGGCTTTTTTCATCCCAGGTACCAAAGAGCTGTATTTCTGTCCTAGTTGTGACAGTGACTTATGCATGTGTAACCCCAGATGTGCAGTATATTAGAGGCTTTTTTCATCCAAGTAACCAAAAATCTGTATTTCTGTCCTAAATGTGACAGTGACTTATGCAAGTGTAATCACAGATGTGCAGTATATTAGAGGCTTTTTTCACCGCAGTATACCAAAGCAGTATTTATGGCCTAAATGTGACAGTGACTTATGCATGTGTAACCCCAGATGTGCAGTATATTAGAGGCTTTTTTCACCCCAGTAACCAAAAAGATGTATTTCTGTCCAAAATGTGACAGTGATTTATGCACGTGTAATCCCAGATATGCAGTATATTAGAGGGTTTTTTTCACCCCTGTAATAAAAAAGCTGTATTTCTGTAATAAAAGTGACAGTAACTTATGTAATTGAAATCACAGATATGCAGCATATTAGAGGGTTTTTTCACCCCAGGAACCATGAAACTGTATTTCTGTCCTAAATGTGACAGTGACTTATGCATGTGTAATCACAGATGTGCAGTATATTAGAGGCTTTTTTCACCCCAGTATACCAAACTGCTGTATTTATGTCCTAAATGTGTCAGTGACTTATGCATGTGTAATCACAGATGTGCAGTATATTAGAGGCTTTTTTCACCCAGTAACCAAAAAGCTGTATTTATGTCCTAAATGTGACAGTGACTTATGCATGTGTAGTCCCAGATGTGCAGTATATTAGAGGCTTTTTTCACCCAGTAACCAAAAAGCTGTATTTATGTCCTAAATGTGACATTGACTTATGCATGTGTAATCACAGATGTGCAGAATATTAGAGGCCTTTTTTCTCCCCAGTAACCAAAAAGCTGTATTTCTGTCCTAAATGTGACAGTGACTTATGCATGTGTAATCCCAGATGTGCAGTATATTTGAGCCTTTTTTTACCCCAGTAACCAAAAAGCTGTATTTCTGTCCTAAATGTGACAGTGACTTATGCATGTGTAATCCCAGATGTGCAGTATATTTGAGACTTTTGTCACCCCAATAACCAAAATGCTGTATTTCTATCCTAAATGTGACAGTGACTTATGCATGTGTAATCCCAGATGTGCAGTATATTAGAGGCTTTTTTTACCCCAGTAATAAAAAAGCTGTATTTCTGTCCTAAATGTGACATTGACTTATGCATGTGTAATCACAGATGTGCAGTATATTAGAGGCGTTTTTACCCCAGTAATAAAAAAAGCTGTATTTCTGTCCTAAATGTGACATTGACTTATGCATGTGTAATCACAGATGTGCAGTATATTAGAGGCATTTTTTCTACCCAGTAACCAAAAAGCTGTATTTCTGTCATAAATGTGACAGTGACTTATGCATGTGTAATCCCAGATGTGCAGTATATTTGAGCCTTTTTTCACCCCAGTAACCAAAAAGCTGTATTTCTGTCCTAAATGTGACAGTGATTTATGCATGTGTAATCCCAGATGTGCAGTATATTTGAGACTTTTGTCACCCCAATAACCAAAATGCTGTATTTCTATCCTAAATGTGACAGTGACTTATGCATGTGTAATCCCAGATGTGCAGTATATTAGAGGCTTTTTTCACCCCAGTAACCAAAAAGCTGTATTTCTGTCCTAAATGTGACAGTGACTTATGCATGTGTAATCACAGATGTGCAGTATATTTGAGCCTTTTTTCACCCCAGTAACCAAAAAGCTGTATTTCTGTCCTAAATGTTGCAGTGACTTATGCATGTGTAACCCCAGATGTGCAGTATATTAGAGGCTTTTTCACACCAGTAACCAAAAATCTGTATTTCTGTCCAAAATGTGACAGTGAATTATGCATGTGTAATCACAGATGTGCAGTATATTAGAGGCTTTTTTTACCCCAGTAATAAAAAAGCTGTATTTCTGTCCTAAATGTGACAGCCACTTATGTATGTGTAATCCCAGATGTGCAGTATATTAGAGGTTTTTTTTTTACTACAATAACCAAAAAGCGGCATTTCTGTCCTAAATGTGACAGTGACTTATGCATGTGTAACCCCAGATGTGCAGTATATTAGAGGCTTTTTTCACCCCAGTAACCAAAAATCTGTATTTCTGTCCTAAATGTGACAGTGACTTATGCATGTGTAATCCCAGATGTGCAGTATATTAGAGGCTTTTTTCACCCCAGTAACCGAAAAGCTGTATTTCTGTCCTAAATGTGACAGTGACTTATGCATGTGTAATTCCAGATGTGCAGTATATTAGAGACTTTGTCACCCCAATAACCAAAAAGCATTATTTCTATCCTAAATGTGACAGTGACTTATGCATGTGTAATCACAGATGTGCAGTATATTTGAGGCTTTTTTCATCCCAGTAACCAAATAGCTGCATTTCTGTCCTAAATGTGACAGTGACTTATGCACGTGTAATCCAAGAAGTGCAGTATGTTTGAGGCTTTTTTCACCCCAGTATCCAAAAAGCTGTATTTCTGTCCTAAATGTGACAGTGACTTATGCATGTGTAATCCCAGATGTGCAGTATATTTGAGACTTTTGTCACCCCAATAACCAAAATGCTGTATTTCTATCCTAAATGTGACAGTGACTTATGCATGTGTAATCCCAGATGTGCAGTATATTAGAGGCTTTTTTTACCCCAGTAATAAAAAAGCTGTATTTCTGTCCTAAATGTGACATTGACTTATGCATGTGTAATCACAGATGTGCAGTATATTAGAGGCGTTTTTACCCCAGTAATAAAAAAAGCTGTATTTCTGTCCTAAATGTGACATTGACTTATGCATGTGTAATCACAGATGTGCAGTATATTAGAGGCATTTTTTCTACCCAGTAACCAAAAAGCTGTATTTCTGTCATAAATGTGACAGTGACTTATGCATGTGTAATCCCAGATGTGCAGTATATTTGAGCCTTTTTTCACCCCAGTAACCAAAAAGCTGTATTTCTGTCCTAAATGTGACAGTGATTTATGCATGTGTAATCCCAGATGTGCAGTATATTTGAGACTTTTGTCACCCCAATAACCAAAATGCTGTATTTCTATCCTAAATGTGACAGTGACTTATGCATGTGTAATCCCAGATGTGCAGTATATTAGAGGCTTTTTTCACCCCAGTAACCAAAAAGCTGTATTTCTGTCCTAAATGTGACAGTGACTTATGCATGTGTAATCACAGATGTGCAGTATATTTGAGCCTTTTTTCACCCCAGTAACCAAAAAGCTGTATTTCTGTCCTAAATGTTGCAGTGACTTATGCATGTGTAACCCCAGATGTGCAGTATATTAGAGGCTTTTTCACACCAGTAACCAAAAATCTGTATTTCTGTCCAAAATGTGACAGTGAATTATGCATGTGTAATCACAGATGTGCAGTATATTAGAGGCTTTTTTTACCCCAGTAATAAAAAAGCTGTATTTCTGTCCTAAATGTGACAGCCACTTATGTATGTGTAATCCCAGATGTGCAGTATATTAGAGGTTTTTTTTTTACCACAATAACCAAAAAGCGGCATTTCTGTCCTAAATGTGACAGTGACTTATGCATGTGTAACCCCAGATGTGCAGTATATTAGAGGCTTTTTTCACCCCAGTAACCAAAAATCTGTATTTCTGTCCTAAATGTGACAGTGACTTATGCATGTGTAATCCCAGATGTGCAGTATATTAGAGGCTTTTTTCACCCCAGTAACCGAAAAGCTGTATTTCTGTCCTAAATGTGACAGTGACTTATGCATGTGTAATCCCAGATGTGCAGTATATTAGAGACTTTGTCACCCCAATAACCAAAAAGCATTATTTCTATCCTAAATGTGACAGTGACTTATGCATGTGTAATCACAGATGTGCAGTATATTTGAGGCTTTTTTCACCCCAGTAACCAAAAAGCTGCATTTCTGTCCTAAATGTGACAGTGACTTATGCACGTGTAATCCAAGAAGTGCAGTATGTTTGAGGCTTTTTTCACCCCAGTATCCAAAAAGCTGTATTTCTGTCCTAAATGTGACAGTGACTTATGCATGTGTAATCACAGATGTGTATTATATTAGAGGCTTTTTTCACCCAAGTATGCCAAAGCCGTATTTGTAGACTAAATGTGACAGTGACTTATGCATGTGTAATCCCAGATGTGCAGTATATTAGAGGCTTTTTTCACCCCAGTAACCAAAAAGCTGCATTTCTGTCCTAAATGTGACAGTGATTTATGCACCTATAATCCCAGATATGCAGTATATTAGAGGCTTTTTTCACCCCAGTAACCAAAAAGCTGTATTTCTGTCCTAAATGGGACAGTGACTTATGCATGTGTAATCCCAGATATGCAATATATTAGAGGCTTTTGTCACCCTAGTATGCCAAACCCGTATTTATAGCCTAAATGTGACAGTGACTTATGCATGTGTAATCCCAGATGTGCAGTATATTAGAGGCTTTTTTCACCTCAATAACAAAAAAGCTGTATTTCTGTCTTAAATGTGACAGTGACTTATGCATGTGTAATCCCAGATGTGCAGTATATTTGAGGCTATTTTTTTTCACCCCAATAACCAAAAAGCTGTATTTCTGTCCTAAATGGGACAGTGACTTATGCATGTGTAATCCCAGATATGCAATATATTAGAGGCTTTTGTCACCCTAGTATGCCAAACCCATATTTACAGCCTAAATGTGACAGTGACTTATGCATGTGTAATCCCAGATGTGCAGTAAATTAGAGGCGTTTTCCTCACCAGTAACCAAAAAGCTGTATTTCTGTCCGAAATGTTACAGTTATTTAAGCATGTGTAATCACAGATGTGCAGTATATTAGAGGCTTTTTTCACCCCAGGATCCAAAAATCTGCATTTCTGTCCAAAATGTGACAGTGACTTATGCATGTGTAATCCCAGATGTGCAGTATATTTGAAGCTTTTTTCACCCCAGTAACCAAAAATCTAAATTTCTGTCCAAAATGTGACAGTGACTTATGCATGTGTAATCACAGATGTGCAGTATATTAGAGGCTTTTGTCACCCCAATAGCCAAAAAGCTGTATTTCTGTCCTAAATGTGACAGTGACTTATGCACGTGTAATCCCAGATATGCAGTATATTAGAGGCTTTTCTCACCCCAATAACCAAAAAGCTGTATTTCTATCCTAAATGTGACAGTGACTTATGCATGTGTAATCACAGATGTGCAGTATATAAGAGGCTTTTTTCACCCCAGTAACCAAAAAGCTGTATTTCTGTCCTAAATGTGACAGTTACTTATGCACGTGTAATCACAGATGTGCAGTATATTAGAGGCCTTTTTCACCCCAGTAACCAAAAAGCTGTATTTCTGTCCTAAATGTGACAGTGACTTATGCATGTGTAATCTCAGATGTGCAGTATATTAGAGACTTTTGTCACCCCAATAACCAAAAATCTGTATTTCTATCCTAAATGTGACAGTGACTTATGCACGTGTAACCACAGATGTGCAGTATATTTGAGCCTTTTTTCACCCCAGTATCCAAAAAGCTGTATTTCTGTCCTAAATGTTGCAGTGACTTATGCATGTGTAATCACAGATGTGCAGTATATTAGAGGCTTTTTTCACCCCAGGATCCAAAAAGCTGCATTTCTGTCCTAAATGTGACAGTGACTTATGCACGTGTAACCCCAGATATGCAGTTTATTAGAGGCTTTTTTCACCCCAGTAACCAAAAATCAAAATTTCTATCCTAAATGTGACAGTGACTTATGCATGCGTAATCACAGATGTGCAGTATATTAGAGGCTTTTTTCACCCCAGTATGCCAAAGCCGTATTTATGGCCTAAATGTGACAGTGATTTATGCATGTGTAATCCCAGATGTGCAGTATATTAGAGGCTTTTCTCATCCCAGTAATCAAAAAGCTGTATTTCTGTCCTAAATGTGACAGTATAACAAAACAACAACAAATACAGGTGCACTCTGCGGTCTCACTAAACCCTCAAACTGATTTTAAAATTGAGAGATTAGTCAACATGTCCTACGGTGTAGAACATGTCTAAGCCCGGGCACCACGTCAAGGTTTCTCAAGTAGCCCGGGACCTAACGCTCTCCTACCTGCGCCGTATGGGCGATACCAGGAGCCAGTGGGCAAATTACAGGAGCATGAGGCCGACTCACAAACAGCTCACCAGTTACCTCCAGCATGTAACCATGCTTGCAATGGGAGGAGTCTGTGAGTCCCACTCAAGACTGACTGATATGGCCCAGGCCTCACAGGTGCACCTAAATGTGGCCTGTAGATGGAAAACAGGCACATTTGAATTGGAGTTTATACACCTCCAGGAATCTATATATACAAACCAAAAAAGACAAGGTGGCATTAGCAGGAGGTGCTCAAACCCACATGCAGTCGTGCATATATATAGGGGAGCAAATCCTGCACTTGTGGCCCGTTGCTAATGGCGATCCCCAGCAAAATGCATACGGTGGAGGATGCCCGCGGGGAACCACAAGTACCACAATAGACATCTCACACAAGGTAACAAGTGCGGATGTAATAATCAATATAACAATATAACAAAACAACAACAAATACAGATGCACTCTGCGGTCACACTAAACCCTCAAACTGATTTTAAAATTGAGAGATTGGTCAACATGTCCTACGGTGTAGAACATGTCTAAGCCCGGGCACCACGTCAAGGTTTCTCAAGTAGCCCGTATGCATTTTGCTGGGGATCGCCATTAGCAACGGGCCACAAGTGCAGGATTTGCTCCCCTATATATATGCACGACTGCATGTGGGTTTGAGCACCTCCTGCTAATGCCACCTTGTCTTTTTTGGTTTGTATATATAGATTCCTGGAGGTGTATAAACTCCAATTCAAATGTGCCTGTTTTCCATCTACAGGCCACATTTAGGTGCACCTGTGAGGCCTGGGCCATATCAGTCAGTCTTGAGTGGGACTCACAGACTCCTCCCTCCTCCCTCCTCCCATTGCAAGCATGGTTACATGCTGGAGGTAACTGGTGAGCTGTTTGTGAGTCGGCCTCATGCTCCTGTAATTTGCCCACTGGCTCCTGGTATCGCCCATACGGCGCAGGTAGGAGAGCGTTAGGTCCCGGGCTACTTGAGAAACCTTGACGTGGTGCCCGGGCTTAGACATGTTCTACACCGTAGGACATGTTGACTAATCTCTCAATTTTAAAATCAGTTTGAGGGTTTAGTGAGACCGCAGAGTGCACCTGTATTTGTTGTTGTTTTGTTATATTGTTATATTGATTATTACATCCGCACTTGTTACCTTGTGTGAGATGTCTATTGTGGTACTTGTGGTTCGCCGCGGGCATCCTCCACCGTATGCATTTTGCTGGGGATCGCCATTAGCAACGGGCCACAAGTGCAGGATTTGCTCCCCTATATATATGCACGACTGCATGTGGGTTTGAGCACCTCCTGCTAATGCCACCTTGTCTTTTTTGGTTTGTCTAAATGTGACAGTGACTTATGCATGTGTAATCCCAGATGTGCAGTATATTAGAGGCTTTTTTCACCACAATAACCAAAAAGCTGTATTTCTGTCCTAAATGTGACAATGACTTAAGCATGAGTAATCCCAGATGTGCAGTATATTAGAGGCTTCTTTCACCCCACTAACCAAAAAGCTATATTTCTGTCCTAAATGTGACAGTGACTTATGCATGTGTAATCCCAGATGTGCAGTATATTTGAGGCTTTTTTGACCACAGTAACCAAAAATCTGTATATCTGTCCTAAATGTGACAGTGACTTATGCATGTGTAATCACAGATGTGCAGTATAAAGGAGGCTTTTTTCATCCCAGTAACCAAAAATCTGTATTTCTGTCCTAAATGTGACAGTTACTTATGCACGTGTAATCACAGATGTGCAGTATATTAGAGGCCTTTTTCACCCCAGTAACCAAAAAGCTGTATTTCTGTCCTAAATGTGACAGTGACTTATGCATGTGTAATCTCAGATGTGCAGTATATTAGAGACTTTTGTCACCCCAATAACCAAAAATCTGTATTTCTATCCTAAATGTGACAGTGACTTATGCACGTGTAACCACAGATGTGCAGTATATTTGAGCCTTTTTTCACCCCAGTATCCAAAAAGCTGTATTTCTGTCCTAAATGTTGCAGTGACTTATGCATGTGTAATCACAGATGTGCAGTATATTAGAGGCTTTTTTCACCCCAGGATCCAAAAAGCTGCATTTCTGTCCTAAATGTGACAGTGACTTATGCACGTGTAACCCCAGATATGCAGTTTATTAGAGGCTTTTTTCACCCCAGTAATCAAAAATCAAAATTTCTGTCCTAAATGTGACAGTGACTTATGCATGCGTAATCACAGATGTGCAGTATATTAGAGGCTTTTTTCACCCCAGTATGCCAAAGCCGTATTTATGGCCTAAATGTGACAGTGATTTATGCATGTGTAATCCCAGATGTGCAGTATATTAGAGGCTTTTCTCATCCCAGTAATCAAAAAGCTGTATTTCTGTCCTAAATGTGACAGTATAACAAAACAACAACAAATACAGGTGCACTCTGCGGTCTCACTAAACCCTCAAACTGATTTTAAAATTGAGAGATTAGTCAACATGTCCTACGGTGTAGAACATGTCTAAGCCCGGGCACCACGTCAAGGTTTCTCAAGTAGCCCGGGACCTAACGCTCTCCTACCTGCGCCGTATGGGCGATACCAGGAGCCAGTGGGCAAATTACAGGAGCATGAGGCCGACTCACAAACAGCTCACCAGTTACCTCCAGCATGTAACCATGCTTGCAATGGGAGGAGGGAGGAGTCTGTGAGTCCCACTCAAGACTGACTGATATGGCCCAGGCCTCACAGGTGCACCTAAATGTGGCCTGTAGATGGAAAACAGGCACATTTGAATTGGAGTTTATACACCTCCAGGAATCTATATATACAAACCAAAAAAGACAAGGTGGCATTAGCAGGAGGTGCTCAAACCCACATGCAGTCGTGCATATATATAGGGGAGCAAATCCTGCACTTGTGGCCCGTTGCTTCTGGCGATCCCCAGCAAAATGCATACGGTGGAGGATGCCCGCGGCGAACCACAAGTACCACAATAGACATCTCACACAAGGTAACAAGTGCGGATGTAATAATCAATATAACAATATAACAAAACAACAACAAATACAGGTGCACTCTGCGGTCTCACTAAACCCTCAAACTGATTTTAAAATTGAGAGATTGGTCAACATGTCCTACGGTGTAGAACATGTCTAAGCCCGGGCACCACGTCAAGGTTTCTCAAGTAGCCCGTATGCATTTTGCTGGGGATCGCCATTAGCAACGGGCCACAAGTGCAGGATTTGCTCCCCTATATATATGCACGACTGCATGTGGGTTTGAGCACCTCCTGCTAATGCCACCTTGTCTTTTTTGGTTTGTATATATAGATTCCTGGAGGTGTATAAACTCCAATTCAAATGTGCCTGTTTTCCATCTACAGGCCACATTTAGGTGCACCTGTGAGGCCTGGGCCATATCAGTCAGTCTTGAGTGGGACTCACAGACTCCTCCCTCCTCCCTCCTCCCATTGCAAGCATGGTTACATGCTGGAGGTAACTGGTGAGCTGTTTGTGAGTCGGCCTCATGCTCCTGTAATTTGCCCACTGGCTCCTGGTATCGCCCATACGGCGCAGGTAGGAGAGCGTTAGGTCCCGGGCTACTTGAGAAACCTTGACGTGGTGCCCGGGCTTAGACATGTTCTACACCGTAGGACATGTTGACTAATCTCTCAATTTTAAAATCAGTTTGAGGGTTTAGTGAGACCGCAGAGTGCACCTGTATTTGTTGTTGTTTTGTTATATTGTTATATTGATTATTACATCCGCACTTGTTACCTTGTGTGAGATGTCTATTGTGGTACTTGTGGTTCGCCGCGGGCATCCTCCACCGTATGCATTTTGCTGGGGATCGCCATTAGCAACGGGCCACAAGTGCAGGATTTGCTCCCCTATATATATGCACGACTGCATGTGGGTTTGAGCACCTCCTGCTAATGCCACCTTGTCTTTTTTGGTTTGTCTAAATGTGACAGTGACTTATGCATGTGTAATCCCAGATGTGCAGTATATTAGAGGCTTTTTTCACCACAATAACCAAAAAGCTGTATTTCTGTCCTAAATGTGACAATGACTTAAGCATGAGTAATCCCAGATGTGCAGTATATTAGAGGCTTCTTTCACCCCAGGAACCAAAAAGCTGTATTTCTGTCCTAAATGTGACAGTGACTTATGCATGTGTAATCCCAGATGTGCAGTATATTTGAGGCTTTTTTGACCACAGTAACCAAAAATCTGTATATCTGTCCTAAATGTGACAGTGACTTATGCATGTGTAATCACAGATGTGCAGTATATAAGAGGCTTTTTTCATCCCAGTAACCAAAAATCTGTATTTCTGTCCTAAATGTGACAGTTACTTATTCATGTGTAATCACAGATGTGCAGTATATTAGAGGCCTTTTTCACCCCAGTAACCAAAAATCTGTATTTCTGTCCTAAATGTGACAGTGACTTATGCATGTGTAATCTCAGATGTGCAGTATATTAGAGACTTTTGTCACCCCAATAACCAAAAAGCTGTATTTCTATCCTAAATGTGACAGTGACTTATGCACGTGTAATCACAGATGTGCAGTATATTTGAGCCTTTTTTCACCCCAGTAACCAAAAAGCTGTATTTCTGTCCTAAATGTTGCAGTGACTTATGCATGTGTAACCCCAGATGTGCAGTATATTAGAGACTTTTTCACACCAGTAACCAAAAATCTGTATTTCTGTCCTAAATGTGACAGTGACTTATGCACGTGTAATCCCAGAAGTGCAGTATGTTTGAGGCTTTTTTCACCCCAGTATCCAAAAAGCTGTATTTCTGTCCTAAACGTGATTGTGACTTATGCATGTGCAATCACAGATGTGCAGTATATTAGAGGAATTTTTCACCCCAGTAACTAAAAAGCTGTATTTCTGTCCTAAATGTGACAGTGACTTATGCATGTGTAATCACAGATGTGCAGTATATTAGAGGCTTTTTTCACCCCAGTATGCCAAAGCCGTATTTATAGCCTAAATGTGACAGTGACTTATGCAGGTGTAATCCCAGATGTGCAGTATATTAGAGGTTTTTTTCACCCCAGTAACCAAAAATCTGTATTTCTGTTCTAAATGTGACAGTGACTTATGCATGTGTAATCAAAGATGTGCAGTATATTAGAGGCTTTTTTCACCCCAGGATCCAAAAATCTGCATTTCTGTCCAAAATGTGACAGTGACTTGTACATGTGTAATCCCAGATGTGCAGTATATTTGAAGCTTTTTTCACCCCAGTAACCAAAAATCTAAATTTCTGTCCAAAATGTGACAGTGATTTATGCATGTGTAATCACAGATGTGCAGTATATTAGAGGCTTTTTTCACCCCAGTATGCCAAAGCCGTATTTATGGCCTAAATGTGACAGTGACTTAAGCACGTGTAATCCCAGATGTGCAGGATATTAGAGGCTTTTTTCACCCCAGTAATCAAAAAGCTGTATTTCTGTCCTAAATGTGACAGTGACTTATGCATGTGTAATCACAGATGCGCAGTATATTAGAGGCTTTTTTCACCCCAGGAACCAAAAAGCTGTATTTCTGTCATAAATGTGACAGTGACTTATGCATGTGTAATCACAGATGTGCAGTATATTAGAGGCTTTTTTCACCCCAGGATCCAAAAATCTGCATTTCTGTCCAAAATGTGACAGTGACTTGTTCATGTGTAATCCCAGATGTGCAGTATATTTGAATCTTTTTTCACCCGAGTAACCATAAATCTAAATTTCTGTCCTAAATGTGACAGTGACTTATGCATGTGTAATCACAGATGTGCAGGATATTAGAGGCTTTTTTCACCCCAGGATCCAAAAATCTGCATTTCTGTCCAAAATGTGACAGTGATTTGTACATGTGTAATCCCAGATGTGCAGTATATTTGAAGCTTTTTTCACCCCAGTAACCAAAAATCTACATTTCTGTCCAAAATGTGACAGTGATTTATGCATGTGTAATCACAGATGTGCAGTATATTAGAGGCTTTTTTCACCCCAGTATGCCAAAGCCGTATTTATGGCCTAAATGTGACAGTGACTTATGCATGTGTAATCCCAGATGTGCAGGATATTAGAGGCTTTTTTCACCCCAGTAATCAAAAAGCTGTATTTCTGTCCTAAATGTGACAGTGACTTATGCATGTGTAATCCCAAATGTGCAGTATATTAGAGGCTTTTTTCACCACACTAACCAAAAAGCTGTATTTCTGTCCTAAATGTGACAGTGACTTATGCATGTGTAATCACAGATGCGCAGTATATTAGAGGCTTTTTTCACCCCAGGAACCAAAAAGCTGTATTTCTGTCCTAAATGTGACAGTGACTTATGCATGTGTAATCACAGATGTGCAGTATATTAGAGGCTTTTTTCACCCCAGGATCCAAAAATCTGCATTTCTGTCCAAAATGTGACAGTGACTTGTTCATGTGTAATCCCAGATGTGCAGTATATTTGAATCTTTTTTCACCCGAGTAACCATAAATCTAAATTTCTGTCCTAAATGTGACAGTGACTTATGCATGTGTAATCACAGATGTGCAGGATATTAGAGGCTTTTTTCACCCCAGGATCCAAAAATCTGCATTTCTGTCCAAAATGTGACAGTGATTTGTACATGTGTAATCCCAGATGTGCAGTATATTTGAAGCTTTTTTCACCCCAGTAACCAAAAATCTACATTTCTGTCCAAAATGTGACAGTGATTTATGCATGTGTAATCACAGATGTGCAGTATATTAGAGGCTTTTTTCACCCCAGTATGCCAAAGCCGTATTTATGGCCTAAATGTGACAGTGACTTATGCATGTGTAATCCCAGATGTGCAGGATATTAGAGGCTTTTTTCACCCCAGTAATCAAAAAGCTGTATTTCTGTCCTAAATGTGACAGTGACTTATGCATGTGTAATCCCAAATGTGCAGTATATTAGAGGCTTTTTTCACCACACTAACCAAAAAGCTGTATTTCTGTCCTAAATGTGACAGTGACTTATGCATGTGTAATCACAGATGCGCAGTATATTAGAGGCTTTTTTCACCCCAGGAACCAAAAAGCTGTATTTCTGTCCTAAATGTGACAGTGACTTATGCATGTGTAATCACAGATGTGCAGTATATTAGAGGCTTTTTTCACCCCAGGATCCAAAAATCTGCATTTCTGTCCAAAATGTGACAGTGACTTATGCATGTGTAATCACAGATGTGCAGGATATTAGAGGCTTTTTTCACCCCAGGATCCAAAAATCTGCATTTCTGTCCAAAATGTGACAGTGATTTGTACATGTGTAATCCCAGATGTGCAGTATATTTGAAGCTTTTTTCACCCCAGTAACCAAAAATCTAAATTTCTGTCCAAAATGTGACAGTGATTTATGCATGTGTAATCACAGATGTGCAGTATATTAGAGGCTTTTTTCACCCCAGTATGCCAAAGCCGTATTTATGGCCTAAATGTGACAGTGACTTATGCATGTGTAATCCCAGATGTGCAGGATATTAGAGGCTTTTTTCACCCCAGTAATCAAAAAGCTGTATTTCTGTCCTAAATGTGACAGTGACTTATGCATGTGTAATCCCAAATGTGCAGTATATTAGAGGCTTTTTTCACCACACTAACCAAAAAGCTGTATTTCTGTCCTAAATGTGACAGTGACTTATGCATGTGTAATCACAGATGCGCAGTATATTAGAGGTTTTTTTCACCCCAGGAACCAAAAAGCTGTATTTCTGTCCTAAATGTGACAGTGACTTATGCATGTGTAATCACAGATGTGCAATATATTAGAGGCTTTTTTCACCCCAGGATCCAAAAATCTGCATTTCTGTCCAAAATGTGACAGTGACTTGTTCATGTGTAATCCCAGATGTGCAGTATATTTGAATCTTTTTTCACCCGAGTAACCATAAATCTAAATTTCTGTCCTAAATGTGACAGTGACTTATGCATGTGTAATCACAGATGTGCAGGATATTAGAGGCTTTTTTCACCCCAGGATCCAAAAATCTGCATTTCTGTCCAAAATGTGACAGTGATTTGTACATGTGTAATCCCAGATGTGCAGTATATTTGAAGCTTTTTTCACCCCAGTAACCAAAAATCTACATTTCTGTCCAAAATGTGACAGTGATTTATGCATGTGTAATCACAGATGTGCAGTATATTAGAGGCTTTTTTCACCCCAGTATGCCAAAGCCGTATTTATGGCCTAAATGTGACAGTGACTTATGCATGTGTAATCCCAGATGTGCAGGATATTAGAGGCTTTTTTCACCCCAGTAATCAAAAAGCTGTATTTCTGTCCTAAATGTGACAGTGACTTATGCATGTGTAATCCCAAATGTGCAGTATATTAGAGGCTTTTTTCACCACACTAACCAAAAAGCTGTATTTCTGTCCTAAATGTGACAGTGACTTATGCATGTGTAATCACAGATGTGCAGTATATTAGAGGCTTTTTTCACCCCAGGAACCAAAAAGCTGTATTTCTGTCCTAAATGTGACAGTGACTTATGCATGTGTAATCACAGATGTGCAGTATATTAGAGGCTTTTTTCACCCCAGGATCCAAAAATCTGCATTTCTGTCCAAAATGTGACAGTGACTTATGCATGTGTAATCACAGATGTGCAGGATATTAGAGGCTTTTTTCACCCCAGGATCCAAAAATCTGCATTTCTGTCCAAAATGTGACAGTGATTTGTACATGTGTAATCCCAGATGTGCAGTATATTTGAAGCTTTTTTCACCCCAGTAACCAAAAATCTAAATTTCTGTCCAAAATGTGACAGTGATTTATGCATGTGTAATCACAGATGTGCAGTATATTAGAGGCTTTTTTCACCCCAGTATGCCAAAGCCGTATTTATGGCCTAAATGTGACAGTGACTTATACATGTGTAATCCCAGATGTGCAGGATATTAGAGGCTTTTTTCACCCCAGTAATCAAAAAGCTGTATTTCTGCCCTAAATGTGACAGTGACTTATGCATGTGTAATCCCAAATGTGCAGTATATTAGAGGCTTTTTTCACCACACTAACCAAAAAGCTGTATTTCTGTCCTAAATGTGACAGTGACTTATGCATGTGTAATCACAGATGCGCAGTATATTAGAGGCTTTTTTCACCCCAGGAACCAAAAAGCTGTATTTCTGTCCTAAATGTGACAGTGACTTATGCATGTGTAATCACAGATGTGCAGTATATTAGAGGCTTTTTTCACCCCAGGATCCAAAAATCTGCATTTCTGTCCAAAATGTGACAGTGACTTGTTCATGTGTAATCCCAGATGTGCAGTATATTTGAAGCTTTTTTCACCCCAATAACCAAAAATCTAAATTTCTGTCCAAAATGTGACAGTGACTTATGCATGTGTAATCCCAGATGTGCAGTATATTAGAGGCTTCTTTCACCCCAGGATCCAAAAATCTGCATTTCTGTCCAAAATGTGACAGTGACTTGTTCATGTGTAATCCCAGATGTGCAGTATATTAGAGGCTTTTTTCACCCTAGTAACCAAAAATCTAAATTTCTGTCCTAAATGTGACAGTGACTTATGCATGCGTAATCACAGATGTGCAGTATATTAGAGGCTTTTTTCACCCAATATGCCAAAGCTGTATTTATGGCCTAAATGTGACAGTGATTTATGCATATATAATCCCAGATGTGCAGTATATTAGAGGCTTTTTTTACCCCAGTAACCAAAAAGCTGTATTTCTGTCCTAAATGTGACAGTGACTTATGCAAGTGTAATCACAGATGTGCAGTATGTTAGAGGCTTTTGTCACCCCAGTAACCAAAAAGCTGTATTTCTGTCCTAAATGTCACAGTCACTTATGCATGTGTAATCACAGATGTGCAGTATATTAGAGGCTTTTTTCACCCCAGTAACCAAAAAGCTGTATTTCTGTCCTAACAGCAATGGAGCGAGGCACAGATATAGCGGAGTGCGCTTTGACTTGGGTGGAAGTACTCAGGCTAGGAAGGGGTTAAGGTTGGGAAGTTGGGTTTGGGGGGAGGAGTGAGGTTTCGCGGGCAGTATATAGGAATGGGGGAGTGGTTTGGCAGGCAGGCGTCAGTGCAAGGGAGAGTGTTTCAGCAGCAAGATGTCGTCTCTGGAGGATCTGTTGGCGGCGGTCAGGGCGGTAGTTCGTGAGCATGGCGCGGAGCGTCTGCATGAGACTTTGCAGGCGGCTCTTGTCCCATCCCCCGTGGCAGTGGCGGCGGCGCGGCCCTATAGGGCACGGAGGTCGGTCCCACCAGAGCGTTTGAGTCCGGAGTCGACGCCTCGTGTGCGCCGGCGTCTCCGGGAGTCCCCCAGTTAACCCTCCGCTGTCGCCTGTGGTGCCTGTGACCAGGCGCAGCGGGAGGCAGTTGGCGGTGCGTGGTGAAGCGGCGGGAGATACCCCCGATTCTGGCCCCCAGGTGTCGAGAGGCAGAGAGCGCGGGCCGGCGCGCGTCTCACCCAGTGTGCTGCGGAGTGGTGAGCGGTCTGGTGCGGCCTTACCTGAGGATCGGAGGGGGAGTGCGGTCAGGCGGTCCTGCAGCCTGGGCCTTACTGAAAGCGGGGAGGCGAGGTCGTCTGCGCCGCGGCTGGTGGCTTCCAGTCGGCGGCTGGAGCGCTTGAGGACTGAGGTACGCAGAGGAGGAGGGCGGACTGTGAGTGCGTCGCGGCCCCTGGTGGTGGGCAGGCGACATGACGGCGTGGAAGGGGACAGGGTGGTTGCCTTGTCCCCTGATCTGGGACTGCAGGATGCGGCTTCTGGCGGCCTGGCTGGAGAGCATGCATTGATGGAAGGGATGGTGGAGGACAGTGAGCGGCCCTGTGTGGTGGCTGGTACGGCGCATGAATGCCTGGATGACGGTCTCCTGCAGGAGCGGGGTGATGTAGAGCTGTCGCCGTTGGAGGAGGGCGAGGTGGAACCGGGTGACAATTTGGCGGCAGGCGGGATGGACGTCCCTCCTGGGGATGAAGAAGTGCCGTGCTGTTCGACTGCGCCATTGAGGACGTCTGGGAGGAGTTCTGCGGCTGCCGGTGATGTTGTCCTGGGGACGGCCAGGTGAGAGACCGGCGAGTCAGAGTTCTGTTGGGGGGGGGACACTGTGGGTATTAATGTGGGGGGTTCTGATGCTTTAGTGAGGGAGGTATTGTCCGGTATGTTGCCTTTATTGTCGCAATTGGGTTCCGGGCCTGCGGCGGCGCCGGTGTCAGTCTGGGCTCCGGTACCGGCTGTGGGACAGGTGCAGGGTCCGGCGTTGGGGCCTGTTGGGGCGCGGGAGGAAGGCATTAGTGGGGGCGCCCTGGCATCTGGGTCTGGAGTGGTAGCGGCGGCTGTTGGTGCAGTGGGGGATGGTGTTCGGTTGGCGGACGCGGCAAAAGGGGAGATTTATGTGTATTTTGAGGGGCCGCTGGGGGCTCACTTAAAGCAGGAGGTTAAGGAGAAGATATGGCGGGATGAATTTGTGGATATTTTTGCGTTGCTTCCCTTGGAGAAATTTAATTTGGATAGGGGTAAGCCGGACCACAGTAAAAAGGAGGAGGAGGAGAGGAGGCGGTATCGGCTGATTCCGCGTACCTTTCAGAATTGGCTGCAAGCTTTTGCCATTCTGGCTAGTGTGATTGGGGAGAAGGCGCCTGAGCATTGCTCGGCTCTCTTCTGTTATATGGATGCTATCGGTGAGGCGCATCGGACTTATGGGGGTGTGGCGTGGCTTAGGTATGACGAGCAGTTCCGGCAGCGGAAGGCGGTCAGGCCTAGCATCCGCTGGGACCATAAGGACATTGGTCTGTGGATGCGATTGATGGCGGCGCCTAGGGGGGGTCCTCAGCCCTTTCGTGGCGGGGCCGGGGGTGCCTCGGCCTCGGAGGCTTCTGGGATTGGCAGGAAAGGGTGTTGTTGGCAGTACAATGAGTGGCATTGTCGGTTCTTGTCCGATTGCCGGTACAAACACTAGTGTTCTGGGTGTGGCGGTTCCCATAGCTTGTCCCGATGCTTCAAGCGAGGTAAGGGTAAGGGATCCGAGGTTGTGCAGAAGAGGGGTGACACTGGTGAGGGTGGACGAGATGGCGCCGTATTTAAGGATGTATCCAAATAGGGAGGCGGCGCAGTTGTTGTTGACGGGGTTTACCGAGGGTTTTGTTATCCCATGTGGTTCGGTGGGGGTCAGTCGGGCGCTGCGGAATTTGTCTTCGGCTTTGCGCCATCCGACTGTGGTGAGGGATAAGATTGCCGGGGAGGTTGCGGCTGGTAGAGTTGTGGGCCCTTTTTTGGAGTGTCCTTTGCCGGATTTGTGGGTTTCTCCTTTGGGTTTGGTTCCTAAGAAGAAGCCCAACAAGTTTAGGCTTATTCATCATTTGTCTTATCCGCTCGGCGGGTCGGTGAATGATGGTATTGCGGAGGAGTTGTGCTATGTGTCGTACACGTCTTTTGATGCGGCGGTGCGGTGGGTGCGACATTTTGGGCAGGGCGCTCTGCTCGCGAAGACGGACATTGAGGCCGCCTTTCGGTTGTTGCCTATTCACCCTGATAGCTTGCATTTGTTGGGTTTTTAGTGGAATGGCTGTTATTACGTTGATTGTTGTTTACCGATGGGTTGTGCAATTTCGTGCTCATTGTTTGAGGCGTTTAGCTCATTTTTGGAATGGGTGGTAAAGAAGGAGGCGGGTTGGAGTTCGGTCTTGCACTACTTAGATGATTTTCTGTTTTTGGGTCCGGCTGGATCTAGGGTTTGTTCTGTTTTGTTGCACACCATGGAGAGGGTGGCGGCGCGTTTTGGTATTCCATTAGCGGCTGATAAGACGGAGGAATGGGGGAGTGGTTTGGCAGGCAGGCGTCAGTGCAAGGGAGAGTGTTTCCCGCCCTCCCACCCTTAATTTGGTGAATAGGGGTAGGTATGGTGGTGGATTTTGGGGCTGATTTATATGAGATCCTGGGGGAGCAATACAATAGTTTTAAGAGATGCAGGACATGTTGGAGCCTGTATCTCATGTGGTTGGTGAATGCCTAGGATGGGGCTCCTGTTGGGCTAGAAGGTCTACAGGAGGAGATACTTGGATACTTCAAGGATTTGGTGCCCTTGGGTCGGTGAGTGCGGCCAAGGGTAATATTGAAGTATAAGGAGAGATGGTTACGGAAGATACCGCTTGGTTGTGTTGCCCTCCAGGATCCTTGTTACGGTGCAGTGGTTCATAATGTTGATGGATGTATTAAAGTGATTATTGTTATTATTATGTTATTTGTGTGTACAATAAAGTTGGCCGTAATGGTCATTTTACCAAGCAAGAAGGTGTCAGAGTGGTTATTGGTAAGGAAGGGGCTTTGTGAGTATAGCCTGAGGAGAAATCTTCCATCCTTGAAGTCATAAATGTGACAGTGACTTATGCATGTGTAATTACTAGTGATGAGTGGGAGGTGCCATATTCGATTTCGCGATATTTTGCGAATATTCGATTGAATATTCGTGATATTTTCGTCGAAATCGAATATTCGTAATTTTTCCAATTATCGTGAATAATATGCAATTTAATTAATCGCAGATTGCAATTTTTCTTTTAATAGTATAAGGCAACGTCCCTATGCCTAATTGACTATTGCTAGGCTAATATGTGTATTTTACGAAATTTCGTAATATTGCTCTAACTTCGTCTTTTAGAATATTACGAATATTCTAAAAGACGAAGTTAGAGCAATATTACGAAATTTCGTAAATTACACGTATAGATTGTAATTTAGCTAATATAGTGCTATAATCTTTTTTTTTCTCTAATTTTTTTTGCCTCTTCTGAACTTAAGTTTTGTTAAAGATGTACACTATTAAAAAAATTATTATAGCAGTATATTAGCTAAATTACAATCTATGTGTATTTTACAAAATTTCGTAATATTGCTCTAACTTCGTCTTTTAGACTATTCATAATATTGCTTTAACTTCGTCTTTTAGAATATTCGTTATATTGCTATAACTTCGTCTTTTAGAATATTACGAATATTCTAAAAGACGAAGTTAGAGCAATATTAAGAATATACGTAAAAAGTTGAAATCGCAATTCGATTAATTCAAGTTATAATAATCGAATTGCGATTTCAACTTAGCACTGCTATATTCCATATTAGGCTAGAATTAACGAATATGGAATATAGCCGTACTAAGTTGAAATCGCCATGCGATTACTTCGAGTTATATTACTCGCATTGCGATTTCAACTTGATGCTGCTGCTGGGTCTCAACTAAACCAGGTCCAAGTTGAAATCGCAATTCGATTAATTCAAGCTATAATAATCGAATTGCGATTTCAACTTAAGCACTGCTATATTCCATATTCGTTAATTCTAGCCTAATATGGAATATAGCAGTGCTAAGTTGAAGTTATTTTGAGTTATATTAATCGCATTGCGATTTCATCTTGGACCTGGTTTACTATGGTTGGCTTCAATGGCTTGGTAGAATTTGCGAATATGACAAATGTATTCGTCATATTCCACAAAACGAAGATAATGAATGTATTTGTCTATTCCACAAAACGAAGATATTCTCCATCTTCGTTTTAGCTACCTATTCATCAACTTCGCGAATTCTAGCAATCATATAGGAAAGTTGACTATAGAGACAGCTAAGTTTAATTCGCTATGCGATTATATTACTTAGCTTTTTTTTTATAAATAGAATAATTATAATAATTATCAGGTATTATAATTATTCTATTTATTTAAAAAAAAAAACTAAGTAATATAATCGCATAGCGAATTAAACTTAGCCGTCTCTATAGTAAACTTTCCTATATGATTGCTAGAATTCGCGAAGTTGATGAATAGGTAGCTAAAACAAAGATGGAGAATATCTTCGTTTTGTGGACTGGACGAATACATTCGTTATCTTCGTTTTGTGGAATATGACGAATACATTCATCATATTCGCAAATTCTACCAAGCCATTGAAGCCAACCATAGTAAACCAGGTCCAAGCTGAAATCGCAATGCGATTAATATAACTCGAAATAATCGCATGGCGATTTCAACTTAGCACTGCTATATTCCATATTAGGCTAGAATTAATGAATATGGAATATAGCAGTGCTTAAGTTGAAATCGCAATTCCGATTATTATAACTTGAATTAATCGAATTGCGATTTCAACGTAATTCTCAAATCCGACAGTACATTCTAGTATATGGAGACGTTCCCATGGTGATGAGCACGGATGTCGGCAGAAGCGGCAACGGGCACTGACTGGAGCATTAAAAAAAAAAATGATTTTTCGATTTCGCGAATATATAGCACTATATTCTAAATATTCGCGAAATCGCGAAATCGCGATATTCGAGAAAAAAATTAGCAATTCGAATATTCGCGCTCAACACTAGTAATCACAGATGTGCAGTATATTTGAGGCTTTTTTCACCCCAGTAACCAAAAAGCTGTATTTCTGTCCTGAATCTGACAGTCACTTATGCTTGTCTAATTCCAGATGTGCAGTATATCAGAGGCTTTTTTCACCCCAGTATGCCAAAGCTGTATTTCTTGACTTGCAGATAGCTTATGCTGGTGCACTATCGTTGCATAAAATGGCTGCCGATCATGTATTGTTATTGACTAACTGAAGAAAAAAAAGTTAGTTTTCAGCAGTAGTTGGTAATAATGAGGTAGACAGTGGTGAAATGCAACTCACAACTTTTACTTTTGATATCTTTGGTTGCAGCAGTACAAAAATGCAGTCTCTTGATGGTACAGAGTTGATTCTGCAAATTCACCATTTCTAGTTTTCTCAGGTTTTTAGTTTGAAGCAGTGGGTAAGGTGTACCTTGTTCCTATTGATGTGCAGGATCCTATTCCTTGTGCTTTCCCTGCAAGTTGAATATTTAGACAGGAAAACTCATCTGTCTCTCAGAAGTATGGTGTGGCTGCCAGAAGCTATAAATCCTCCACCATGCAAATTTGTCTGTGGCCCTCAATAATGGCTCTTATCACCGATGATTCCTTAGGAAGCTTGTTTCTATTCCAGGGAGGCAAACTCTTCTCCTACTGGTCAGGGATGCAAGTCTATAATCCAGCCACAGAAGGAAAACGCTCTTCTGCGCCTCACATCTTAGTACAGCCTCATAGCGAAGTTGGCCCCACTCACTAATCTGTGTCATGGAGTCTTCACTCTACATTCTCTCCCACTAATCTAATCTGATCTCCTCAGATCTGCTCTCTTCTGAACTACATTTTCAACTCCCAAAAAACTCCCTCACTAGGCCTGACCTAGGTATAGATATAAGACCTGAACTATAGCCCCATCTAGTGGTGGGATGTATTGCCCCTAATCTGTCTGGTAACAGGAATTTTGCAGATATAATAATACAAAATCATACAATACCGCATAATACATTGTTAAGACCAAAAAGTGCTATTAAGCAGTGCCCACACACAAATAGTGGGACGCTGCAACTGTTTTATTGGACTGTTAGAAATGCAGCGTAGGCCGCAAATGTACTATCTCGCACAAAAAGTGAGTTTTTTTCAAACGACAATGTAACAGCAGTATTTAACTGTTTTATTGGACTGTCAGAAATGCAGTGCAGGCCGCAAATGTACTTTCTAGCACAAACAGGTTTTTTTTTTAAAACCACAATATAACAGGAGTATTTAACGGTTGTATTGGACTGTCAGAAATGCAGCGCGGGCCGCAATTGTACTATCTAGCACAAAAAAGGGTGTTTTTTTTCAAACCACAATATAACAGCAATATTTAACTGTTTTATTGGATTGTCAGAAATGCAGTGCAGGCCGCAAAGGTACTTTATGGGGAAAAAAATATGAATTTTTCACCCACAATTAAACAGATGGATTTAACAGATATTTTCTTTCACTATCACAAATGCAGTGCAAGGCGCAAATGTAAATTTTAGCAAAAAATAAATAATTTCCCCCCCCCAGAATCTATTAGATGGATTTACTGAATTGATTACACTCACATATGCAGCACAGGGGTACTTTACAGAAAAATAATTGAATATGTCACCCCCTGGGTCCCTGAACTCCGAATTACCTATATTATTTTCCCTTCCACTGGCACATATGCAGTGCAGGTGCATTTGAAAAATGGGTATATGTTGCCCACTGAACTAAAAGAACCATTAGTAGGCATGGCTGTGATGGCTTCTAAGGGCACACGAGTTAAACACTTGTTGATTCGCTGCCCTGCAGCCTTTAAAAAAGTGCCATTAAATCGACGAACACCGAACTCGAACCCGATTTTTTACTGAAATGTTCGGGTTCAGGTCCGGGGTCAAAAAATCCTAAAGCTCGGTACGAACCCAAACTTTACAGTTTGGGTTCGCTCAACCCTAGACCTGTCACTAGTTTATGTTGCCCTTAGGATACCATAAAACTGGTGACAGATTCCCTTTAAAAAATGGATAGTCACGTTACAGTTCTTGGCTGTTGTTATCATCCAGTAAATATAACAGTATGCAGGAAATAATATTCTGACCTTGTATAACTCCTAAAAATTATGATACTCTTTTGTCTCCCTTTTTGGATACCTGCATATACAGTGGATATAAAAAGTCTACACACCCCTGTTAAAATGTCAGGTTTCTGTGCCGTAAAAAAATGAGACAAAGATAAGTAATTTCAGAACTTTTTTCACCTTTTAAGCTGACCTATAAACTGTACCACTCAATTGAAAAAAATAAATGAAATCTTTTAGGTGGAGGAAAGAAAACAAAACAAAAACTTAAATAATGTGGTTGCATATGTGTGCACACCCTCTTATAACTGGGGATGTAGCTGTGTTCAGAATTAAGCAATCACATTCAAAATCACGTTAAATAGGAGTCAGCATACACCTGCCATCATTTAAAGTGCCTCTGATTAACCCCAAATAAAGTTCAGCTGCTCTAGTTGGTCTTTCCTGAAATTTTCTTAGTCGCATCCCACAGCAAAAGCCATGGTCCACAGAGAGGTCCAAAGCATCAGAGGGATCTCATTGTTAAAAGGTATCAGTCACGAGAAGGTATAAAAGAATTTCCAAGGCATTAGATATACCATGGAACACAATGAAGACAGTCATCATCAAATGGAGAAAATATGGCACAACAGTGACATTACCAAGAACTGGCCGTCCCTCCAAAATGGGAGGCTACCAAGAGGCCTACAGCAACATTAAAGGAGCTGCAGGAATATCTGGCAAGTACTGGCTGTGTGGTACACGTGACAACAATTTCCCATATTCTTCATATGTCTGGGCTATGGGGTAGAGTGGCAAGACGAAAGCCTTTTCCTACGAAGAAAAACATCCAAGCCAGGCTACATTTTGCAAAAACACATCTGAAGTCTCCCAAAAGCATGTAGGAAAAGGTGTTATGGTTTGATAAAACCAAGGTTGAACATTTTGACCATAATTCCAAAAGATATGTTTGGAGCAAAAACAACACTGCACGTCACCAAAAGAACATCATACCCACAGTGAAGCATGGTGGTGGCAGCATCATGCTTTGGGGCTGTTTTTCTTCAGCTGGAACTGGGGCCCTAGTTAAGCTAGAGGGAATTATGAACAGTTCTGAATACCAGTCAATATTGGCACAAAACCGTCATGTGCCATGCTGATAGACTCAAAAAAAACTGAGTGCTGTAATAAAATCAAAAGGTGCTGCAACAAAGTATTAGTTTAGGGGTGTGCACACTTATGCAACCATATTATTTTATTTTTATATTTTTTCTTCCCTCTACCTAAAAGATTTCAGTTTGTTTTTCAATTGAGTGGTACAGTTTATAGGTCACATTAAAGGTGGAAAAAGTTCTGAAATGATTTATCTTTGTCTCATTTTTTTACATCACAGAAACCTGATATTTCAACAGGGGTGTGTAGACTTTTTATATCACTGTAGCTGTGGGTTTCCAAACAGAATTTCCGCACAGATTTCCATGTTACTTGCGGATTTTGATGCGTTTTTGTTTCAATCTCATCCATTCTATTGCAAAGGGTAAAATCCACACAATTGACATGCTGCAGATCTCAAAATTAGCAAACCAGGTAAATTTCTGTGTGTAAAATATATGCAAAGTGTACATAAGATTTTTCACGTTTCATTCAGTTTGCTAGTACTGAATTATGCTGCAGTTTTACCACACAAAACTTTGTGTGGAAAAAACGCATCTAATCCGCAATGTATGCAGGTAGTCTAAGTTTGGATTCACACATGGGTTTTTTCCGAGGTTTTTTTTTTTTTGTCTGGTGATTTTTACCATGTTTTTTAGGCTAAAACTACCTGCTCCAGATGATGCATGGAACTCTATGGAAATATTAAACACAGGGCAAACAGGCATTTTTGTGTAGTGGTATTTGTTACCCTTGAGGTTCATATTTAGGTTCAATGGTGATTTTTTTTTTTTATCGCAAAATGCTCTGGGTCTGTCATTTTTCCCTCATTGCCTGGCATTTTTCTCCCATAGAGCACCCTTGTTTTTTGCAGCTTCAAAAAAACAAATATGCAAAATGTGTCTGTATTTTTTAATGGTACACAAAGTGACTTTACAGGGGGCACATCATTTTCTATAAAAAAAAAAACACTAGGCACACAAAAAAAATGGCATTAAAAAGGACAGGTGCTAATTGCTACAAAAACTGTGTCCAAAAAGGTATGAAAATATTACTTTAAAATATACAGAGTAAAATCCATGTAAACCCTAAGTTCAGAATTTCTAAAATTGCATGTGGATGGCACTGTTATGGGGGATCTGTGGATGACACTGTTATCAAGGGGATCTGTGGATGACACTGTTATGGAGGGGATCTGTGGATGACACTGTTATGGAGGGGATCTATGGATGACACTGTTATGGAGGGGATCTGTGGATGGCACTGTTATGGACGGGATCTGTGGATGACACTGTTATGGAGAGGATCTGTGGATGACACTGTTATGGAGGGGATCTGTGGATGGCACTGCTATGAAGGATCTGTGGATGGCACTGTTATTGGGAATCTGTGGATGGCACTGTTATGGGCAATCTGTGGATGGCACTGTTATGGGCGATCTGTGGATGGCATTGTTATGGGGAGGATCTGTGGTTGGCACTGTTATGAAGGATCTGTGGTTGGCACTTTTATGGGGATCTGTGGATGGCACTGTTATGGGGGATGTGTACTATGACACATAGGGCCATGAAGGGGGCCTGCATAAGATGCTATATGTGTGAATGACACACATATAGCATATTATGCTGGCCCCTCTCATTGCCCTATGTGTCACAGCATTACTTTATTAATGTCCCCTCATGTATCCTAAACCGCGCACATAACTGTCTTTGTATGCAAAGTCTTTCTTTTCTGCTTAAACAATGGCTCTCCTATTGAAACTCCTATTGATATTGAAAATCACCAGCCTCTGTACTCAGCCTCCTACCTGACACACAGCCCTGAACAGCCGGATGACAGCTCTGCAGTCCAATGGCGTTGCTAGGGCTGGTGTCACCCGGTGCAGTAGAAAATGGTGTCACCCCCCCGAAGCAATAATTTTTTAGCCATATATGGGGCTATGGTGGTGCTACTGCCATAGGGGCCATCTGTTAGCTCAGCAGACCCCCCCAGCAGTCAGAGCCTGGTCTCGGGAGGGGCACTTCCAGATTATTTTCTGTCCGCCGCCACAAAACAATGGTGCTTATAGAACAGACTACACAGTGTAGCGGTATACTGTACATTGTGTGGCACAATGTAGCGGTATACTGTACATTGTGGGGCACAGTGTAGGCTATATGTGTATAACAAACATATTTCATATGAAAACTTACAGTTACTTGGCTTGGCCCTTGGGGATCTCGGACACCACTTCAACACTTGGCTGGGGGCTCGGTGGAGCTGATGTTGTGTTTTATCCTAATGAGAAAGATTTCATAATAAGGATTTGGAGAAGGGGCAGAAGGATAGCATAGCAAGGAAAGGCTGGTGCTGCTACTAGGGGGTCATACCATGGGGGAGTAATAAAGCCCACCATAATGCCCCCCCAGTAGAAATAATTCTCCTTATAATGTGACAGTTCAAAAAATACCCCCTTGTAATGCCCCCAGTTGAGCTAATGTCCCCATAGTGCCCCCATAATGTCCCAGTATAAAATACCCCTATATAGTGCCCCCAGTAAATTCCCCCATAGTGCTCTTCTCCCCCCTTCCTGCTAGAGTCCCCCATAATGTACCAGTATAAAATTCCCCATATATAGTGCCTCAGTAGATGCCATCAGTGTCCGGCCTCTAATAGGCTGCCGGCCTAGTGTCCCCCATAATGCCCCACAATAATGTGCCAGTAAGCGTCCCCATAGATGCCCCCCAGTATCAAGTGCCTCTCTCCTTCCCACCCCCTATGTGCCAGTATCATAGTGCCAAACCCCCTATGTGCCAGTATCAAGTGCCAACCCCCCATGTGACAGTATCAAGTGCCTCTCTTCTCCCCCCATGTGCCAGTATCATAGTGCCATCTCCCCCCCACAAAAGTGCCAGTATCAAGTGCCTCTCCCCCCCATGTGCCAGTATCAAGTGCCTCTCTCCCCCCCATGTGCCAGTATCATAGTGTCAAACCCCCTCCCCCCATGTGCCAGTAACAGGTGCCAACCCCCCTCCCCCCACGTGCCAGTATCAAGTGCCTCCCGCTCCCCCTATGGCAGTAACAGTCGGGTATTAAAAAAAAAATACTTATACTTACCTCCATGTCAGCGATGTGATGCAGCCTCCTCTTGTGTCCCGCCCTGTATGTTCATATATGGAGTTAGTGCTTGTGTATTCTAATTTAGCCTGTATTTCAGAAAAGTTTCTGCTGGGATTTGAATCCACGACCGTCTGTATCAGAGGCAAAGCACTTACCCACACAGCCACAGCTGCATTGCCAATGACTGAAAACATATGAGACTTCTACTGTTATAGCTGGCTAAGTGTACATCTATACAGGGAGTGCAGAATTATTAGGCAAGTTGTATTTTTGAGGATTAATTTTATTATTGAACAACAGCCATGTTCTCAATGAACCCAAAAAACTCATTAATATCAAAGCTGAATATTTTTGGAAGTAGTTTTTAGTTTGTTTTTAGTTTTAGCTATTTTAGGGGGATATCTGTGTGTGCAGGTGACTATTACTGTGCATAATTATTAGGCAACTTAACAAAAAACAAATATATACCCATTTCAATTATTTATTTTTACCAGTGAAACCAATATAACACCTCAACATTCACAAATATACATTTCTGACATTCAAAAACAAAACAAAAACAAATCAGTGACCAATATAGCCACCTTTCTTTGCAAGGACACTCAAAAGCCTGCCATCCATGGATTCTGTCAGTGTTTTGATCTGTTCACCATCAACATTGCGTGCAGCAGCAACCACAGCCTCCCAGACACTGTTCAGAGAGGTGTACTGTTTTCCCTCCTTGTAAATCTCACATTTGATGATGGACCACAGGTTCTCAATGGGGTTCAGATCAGGTGAACAAGGAGGCCATGTCATTAGATTTTCTTCTTTTATACCCTTTCTTGCCAGCCACGCTGTGGAGTACTTGGACGCGTGTGATGGAGCATTGTCCTGCATGAAAATCATGTTTTTCTTGAAGGATGCAGACTTCTTCCTGTACCACTGCTTGAAGAAGGTGTCTTCCAGAAACTGGCAGTAGGACTGGGAGTTAAGCTTGACTCCATCCTCAACCCGAAAGGGCCCCACAAGCTCATCTTTGATGATACCAGCCCAAACCAGTACTCCACCTCCACCTTGCTGGCGCATGAGTCGGACTGGAGCTCTCTGCCCTTTACCAATCCAGCCACGGGCCCATCCATCTGGCCCATCAAGACTCACTCTCATTTCATCAGTCCATAAAACCTTAGAAAAATCAGTCTTGAGATATTTCTTGGCCCAGTCTTGACGTTTCAGCTTGTGTGTCTTGTTCAGTGGTGGTAGTCTTTCAGCCTTTCTTACCTTGGCCATGTCTCTGAGTATTGCACACCTTGTGCTTTTGGGCACTACAGTGATGTTGCAGCTCTGAAATATGGCCAAACTGGTGGCAAGTGTCATCTTGGCAGCTGCACGCTTGACTTTTCTCAGTTCATGGGCAGTTATTTTGCGCCTTGGTTTTTCCACACGCTTCTTGCGACCCTGTTGACTATTTTGAATGAAACGCTTGATTGTTCGATGATCACGCTTCAGAAGCTTTGCAATTTTAAGAGTGCTGCATCCCTCTGCAAGATATCTCACTATTTTTGACTTTTCTGAGCCTGTCAAGTCCTTCTTTTGACCCATTTTGCCAAAGGAAAGGAAGTTGCCTAATAATTATGCACACCTAATATAGGGTGTTGATGTCATTAGACCACACCCCTTCTCATTACAGAGATGCACATCACCTAATATGCTTAATTGGTAGTAGGCTTTCGAGCCCATACAGCTTGGAGTAAGACAACATGCATAAAGAGGATGATGTGGTCAAAATACTCATTTGCCTAATAATTCTGCACTCCCTGTACACATGACAGCTGCCCTAACACACCCATCACTGCTATATCTCTATATGACAGCTGTCTCAGCACACTCAGCTCTGCTATATCTCTATATATGATGTACACTTAGCCAGCTATAACAGTAGAAATCTCATATTATTTCAGTCAGTGGCAATGCAGCTCTGGCTGTGTGTGTAAGTGCTTTGCCTTTGATACAGAAGGTCATGGGTTCAAATCCCAGACACATCCTCTCCTGAGGATAGCAATACAGATGACTATTTTTTCCATTTCATCCACCATGACGGCCCACATTGAGATTGACCCTTGACCTCTGTAGGGGCAGGAACACATAGAGAGTTTAAGAACCCCCCACCCCTCCACCTCCTCAGTGCTTTCCTGCCCCTACAGGGGCCAACACGTGGAGAGTTCCTCCTTCATGGAGGATGAAATAGCCTTATCTTTCTTACAGGTTCTCCAGCTGGCCTCCCGCGGCAGGGGCTAAGGCTGGCCAGCTAGGAGCATCGAGGACCCTCGTCTTGGCTTATGCCGAGGCCTGTGGTCCTCCCCATACCTTCAGACTTTCTTCCCTCCTTGTGGAAGCAGTTGAGGGTGCCGGCTTCTCGACACGCGCTGCGCTCGGCGTCCTTTCCTTCTGGAGGACCGAGCTCTGGCGTCCGGCAGGGGGAGCAGGTGCGATGCATGGAGCGTCTCTAAGGGCGGGCCGGGCGACGCACACCTCTCTTAGTAGGCTGGTGCGGCGCAGGCCTACGCCGTCATGCAAGGTGCGGCTAGATGACGTCAGACGCCGGGATTTTTAAAAAAGAGAAGACCGCGGTTCCTTTCGGCCCCTCGCCTGCTACACCGCGATGTCTGAGACACCTGCTCCCCGCCAGGAAGGTCCTGATCCTTCTGCCTCCAGTACCGTGAGTCCCCTTCTGGGGGGTGTATATTTCAGTGTTTTAAGCCTGAATTACTAATGCTGGGATATCTGGTTGCTTCCTCCTGCAGGGCAGCAAGGAGTTAAAATCCAAACCAAAGCCCTTAAAATGCTGTGCTTGTTCCAAGCATCTCCCTGAAAATTATAAAAAGAGACTATGCAAACCTTGCACTTCGGAGATTTGGAAAGAGGAGCAACCAGATATACTCTCGGAGATGAAGTCTTTTATTTCAGACGAGATTAAGTCTTCTTTAGCCTCCTTATCTACCCCTTCCAGCAACCCCATCCCTTCTAAGAAACGCAAAGTATCCATTATTTATTCTTCTGAGGGCGAAGAGGTTGAAGTGGCCTCTGCCTCGTCCAGACAATTTCCTAATGAGGAACCCTTGTCGGACGGAGAAATTCTAGAAGAGGATAAAAGATACTTTTTTTCCGCTAATGAAATGGAGGAGCTGCTCCGAGCAGTCAGGTCCACTATGGGCATCGAAGATACTCCTAAACCCCGTACGGTTCAGGATGAAATGTTTGGGGGTCTTAGATCTAGGTCTTCTATTGTTTTCCCCATCAATGAAAATATAAAAGAAATGATATTGGAGGAATGGTCAGATCCAGAAAAGAGACTTGGCGTTCCTAAAAAATGTAGGAATAGGCTCTGCTTTGACCCGTCTGAAAGCAAAATATATAGCCAGACGCCTAAGGTCGATTTGCAAGTGACCAAGGTTGTAAAAAAGACCGCCCTACCCTTTGAGGATTCCTCTCAGCTAGGCGATCCTATGGATAGAAAGGCAGATGGCCTCCTAAAGAAATCCTGGGAGGCGGCTATGTTTGGGGTAAAAACTAATATTTCCGCTACATCCGTTGCCAGAGCAATGTATATATGGCTTGGAGAACTGGACGAACATCTGAAAAACAAGACTCCAAGAGAAGAGATCAGGGAATCTCTCCCCCTTCTCCGCTCCGCCACAGCATTTTTGGCCGATGCGTCTGCAGAGTCCATCAGGTTTTCCGCCAAGGATGCTGCCCTTTCTAATGCTGCCCGTCGGGCTTTATGGATGAAGGCCTGGTCTGGAGACAAGGCATCCAAGGCCAAGCTTTGTTCTATCCCCTTTGTCTTCGGCCCCACTCTGGATAAGATCCTAGAGGGAGCAGCAGACAAGAAGAAGGGTTTTCCAGAAGACAAGGAACCGAAAAAGAAGCCCTTTCGTCAGTACCAACCCCAGCAGAGATCCTATAGGGGGAAAGGGAAGTCTGGCCGATGGAGTTATCCAAAAGGGGGGAGAGGAAGAGGCTTCATCCTCAATCCCCAGAATAGGCAATCTAAACAGCAATGACGCCAGGGTAGGGGGGCGACTGATGGGTTTTCTATCCTCCTGGAGTCAGGTAACCTCAAATCCCTGGGTGCTAAATATAATCTCCCAGGGTTACAGGATAGAATTCACATCAGTCCCCCCAAGAAGATACTGCATCACACCTCAGAGCAGATCAGATCTTCCGAAAATCTGGCAGGGCGTCCAGGACCTCTTAGAGCTAGGGGTAATTCGAAAGGTTCCTATCCCAGAGGAAAGGAGAGGATTCTATTCCAGTCTTTTTTTAGTAAAAAAACCAGACCAATCCTTTCGCACGATAATAAACTTAAAACCCCTAAACAGGTCTATCTTATACAGGAGGTTCAGGATGGAGACCATCCCATCCACAATCCCTCTGATTCCAAGAGGAGCATTCATGTCGTCAATCGATCTAAAGGACGCTTACTACCATGTCCCCATCCATCATCTTTCCCAAAAATATCTAAGATTCGCTCTAAGAGGACCAGACAGGTCTATCCATCACTTCCAATATGTCGCCCTCCCTTTCGGTATCTCCTCGGCCCCCAGGGTCTTCACAAAGATCGTAGTAGAGATGGTGGCCTGCCTTCGTCAGGAAGGAATCACAATCATTCCTTATCTCGACGACTTTTTAATTCTGGGCAAGACAGAATCCGAGAACCTTCTGGCGACCCAAAGATTCTCGGAACTCTTAAAGAACCTCGGATGGATTATAAATATAAAAAAATCCACCCTAACCCCGTCCATGAGAATAAAGTTCCTGGGTGTGGAGTTAGATTCGTCTTGCTGATGACCTTCCTCCCTCAGGACAAAGCTACTGCACTGACAGAGAAAGTCAGAACATTCCAGAGGGCTCGCAACTGCTCCATCAGAAAGGCCATGAGTCTCCTGGGAAGCCTAACCGCCTGCATTCCTTCGGTGGCATGGTGCCAAAGCCACACAAGAATAATCCAAAATTGGATCCTAACTATTTGGGACGGAAGACAAGTAAGTCTAGACAGGGTCTTTCGGATCCCTCAGTCTGTAAAAACAGACTTGGATTGGTGGAAGGTAAAAAGAAGACTGCTAGGAGGCCTTCAGTGGCGGAACCATCCCGTCATTCAAGTAATCACGGACGCAAGCCTCGGAGGCTGGGGAGCAAAGATAGGAGATCATCTTCTACAGGGTACCTGGCCCGCCGAGATAAGAGACAGATCCTCCAACTACCGAGAACTATACGCAGTCCTGGAAGCATTATTAAAAGGAGAGTGTCTTCTAAAAGGGCGACATCTAAGAATAATGTCAGACAATACCACAACGGTGGCTTATCTGCGTCACCAAGGGGGGACAAGATCTCGACCTCTTGGCGAGATAGCAAAAAGAATTTTCTCCTGGGCAGAAGTGAACAGTTTATCTCTGTCCGCCATCCACCTAAGGGGCTGCGAGAACACAGTAGCAGACTTTCTGAGCAGAGAGATAGTAGATCCAGGAGAATGGTCTCTGAACAGGATTATCTTCCAAAAGATCTCGGAAAGATGGGGCTGTCCAGAGGTAGACTTATTCGCCTCCAGAAAAAATGCACAGGTAAACTGTTTTTGCTCCCTAAACCCTGGAGACAATCCATGGGCAATCGATGCTCTATCAATACAATGGAATTGGAGACTAGCCTACGCCTTTCCCCCAATACCACTACTACCTCGGGTCGTCCAGAAGCTCCTGGAGGAACCGACTACTCTCATCCTGATAGCCCCTCTATGGCCAAAGAGAAGTTGGTTCTCCACTCTAAGACAGCTATCGCTGGAAGATCCGTGGGAGATTCCCTTCCAGAGGGACATTCTAGTCCAGGGCCCTCTTCTTCATCCAGACCCAGGCATATTCAGACTGTCAGCCTGGATCCTGAGAGCGAGACACTAAGAAGCAGAGGACTTTCGGAAAGGGTGATACGTACTCTGAGGGCAAGTAGAAAAAAGGTGACCTCATCCATCTACCTTAAGATCTGGAAGAAATACTGTTCCTGGTTAGGAGTTGAGCGCCCAGACACCACCTCTCCTCCCATCAACAGAATTTTGGACTTTCTACAGTGCGGCCTTGAGCTAGGCCTTAGACCTAGTACTTTGAAGGTCCAAATTTCTGCCCTCAGCTCCTTCTATGACTGCAGCCTGGCCAACCACAGATGGATCAGGAGGTTCTTCAGAGCGGTTTCAAGATTGAGACCCTCCCTGAGATCCAGAACTCTGACTTGGGATCTTAACACCGTACTAGAGGGCTTAACAAAACCTCCATTTGTACCTTTGTCGGAGATCTCTTTAAAACACCTCTCCCTTAAGACTGCCTTTCTGATCGCTATCACCTCAGCCAGACGCATTGGAGAGATCCAGGCTTTGTCGTGTAGAGAGCCCTACCTCCAAATTAACAAGGATCACATCCGTCTAACTCTCGACCCAGGTTTTCTCCCTAAAGTAGTCTCTCCTTTCCATCTAGAGCAGGAGATCTTCCTACCCTCTATCCCTAGGTCCGAACATTCAGAGTCTAGTGATAGGTTACATCTCCTGGATGTTAGGGACATAGTTATCCGTTACCTGGATTCTACCAGAGATTTCAGGGTGGATGACAATCTTCTTATTCAGTTTTCAGGGAAAAATAAAGGAAAGAAGTTAGCCAGGTCTTCCATAGCCAGATGGATCAAATCCACTATTGAATGCTGCTACAAGATCCAGAACAAACCCAGTCCTGGTAATGTTAAAGCCCATTCTACTAGGGCCACTGCCTCTTCTTGGGCCGAGAAAGGAGGGGTCTCGCTGGACCAGATCTGTAAAGCCGCAACCTGGTCTAGCACTAATACTTTTGTAAGACACTATCGTCTTAATCTTCCGGACGCGAATGATGCTCTTTTCGGCCGGAAGGTTCTACAGGCGATATCCCCACCCATTTAGTTATCTGATATGTCTCAATGTGGGCCGTCATGGTGGATGAAATGGAAAAACCGCAATTAGACTTACCGGTAATTCCGTTTCCTTGAATCCACCATGACGGCCCATACTATTCCCCTTCCCTAAAAAAATAAATAAAAAATATACAAAAAATATATAATTAAAAAAAAAAAAAAAAAAAGGGGGATTTTTTGGATTTATGTTGCATATACATACAGGAGTTTAAGGGTATGGATCAATATCCTTTTACTTTTGTTCCACCTTTTCGGGTAATTGTAAAGCACTGAGGAGGTGGAGGGTTCTTAAACTCTCTATGTGTTCCTGCCCCTACAGAGGTCAAGGGTCAATCTCAATGTGTGCCGTCATGGTGGATTCAAGGAAACGGAATTACCGGTAAGTCTAATTGCGGTTTTTCAGTCAGTGGCAATGCAGCTCTTATGGCTGTGTGGGTAAGTGCTTTTCCTTTGATACAGAAGGTCATGGATGGCAATACAGATGACTATGCCTGGGATTCGTAAATGAGAAGTGTGCAAGTTGCCGGCCAGCCCTTCTGGTGTCACCCGGTGCGGGCCGCACCCCCTTGCAACGCCACTGCTCTGCACAGGCAGCAGAATACTGCACCAGCCAAGGAGCCTCCTCGCTGCCGGCCGTGCGGTAGGCCAGTCCGGCCCTGGGTACAAGTGACTTGTCAAGGGCATCTGTAACGCCCCAGAGCGGCATTACCACCTTTGTCTGGCCCCCACTATCTTCAATGGTGTTTTAGTTCAATCTAGCTAGTGTAGGTCAGCTCCAGCCTACTCCCCTTGGGGAGAGTTTGAGGTCCAGCTTGTCCCCTGCTGGGGAAGGAAGCAGGCATTGCCCTGTCTGGACAGGCCCTGCCTGTGAGTTCTAATGGTTGCATGTCCCCTCCTGGGCTTGCATTGCCTAAAACCAAGCTAATCGAGCTTGAAGTCAGGAAGAAAGATTCCATTAAATAAAGACAGATAAAGACAAAGATACAATGCAAGATAAAGACAGAGTCAGACTACAGAAAGCTACGTTGCAGCCTAAAGCAGAAAAGGAAAAGTACCTATTTAATCCATCCAACATAGCAGGCTGAGATAGTACCGATATAGCATTGCTGAGAGTGTTTGCCTGCCAAAAGTTAAGCCAGTACCGCTTGCTTAATAAAAAAGAACCCTCATTCTATTCCAACCACTGGGTGGTTCTTGCGCCGTGGGATATTCATTTTCTCTATTGAAAAAGTTAAGCCAAAACCTGCCGATGACCAAGATAAATTTGGAAGATTATTCCTTGATGCAAGTTTATGCCAAGTAAAGCTGTGTTCGATGTTAGTAAAGTCTGGACTCCATTATTCCTTCACCATCCAAGTTAATCACCCCTTGTATCACTGCTTCAGACGACCACGTCTGGGATCCAAGGATATCTAGGTAGGAGCACCGTCACAAGTGCAAAAGCCACACATGAGGGAGACTTTGGGCAGCCCTTGCACCACTCTGGAAGTCCTACATCTGGGTACTAACACCACTATACTTAAAGGGGACTCCATGTCCTCATTGCTTTAATGCAACTGGCGTCACGACAACTTGCTCTATCAGAGGGACATATATCATAAAAACCTCTTAAAGGGTAAGGGATACCCCAGATGCTGGGAGGGAAACCAAAGGATTTCCCAGTCCGTTGCACATCCTTCACAGATGACACTAAGCTTTCTTGCTATCAAGCAGATTTCCAAAACATGATAAAGGGTAAATGCCAGCACTATAGACCTTAGAACTTCTGTCTGCTGTCCAAGTGACAGTGTCCAAGTGAATTCTCTCTTCACCTGTACTTAGGAAGAGAAGACCAGCCTGGAAAGACATGCTTCCAGAAGTCCTGAATCCAATGCAGTACAACATCACAGAGGTTATGTCCAGTGTGGCCCCAGCAACAGCCGCCTCTCTGGTGGCGTTTATCTTTTTGCTTATACTTATTTGGAATTACAAGGAGACATCTTCAATTCCAGGTAAGAGGAGTTAATTTTTATTTCATCTGACTTTCCATGGGGAGCCTTTGCATTACTGCCCACACCGGAATAAGTCATTTTTTTTAATGAAACTGCTATAACTATATCACCTCATGCAGAAGTTGTAGTACTCTGTACTGTGGCTACTGAATGTACAGAGCGCAGGTAGACAAGTGATGCAGTCAATGAAGAGGCAGATGAGCTTGCACAAGCTCACAGTCAATAGCATGGGGCATCATCCGGCTATTGTGAATCCACAAAACCCCTGTCCAAATGAAATAAGTATCTATCTATCTATCTGTCTGTCTGTCTGTCTATCCATCTATATATTTCTATTTACAGTGCCTTGAAATTGTATTTATAGCCCTTGAACTTTTCCACATTTATCACGTTACACACTACAAATTTAAATTTTATTGGGATTTTATGTGATAGATCAACACAAAGTAGCAAGTATATATGAAGTAAAAAGAAAATGATACAAGTGTGGTTTGCATTTGTCCCCTTGTACCATGATACCCCTAAATAAAATCCTTCTGAAGTCACCAAATTAGTAAATAGAACCCACCCGTGTGTAATTTATTCTCAGTATAACTACAGCTGTTCTGTGAAGGCCTCAGAGGTTTGTTAGTGAACATTATTGAGAAAGATGAGATCTGCACACCTCTCATTGTGGGTGCTCATAGAGGACCATAGTCAATCCACGTACATAAGGAGATCTATGGCACACCAAAATTATTTTCAAGTGATGCTTTAATTCATAGTGTACATATTACAACCGAAACGTTAGGACTTTGCATGGCCTTTAAAGTCTGTTGTAAATTCTGGATAAAAAGCATGTACAAAATGATTTGAATATGTACACTATGAATTAAAGCATCACTTGAAAATAATTTTGCTGTGCCATAGATCTCCTTATATATGTTAGTTAACATTAGTGATCAAACAGCATCATGAAAACCAAGGAACACACCAGACAGGTCAGAGATAAAGTTGTTCAGAAGTGTAAAGCAGGGTTAGGATATAAAAAATATCCCAACCTCTGAACTTCTCACAGAGGAAACATTGCGTGCAGTGGTTTTTGTCCAGCCGAATCCTGGCATACAGTACTGTCCGAGTTTAGCTGAATCTCCACCGGACCCCATCATAGTCAATAGGGTCGGCAGGCATTCCAGGAACATCTTGCAATGCCGACAGGGAGTTATAGTTATGACCCTGCTTTTATCTATCTATCTATCTATCTATCTATCTATCTATCTATCTATCGCATATCTATATATCTATCTGTCTCATATCTATCTATCTATCACTGTACCTCAGTGTTAAATAAGTAACATGTAGCTGAGCAAAGCTTGTCATTTGGCATACAAAATATTAGGTCATATGGATGCCATAATGATAGATCACTGTTTCTATGAGCCAGAGCCGTGTCTCTCTGGTAGACCCATCCATTATGTAATGGACGATTCATCGGAATGGGGCTTGCAGAAAAATCTCATTTAGATGTATAGAGCTGATTTTCTGATTTAAAAAAAATATCTGTAATAAAATTTGCCACATGTGAAGGAACCCGAATACTGTATTTCCACTGCACAAAATCTGAAAATGCAAGTGTGACCCATGTATCTGATTTATAGCCCAGTAATGAATGCTTCTCCCTAACTAAAAGAAAAAGCCCAGCATAGTTAAATGGGCCAGTTCAGCAAATGGCTTATATATATATATATATATATATATATATATATATATTATAAAGAAGGATGTATATATGTATGTTTGTTCCGTGATCACTCAAAAACGCAACCATCGATTTCAACTAAACTTGGTATACACATCCCTTGCTACCTGGAAAGAAATCTTGTGGGGGTCTCAGCTCTCTAGGACTTACCGTTCCTGAGATATTCCCCAAAAATGACCTGCATTAGCCAATACAAGCCTGCAAGTCTTTCTCTTCATATCCCAACCGAAACACACTGTCACATGTCCCTTATAAGCCAATAGAAGCTCGCAGGCCCTTAGTCTCAACATACACACAGTTTTACAGTAGGTTTCCATAACAACCCAGCCATTTTTCTAAACTGCTATAGGTCAGCTTTAGGCTAGGTCTACACGACGACATGTGTCGCATGACAATAAGTCGCACGACACATAGGGCACAACTACACTGCTACATGTGTCGCGTGACAATTTTTACAATGATAGTCTATGATGTTGCACTGCGACACGTGACATGCTGCGACTGCGACGCAACAGTCACAGAAAAATCCATCTTGGATGGATTTTTTTTGCAATTGTCGTGTCACAGTCAAAGCATGTCACATGTCGCAGTGCAACACCATAGCCTAACATTATAAAAATTGTTGAAACAAAATGTTGCGTGACACATGTCGTCATGTAGCCTTAGAATTAAAGGGGCAGGGCACTGTGGAGGTCACTTTTAAAGAGGCAAGCACTTTGACTGTCGCTGTTAAAGAGACGGGCACTGTAGATGCTACTGTTAAGGGGGTAAGCCGCTGTGGAGGTCACTGTTAAAGGGGCAGACACTGTGGAGGTCACTGTTAAAGAGGCGGGCACTGTGGATGTTACTGTTAAGGGGCAGGCTGCTGTGGAGGTCACTGCTAAAGAGGCGTTCACTGTGCATGTTATTGTTAAGGGGGTAAGCCGCTGTGGGGGTCGCTGTTAAAGGGGCAGACACTGTGGAAGTCACTGTTAAGGGGCCACAATTAAAGGCAAAACTACTGTGGAGGTCACTGTTAAGGCAGCAGGGTACTGTGAGGTCACTGTTAAGGCAGCGGGGTACTGTGGAGGTCACTGTTAAGGCAGCGGGGATACTGTGGAGGTCACTGTTAAGGGGGAGGGCACCTGAGGAGGTCACTGTCAAGGGAGTGGGGTGCTGTGGAGGTCACTGTTAAAGGGGCAGGCTGCTGCAAAGTTAAGGGGATGGACTGCTGTGAAGGTCCCATTTTAAAGTGGTGGGGCACTGTGGGGGGGTCAGTGTTAAGGGGTGGGGGACTGTGGAGTTCACTGTTAAAGGGGACGGGGTGCTGAAGAGGTCACTGTTATGGGGGATACTGTCAATATCTTTTAACGACACACAAACACTAAATGAAATAGTTGAAATATACCTGTGCGAAGCCGGGTCCTTCTGCTAGTCATGTAAATAAAGTTAATACAAAGCACTTCTAATACACTGACCATATCCAGGGACTATGACCCCCCTGCAATCCAGTACCGGTGGCCATGCTTGCACATTATAGAAAATGTGCTTTTTCCTATAGTGTGCAAGAAACAGTAACTGCTCGTGGATTGCAGGGTGGTCATAACCCCTGGAAATGAGCAGTGTATAGTGTGATGGAAAAATGAATCAAGCCAGCAAAGGAAGCAATATGGACAATCACAATACATTAGTAAGTGCCTTGTATTAAAAGGGTTTTCCAACATTTTACCAGTGATGACCAATTCTCAGGATAGGTCATCAGTATCTTATTGGTGGGGGTCCAACACCTAGGACCCCCACCGATCAGCTGTTTGCGAAGGCACTGGCGCGCCCGTAAGCACCCCAATTTCAAATCAGGATACACTTTCCAGCACCACCTAGAGATAATGTCAGAAAAAATCAAACGGGTATTTGGGAAGAGACGACGTAGATCGGTCATAGTCTTTTTCATCTTATAGGCTAAATCCATAGTCTCGCCACACCCAATATCATTTCTGCATAAATGGATAATAATAATGTCAGGGTTAGGAAAAACATCATGCAAATGTAAAACCAGATCAATCAAACCTGCCCAACGGAGACCACGGACTCCGGCCCAGAAAACCTAGATGACCTGCAAAGGTAATGATAAATTCACGCCATAATAGCGCTCTTCAGCCCCTCTATGTGCCCAATGGATATAAAAGTGGCCCAGAATCCAGACAGCTTGACCTGTAAAAACGAATGAGAAAATTAAACAATCAATAAGTGTGGCCCAACATAAAGTCGATATCTATTTGATGACCACCTACCAATTCGTCTAATAACGGATTCATGCAGACCAGCCTGTGCGGCTGCAGTTACTGCACCAATCTGAAATAAATGAGACGAGAAAAATTTGGCACCAAGCCCCAATTTAGTCAAGCACTTCGCTAAAACAGCCCTGAACTGAAACTGAGACAAAGGGGACATATACCCGTGTACCGGAAAAAGAGAATCATTACCGTAGGACCTGATAGCTGAATATTGTAAAAATGCCGTAACAGGGCAAATAGTCTTATCAGACACTGCACCAATAAGCACATAACAACCTACTCCCGCCTGGTCCGTCTTAGACTTCTAAATAAAAATTGATAAAACAGACCCGTGCACACTAATGGGCCGCAGGGCCAAGCCAGAATGAGAGCGTTTAGAACGTGGCAACAATTCGCCAATACGCAAAGCACTAAAATATAATAAAACAAAAGCAGTAGAAAATAGCTATGCCTCAAAGGAAGAAAAACAAACCAGATAGGTAACTTTACATAATCTCACCAATAACTCAGGAGATACGGGACAATGACCATTAGGCAAATGACCAATAGATTTGTAACCTTTCAAAAGCTGCCTGATTAAGAAATACTCAGAATTGGACTTAGACCCGAAAATTCTTAGAAAAAACGAAAAACCAGCTAAAATACTACAAACAGAACTATAAGCCAACTTTTGTTCAAACAGCTCCAAACAAAAAGCCAACGCCAATAATTCATTAACTATCACAGGAGAAACTGGCAAACCAGAGGCAAAATGATACCAGTGCAGCCAAGCCGATACATAGCTCTTCCATTTTGCTGTAGCCACAGAACGACTCTACAAATCCAACACTAGGACCAAATTAGTCCCCAAAGGTGCTCCGGACAAGGAGTCCCAAAAACATCGGCCGACGGCTCCAAAAACCGAAACTGGTCCATCTGAAAATGTGACAAAGAATCGGCAATCTTGTTATCAATACCCGGGATATGCGCAGTCTTAAGCCAAATATTCAACTTCAAACAAATCAAAACTAAATGACGTAAAATGTAATCACCAAAGGACATTTAGATGACAAGCAATTAACAGCAAACATTACGCCCTTATTATCCGTGTGCAAATGGATACGCTTTTCTCAAAAATTCTGACCCCAAAGCACTAATGCCACCACAACTAGAAACAATTCTAACAAAACCAATTTAGACAATACAGCATTCGCAACCCAAGATTCATGCCATGCAGCTGCGCACCAGTGACCACCTACCAATTCGTCTAATAACTGGATTCATGCAGACCAGCCTGTGCGGCTGCATTTGCTTCATCAGTCCAAAATAAATGAGACGAAAACATTTTTTGCACCAAGCCCCAATTCAGTCAAGCACTTCGCTAAAACAGCCCTGAACTGAAACTGAGACAAAGGGGACATATCCCCGTGTACCAGAAAAAAAGGAATCATTACCGCAGGGCCTGATAGCTGAATATTGTAAAACTGGATATAGAACTGACTGCATGGAGTTTGTATGTTCTCCCTGTCTTTGTGTGGGTTTCCTCCGGATACTCCGGTTTCCTCCCACACCCCAAAGACATACCGATAGGGAACTTAGATTGTGAGCCCCATTGGGGACAGTTGGATGCTAATGTCCGTAAAGCGCTGCGGAATATAGTAGCGCTATATAAGTGCATAAAATAAAAATAAATAAATACAGCGTAAACTTTTCCCCGATGTCTGCTTGGTATCTTTGATGCTTACAGCTGCCTATTATTACAAGTAGTAATATAATGCTATACAGGGCCGGTGCAAGGATTTTTGCCGCCCCCCTTCCCCTTTATCAGATGATCTGCCCATATCATGACATTACATATACCCGTACTTATTAAATGGTAAAACACTCGGTAACACTGACATGGAAAAGGATCTAGGAATTTTAATAAACAGCAAACTAAGCTGCAAAACCCAGTGTCCGGCAGCTGCTGCCAAGGCCAATAAGATAATGGGTTGCATTAGAACGGGCATAGATGCCCGTGATGAGAACATAGTCCTACCACTTTACAAATCGCTAGTCAGACCACACATGGAATACTGTGTACAGTTCTGGGCTCCAGTGAACAAAGCAGACATAGCAGAGCTGGAGAGGGTCTAGAGGAGGGCAACTAAAGTAATAACTGGAAAGGGGCAACTACAGTACCCTGAAAGATTATCAAAATTAGGGTTATTCACTTTAGAAAAAAGACGACTGAGAGGAGATCTAATTAATATGTATAAATATATCAGGGGTCAGTAAAGAGATCTATCCCATCATCTATTTATCCCCAGGACTGTGACTGTGACGAGGGGACATCCTCTGCGTCTAGAGGAAAGAAGGTTTGTACACAAACATAGAAAAGGATTCTTTACGGTAAGAGCAGTGAGACTATGGAACTCTCTGCCTGAGGAGGTGGTGATGGTGAGTTCACTAAAAGAGTTCAAGAGGGGCCTGGATGTTTTTCTGGAGCGTAATAATATTACAGGCTATAGCTACTAGAGAGCGGTCGTTGATCCAGGGAGTTATTCTGATTGGAGTCTGGAAGGAATTTTTATTCCCCTAAAGTGAGGAAAATTGGCTTCTACCTCACAGGTTTTTTTTGCCTTCCTCTGGATCAACTTGCAGGATGACAGGCCGAACTGGATGGACAAATGTATTTTTTCGGCCTTATGTACTATGTTACTATGTTACATATGTTCCAGCCCTTTCTCAGCATTTAAATTAAAAGAACTGCTATGTTTCCCTTAGGGTTAATCAAGCTTCTTGTAGCCGTCTCCCCGACAGCCGCTAGAGGTGCTTCCGCGATTCTCACTGTGAAAATTACAGTGGGAAGACGCGGAACATAGTTTTGAATGCGTGCGCATGCGCATTCACAGCTGAGAGGAGGATCGGAGAGAAGAGTTCCCAGTGCCGGCGCTGGAGAAAGGTAAGTGGCTGAAGGGGTTTTAATCTCTTCATCCCAGTGGGAGGGGGACACGAGGGTGCCCCACTCCTAACAACTATATAGTGCCAGGAAAATGAGTTTGTTTTCCTGGCACTATAGTGCTCCTTTAACACCAGTACTGCACAGTGTCTGTTCTCTGCAGGAACAGGCTATAGACACCAGTACCACTACATTAAACTGTACTGGTACTGGGACTATAGTGTCCTTTTAGGCTCCTTCACACGTCCGCAATTTCATTCTGCATTTTGCGGAACGGAATTGTGGACCCATTCATTCCTATGGGGCAGCACGATGTGCTGCCCGGACACAGAATTGCGGATCCGCACTTCCGGGTCCACACTTCTGTTCCGCAAAAAAATAGAACATGTCCTATTTTTGTCCACAATTGCGGACAAGAACAGGCATATTCTATTAGTGCCGGCAATGTGCAGTCCGCAAAATGCGGAACGCACATTGTCGCTTTCCGTGTTTTGCGGATCCGCGGCTCCGTGTATCCGCAAAACACATTGTCTACGTGTGAATGGAGCCTTAATGTGAGGTAAATTAGTTTCCAATGTAGTATGAATAACTAAACTATTAAATAATACACATATTGCATTGTCTACTTACCACCAGGACAATAAGATGATCTGGTCTCTGGCTGCAGTCTGGCTCTTGGTCTGGCTCTGCGGACTCCCTTGTCACTCTCTTCTCCCCCCCCCCCTCCCTTGTCACTCTCTTCTCCCCCCCCCTCCCTTGTCACTCTCTTCCCCCCCCCCTCCCTTGTCACTCTCTCTCCCCCCCCCCCTTGTCACTCTCTTCTCCCCCCCTCCCTTGTCACTTTCTTCTAGCCCCCCCTCCCTTGTCACTTTCTTCCCCCCCCTCCCTTGTCACTCTCTCCCCCCCCCCTCCCTTGTCACTCTCTTCTCCCCCCCTCCCTTGTCACTCTCTTCTCCCCCCTCCCTTGTCACTCTCTTCTCCCCCCCCTCCCTTGTCACTCTCTTCTACCCCCCCTTGTCACTCTCTTCTCCCCCCTCCCTTGTCACTCTCTTCTCCCCCCTCCCTTGTCACTCTCTTCTCCCCCCTCCCTTGTCACGCTCTTCTTTTTTAACCGCACGGGGCTGGCACCCCCTGCTAAATTGCGCCCTAGGCGGCTGCCTAGGTCGCCTTACAGGTGGCGCCGGCCCTGATGCTATACCAGGCACATAAAACACTTGCAGCAAAGTGGATTCAGTCGCTTCCTCCAGTTATAGCAGAGTTTACTGCTCGGTTGAATGTAGTGATTCGATTAGAAAGGGGGGTATATGTCAAATGAAATTGCCTTTCAAAATTTGAGAGTATTTGGGGTCTCTGAATAGACAGATCTGGAGTATATAGTTCTTGGCTGGCTCTTTATAGAGGCATACCGGTAGTACGCATTATGGGATAACATTGCTCAATGTGTTAGGTGAGTGGAATGCTGCCGCTGCCCCTAGGGGGTGCCACTGCCTGTGTTTTCACATTAACTGACAAAGAAATGTATGCTATTCTAACCTGCTGCTATCTATGTACGGGTTATATTGGCTAAAGACTGTTATGTTTTCTGTCTCGGGGGAGGGGGAGGGATTTATTGTTGTTGTGGGATTGCACTCACAGTTTATTCTTTGACTAATTATGATTGAGTTGTCTACACAATGTCTTTTTGAATCCGAATGACTTGTATCTTGTGATCTGAAGTGCACTTGTTTTGCACTTTTTATAAAAAAAAAAAAAATCTTTTAATCAATAAAAATTATCTGATAAAAAAATATATAAAACTGCCATAACAGGGCAAATAGTCTTATCAGACACTGCACCAATAAGCACATAACAACCTACTCCCGCCTTGTCCGTCTTAGACTTCTAAATAAAAATTTATAAAACAGAACCGTGCACACTAATGGGCCGCAGGGCCAAGCCAGAATGAGAGCGTTTAGAACGTGGCAACAATTCGCCAATACGCAAAGCACCAAAATATGATAAAACAAAAGCAGTAAAAAATAGCGATGCCTCAAAGGAAGAAAAACAAACCAGATAGGTAACTTTACATAATTTCACCAATAACTCGTGAGATACGGGACAATGACCATCAGGCAAATGACCAATAGATTTGTAACCTTTCAAAAGCTGCCTGATTAAGAAATACTCAGAAATGGACTTAGACCCGAAAACTCTTTGAAAAAATGAAAACCCAGCAAAAATCCGACAAACAGAACTATAAGCCAACTTTTGTTTAAACAGCTCCAAATAACCAGAGGCAAAATTATACCAGTTCAGCCAAGCCAATACATAGCTCTTCCATTTTACTGTAGCCACAGAACAACTCTACAAATCCAACACTAGGACCAAATTAGTCCCCAAAGGTGCTCTGGACAAGAAGTCCCAAAAACATCCGCCGGCGGCAGCAAAAACCGAAACTTGTCCATCTGAAAATGTGAGAAAGAATCAGCAATCTTGTTATCAATACCCGGGATAAGTACAGCCTTAGGCCTCATGCACATGACCTTATCTTTTTTTTTGTGGTCCGCAAACCGCGGATCTGAAAAAAACGGAAGCTGCCTGTGTGCCTTCCGCAATTTGTGGAACAGAACGGGTGGCACATTGTAGAAATGCCTATTCTTGTCCGCAAAACGGACAAGAATAGGACATGCTATTTTTTTTTGCGGGGCCACGGAAAGGAGCAAAGGATGTGCTGTCCGCATCTTTTTGCGGCCCCAATGAAGTGAATGGGTCCGCACCTGAGCCACAAAAACTGCGGCTCGGATGCGGACCCGAAAAATGGTCATGTGCATTAGGCCTTAAGCCAAATATTCAACTTCAAGCAAATCAAAACTAAATGACGTATAAGTTTAATCACCAAAGGACATTTAGATGACACGCTTTTCTCTAAAATTCTGACCCCAAAGCACTAATGCCACCACAACTGGAAACAATTCTAACAAAACCAAATTAGACAATACAGCATTCGCAACCCAAGATTCATGCCATGCAGCTGCGCACCAGTGACCATCCCAAAAAGCACCAAAACCAGAAGTACCGACAGAATCCGTAAATAGATTCAGTTGTACCACATCAATAAAATCATCTTGCCACAAAGACCTACCATTAAAATCCTGCAAAAAACTCAACCAAACGAAAAGGTCGTCTTTGACATCCTTGCATAAAGACACATGTAAACAAGGATTGTGCAATCCCGCCATATGGCCAGATAGCTGTCTGCAAAAAAAATCACCCCATAGGGATGATTCTGAAACAAAATTCTAAAAAAAAACGATTGAACTTCTCTAACAGTAACACTATGAAGCAATAAAAAATTCCTAATTAATAAAACTGCTTTTACAATTTTATCTTCCAGTAAACGAAACTCCCCAACACATGAATCAATAACTATCCCTAAATATTCAACACAGCTAGCAGATAACACTGTCTTCTCAGAAGCCCAGGGAACACCAAACTCTGAACAAACACAAGAAAATCCTGACAAACTGATGAGTCAGCTGGGCCAACAAATAAAAAATCATCCAGACATTATGTATGGCATTCATTTTTTTTTGCGGATCCGTTGTAATAATGCCTATTCTTGTCCGCAAATTAGAAAAAAATAGGACATGCACAATTTTTTGGGCGGGGCAACGGAACATACATACTGATGCGGACAGCACATGGTTTTTTGCAGACCCATTGAAATGAATGGGTCCGCATCCTATCCGCAAAAAAACCGGAACCGACACGGAAACTAACAACGTTCGTGTGCATGAGGCCTTAGCCATTAGGCCCCCTTACTAAATGATTTAACAACCGAAACTGCCATATCAAATGTGGAATAACAAACACGCGACAGGGATTTATCAATCTGATCATTCAAAGATTCACCAAACGGATAAGACAAATGGTGAATAATCCGAAAAGAGTTAGGCTGGGTTCACACGGGCGTGACGGATTGGCTCAGGATGCGTTCAGGATGCGTTCAGTGAAACTCGCACTATTTTTCAAGCAAGTTCGGTCAGTTTTGTCTGCAATTGCGTTTAGTTGTTCAGTTTTTTTTTATGCGTTTTTCATGCGTGTGATAAAAAACTGAAGGTTTACAAACAACATCTCTTAGCAACCATCAGTGAAAAACGCATCGCACCCGCACTTGCTTGCGGATACAATGCGTTTTTCACGCAGCCCAATTCACTTCTATGGGGCCTGTCCTACGTTACAAATGCAGAATATAGAACATCCTGCGATTTTAAAGCATTGCAGAAGTGATGCGTGAAAAAAAACTCTCATGTGCACAGCCCCATTGAAATGAATGTGCCGGATTCAGTGCGGGTGCAATACGTTCACCTACCGCATTGCACCCGCGCGGAAATCTCGCCCGTGTGAACCCAGCCTTAGGCCCCTTTCACACGAGCGAGTTTTCCGCGCGGGTGCAATGCGTGACGTGAACGCATAGCACCCGCACTAAATCCTGACCCATTCATTTCAATGGGTCTGTGTACATGAGCGTTGTTTTTCGCACATCAGTTCTGCATTGCGTGAAAATCGCAGCATGTTCTATATTCTGCGTTTTTCACGCAGCCCTGGCCCCATAGAAGTGGGGCTGAGTGAAAAACGCATTGCATCCGCAAGCAAGTGCGGGTGCGATGCGTTTTTCACTGATGGTTGCTAAGAGATGTTGTTTGTAAACCTTCAATTTTTTATCACGCGCGTGAAAAACGCATCAAAACGCATTGCACCCGCGCGGAAAAAACTATACAACTGAACGCAATCGCAGACAAAACCGACTGAAGTTACTTGCAAAATAGTGAGAGTTTCACTGAACGCACCCTGAACGCATCCGGCCCCAATCCGCAACGCCCGTGTGAAACCAGCCTTAGGCTCCTTCTTTGGTACTACCCCCAGTGGAGATAAACGAAAATCCTCAAATGGCGGCACCAAAAAAGGGCCAGAAATCCTGCCAGCATCAATTTCTTTCTGTATTTTAGCTTTAACCACTTCCAGGAAGCGCTGCACCGACGGTAAATTACTCACCATCGTACAGCCCTGTCCCGAAAATGAAGGCAGTAGTAAGCTGTCTGAAAAACCAGCCATCAACAAATCCGCTATCTGGCGATTTGGAAACCTGTTTAACCAAGGCAGCATTTTCACTAAGCTTACTGGAGTCCAAGCTTTTGGAAAGAAATTTCTTCACCGTCGGTTGTGATGGCAAATTCACCTTCCTAAAACATCTTGAAAGAGGGTGACTCCCCGCTGCAAAAGGGCACATTCATGCTTATACTTACAACTCGCAGGCCATTTGCTCTGCGACTCATTGTAAGGAAAGCAAAGACCACATTTCAACAAATCCCCAGCAGGGGAAGGCTTCTGGGTTAACACCGTTGATTTTTGAGGAACCAAAAGATTTAGCCAAAGGCCAACATCCTTTGTACCCCAATTCAACTGAGGATAAACCGCCAATTTCTGCCTGAAATTCTCATCATACTGAAACCAACGAAAGCCACCAAAGCTTCTGTAAGCCTCCAGTACATTGTCTACGTGCTGAAACAGACCCGAACACTTCTCAGGATGTTTCTCACCAACCACGCTGGGAAAAATACAAAATGCCTGAAGCCAATTATTAAAATAACAAGGAACAGGACGGAGCCTATCCTCTTCAGATCTCTCTTCCCTGCGATCCAGTTATGAAACAAATTCCTTGGACCCAGACAAGAGAGATAAAATATCTACATATTCTGAATTCCATATTTTTTCCATAACTGAAGCAGAAAGATGAAAACCAAGAGGAGAGATAGGACAGGGAAGAGCGGTGGCTTCGGCATGGCAGTGTGAGGACGTGTATGAGGAGAGCTCCGTGGCTAGATTCAGGAGATCCAGCAAAGACCGCTTCCCTACTTGCCTCTCCTGGCCATGACTAGAGGGAGGCGATCGAGGAGTCAGCCTGCGGTTCCCCCTGAGCAGTCCATCGGCCGCTTCCTCCGTTCCAGCCAGCAGGGAGGTGGTGATTCGCCCACAATGGCCGCCGCTCCTTCGTCTCTGCGTCCAGCAGCGCCGCCGTTCTCTCCGGCGCCAGCTTTAGAGACCGCCCGGCCACAAGATCGGCACCTGGGGGAAGAAGGAACTTACCGTGCGGTTACTGCAGTGAGTAGCCGGGACGCCTGCCTTAGTCCTCCATGGCACGCTGCACCATCCCAGTCGGATCCCGCAAGTACCGCCGTCCAGGCCCGATCGGGGCCTACTGAATCGGAGGGCCTGCGCACCGCTACGGCTTCTCCCTATGTGGTAAGCCGACATTCTGCCGAATCTAGGCAGCCCCTGGACAGGGCCCCAGATCATTTGCTGTCCCCTGTTACTGCCTCCAAGGAGAGCCCTGCGGTGGACAAGACGCCGCCCTTGATGGCCGCTATCCCCACTCCAGGCCTCACTCCAGGCCGCATGGGCCCGGTCCCGGCTACCCAGTCCCTCAGCCAAAGCGTGCCGGCCATCTTCTCTACGCTGACGCAGCAACCGGAGGAGCCCCAGGGGTCCCCTTTACCCCCACCCTCCATTGATCGCACGCTGACAGAACTCTGGGAAATGATAAGGGCACTACCCACTAAATCGGACCTGGAGGCGCAGGTTGCCCGTATTGAGAACAAACATGCCCAGGCCCTGCAAGCTGTCCGAGACGACGTCCACCATCTGGATGACCGCTTATCCTCGCTAGAGCACCGCTACGCAGTTACCGCTTCCGTGGTTCATTCCCACTCGGAGTCACTATCTGCACATACCCTCCAAATGCAAGATTTCTCACTACACCTCGACGACGTGGAAAATAGAGGTCGCCGAAATAATCTTAAGCTTCGCAACATCCCGGAGTTCGTTCCTAATGACCAACTACATCCTGTTGTGGTCGGCATTTTTAATTCAATCTTGGACAATTCTCCTCAGACCAAAATTGAGCTGGACAAAGTCCATAGGACTGCAGGACCCAGAAATCGTGATGTAGACAGACCACGTGACGTCATATGCCGGGTCCATTTTTATACAGTCAAAGAGCGTATCCTGCGCAAGGCCTGGGAAAAGAAGGAGATTTTCTTTGAGGATATACCGATCTCCGTCCTACCTGATGTATCACGTCTGACCTTATCTATGAGAAGAATGGTCAGGCCCCTGTTGGAGGCAATCAAGGACGCAGGAGCGTCCTATCGCTGGGGACACCCATTCCATATTATTGTCAGATACCCTAACGGCCAATCCATGCAGGTTCGTTCTCTGGCTGACCTCCCGGAACTGTTCAGATTCCTCGATGTCCGCCCTTTCACGGTTCCTGACTGGACACTGCCTCCGTCCTTGCAAGGCTTGCGCCAGGAACTGGACTTACCGCAAAGAGCATCATCTACATCCCCGAGACGGTTGTCTCCTGGCCGTTCCAGCTCTCTCCGGGGCCGCCTTTCTGGACCACAATACCAGACTCCGCGGCGCCTTCCTCCATCTCCTCGTTGATCCACCGGGGTATCCCCAACTGCTGAGACTGTCCGTCTGCATTACTCCGGGTGGCCCAGCCGAGCTGTCCTTGGCGTCCCTTCATTCTTCTTGGACTTATGTGGTCTCGAGATAGTCTCCGCACCTCCTCTTCCATTTTTGTCTTATCCTTGTGATGACTCCCGTCCCTTTATCTTATGTGTCTCTGCTCCTACCACTACCCTCCTCTACTCCACTCAGTTAAAGTATCATTACCTCAGGGGAAGGGGTCTTTGGTAGCTTATTCTGTCCTGGTTTTCTTTTCTGGTCACGGATTGCTCTCCGCGTGACAAGTGTTCTTTTTCCTTCATAGGCGCCAGCTGTTCCTCTCCCCCCACTAGGGCACTGTGAGTTCTTGCTCTGTGAGTGTTAACAGACAGGTTACTCGCAGTTACTTCCACCTTGATAGGTTTTTGTCCCTCGGCTGAGGGCTAGATTTCCTCCTTCTCTCCGTCCCGGTGTTCCTACCCCCCTCCCTCTCCTCTCCCTTACCCCCGCTGTCAGCATTCCTTGCTCTCACTGAGTAGTTCTGTTTGTCTCTGGTCTCTGTCGCGTAGTATTGCACCATGTCTGATGTTTTGTTGGTCTCCCTTAATGTACAGGGGTTGAATCTGCCTGAGAAGAGGTCGTCCCTTCTGCGTCTCCTCTGGAAGAAACGCGCGCATGTGGCGTTCGTCCAGGAAACTCATTTTCGTTCGTCTTCCACTCCGAAGCTCTCGGACAGGCGCTTTCCACATGTCTACCATAGCACTGATCCTGATACCAAGACGAAAGGTGTTTCCATTCTCATCTCCAACGCTATCTCATGGGACCTGATTGACTCTCGCACTGATGGAGCAGGCAGGTACCTATTTGTAAAGGGTAACTTAGCGGGTTCTAAAGTTACATTGGCATCAGTTTACGCCCCCAACAATGGTCAGGTGGGATTTTTAGCTAGAACCCTCAGGGCCTTGGAGGATTTCACGGAGGGTCTACTAATTCTCGGTGGGGATTTTAACATTGTCCTGAATCCTCGCTTGGACTCCTCCAAGGGCCAGGTTTCCTTCCCTCTCTCTGCTATTACCAGACTTAAGGAGCTCTTATTTTCCCACCAACTTGCTGATACCTGGCGTATCATTCATTCAACGGCCCGTGACTACACATTCTTTTCGCATCCCCACAACTCTTACTCTAGACTGGATTATTTCTTCCTGAACCATGCTAGACTGGACCTTCTCTCTAAAGCAGAGATTGACCCTATCACATTCTCGGACCACGCCCTGGTCTCCATATCCCTTTCCCTCCCGGCCCACCAATCCAGAGCCTGGCACTGGCAGTTAAATGATTCACTTCTTCAGGATCTCCAAGTCACTTCGGAAGTCCAGAGAGACCTAACTGAGTATTTTGCGACTAATGTATCTCCCGAGAGCGACCCTCTTACCATATGGGAGGCCCATAAATGTTATATCAGAGGCTCCTTTATTAAGCTAGGGTCTCGTTTGAAGAAGGAAAGGGCAGCAAAGATAGCTACTCTCCTAGCGCGCATACACGCGATAGAACAGCAGCATAAACAGTCACTGGACTTGCAGCTGGGAGCGGAGCTGACCCAGCTGAGGGACCAGGTTCACTCTTTATGCCTTTCAAAAGCCAAAGCGATCTTAATTAAGTGCCATAGACATTTCTATGAACATGGTAACAAACCAGGTAGAACCCTTGCACGGGCGTTACAAAAGACCAGGCTACGCTCCTTTGTCCCCCAGGTATCTCTCCCCTCCGGTAGAAGGACCTCTCTCCCGAAGGAAATAGCAGAAGCGTTCAGATCCTACTACCACACCCTGTACAATCTTGACGACTCTCATCAATCCGTTAGCCCTGAATCCAGACCCTCAGTGAGAACTTATCTTGAATCTGCAGGCTTGCCATCTATGCCCCCAGAAGCGGTTGTCTGAGTTACAGGCAGCTATCAAGGGCTCCCAGGCAGGGAAGGCCCCGGGTCCTGACGGACTTACGCTTTCCTACTATAAACAGTTTAAGGACATTTTGCCTGCTCATTTTATAGCTGCCTTTAACTCACTGGATAGGGCCCGCACACTTCCAAATGACACCCTAAGGGCGCATATCACGGTAGTCCCTAAGGAAGGGAAGGACCCCTCATGCTGCCAGAGCTACCGTCCCATCTCCCTGATCAATGTGGATCTGAAATTGTTTTCTAAAATACTCGCCACTCGCCTGCTACCTCATTTACAGAAATTGATCCACTTAGACCAAACAGGTTTTTTACCTCTAAGAGAAGCCCGTGATAGTACCACGAGAGCAATTAACATGATCTACCGTGCCGTTACTTCCAAGACTCCAACTTTATTCCTTTCTACCGACGCCGAGAAGGCGCTCGATAGGGTCAATTGGGAATTTATGTTCGAAACCCTACGCCTTGTGGGAATGGGGGACAAAATGATGGCTCGCATTACTAATCTTTACTCCAACCCCTCGGCGGTGGTTAAGGTGAATGGTCAGTTCTCCATGCCCCTGTCCATTCGTAATGGTACAAGGCAGGGCTGCCCCCTATCCCCCTTGATATTCGTGATTTGTCTAGAGCCGCTTCTGTGTCACATAAGGGGGAACCCCGATATTTCAGGGCTACGGATTCATGAGACTTCGCACAAGGTTGCAGCTTACGCTGATGATCTTCTGTTCTTTCTTACCAATCCCAGGGTTACCCTTCCAAACCTTTTTCAGGAGCTAAAAATATACGCTCACCTTTCGAACTTTAAAATTAATTATCAAAAATCGGAGACCTTAAACATAACCCTTCCCCCCTCCATGGTTCAATCTATTTCAGAGAACTTTCCATTTAAATGGGCTCGCTCGTCCCTGAAATATCTGGGGATTTTTCTGACCCCCACACTCGCGGAACTCTACCAGGCCAACTATCCACCTCTTCTTCGAACAATAAAAGCAGATTTGGACAGGTGGCATACTGGTACGTTCTCCTGGTTTGGAAGGATATCCATTTTCAAAATGAATATACTGCCAAAGATTCTATTTTTCTTCCAAGCCCTACCGATTCACATCCCCAGACTCTTCTTCCACACTCTCTTGAAAATGCTGACCCACTTTATATGGGCAGGCAAACCGTCCAGAATAGCCAGGTCAATACTTTTTCGTCCTAAGCTGGAGGGTGGTCTAGGGCTCCCTGACTTCCTTTCATATCATAGGGCATCGCATCTTCTTAGGATAGTTGATTGGTGTCGACACCAGGCATATAAACAATGGGTCTCAGTTGAGCAGTCCTTCCTGTCTGCTCCATTGTCAGCCATTCCTTGGTTGTCCATCCAGGTCCCGTTGGAGGCTCGCCTACACCCAACAATTGGCCCCTCCTTGAAAGCCTTAGCCAGCATTCAGAATCGCCCGGGTATCTCTCCTTCCCCCTCTCCTATGTTCCCTATTTTGGGAAACCCACAATTCCCCCCAGGGTTAGAGCGCGGTCCTTTCAAAGAGCTAGTGAACTGCAACAAATTCAGGGCCCACCATCTGATTACCTCGGATCAATGGCTCACCCCACAACAGATCTCTGAGACAGTGGGACTTCCTACACTTAACCCCTGGCAGTCTAGACAACTCATGCACTTCCTGTCTACACTTCCTCCTGCGTCTACATACGTCCGAGCTAAGACAGATTTTGAGGCCCTCTGTGAGCAATCTGGAGTGACTAGACGTACCCTTTCCCGCACATATAGTTTGCTAATATCCCCACCGGACCAAGCTCCCCCCAATTTTGTCTCCCAATGGGAAACTGACTTAGAAATAACTCTTTCATCAGAACAGCGGTTGAGATTATACACATGCATTCACAAATCATCTATGGCCAGCAATATTCAGGAGGCGGGCTTCAAACTCATGTCACGTTGGTACAGGGTCCCAACTAGACTCAACTCCATTTTCCCATCTGCCTCGCCCATGTGCTGGCGTTGTGGCTCTGAGAGGGGTACATTATTACATGTATTCTGGTCTTGTCCCCTTCTCTCGGCTTTCTGGGATTCTGTGTGGGGGATCACATCGAAGTTTTCTACATACACTCTCCCGAAGACGCCGGCCTTTTTCCTGCTCCATCAGTGCGAGATTCCTCTGGCATCCTACAACAAATCTGTGGTAAGACATTTGGTAAACGCGGCGAGAGCTTGCATCCCATGCCTATGGAGGCAGTCTTCTGCTCCCTCCATATCAATGTGGATCAGTAGAGTCCAGGAGATTATGAGAATGGAGGATCTCACTTCTTCTCTGAGACACACTGAGAAAAGATTCTCCAAAACGTGGAGTCATTGGTTGATCTTTTATGATTCGGCTGATTGTAAGGCGCTACTGGCACCTGAGTGAGAGTCAAGGTTTGCGAATGCTGTCCCCCCCTTTCCTTTACCCCTCCTCCCCTTTCTTCCTCTTCCCTTCCCTGTCTCCCCCTCTCCGTGTCTACATTATGTTTGTATTCAGGTTGCATATTACTGTTCCACAGTCGGTGGTGGTTCTCCCGAGTAGGGTTCTATTATTTTAAGACCTGTCGATTGTCATTTATTTTGCCTTTGCTTTGTTACTGAGATGTACTCACCATCAGTCTCATTGCTGGTCATGCTTTGAGGTTTTTATTTTACCTATGCTTTGATGCTGAGATGTATCCCGCATCAGTCTCATTGCTTGTTATGCTTTGCTCTATTGAAAATTGAAAAATTTAAATAAAGAATTTACAAAAAAAAAAAAGGACAGGGAAGAACTTCTTTCAAACAACTCTCAGACAAACCTTTAGACCTGTCAATCACGGGCAAACACTGCGGAACTGATAACGGCTACACAATGCTGCCCTCCTCACCGTCCCCACCCCCCCTCCTGCGGCCAGCCTCTCCATCACTGCTGTACGCCTGCCCAGGGTAAATAAATAATCGTGAGTACCAATAGCAACCCTCGGTTTGTTAACTGACCCCCGTGACCTCACATTCGCTCACCCTGAAGGACTGGCGTACTGCATATTTTGGTGTCACAAACAGGATGCAAATATTTCTACGCCATAGGTGGAATCTGAACTGTGTGCCATAATTGCCTACTAAGTACTAAATGCCCTATCTGTTTATTTGAAAATTTTTGGGCCAAAGAACTGTGAAAAATTGCAGTGTGAAACTGTGCATTGTGGACTGTTTGCCGAGCCACCGCTTGCTGTCAGTGAATTGACGGCATTATGCTGTAAGATGGCCGCCTAAGCTGACTGGAATATTTGCTGCGCCATCGCTGTATTTTGTTGGCAGGAAGAATTTGGCGCCTTCTACTGAGAGAGCGGGAAGGACTGTATTTTCGCGCCACGCTTTTGCATCTGATTTGCATATATGCCAATATGGACTCCGCCTCCCCCATGTTGGAGTACCTAGGGGGCGGCCTCCTGGAGCAGTGGGAGGTCTTGTGCGAAGTACTGCGTGCCGCCCTGTTCTGTGCAGTAGAGGGATCGGGCATGTCGCAGAGTGGAGATTCTCCTGCCGGAATGGCATCACCTGCGGACAAGACCCTGGAGCCTGAAATGATCGGAGAGGGAGCAGAACCACCCGCCTATACTCCTGGACCGGAGAGGCCACCTTGCTCCCCACCGCGGTCGCAGCCCGAGCCGTGCCCTGGCTCGCGGGGTGGATTTGTTAAGCCTTTTGCGCAATGGCCCCTGCTGATGGCCGAGTTACGCGCCGCTGCGATACACAAGACTACCGCCAAGAAGGTCTACTTTGAGGAGCTTGCGAAGACGGTATACGAGCACCATGCAAATGCCCAGCCCCGTCTGGAGAGAAGGATGGGAGTAGTTGTAACTTTCTATTAAGGCCGAGGTTTCGGGTTTATCAAGGACTTCTCCACCCGCCGAGACCTTTATGTAAATCGGAGGTCTGTGAAGCGCAGCTACTTACCCGAATATTTGCACATTTGCATATTTACCCCGCCGAGGGCCTGAGGGGTCCTTATGCAACGGCAATAACCAGTCCCAAGTTGGAACCGGGGGATTGGGAAGAGCCTGAGGAGCCCACCAGTCCAGAATGCGAGCCAGAAATTCCGGCAGAGCCTGCTCGCAATACCTACCTAAGAGAGGGGTTCGTTCACAGGCAACATCTTTTGGCAGCATACGGTGTTGGAAAAATGGGTGAGTCCCTATCCCTCACCTGAATTGCAGAGAAAAGAAGCAAGTGGAGATAGAAAACATGCACAAGTTCCATGAAGCCCTTGACGTCCTGCGCCGAGGAAAAAGTCGTGACTCATCACCTGTACCTGCTGCAACAGCATCGGATCCCTGCAGCGGAGCATCACACGAGACTCTGGAGGAACAGATCGCCAGGCTAGAAATCCACCTTGATGGCCTGTGTCAAATTGCTGCATCCAGAGTGGCACCAATACCACCTGACGATAGCGAGTCGTCCATGAACTCTGTTGTCCCCATGCCTGTAGTGAAAGATCCCATCGCCACCAGTTCGGCGACCACCATGACTGCGCTAGCAGAAAAACTGTGTTATGTCAGGAGTCGGGTCCGTCGTACAGGACAGACGACACCCAAACCTGTGGAGCCTCCTGCATCAATAACCCTGAGACTTGCGGAGCCTGTACAATTGACAGGCTCATTTGCATTTCAGTTACCTGACAATACTATTTTGTGGGCCCAGCCAAGTGTTAATCCACGTCCCAAGCCAAGACTCAGAGCGGAACTAGGTTGCACCACTTCTGATGATCAGGACGAACTGGACACGCACCTGTGAGTAGGCCTGCTAGGCCATGATTGCTGAGGGACCCTTATAGTGAATCAAATTGTTTCAGGACAGGAGTCCTATGTTTTGGCACAATGAGCTGCTGCCAGTTTTTCCACGGCCCAGTGGTGGTTGTAAGGCCACTGAGAATTCCAATTGCTCTTCTGCCATGCTGTGTTCCAGGACTTCCTGCCTGCTTTAAGTGCCATTCCAAGTTGTGCCTGCTGTTTTGCACCTTTACCCTTTTAACCCCCTTTTCAGGTTGAGTAGGGGATATTACAGCACCACTTTTATCTACCAGGACTTACCAGGAGAAAATATCCCTGAGGTGTAGAGTTCTGTGCTGTGACTTTTATGTGCAATATTACAAACCGGATTCCCAAAAAGTTGGGACACTAAACAAATTGTGAATAAAAACTGAATGCAATGATGTGGAGATGGCAAATGTCAATATTTTATTTGTAATAGAACGTAGATGACAGATCAAACGTTTAATCCGAGTAAATGTATCATTTTAAAGGAAAAATACGTTGATTCAAATTTTCACAGTGTCAACAAATCCCAAAAAAGTTGGGACAAGTAGCAATAAGAGGCTGGAAAAAGTAAATGTGAGCATAACGAAGAGCTGGAAGACCAATTAACACTAATTAGGTCAATTGGCAACATGATTGGGTAAAAAAGGAGCTTCTTAGAGTGGCAGTGTCTCTCAGAAGCCAAGATGGGTAGAGGATCACCAATTCCCACAATGTTGCGCAGAAAGATAGTGGAGCAATATCAGAAAGGTGTTACCCAGCGAAATATTGCATAGACTTTGCATTTATCATCATCAACTGTGCATAAAATCATCCGAAGATTCAGAGAATCTGGAACAATCTCTGTGCGCAAGGGTCAAGGCCGTAAAACCATACTGGATGCCCGTGATCTCCGGCCCCTTAAACGACACTGCACCACAAACAGGAATGCAGAATGGGCTCAGGAATACTTCCAGAAACCATTGTCAGTGAACACAATCCACCGTGCCATCCGCCGTTGCCAGCTGAAACTCTACAGTGAAAAGAAGAAGCCATTTCTAAGCAAGATCCACAAGCTCAGGCGTTTTCACTGGGACAGGGATCATTTAAAATTGAGTGTGGCAAAATGGAAGACTGTTCTGTGGTCAGACGAGTCACGATTCAAAGTTCTTTTTGGAAATCTGGGACGCCATGTCATCCGGACCAAAGAGGACAAGGACAACCCAAGTTGTTATCAACGCTCAGTTCAGAAGCCTGCATCTCTGATGGTATGGGATTGCATGAGTGCGTGTGGCATGGGCAGCTTGCATGTCTGGAAAGGCACCATTAATGCAGAAAAATATATTCAGGTTCTAGAACAACATATGCTCCCATCCAGACGTCATCTCTTTCAGGGAAGACCCTGCATTTTTCAACAAGATAATGCCAGACCACATTCTGCATCAATCACAACATCATGGCTGCGTAAGAGAAGGATCCGGGTACTGAAATGGCCAGTCTGCAGTCCAGATCTTTCACCTATAGAGAACATTTGGCGCATCATAAAGAGGAAGGTGCAAGAAAGAAGGCCCAAGACGATTGAACAGTTAGAGGCCTGTATTAGACAAGAATGGGAGAGCGTTCCTATTTCTAAACTTGAGAAACTGGTCTCCTCGGTCCCCAGACGTCTGTTGAGTGTTGTAAGAAGAAGGGGAGATGCCACACAGTGGTGAAAATGGCCTTGTCCCAACTTTTTGGGGATTTGTTGACACCATGAAATTCTGATTCAACATATTTTTCCCTTAAAATGGTACATTTTCTCAGTTTAAACTTTTGTTCCGTGATTTATGTTCTATTCTGAATAAAATATTAGAAGTTGGCACCTCCACATCATTGCATTCAGTTTTTATTCACGATTTGTATAGTGTCCCAACTTTTTTGGAATCCGGTTTGTAATTCAAGAACTGTGCCCAGAGATGACCCCAATGCATGTGGGTCTCTGAGATGCTGTTTTATGGGACTATTGTATTTTATTATTATGGACTATCCTGGTTATTCCTGATACGCTGTGCCAGGTCAGCGCCCCTATTCAATGTACCATCCTACGTAGAGCAGTGTTTCCCAACCAGTGTGCCTCCAGCTGTTGCAAAACTACACCTCCCAGCATGCCTGCACAGCCAAAGGCTGTCCGGGCATGCTGGGAGGTGTCGTTTTGCAACAGCTGGAGGCACGCTGGTTGGGAAATGCTGGCGTAGAGAATGACGCCCCTTTTCACCGCACTTGTTCCTTTGCCAGCAGAGCTGCCTGATATTAATTTTATTGCAAAAGTAGTGGTTGTCGTATATGCCTGCTTTGCATTTTTTTGGTCTTTTAGGTCACAGTTTCCAGCTGGGCGGGGCCCCTGTGTTGCGCCGAGGATGGGCAACCTCAAAGCAGTGGGGTATGTAGTGTCCCACTACGTAAAGGTGGGCACTACTCAAGGGTCAATTGGGTCACGTTGTTCCCCACCTCTTGCGGAACATGATCATGGTGTTTTGTATTGCATTATAATGTATATTGTCATGTTATTTCCTGTGTACCAGGCCTGTTAGGGGTGTAGTTCCTCCTTTTAAGCTGTAGAGGGAGCGAGGGAACCCCCTAGTATATATAGACAGGTCCAGTCCAGGGAGAGGCAGTGTGTGGTTAGAAGCCAGTGTTGACTTTAGCCAGGCTGTAGCTGAAGTTCAGCTTCTAACATGCTTCTAGATAGCCCAGGTTCCTAGCTTGCATCCAGGAGAAGAAGTTTCCTCCTGAAGTATCCTGCATCTTGCTAAGTACAGAGCAGAGCTAATCTTATCCAGCCAAGTAGAGAGCTGAAGGGCAGAGGGTTATTTACAGCAAGTGGATTTATACCAGAGGAAGGTTTCCCTACCCAAGGATAAAGCCAGCTATTAGGCATACGGGCCTTGGAGAAAGCCAGATAGGAGCTGCAGAAAGTACAGCCTGATCTGTGAGTTTGATTCCCTCTGAGTTGCCTTGCTAGGATTTTTACCTGCCATATATGTCAAGCCTGCCTGTTACTAAAACATTCTCTGTATGGAACTGTTTGGAGAACTGTACATAGTTGAACTGTTCATTAAAGAGGAATTCTAGTTCACTACAACCGTGTGTACCTCCATTATTCCTCCAACAAACCGGTGTGCCACCGTTACCGGCACTGGTGTCACAAACTATAAGGAATCTTGCCACCCGCACACTAAACCTACAACACCCAGGGCACCTCACCTACCACCAGGCCTGGTCCCTATACCCAGAGAGTGCCCCAGAGGATCTTTGTGCCAGCCTCTCCATCACTGCTGTACGCCTGCCCAGGGTATATTAAAAATCGTGAGTACCAATAGCAACCCTCGGTTTATTAACTGACCCCTGTGACCTCACATTCGCTCACCCTGAAGGACTGGCATACTACACAAGCCTAACATAACTGTCTCACTGATTTAAATACAAACTATGAACTATTTTTCTGCACTCAGACTTGAAATCTACATCACAAAAAAAAAAATACCGGGGGAGATTTATCATATCTGGTATAAAGCTGGTTTAGAGCTAGCTTAGTTGCCCATAGCAACCAATCAGATTCCACCTTTCATTTTCCAAAGTAGATTGGTTGCCATGGGCAACTAAACCAGCTTTTCATTACAACAGTTTTGATAAATCTCTTCCATTGAATTATTGCTGTGGTTTCCAAGCAGAAACCGCTTCAGAAACTGTGAGCAGATCCTCCACAGTGGAAACTGCAAGCCACAGCAGAAATCTGATTTTTCTGATGTGTATTACGGTTGTGTGAAGATGGCCAAACAGCTGAACCAGGCGACTGTCTGTAAAAGGCCTATTCAGGGTATATCTACCTTCATATTTATTTATCATATTAATCTTACCATCTGCCTATTTACCTATATATTCAGCATCATTTAATTTTATTTGATATTTTCAGGTCCTTCCTATTACCTGGGACTTGGGCCACTGATTTCCTATGGAAGATTTCTGTTGACAGGAATTGGGACAGCATCAAACTATTACAATAAAATGTATGGAGAATTTGTAAGAGTGTGGATAAATGGCGAAGAAACGCTGATTATCAGCAGGTAAATGTGCACTTATTACAGTGATGTAAGCACTGCTAGATAAGTAATGCTGACGACAGGTATTTGCAGCGAGCCCCTGAGGAGCCGGTGCAGAGGATGGGAGTGGTAGTGCCCCTCATGAACGGTGTACTCCCTCAAGCAGATGCTCCATGGGGATCAGTGCGGTGGAAATGTAGTTAGAAGAATAAGGCCAGAAGTAAATGTTGAACAGTCTCTTTTACTTTTAAGTATACCGTAACTTCAGGTACATTCAATAGCAGTGGATGCCAAATGCAATTTCTAGCACCAGTAAGGAATATGGAGCAGGGGCGTAGCTATAGGGGAAGCAGGGGAAGTGGCTGCTTTGGGGCCCTGACCCAGAAGGGGCCCATCCAGGAGGAGGAGGACTAAAAGATTTTGTCAGGGCCCCCCTCAACAGTATTACACAACGAAATTATATACAGTGACAGTATAGACAGTGTAGAAAATGGATAGAACACCTGCCGTGCCTGGTCTGAGAGAGTGTTCTTTACTAGCCACAGGATTGGGGGCGGCATAAAAGGAAGGGGTTGCAAAAAAATTACTGGTTGAGGGGGGCCCCATTCAAAAATTTGCTGTGAGGCCCAGTCATTTCTAGCTACGCCACTGATATGGAGGCAGGTTGGATGACTGCAGTTTGGCACTTGTGAGTGTGGATGTCCACTGTCAGGCCCAGATTCGACTGGTAATTGGGCTAGTGGTAGTCTGGGTGATGTGTGTCTTAGCCGCAGTCCTTCACCTCACAGCAGTTTCTTTAATGCAGGTGTTCACTCTGCTGTCTGATTCCTCCCAAGCAGTTGCTTGAGGGTAACTTTAATTGTTCTTCTGGAGAATTCATCACATGAGCAGGAGCTCTGCAGTGCGCTTCCTCTCCTCTCTGTCTCTCAACAGGAATTCCCTCTCCTGGTAGAAAGCAGGAACAGCCCACTCCTACCAAGAGGGGAGCAACAGGGTGGTTAGCCCTGCCCCTGCCAACCTTTGTCAGCCAAATCTTTTTGTAGTTATGGCCAAAACATGAACAATTATTTTCTGTAATTGTAGATCCCCCAGGTCTGGGGTACTGCATATGTATATTCTGGATGTCGCTTGTGTAATGGGTGAAATCTGCGTGCTGTCGATTTAAAGTGTGCACCCTGCGCAGCATGTCGCATGTTACACCACTCATTAGATGCAATGTCGAACAAGACGTCATCATGTAGCCCCTGCTTAAGGCAAACCTGAAACTTGATACCCAACAACCCAACGAACAGGCGTGGCACTGTTTCTGGAAGAAAATCCTTATCTGACCCTTTTTGAGGTTCATGCAGTCCAACAGGGCCTCAGCTTTCTTTGACATTACTACATCCTAAAAACATGTTTTTCCCACAGTTTTCCAACAATTCTGGTTGCGTTACAGGAAAATGACTTATTGTTTAAATCACATTTTTATGTTTAACATTTTTAAAGAATTATTTTATTTTTCATTTTCCATGTCAATATATAGATTTAAGCAAAAAACATAAAATTCTGCAGTTTTTGCACTGGCCACTAAGCCTAATAATAGCCGCCACTTCTTGGTCTGTATGATCACTTTACTGCAGTTACCTGCTTAACTGTCATTCTTTGAATAATTCAAAATCCTGCTTCGGCGCTTCAAACCCGATCGAGACAGTCTTGAGTTGTAAAATCTTCTTTATTTCATTTAAAATGCATGCAGTATAAAAACAACGCGTTTGGGGGAATTATGATCCCATTCATCGGGTTAGCATTTATAAACAAGCATGTGGTGATATGTTTATAAATACTAACCTGATGAAGGGGATCATAATTCCCCAAAATGCGTTGTTTCTATACTGCATGCATTTTAAATGAAATAAAGAAGATCTTACAACTCAAGACGGTCTCAATCGGGTTTTGAAGCCCCGAAGCAGGATTTTGAATTCTTCATACAACTGGACATCCCTCTGCAAAGGAACCCTGACTTGCATCAGCACATCCGAACACTAGTTCTTGTTTTATAAGTCTACAATAGTGTTGTGCCTATACTAGCACAACCTAAAATGGTAAGCCTCCACTTTATATTGTTTCTATTTCTTTACTCCTCTTTGAACATACTCATAGGCATGTCCACACCTCAAAAGAATAAAAATCTGTCATTCTAATCCTGCCTGTAATTATATCACCTGTCTACATAGATAACACAGGATCCACCATTCACAAGAGGTGATTGTCAAAGCTTATCTGTTCCCTTGTACAATGACCTCTACATAGGTCACAGAGCATGCCTTGAAAACTCTCCCATAGAAGTCAATGAGGTGCCCTCCCAACCATTGTGTCTATGACCCATGTGGCTGCCATCAGGGGCGTTGCTAGGGTCTCAAAAGATCCGGGGCCCAAGCCCCAATGAATATGGCCCAATTCTCTAAGTTGACCCTCCTCCCGGACACTGCCTTTTACTGTATTTGCTATACAGCAGAACCTACCTCTCACATCCAGAGCCTCCCAGGTGATGTATATCTTCTCGGTCATCATGTTCTCCATTTGGTCCAGACAACTTCTTTCAGTTGTGCCTAGTCTCTCCAGAGTGTAAAAACACAGACATCTTAGGTTCCACACTTTTCTATCATCATCCCCCAACCTCGAGTCCCAACAGTGTTAACCTGCTGCTCACTCACCCCCAATACCTCCAAATTCTATCCTGAAGAAAAATCAGTGCCATACAGACAGTCCCCCCCCCCCCCATAGTAATAGTGCTCCTCAAAGTCCCACCAATAGTAATTCCCTTCTAGACTGCCCTCATTAGTAATACTGCCCCTACAGTGCTCCCAACAGTGATAATGCTCCACAAGAATGCCACAATTAGTAGAAGAGCCCTCCGGTATTAATAATACCCCCACAGAGCCTTCAGTAGAAATAAGGCCCCACCTATTGTTTCCCCCAGTGGTAATAACGCTCTCTACAGACCCCTCAGTAGTAATAATGCCCCCCATAGTGCTTTTAGTAGAAATAAGGTGGATCTATAAGTCAATCCTATAGAGCCCTCTGTAGTAATAAGAAAGCCTAATGTCCCCTGTATTTAAAATGCTCCCAGTATTTATATCGCCCATCTACTGTTATAATGCTCGCCCCTCCACTATACAGAATGTAAATAGCATCCCTCTCTATCTACAGCCCCCTCCAAAATACAGTCCCATGTAAAAAACATAATTTCCCTCCCTTCAGCCCCTCCAATATACAATCCCATGTAAATAACATCACCCCCCCCCCCCGCCGCCTTCAACATACAGTCCCAAGTAAATAATATCACCCCCTCCCCATGCAATCCAATGTAAACAACATCATCCCCTCAACATTCAGTCCCATGTAAATAACATCACTTTCTCTCCCAGCCGCCTTCAACATGGAGTCCCATGTTAATAACAAAGCCCCCTCAACATTCAGTCCCATGTAAATAACATCACTCCCTCCCGCAGCCGCCATCAACATACAGTTCCATGTAAATAACATCACTCCCTCCCTTAGCCACCATCAACATACAATCCCATGTAAATAACATCACTTCCTCCCTCAGGCCCCTCCAACATTCAGTCCTATGTAAATAACATCACCCCCTCCCACAGCCGCCTTTGACATACAGTCCTATGTAAATAATATCACTCCTTCCCACAGCCACAATCAACATACAGTCCCATGTAAATAACATGATCCACTTCCCAGCCACCTCCAACACACATTCCCATGTAAATAAAATCATCCTGCCCCAGCCACCTCCAACATGCAGTCCCATGTAAATAACATCACCCCTCAACATTCAGTCCCATGTAAATAACATCACTCTACCCCACTCCAACATACAGTCCCTTGTAAATAACATTCCTCCCTTCAGCCCTAACATACAGTCCTAGTTAAATAACCACAATCCCCAACTTACTCTGCCTCTCACACTGAGTAATCTACCCCTTCACTTACCTCTCCTCATAGCAGGACATCTCTTCTTTACTGCTGAGCGCCATCCTCTCCAGCGCTGATCACATGATGGTGACATCAACGCAGGTCCCTCTCAGCCACTGCCTTTTGCGCTGATCACATAGCCTGTGATGTCATCACAGGTCCTTCAACTCTTCCAGTGCATTAGATTTAATTGTATTGCCGTCCTGAGGATAGCAATATAGTTGTATCTATCTGGCAGGCAGTACATTCGGTACCTGGGACAAAACATCTGGGGCCCAGGCCCTGAATGTTTTAGCCTAGCAGCACCTCTGGCTGCCATAAAGCAATTTTCTTAATACTTTCTGAATGCTGTTTAGAACAGCTCAGGCAAGATAGGCTGCTGCTATAATCATGTTCAGGAAACAGAAAAAATAAATCTACCATCTGAAAATAAAAGCTGGTTAGAAAAAAAGGAGATGTGTCACTATCTGATTTTAAAGGGGATGTCCGGGTTCAGAGCTGTACCCGGACATACCCAGAATTTCACCCAGGCAGCTCCCTGTCAAGAGTATCGGAGCAGTTCATGCTCAGATGCTCTCCTTTGCACTGCACTGAATCGCACAGGGCAAAGGCATTTTGTAGAGTTCCGGTGACAGTACCGGGCTCTCCTTTGAGCTGCCAGACAGAGGCTTCCGCCCAGCAGAGAGCCCAGTGACGTCACTGGTACTGATGGGCGGGCTTTAGTGCTGCCCTAGCCTGTAAAATGGCTAGGGCAGCTCTAAAGGCGGCCCATTAGAGCTGGTGACATCACCGAACACACTGCTGGGAGGAAGCTTCCGCCCGGCAGTGTGTTATAGTAAATAAAAGAGCCCTTGTCCTGCGCAGGGCAAGGGAGAGCATCGGAGCATGAACTGCTCCGATGCTCAAGTCAGGAGGGGCTGCCTGAGTGAAATTATGGCTATGTCCGGGTTCCTCTGAACCCGGACAACCCCTTTAACTGGCAGTAAAAAAGAATTGGTGATACATTTCCTTTAAGACACTTCCCGTCTGCTGTAAAACCACAAAAAATGCATGCAAATAAAGCCACCCTTACTTAGCTCACTTATAGAACATGTATCTTTTTTTGCGGGGCCGCGGAACGATACTATGGATGCGGTCACCACACCGTGTGCTGTCCGCATCTTTTGTGGCCCCATTGAATTGAATGGGTCCGCACCCATTCCGCAAAATCACAGAACGGGTGTGGACCTGTTCATACGGACATGTGAATGCGCCCCTGGAATGTACGGGCTCCAATGAGCCGAAGTTAGTTATGGAAAACCACTTTAAAACTTGAAACCAAACTTGGCTTCGGTTCCGAGGTACTAGTTGGACCCAAGGCGAGTTCGGTCTCAAGTTTTAAAGTGGTTTTCCACTTTAAAAATCAACTACCAAAGTTATTCAACAAAGTCACGCAGTACTTCGCAAATAACTTACTTCGGCTCATTGGAGCCCATACCTTCTCCGTACAGTATTATTCCGAAGCTTTGAATGAAGTGACTTTGGATGAAGCAGGCGAAGCTCGCTTCGCTCAACACTAGTGAGTGGCCTTCTCGCTGTTTACCCTAGGCCAGTCACATCACGACCACGGTCATATGACCTAGGTGCATTTAGCCCCTTCACTGAAACAGAGGATAGGTTATCAGTTACAGTCGGATAACCACTTTAATGGCAATTTTCTGACTTACATGATTTCTTACTTTACACATATTCTGTTATATTTGTTTTGTTGGCATGTAGGAGGAACTTCACTTACGCCCTGTGTGGCATTAATTACAGCTCTGGCTTGATATTTTTTGTTTTGTGATTTTAAAATGTAAAAAATTTAATGAAAGAGATTTGATTAAAAAAATGCTTAGCAAAGCAGAGGTAATATAATGTATGCAGTTTTGGTGGTGTAGTAATGGTCCAGGTTTCTGATGTGATATTGCCATTGTAGTTAAATATATGCTTAGGTTTGAGACACACAAAGACTTGACAGCTCCAGTCTTTACTGTCAACTTTTATCCACTGCTGTGGTCCAGAGGCAGTCACTGAGTTGCATGTTCTCAGTGTATTTCAGGGGACTGCATCTATCACTAGCGTTAAAGGGGTGTGAAGCAGGTAATTTTTCTTACAGAAGGCTCAGACTTTTATTTAAAAACACCAATTCACTGCCACTGTTGTCCCAATGTCCCTGGCTCCCCGCTGGTTTCTCCTTCCTCTCAATACACAGGAAATGACTGCTCAGCCAATCAGTGGCTGAAGTGGGTCACTACTGTGGCCAGTGATTGGTTGAGCGGTCATTTCCTGTGTGTTGAAAGGGATCGGAAAGGAGAGACCTGTTTACTGGTTTAACAGTACCTGTGGGAGATTGGTGAGGTGACAGTTGTTTCTTTTATGCTTTTTGTTACACATTTTAAGCATTTGTGAAAAAAGCACCATTGGACATATATATATATATATATATATATATACTGTATATATATATCCTTTCTAAGCATAAAGATAAAAATAACTAAAGCAACCATAATAATCACACAGCAGCAACAGATACCTGAAATCTCATTAAACCAGTGTAACATAGACAGGCAAATGTACTGTAGTCTGATAAACGGAGATATTCCTGACTGATCCCCTCCTGTATTTAATATTTCTTTATGTCATAGCTGATGATTCATTCCCTTTGAACCAATCAAAAAGAATTTGAAAAAAGGCGGAGGATCAAAAGTGGGCTAATCCGTGGCCTCCCCATGCCTGGCATCAATTATCACCAATTATATGTATAATGGCAGAAATAACACAAAAGAGAAGTAAAAATTATACCAAGGTGCCCTATGCTATAAACTAAGATGATAAAAGAAGCCTTAAGCCTTAGAGCCTGTGACCAGGAAAGGCTGTTTGTCGCTGTGAGCTATGGTCACATGTTTTGGGCAATCATTAATCTTTATAGTTTCTGTATTGCTTACATATGGGAAACCATGTGTCAATGTTTCCCATTTCCATTCATTTTAGTATGAATAAATTTTCCTATCTGTCACCATCTGGTGCTGAAAGTATCTGGTTATCATTGCTTTAGGACAGGGATCAGAAACCTCTGGCACTTCAGCTGTTCTGAAACTATAAGTCCCAGAATCCTCCTTTCACTTCTGTGAGTGTTACAAGGACAGCCAAATACGTTTGCATGCTGGGAGTTGTAGTTTCAAAAGCATCTGGAGTGCGGAAGGTTGCTGACCCCTGCTTCATGTACATGACGGAACTGTTATTGCAAAGCCGTGCATGGTAGTTATTTTCATATGCCACTGTATTTCCCCCCCCCCCCCCCAAAAGGAATACTTCTAGTAAGGCCTCCAGAATGTAACAGGCCACAGTTTAATCTCAGAAATTTTGTAAGAATCTAAGAAAAAGCTTCATATGCCTCAGAGGTACAGTATGGCCTATATATTGCTATGGGTTCTGAATTACAGATACGTAATATGGCCATGTGCATGAGACCTTGTGCGGATTTACAGATGAATACAACAGAATCAGAAGTGGAAAAATTGGACTTTTCAGACAACAGTATTTATGATATAAAGCACTGAATATGGACATTTTCCCCCATAGATCTTCAGCGACATGCCACGTGATGAAGCATGATCATTATGTGTCACGGTTTGGCAGTAAATTGGGATTACAATGTATTGGAATGAATGAAAATGGGTTAATTTTCAACAGTAACCCGACTCTATGGAAAGTCATAAGGCCTTTCTTTAACAAAGGTATGAAATATTTGAAATGAATTATATAAGTACAGCAATAATGCATTTATAATCAATTGTGTTGGTAATGTTGTGGAAAAAGAACAGAAGAACATATTCTGAAAACCAGCACTAGATTCAAAGAACATTTCATTGGTTTCCAAAAGAACATCTGATACAGAACTGTGCAAAAAGCCTAACAGCCTCCAGTAGCCTAATCATATTGTGCTGTAACTGATTCATGATATTGTCCTGGTAAAAGTAAAGAAGAGTATTATGCTGCCCCCTGCTGACAATGGACAACACTGCAGAACGTTTAAATGCTGTTTTACAATATAAGCAGGAACAATAAGCTAAATATAGGCCATATAAAAATATATACCGTACATTATATTGTAAACCCACTGAAATACCTTGTAGTAGAGAATACTGTTTCCATTTATAAAGACCATAACAAACCTTTATAGTCTTTTTCAGAATTTACTTTGTCTTTTTTGCAGTTGCCAACCCATGGCTATCAACCAAACTGGCTGACGACTGACCATCTTAAAGGGGTTATCCAACCCATATAATGACCATATATAGAGTCATATAGTGACTCTAGGGAGGCTCGTCCCTGTAACGATCTGCTATTGGGTAAGCCTCTATATAAGCTGGAGTCACGTAGTGCTGCACGTCACTCTGCTCTGATTAGTGTAGGGATAGGATACTGCTGCTGTGAGGGAGAGAATAGGACCAAATCTTTAATCTGAAGTGCTTGTTAACTCAGCAATTTACCTAGATTTTGTTTTGTGGGTGCAGTGCACAATATTTTTACCCTGCTCTGAGCCCAGTGACAGAGAAAAATAACTTTTATCCGTCTGTTAGTTAGGAGGGCGGCAGCGGCGGCCATTTTATGCAAGTTCTGTGGAACAACACAGCATATGTGCATTTGTGACAGTCAAATAGAAGCTTGAACTACTGCAATTATATTCTGGGTTTAAAAAAATCACCCATTTTTGGCAAGCATTAGTCAGTGTGCAATTTAAGCTAGAAATACATCAATCATTTTCTGGGTTTTAAAAAACACCCTTTTTGGGCAAAATTCTAAATTTTACAGCCCTTGCTGCATCTGTCAGTGTGAAATTCAAGCGTTATATACTGCTGTCATATTCTGTTAGTAAAAAAGCACCCATTTTGGGCAAAGTACTTAATATTGCAGCCTTTGCTGCATCTGTGATTGTTAACAACAAGCTTGAAATACTTCAATAATTTTCTGGCTTTTAAAAAACACCCATTTTTGGCAATACCCTCCATCTGGGGCCTTTGCCGCATTAGTCAGTGTGCAATTTAAGCTAGAAATACAGCAATAATTTTCTGGGTTTTAAAAAAACACCCTTTTTTGGCAAAATGCTCAATTTTACAGCCCTTGCTGCATCTGTCAGTGTGAAATTCAAGCGTTATATACTGCTGTCATATTCTGTTATTTTAAAAACACCCTTTTTTGGCAAACTAATACATTTTACAGCACATGCAGCATCTGTCATTGTTAGATACACGCTTTCGATACTGCTGTGCTATTCTGTTATTAAAAAACACCCATTTTGGGCAAAATACTTAATTTGCGGCCTTGTCTGCATCTGTCATTGTGAGATACATGCTTTAGATACTGCTGTGCTATTCTGGTATTTAAAAAAAACACCCATTTTGGGCAAAGTACTTAATATTGCAGCCTTTGTTGCATCTGTGATTGTTAAAAACAAGCTTGAAATACTTCAATAATTTTCAGGGTTTTAAAAAACACCCATTTTTTGCAATACCCTCCATCTGGGGACTGCCACATTAGTCAGTGTGTAATTTAAGCTAGAAATAAAGCTATAATTTTCTGGGTTTTAAAAAACACCCCTTTTAGGCAAAATACTCAATTTTACAGCCCTTGCTGCATCTGTCAGTGTGAAATTATATACTGCTGTCATATTCTGTTATTAAAAAAACACCCTTTTTGGGCACAGTAATACATTTTACAGCCCTTGCAGCATCTGTCATTGTGAGATACACGCTTTAGATACTGCTGTGCTAATCTGTTATTAAAAAAACACAAATTTTGGGCAAAATACTTAATTTGCGGCCTTGTCTGCATCTGTCAGTGTGAGATACAATCTTGAAATACAGCAATAATATTCTGGGTTTAAAAAAACTCATTTTGGGCAAAGTACTTAATTTTGCAGCCCTTGCTGCATTTGTCATTGTGAGATACACGCGTTAGATACTGGTGTTCTATTGTTATTAAAAAAAAAACATTTTGGTCCGAAAACTACATTTGCAGCCTTTGCTGAATCTGTCATTGTGAGATACACTCTTTAGATACTGTTGTTCTATTCTACTATTACAAAACACCTATTTAGGGCAAAAATCTAAATTTTGCAGCCTTTGCTGCATCTGTCATTGTGAGATACACACTTTAGATACTGTTGTTCTAGTCTGTTATAAAAAAAAACACCCATTTTGGGAAGATCCTAAATTTGAGAATTATGAGGAGAGCGTCAAATAAGGGACGTCGCCCCGGTCATGGTGCTGCTGGTGGAGCTCCTGTTGCAGGGAGAGGACGTGGTTGATCTGTGCCAGCTACACGCACAAGTGAAACACCTTCCTCAAGTGCGAGTAGGTGACAGAACCTTCAGCGGTATTTGGCCGGGCCTAATGCGGCTTTACGAATGGTGAGGCCAGAACAAGTACAGGCGATAGTAGATTGGGTTGCTGACAGTGCCTCCAGTTCCTTTACATTGTCTCCCACCCAGTCTCCTGCTGAAAGATCAGAGTTGGAACCTGCAGCCCATGGCCATCAGTCTTTCACCTCACCCCCCTTGCGAATCAGAGAAGCAGTCTGAGCCACAAGTTCTGCTTTTTGATGACTCTCCTAGCAGCGTTTCCCAGGGCCATCCACCTAGCCCTGCCCCAGAAGTGGAAGATATTGAGTTCACCGATGCCCAACCACTTATGTTTCAAGATGAGTACATGGGAGGACCACCGCAGCACGTCTCGGATGATGACGAAACACAGGTGCCAACTGCTGTGGCTTTTAAAAGTGTGCAGACCGACAAGGAGGGTAGGGGTGAAGACTGGGTGGAAGATGATGTGGAGGACAATGAGGTTCTCGACCCCACATGGAATCAAGGTCATGCGAGTGACCTGTGTAGTTCGGAGGAAGAGGCGGTGGTCACACAGAGCCACCAGCACAGCAGAAGAGGGAGCAGGGTACAAAAGCGGAGTGGCCGTCCCCTAGACAGTACGCCTGCTACTGCCCACCGCAGCAAGGGACTGAGCACACCAAAGCCAGCTCCAAGGAGTTCCCTGGCGTGGCAGTTCTTCAGAAAATGTGCTGACGACAAGACACGAGTGGTTTGCACGCTGTGCAATCAGAGCCTGAAGCGAGGCATAAACGTTCTCAACCTGAGCACAACCTGCATGACCAGGTATCTAAGTGCAAAGCACAAGCTGCAGTGGAGTAGACACCTCAAAAACCAAGAAAGGTCTCTGGTTCCTCCTGCTTTCTCTTCTGCTGCAGTCTCAGCCTCTTCATCCACCTCTGGAGTGACAGTGGCACCTGCCACCCCGCAAACAGAGGATCTGCCAGCAACACCACCACCTGGGTCACCAAGCATCTCCACAATGTCCCATGGAAACGTTCAGCTCTCCATCTCCCAAACAGTGGAGCGGAAGAGGAAGTACCCCCCTACCCACGCACGATCCCTGGCCCTGAATGCCAGCATTTCAAAATTACTGTCCTTTGAAATGCTATCATTCCGTCTGGTGGAAATGGAGAGTTTTAAAAGCCTTATGGCGGAGGCTGCCCCACAGTACGTCGTGCCCAGCCGCCACTACTTTTCCAGGTGTGCCATCCCTTCCCTGCACAACTAAGTAGGGGACAAAATCAGGTGTGCACTGCGCAACGCCTTCTGTGGCAAGGTCCACCTAACTACGGATACATGGACCAGTAAGTACAGTCAGGGACGTTATATCTCCATTACAGCACACTGGGTAAATGCAGTGGCGGCTGGGCCTGAGGCAGATAGCAGTTTGGCGAATGTCCCTCCACCACCGAGGATTGCAGGGCGCTTCAGTTTGCCTCCTGTTGCTTCCTCCTCCTACTCCGCTTCCTCATCCTCTACTGCCTCCTCATACGGTCAGCTGTGGACGGGCCTTGAACAACAGACAGAGTAGTAGTTGGTGCCAGTGTGCCTCAAGCCCAGCCTTGTGGTGTGCGATAATGGGCGAAATCTCGTAGCAGCTCTGGGACTAGCCGGTTTGATGCACATCCCTTGCTTGGCGCATGTGCTGAATTTGGTGGTGCAGAGGTTCCTTAAAAATTACCCCGATATGTCAGAGCTGCTGCAGAAAGTGCGGGCCGTCTGTGTGCGCTTTTGGCGTTCTCACCCTGATGCTGCTCGGCCTTCCCGCTCACTGCCTCATATGCAACGTGCCCACAAGGTGGAACTCCACCTTGCACATGCTGGCCAGACTGTGCGAGCAGCAGCAGGCGATAGTGGAGTTTTAGCTGCAGCACACACGGGTGAGTCGCTCTGCGGAACAGCACTGCTTCACCACCAATCACTGGGCCTCCATGCGAGACCTGTGTTCCTTGTTGCGCTGTTTCGAGTACTCCACTCACATGGCCAGTGCCGATAACGCCTTTCTTAGCATTACTATCCCACTTCTATGCCTCCTTGAAAAAATGCTACTGGCGGTGATGGAAGAGGATGTGGCACAGGAGGAGGAAGAGGGATAATTTCGTAAGGTTTCCGGCCAGTCATTCACAAGTGGCTCCGAGGGTGGGTTCCTGCACCCACAAACGCCAGGTACACAATTGTCCAGCCAGGGCACAGTTCTGGAGGATGACAAGGTGGAGGATGAGGAGGAGATGGAGGAGGAGAAACCGTGTTCACAGCAGGGTAGCACCAAAACCAGCTCATGGCCATCACTTGTGCGTGGCTGGCGGGATAGAGAGGACACAGACCATACACCTCCCACAGAAGACAGCTTTTCGTTGCCTCTGGGCAGCCTGGCCCACATGAGCGATTACATGGTGCAGTGTCTCCGCAATGACCGCCGAGTTTCCCACATTCTTACTTGTGCTGATTTTTGGGTGGCCATGCTGCTGGATCTCCGTTACAAGGACAACGTACCATCCTTAATTCCGTCACTGGAGTGTGATCGTAAGATGCGCAAGTACAAGAGAACGCTGGTAGACACGCTGCTGGTGGCATTCCAACCTGACAGCAGGGGCACAGTGGAAGCACAAGGTGAAGGTAGAGGAGGAGGAAGAGGTCGCCAACGCAGCTGGGGCACCACCAGCACATGTGAACGTGTGTTTAGCATGGCAGGGGGTGTTATCACAGACAAGCGCAGCCGCCTGTCCACAGCCAATGTGGACAAGCTCACATTAAAATGAATCAGGCATGGATCCCACAGAACTTGTCCGTGCCTTGTGCAGAATAGACATGTATACTGGCCTTAACCAGCCATTGTTATACTACAGCGCAATTGCTCATTGTTGTATTTTGGATATTTCACACTCTTTTGGAGTGTATACGAATTTAAAAAAATAAAAATAATGGCACTGTTATGGGGGGTGGATCTGTGGATGGCACTGCTATATATGTGTCACCCACATATCCCCCACCCCATAACAGTGCCATCCACATATCCCCCACCCCATAATAGTGGCATCCACAGATGCCCTAATATACCGGAACTAAACCTGTGGGAATGGCCAGTGGCATGCAAATGCAGCGTGGCCGGTGCGGTCACTGTACTCCGGCCCCGCCGTTCACTCACTTCCTTAATGCCTAAACCTTTTATAATAATAACTTTATTTGACGTTCCGATTCCCAGCCCCATCTGTCCTACTTACTAAATGTCCTGTAGCAGGCAGAGCAGGGCGGGCGGGCGGGCGGCCGTAACTCACTGATGTCATGTGCCTGCGCCGCCTTCTTTATGAATGAAGTAGGCGGCGCAGGCACATGACGTCAGTGAGTTATGGCCAGCCGCCCGCCCTGCTCTGCCTGCTACAGGACATTTAGTAAGTAGTACAGATGGGGCTGGGGATCAGAACGTCAATTAAAGTTATTATTATAAAAGGTTTAAGCAATAAAGCAGTGAGTGAGCGGCGGGGCCGGAGTACAGTGACACCGGCCTCTCCTCCCTCCCCCCTCCAGCTGATACATCGCAGTCTGCGATGCTGCGATGTAAAATGGCAGCATTCGCCCCATAAGACGCAGGGGCATCTTCCCCCACTGGGGGGGGGGAAAGTGCGTCTTATGGGGGGAAAAATACGGCAACCTCCCTTGGATGTGGTCTCTCTTTCTCACACTCCCTCTCCGGCGTGAAACCCTGATTCGCTGCTAACCATGATCAACATGGTAGGCTCAGAAAAGAACATCGAAAGTTGATAGAGAAGAAATCCAAATGGATCATGGACGTCACGGGGAGATGCGATCAGGCAGAAGTTATCTAGAGTCAACAAAGCGGCAACTACCCCTAACTACCCCAGTGACATTCCCTATAATTTTTTATTAATCATTCTAATAACAGGGCATCTTAAGAGTCCTGTACTGTTATTTATCATCACTACTCCCCGAGTCGGGAGTGGGTAATTGCTGTGCGCCCCCTCCTTTCCTTCGATTCTTCAGTTTTAAAAACTTCTCCCACATTGCCACTCGATCACAATTGCATTTCATCAATTGATCTCCCTTGGATGTGCTATTCCTTTCTCATGCTTCCTCTCCGGCGTGGAACCCTGATTCGCCGCTAACTGTGATCAACATGGTAGGCACAGAAAAGAAAATCGAAAGTTGATAGAGCAGATATCAAATTGGATCGTGAACATCAATGGGACATGCGACATGGTGGGGCAGTATGTGTGCACACGCCTACACGAACTGACTGATGGGTCTGCCCCATGCAACTTCTGAGTCTCCAAATTGGGCACATGGCCTGAGCTTGCCCTTTACGCCTTGGAGGTGCTGGCCTGCCCTGCAGCCAGTATGTTGTCTGAACGTTTGTTTAGCACGGCTGAAGGGGGTTATCACAGGTTATATTTCCCAATGTTTGGGGTGTACCCTAATTTAAAAAATAAAATTTAAAACCAAAAACCAGTGTAGAATGGTTATGTCACCCGAAGGGATCCCTGACGAAGGAGCCCAATAGGCTCCGAAACGCGTTGGAGGTTTTTGTCCTACGACGGCTACAGTACCTATACAGGTGACGTCACCGAAGCGGTCTCCAGGACGACGGCAACAACCAGCTCCCTCGCACCACGCTTGCTTCCGGCCGGGGCAGCGTTTGTGCTAGTAGGTGAGCACAAAGGACGGACTCATCACAGCACCCCTATTGGATTTAAAAAAAGAGAGAAACAAACCGGAAAGGATACACTACAGACCGTCATCAGGCAGGATCTTACCAGGTACAAATTATATATCGTATTGTACACTGTACACTGAGATTTTTTCTTGATTGAACTTGCCTTCTCCCTCAGTTCAGTATAACAGGTAAGCGCACCAGACTGCTCATTTTTCAATTTCATTTTTTTCGCTCCGGTCTCGCCACCCGCCCCTTCTCTTTCCCCTCCTCTTATCAATACTCACCAACTAATCCCAGACGTAGAGGGTGGTAGCGGGTGGGCTCTGCTATTCCAGCGCTGGTGTCCCACGTCACCTTCGGGTGACATAACCATTCTTCTCATCTTGAAACTGAAGGAGGACAACAGCTCCTTTTGACACCCAGCAGCGGAGTCAGTTTTGCCGATTGTTCGCAGACCCACCAGTAGGGAGCGCAAGGTGGATTCACTTTCTACTTTAGATCAAAAAACAGTGTAGGCTACCTCCTCCACCGCCACTTCCACCTACACTACCACATCCACTGCCTCCTCAACCTCCTACTCCATATGGACCTCGTCCTCCTAGATCAAGATTATTATTTTTTATTGTTAAGTATTTTATGTTATTTTAAGTCATTTCCCTACCCACATTTGTTTGCAGAGCACTTGCCATGCTCTTAACCACATTTTGCTGGCATTTTCAGCCCTCTAGCCCTTGCCATGACATTTTTAGAGCCATTTTAGTGCTCAAAAGTTTGGATCCCCATTGACTTCAATGGGGTTCGGGTTCAGGGTCAAGTTCAGGTAAAGTTCGGGTCCCGAACGCAAACTTTTTTGTGAAGTTCGACCGAACCCGTCGAACCCGAACATCCAGGTGTCCGCTCAACTCTAGCTATGAAACATCTCAAGGCGTTGATGAATGCATCAGTAGACATATTTTCTAACATTTCCAGGTGAATCGCTCTGGAATTCAGACATGTAAATATTAGTCCATATCTCTTGTACTCCTTGTGGTCTTGCTTGGTGATGAATGGGCCAAAGCAATCCATTCCGCTATTGGTTGATGGGTTTACACGATCTGCCGGAAAATCTGCCATTCTTTGTTCTTCTGTAGGTCTACGTGCCTTTCTGCAGACTACACATTTAATTATATACTTTGCTATAACTTTGCTTCCTTTCACTAACCACCTTCTCTCAAACAGCTTCTTCCTTGATGCAAGGATTTGTTGTAGTGATCAATAATCAATCTTGTGAAGGTAGAGCTTTTGGGTAGAATTGCTGGATGCTTCACTCTGCTAGGTAACAATGCATTTTCCAGTCTCCCTCTCACCTTCAGTATACCATCCTGCAGAACAAGATTAAGCTTGTACAATGGGTGGTTGTTTGGAGCCTTTCAGGTTCTTGACCAAGTCTCTCTAACTCTTCACTGTAGAATCTCTGTTGAATGAGTCTTATGACTGTTTCTTCAGCTTTCATTCTTTCTTCTACATTCAACAATTCCTTCTTTCTGATTCCCTTTGCCAAACATTGAATTCGAGCTACTATGTTTATGACTGTATTCCATTTTGAACATCTGGCTAGTCTTTCAAGTATGTCATCTTGACACTTGGCAGCAGTGCTCAATGTTTGTTCAACTTTTACTTCTGGATCATCCATAGACACTTCTGTGTAACTGCAGTACGCAGCCCTGCAGGGTGAGCGATGATGAGGTCACAGAGGCAGTTAACAGACCGAGGGTTGGTATTGTTACTCACAGTTTTTATATACCCTAAAGCAGTGATGGAGACGCTGGCACATGGATCCTCTGGGGCACTCTCTGTGTATAGGGTCCAGGCCGGGTGGTAGGTGAGGTGCCCTGGGTGTTGCAGGTTTAGTGTGCCGGTGGCAAGATCCCTTTAAATTTGTGACGCCAGTGCCGGTAACGATGGCACACCGATTTATTGCAGGAATAATTGAGGAACACAAGTCACAGTGAACCAGAACTTCCTTTTACTGAAACAGTTCAACTATTTACAGTCTTTAGTCAGTTCCACATGTAAAAGGTAACAAGGCAAAGTCCTTGCAAGATACTCAGAGGGAATAACACTTACAGATCAGGCTGTATTTTCCTCAGTTCCTGTCTGGCTTTCTCCAAGGCCCGTATGCCCTATTGCTGGCTTTATCCTTGGGTAGGGAAACCTTCCTCTGGTATGTGTCTCCTTGCTGTAGAATATACTTCTGCCCTTCAGCTCTCTGTTTAGCTGGATACGACTTGGCTCTGCACTGTGCCTTTAATGGAACTTGGTTTCTCAGAAGGCAAACTTCTTCCCCTGGATGCAACTTCTGAGCTTCTTTTGCTCAGGAACCTCATGCAGGCTAGACTGCACTAAACTAGCCTCCTGGACTATACTGCACTGACTCTTTCCTGTCTGGACCTAACTATATATACTAGGGGGTTCCCTAGATCCCTTTACTGCCTAGGAGGAGGAACTATCCTTAACAGGCCTGTTACAGGAGACAACAGGAAAATACACACTATAATGAAATACAAAATACCATATAAAATACAATGACCCTGTTCCACAGGAGGTGGAGAATAATGTGGCCAAATTAACCCTTGTGTAGTGCCCACATTTACCTAGTGGGACACCACATAACCTTTACTGGGCGTGATTTTCTAAAGGAACTCTGGACCGGTGAACCAGTTTGAATTTTTCAATTCTGTTACATTCAGGCCTCTTGAAGCATGATCTTGTCACGGAAGGTGTACAGAAAACAAGAAGACACAAAATGAAGATCCGACTGACTGGATCCAAAACTAAGGAACAAAAGGGAGAGCCCTGCAACAGACCTGGCTCTCTCCCTAACTGCTCAGCCTATGCGAAAATCTCAATGGTAGATGATCGCATATCCTCGTACCTCGACTGTATAACACCTGAACACCCTATAATAGTGAGGGGACACGACCACCGGCTCCCTACACTTGATATGGAGGGAGTCAGGGTCACCTGGGATCCAGCAAACACAAATGAATGAACAAAACTTATCTGTAGAAGACTCAGTAGTAGGATCAGCATGCACACACTCCAGGAAGGAATATAAACCGCAAAGTGATGCAGTATGGGAAGGGATTTAAAGGGATGCAATCAGTGCAACTACATGACAGCTGAGAGAGGCTAATGAGATGAGAAAATGAAAGCAAAACAAAAGGAACCTCAAGGAGGAGGTTCTGAAGGACGAGCTTCTCAGATGTCTGGTGGTGACAGATCTGCTGGGTTATTCTTTGTGTCAATGTGATGCCAATATTCCGGATTTGTTATTTCCCAAATTTTCTCAACTCTGTTGGCGACAAAGATATGGAATCTTCGAGCTTCGTTGTTTATCTTACGACAACTTGTGAGTCTGTCCAAAAATATTCTTCATCTATTTTTAATTCCAATTCTTCTCTCAGAAACTTGCTTACTGATGCTGAAACAACAGCTGCTGTCAGTTCAAGTCTTGGTATTGTCTGAATACTGGTATGTAGGTGCAACTCTGGACTTCCCCATAACCAGGGCACAGTGTATCTTTTCTTCTCCTATTACTCTGATGTAGGAGCACTGACCATAACCATAACTACTGGCATCTGAAAAGTGATGAAGTTCTATTTTCTTGTACTTTCTGAAATCATGAGGTACAAAACATCTGGGTATCCAAACTTCTCTCAAGTTTTGCAAGTCTCTTATCCAACTCTCCCAACTTGGCCTCAAATTTTCAGGTATGGGCTCGTCCCATTACAACCTCTGTCTGCATAATTCTTGTAGTATTTCTTTTTCTCTGAGGATTACTGGGGCCAAGAATCCCACTGGATTAAACATAGAAGCCACTGCGGAAAGAATGGTGGTTCGTCTAGTTGCAACTTTCTCTTCAATAGATACTTCAAAGAAGAACTTGTCATTCTCTACATTCCATCCCAAGCCAAGTACGTTCTGAACTGGAAGATAATCATAATTGAGATCTACATTCTTCATTGTTGCTGCACGTTCAGAGTCACTGATGGATTCCAGTACCTCTCTGTTGTTTGAGATGAATTTGTGAAGGTGCAGGTTTCCTCTTGCGCATAACTCTTGGCTTTCTTTCACTAGTTTGATTGCAGATTCTGTGGACTCTACGCTTATAAGACCATCATCTATATAAAAGTTGTTCTTCAGAAAATTTGCTGCTGAGGGGCAATCCTTTTCATTCTGATTAGCCAGGTACTTCATACCATAATTGGCGCAACCTGGAGATGATGCTGCTCCAAACAAGTGCACTTTCATTCTGTATTCTGTTGGCTCTGTATCTGTATCTCCATCCTCCCACCTTAGAAACCTCAGGAATAGTGATGAGTGAGCATGCTCGGCCAAATACTTGTTCAGCTCGAGCATCGGTATGCTCGGCACATGGTGGTACTCGATCGCCATGCTCGAGTCTCCTTCCCACACGTTTCGCGGCTGCTAAGCAGCCAATAAATGTGCATGTAAGTACTGCCATCACTGTAATGCCAGTAGCCATGTTGGCTGCTGGCATTACAGTGATTGGCTGGCTGGAATGCGTCATCGGGTGCTATATAGCACCCGATGACGCAAGTTCGGCTACTTGCGAGTCAGGGAGAGCTGCGCTTAGGAAGGGACAGATAGTGTAGGGATTTTGTGATAGCAATTTATTCAATTTTAAAATGTTTCAAATACCCAAAAGTCCTTTTAAGGACTATTGTGTGTGGTGGCAGCAATTTAATTGTGCAAAGTTTTTTTAAATATTTGAAATGGCGATTATTTTGCTATATAGAAGATGTCTGCAGTGACTTGTGACATCTGTGCAGCAATACCTTCTGTGTGTCAGGGGCAGAGATAGGAAGACTATTAGTGAAAATAATATTTTTTTCCTATAATGCACATTTTTGCTGTCAACAGTGTAATCCGTGAATTGTGTGATCTGCGCTTCAATACATTTTGTGGTTGTTAGGTCCAGATATAGGGAAAAATATAAATATAAACTACATCAGAAAACAGTGTCTGTACCGCAGATTCCAATAATCTGTGCCTAAAATAGTGTCCATTTTCTGTGGTGTTCTGTGACATACAGTACGCCATCCGAAAACTGTTTATTTACGGCAAATTCCCAAAATCTGGGCCTAATATAGTGTCCATATTCTGTGTGATTCTGTGACATATACTGTCCTGCATCAGAAAACTGTGTCTTTAGCGGACTGTAAAACAATCTGTGCCACATCTAGTGACAAAACCATTAATATGAAGAAGGCGAGCACTAAGGGACAGGAAAAACATAAATAAATAAAACTCTGCCTGCTGCCAGTGCACCAGAAAGAAAAAAAAATCCACTGTACCCAGCTTCATGTCCAACTTAGCTGGGCGGCGCAGGACAACACTTTCCAAGTTGGAGCAGTGCGAACAGTTGGTCAGTTGGATTGCTGAAGATAATGCTTCCAGTCGGTTAAGCACCACCCTCTCTTCTACCAAGTCCAGTCTCTGTAGCCAAGAGTCTAGTCAACGAATCCTCTCTCTTCCTCCCACCATGGAGAGGCTTGCCAAACGAGTGATCCCACACTCGGATATTCCGAGGAGCTCTTTCCAGCACCACTATTACATTTGGCCCTCGCACCCAGCACGCTTGAAGAGGGACCTGAGATATTGTGCCCTGATTCCCAGCCTTCACAGTCTCAAGAAGGTGGTGAACGGCAATTACCACCAGCATGATCCACCACATGGCATCCAAGCACCCTAACAAGTGGGCTAAACACCTGGTCCACAATCTGGGTCTGAGGGTCACACCACTGCCTCCTCTTCCCATGTGTTATGCACTGCTGGCCAATCCCCTGTCGAAGGGGCAGGCCCAGATGCCCCTCGCCCTGCACCTTTACCTTCGCATGAACCATTAGCAACAACATCCATTTCCCTGTCCCAGCGCAACGTCCAAATGTCCATAGCACAGTCATTTGAACGCAAGCGCAAATGACCACCCACCCACCCACAGGCCATAGCACTAAATGCGCAACTTTTGAAGTTACTAGCACTTGAAATGTTGCCATTTAGGCTTGTGGACACTGAGGCCTTCTGCAGCCTGATGTCGGTACGCAGTCCCCAGCCGCCAATATTTTTTACAGTGTGCCATTCCCGCCTTACACCAGCATGTGTCCCAGAACATCAACCGTGCCCTGACCAATGTAGTTACTGGGAAGGTCCACTTAACCACGGACACATTTTATTTGTATTTATTTATTTTATGCATTTCATATAGCGCTACTATATTCTGCAGCGCTTTACAGACATTATCATCCAACTGTCCCGAATGGGGCTCACAATCTAAGGTACACGGACAAGTGCTGGTGGCCAGGGACGCTACATTTCCCTGACCGCACGCTGCGTGAATGTTTTGGAGACCGGGAGTGAGTCGTACCCTGGGATGGCACAGGTGCTACCCACGCCCAGGATTGCGGGCCCTACGTCCATCAGGGTCTCCGCCGGCAGCTATATTACTGACTCCAACCCCCACTTCTTATCCTCCGTATCCTCATCCTCCACCTCCAGCAGCAGTCAGGCATCAGTCGCTAGCTGGAAGCAGTGTAGCACTGCTGTGGGTAAGCGTTAACAGGCCATGCTGAAGTTGATCTGTTTAGGGGACAAACAGCACACCACCGCAGAGCTGTGGCAGGGTATAAGGGACCAGACCGAGCTGTGGCTCTCGCCACTTAACCTACAACCAGGCATGGTCGTGTCTGACAATGGCCGTAACTTAGTGGCAGCTTTGGAACTTGGCAACCTGAAACACATCCCATGCCTAGCCCACATCTTAAACTTAGTGGTTCAGCGGTTTATCAAAACCTACCTCAGTTTGCCAGAGCTACTAGTGAAGGCGCGACACATGTGTGCCCATTTCCACAAGTTGTCCACAGTTTCAGCCGGTCTGTCAATGCTGCAGCAGCGCTTGCGGCTTCCAGCTCACTGACTGTTGTGCGACGTGAGCACGCGCTGGAACTCTACGTTCCTCATGTTGGCCAGGCTTTGTGAGCAGCAAAGGGCAGTTGTGGATTACCAGCTGCAACATGGTCGTTGCCTTTCGAGTCAACTGCCACTATTCACAAGTCAGACCTCTGTGAGGTTTTTAAAAACTTTGATGAATCCACACAGATGGTTAGTGGCGATAACGCTATTATCAGCGTAACTATCCCACTGCTGTGTCTAATCAAACGATCGCTGCTAACAATTAAGGACAATGCTCTGAATGTGGCAGATGAGGAAATGGGGAGGACATTACACAGGGTGATAGGCAGACCACCCACAGTTCGTCTTCTCAGCGCGAATTGGACCATGAAGAGGAGGAGGAGGAGCTGGAGACAGTTGCCTCTGCTGCAGAGGGTAGTACCCATGGAATTTTAATTCCATCTCTTCAGCATGGATGGGCAGAAGAGGAGGAGGATGAGGAGATGGAGAGTCATCCTAATGTAAGTACTGCCATCACTGTAATGCCAGTAGCCATGTTGAATTTGGTAAAGCATATTTAGAACGTAAAGTTTCAAAGTCTGCCATCAACGAGCCATTATATAGGCACCCTAATGTAGTTATTCCGTGATCTATCCACTTTGAGAGGTTCAGCCACGGGATGTGATGTTCTAGGGACGATAGCGGAAGTTCCCTAAAATCACGAAGTTCACTAAAAGACACAAGCCTTATGTTTAGGCCGAATGCACGGGGCCAGTGTTTCATGGCCGTGAGCGGTCCGTGGTAACACGGGCTGGATTCCTGCTGAGAGCAGGAGCACACGGCGTCATTGGTTGCTATGACGCCGTGCACTTCCTGCTGCCGCCGCAGTTCAGTACTACACTGGTATAGATCATACCAGTGCATCACTGTATTGCGGCGGCAGCAGGAAGCGCACAGCGTCATAGCAACCAATGACACTGTGCGCTCCTGCTCTCAGAAGGAATCCAGCCCGTGTTACCACGGACCGCTCACAGCCGTGAAACACGGCCGTGTGCATTCGGCCTCATAAAAATTAACCCAGGACATAAAAGTGCTCTGCAAGATCCCTAGCTTGAAAGGGGAAGAGTATTTTTTTATCTCGTATGCAGCTAACGTCGCCTTTTGTTGCTTTCTATTAACGAAACGTTCCTCAATGGATAACCATTGATGTTGCGCCCTTGGGCACCACCAGATCACAGCCTGATGTAAAAGATTTGCTAAGTAATAATTCTGAAGGTCAGGAACCCCTAGGCCTCCTAGCCGAATGGGAGGGTGTAACGCCTTTTTTGCTACCCTAGGATGAGAGCTACCCCATATAAAGCAAAGCATGTCCGTTTGGAGTTGCTCTATTGACTTTCGTAGTATAGTGAGAGGGATGCAGCCAAAAGTATACAACATTTTGGAAGAATCATCATCTTAGCAGTATTAATTTTTCGCGATCCAGGAAAGCTGTACTTGAGCGTATTTAGCATAATCCTCCATTATCTCCGATCTTAAAGATGTAATATTTGTGGAGACCAGCCTACCAATCAGGGTAGCGAGTTCGATCCCTAAGTAAGTTATTGAGTCCTCTTTCCAAGAGTACTGATAACAGTTAAATACAGTCAGGTCCATAAATATTGGGACATCGACACAATTCTAACATTTTTCGCTCTATACACCACCACAATGGATTTGAAATAAAACAAACAAGATGTGCATTAACTGCAGACTGTCAGCATTCATTTGAGGGTATTTACATCCAAATCAGGTGAACGGTGTAGGAATTTCAACAGTTTGCATATGTGCCTCCCACTGGTTAAGGGACCAAAAGTAATGGGACAATTGGCTACTTAGCTGTTTCATGGCCAGGTGTGTGTTAGTCCCTCATTATCCCAATTACAATGAGCAGATAAAAGGTCCAGAGTTCATTTCAAGTGTGCCATTTGCATTTGGAATCTGTTGCTGTCAACTCTCAAGATGAGATCCAAAGAGCTGTCACTATCAGTGAAGCAAGCCATCATTAGGCTGAAAAAAACAAAACAAACCCATCAGAGAAATAGCAAAAACATTAGGCGTGGCCAAAACAACTGTTTGGAACATTCTTAAAAAGAAGGAACGCACCGGTGAGCTCAGCAACACCGAAAGACCCGGAAGACCACGGGAAACAACTGTGCTGGATGACCAAAGAATTCTTTCCCTGGTGAAGAAAACTGTCTTCACAACAGTTGGCCAGATCAAGAACACCCTCCAGGAGGTAGGTGTATGTGTGTCAAAGTCAACAATCAAGAAGACTTCACCAGAGTTAATATAAAGGGTTCACCACAAGATGTAAACCATTGGTGAGCCTCAAAAACAGGAAGGCCAGATTAGAGTTTGCCAAACCACATCTAAAAAAGCCTTCACAGTTCTGGAACAACATCCTATGGACAGATGAGACCAAGATAAACTTGTATCAGAGTTATAGGAAGAGAAGAGTATGGAGAAGGAAAGGAACTGCTCATGATCCTAAGCATACCACCTAATCAGTGAAGCATGGTGGTGGTAGTGTCATGGCGTGGGCATGTATGGCTGCCAATGGAACTGGTTCTCTTGTATTTATTGATCATCTGAATGTTGACAAATGCAGCATGATGAATTCTGAAGTATTTCGGGCAATATTATCTGCTCATATACAGCCAAATGCTTCCGAACTCATTGGACGATGCTTCACAGTGCAGATGGACAATGACCCAAAGCATACTGCAAAAGCAACCAAAGAGTTTTTTAAGGGAAAGAAGTGGAATGTTATGCAATGGCGAAGTCAATCACCTGGCCTGAATCTGATTGAGCATGCATTTCACTTGCTGAAGACAAAACTGAAAGGAAAATGCCCCAAGAACAAGCAATTGCAGTAGACGCCTGGCAGAGCATCACCAGGGATGAAACCCAGCGTCTGGTGATGTCTATGCATTCCAGACTTCAGGCTGTAATTGACTGCAAAGGATTTGCAACCAAGTATTAAAAAGTGAAAGTTTGATTTATGATTTTTATTCTGTCCCATTACTTTTGGTCCCTTAACAAGTGGGAGGCACAGATGCAAACTGTTGTAATTCCTACACCGTTTACCTGATTTGGATGTAAATACCTTCAAATAAAAGCTGACAGTCTGCAGTTAAAGCACATCTTGTCTGTTTCATTTCAAATCCATTGTGGTGGTGTATAGAGCCAAAAATGTTAGAATTGTGTCGATGTCCCAATATTTATGGACCTGACTGTATATCCTTTTTAAGTGTGTCAGGAACATTTACTGGAATAACATTAGTCTTGGAGACATTGAGTTTATAATAAGAGACCTGTGAAAAATGGGTGATTACTTGGTCCACCTCATGCAGCGACTTTATGGGGTCTGTTAGCGTTAATATGAAATCGTCAGCATAGAGTCCGATGACATGGGCCTGGTCTCCCACTTGGATCCCCACTATCCCTCCACACGATCTAATCACCTCAGCCAGTGGTTCCATGACCATGGCGAAAATGAGGGGGGACAGCGGGCACCCCTGTCTGGTCCCGTTGGTGATCGTAAAGGATAAGAAGCCAGAAGCCAGGATGGATTGGAGTACAACCCGGTGATAGCCTGCAAAATCTGCCCTCTGAATCCAAATTTTTTGAGGACCTGGTCCAGGAACCCCCAGTGGACCCTGTCAAAAGCTTTTTCAGCATCTAAGGATACAAAGATCGTGGGGACCCTGGACCATTCCACTATTTGTAACAGGTTGATCATGCATCTGGTTCCATCCCTACATTGTCTACCCGGTATGAACCCTACTTGATCATTGGAGATCAGAGAAAGGAGGAAGTTATTGATGCAGGCGGCAAGTAGTTTGGCAAAGATTTTTAAATCCGCGTTGAGCCAAGATATTGGTCTAAAATTCTCTGGGTCTGTGGATGGTTTTCCCGGTTTTGGCAACGTTACAATCGTAGCAGAAAGCATTTCCGTGGGTATTGCTCCAGTGGCCATAAAGGTGGAGTAATAGTTTTTCCATGACTGGTAATACAAATCGGATTCCAAAAAAGTTCGGACACTAAACAAATTGTGAATAAAAACTGAATGCAATGATGTGGAGATGGCAAATGTCAATATTTTATTTGTAATAGAACGTATATGACAGATCAAACGTTTAATCCGAGTAAATGTATCATTTTAAAGGAAAAATACGTTGATTCAAATTTTCACAGTGTCAACAAATCCCCAAAAAGTTGGGACAAGTAGCAATAAGAGGCTGGAAAAAGTAAATTTGAGCATAACGAAGAGCTGGAAGACCAATTAACACTAATTAGGTCAACATGATTGGGTATAAAAAGAGCTTCTCAGAGTGGCAGTGTCTCTCAGAAGCCAAGATGGGTAGTGGATCACCAATTCCCACAATGTTGCGCAGAAAGATAGTGGAGCAATATCAGAAAGGTGTTACCCAGCGAAAACTTGCAAAGACTTTGCATCTATCATCATCAACTGTGCATAACATCATCCGAAGATTCAGAGAATCTGGAACAATCTCTGTGCGTAAGGGTCAAGGCCGTAAAACCATACTGGATGCCCGTGATCTCCGGGCCCTTAAACGACACTGCACCACAAACAGGAATGTAAAGAAAATCACAGAATGGGCTCAGGAATACTTCCAGAAACCATTGTCAGTGAACACAATCCACCGTGCCATCCGCCGTTGCCAGCTGAAACTCTACAGTGCAAAGAAGAAGCCATTTCTAAGCAAGATCCACAAGCTCAGGCATTTTCATTGGGCCAGGGATTTAAAATGGATTGTGGCAAAATGGAAGACTGTTCTGTGGTCAGACGAGTCACGATTCAAAGTTCTTTTTGGAAATCCAAGGCCCAAGACGATTGAACAGTTAGAGGCCTGTATTAGACAAGAATGGGAGAGCGATTTCCTATTTCTAAACTTGAGAAACTGGTCTCCTCGGTCCCCAGACGTCTGTTGAGTGTTGTAAGAAGAAGGGGAGAGTGTTGTAAGAAGAAGGGGAGTGGTGAAAATGGCCTTGTCCCAACTTTTTGGGGATTTGTTTTCACCATGAAATTCTGATTCAACATATTTTTCCCTTAAAAGGGTACATTTTCTCAGTTTAAACTTTTTTTCCGTGATTTATGTTCTATTCTGAATAAAATATTAGAAGTTGGCACCTCCACATCATTGCATTCAGTTTTTATTCACGATTTATATAGTGGCCCAACTTTTTGGAATCCGGTTTGTAGTATCTGGCTGAAAGATTTATAATATTCAACAGGAAACCCGTCAGGGCCAGGTGCCTTATCAACTGGGGTAGATTTTATGACCTTCAGAATTTCTGCGGCAGTAATGGGCTGGTTCAAAATATTCACATCGTCGTCAGACAGGGAGGGAAGTTTAAGTGAATCTCGAAAATCTGCTACACCAGCTGGGGTAGGCTGTGGGGTGGCATTATCCAATTTTAGGTTATATAGAGAAGCATAATAGGAAGCAAATGCGTCGGCGATATCTTGTGGATGAGTAATTAGCGTACTAGCATAATTCAGTCTATCTATTCTAGATTCCGCCTGTCTACGCTTCAATTTACGAGCCAGCATGGCCCCTGCTCTATCTCCTGTGTGATAGAATTGGCGATATAACAAAAGGGACCTCAACTGGGATCTACACACTTGAAGAGTCTCTAATGTTTTAGAGGGTCAGTTCAGCTGCAGGCGCTCGGCCCTAATGTTTTAGAGGGTCAGTTCAGCAGCAGGCCATCGCCCCTAATGTTTTACAGGGTCAGCTCAGCAGCAGGCCCTCGCCCCTAATATTTTACAGGATCAGCTCACCAGCAGGCCCTCGTCCCTAATGTTTTAGAGGGTCAGCTCACCAGCAGGCCCTTGCATATAATGTTTTAGAGCGTCAGCTCACCAGCAGGCCCTCGCATATAATGTTTTAGAGCGTCAGCTCACCAGCAGGCACTCGCATATAATGTTTTAGAGCATCAGCTCACCAGCAGGCCCTTACCCCTAATGTTTTAGAGGGTCAGCTCAGCAGCAGGCCCTCACCCCTCATGTTTTGGATGGTCAGATCAGCAAGCCCTTGCTCCAAATTTTTTTGACATTAGGCCACCATTAGGCCACCAATCATAATTTTTCAAGGGAGTGTATGATGCTGTCACGGCTGTTTAAGGGTAACAAGAGTATACACAGTAAAAAGAGCTACTGACCGGACCCCAAACTAGGGAAGAGAAAGGGTGACCCCTGTCAGACCCTCAACACTCTCCCTATGCTGCTAAAGCACATGCCCGGATTCAAATGGTGGAACGAGGCATGCCCGCGTACCTTAGACTGATGAGCCCTGTAACCCCTACAATAGTGGAAGGGGCACGGCCACCGATGCCCTGCACAGAATATGGAGGGAACCGGGGCCACCTCAGATCCAGTCAGGAAATCACCAGGTACATAACAAAGTCTGCACACTTAGCTGATGGAGCTGCAGCCGCAGAGAAGACGGATCACAGGACCGCTGGCCATATCCGGAGTGCTTGCAGCAGCAGAACACAGGTCCAGAGAACTAGTAGCTAAAGAAGTGAAGATACTCAAGGCAGAGCTACAACTGAAAAGAGAAATATAATCCACGCCCTGCAATAGGAGGAGGGGTGATTTAAAGGCAGAGAAATCAAACGCAGGAGAGACAGCTGGGAGTAAGACCTCATCACAGGGGCGGAGAGACAGAACAGTGAGAAAACCTCCAACCCTAAGTGACATCATCACAGGGGTGGAGACACAGAGCTGTGAGAACGTCTCAAAGCTCTGGTAGTGACAGTACCCCCCCTTCTACGGGTGGACTCCGGACACCCAGGACCCACCTTCCCAGGATGAGCCCTATGAAATGCCCTGATAAGGCGAGTGGCTTTAATGTCCGACATCGGAACCCACATCCTCTCCTCAGGACCATAACCCTTCCAATGAACGAGGTACTGAAGAGAACCGCGGACAATGCGAGAGTCCACAATTCTGGAAACCTCAAACTCCAGATTGCCATCAACCAAAATCGGAGGAGGAGGCAAAGAGGAGGGTACCGTGGGCTGGACATATGGTTTTAAGAGAGATCTGTGAAAAACATTATGTATCTTCCAAACCCGTGGAAGATCAAGGCGGAAGGCAACAGGATTGATGACTGACAAAATTTTATAAGGCCCAATAAACTTGGGACCCAATTTCCAGGAGGGAACCTTCAGTTTAATATTTCTTGTAGACAACCACACCAGATCACCCACATTCAGGTCCGGACCAGGCACACGTCTCTTATCAGCCACACGCTTATACTTCTCACTCATCTTTCTGAGATTACTCTGAATCTTTTGCCAAATGGTAGACAAAGACGAGGAAAATCTCTCCTCCTCAGGTAAACCAGAAAGAGCCCCTCCCGAGAATGTCCCAAACTGCGGATGGACCCCATATGCACCAGAAAATGGTGACTTATCAGAAGATTCCTGACGACGGTTGTTCAAAGCAAACTCAGCAAGAGGGAGAAATGAACACCAATCCTCCTGGTTCTCTGCCACAAAACAGCGCAAATATGTCTCCAGATTCTGATTGAGGCGCTCAGTCTGACCATTCGACTGCGGGTGAAAAGCAGAAGAGAAGGACAGCCGAACCCCCAGGCGAGAACAGAAAGCCTTCCAGAACCTGGACACAAACTGCGTGCCTCTATCGGAAACAATCTCAGAGGGAATGCCGTGCAATTTAACAATATGATCGACAAAAGCTTGCGCCAACGTTTTAGCATTGGGTAAACCAGGGAAAGGAACGAAATGAGCCATCTTGCTAAAACGGTCCACGACCACCAGGATCACCGACTTCCCCGAGGAACGAGGAAGATCCGTGATAAAGTCCATGGACAGGTGTGTCCAAGGATGGGAAGGTATGGGTAACGGGAGAAGGGAACCTGAAGGTCGTGAACGAGGGACCTTAGCGCGAGCGCACGTCTCACAAGCCGCCACAAAACCCTCCACAGACTTACGAAGAGCCGGCCACCAAAATCTCCGAGCAATGAGATCTACCGTGGCTCTACTCCCGGGGTGACCAGCAAGAACTGTATCATGATGTTCCTTAAAGAGTTTGTGACGTAGCTCAGGAGGCACGAACAACTTCCCGGAGGGACAACGGGCAGGTGCCTCAGACTGGGCAGCCTGGACCTCGGCCTCCAAATCGGAATAAAGAGCAGAAACAACTACCCCCTCCGCCAAAATGGGACCCGGGTCCTCGGAGTTTCCTCCTCCCGGAAAACAGCGAGAGAGAGCATCAGCCTTCACATTCTTGATCCCAGGGCGGAAAGTAACAACAAAATTAAATCTGGAGAAGAACAGAGACCATCTGGCCTGTCTCGGATTCATACGCCTGGCCGACTCCAGGTACGCCAGATTCTTATGGTCGGTAAAAACGGTGATAGGGTGCCTGGCCCCCTCCAACCAATGGCGCCATTCCTCGAAAGCCAACTTGATGGCCAACAACTCCCTATCTCCCACATCATAGTTTCTCTCTGCCGGGGAGAGTTTTCTAGAGAAAAAGGCACAAGGTCGCCATTTGGCAGGAGAGGGGCCCTGGGACAAAACTGCACCCACACCCACCTCGGAAGCATCCACCTCAACAATAAAAGGTAAGGAAACATCGGGATGCACCAAGATGGGAGCAGACGCAAAGCTCTCTTTAATCTTAGAAAAGGCTGCAAGCGCTTCCTCCGACCAAGAGGAAAAATCCGTCCCCTTTTTTGTCATGTCAGTAAGGGGTTTGACAATAGAGGAATAATTCAAAATGAACTTTCTGTAGTAGTTAGCAAAACCCAGAAAGCGCATCAATGCCTTCTGATTTTCAGGAAGCTCCCATTCCAGCACAGCACGGACCTTCTCCGGATCCATGCGAAAACCAGAAGCAGAGAGGAGAAAACCCAGAAATTGAATCTCTGATACCATAAAAAGACATTTCTCCAGCTTGGCATACAGTTTATTTTCCCGCAGTATCTGCAGGACCTGAAAAAGATGATCCTGATGAGTCTGAACATCAGGGGAAAAAATCAAAATATCATCAAGATACACCAATACAAATTTCCCCATTAAATGATAGAAAATACTATTAACAAAATGCTGAAAGACGGCCGGAGCATTCATCAGGCCGAAAGGCATAACGAGATTCTCGAAATGCCCGTTAGGGGTATTAAAGGCCGTTTTCCATTCATCCCCCTCTCTGACCCTGACCAGGTTGTACGCGCCTCTCAGATCCAATTTGGAAAACACCTTGGCCCCAACAATTTGGTTGAAGAGGTCCGGGATCAGAGGAAGGGGATAGGGATCGCGAATCGTGATACGGTTCAGCTCCCTAAAATCTAAGCAAGGTCTCAGAGAGCCATCTTTTTTTTTAACAAAAAAAAAAACCCTGCGGCAACAGGCGACTTTGAGGGACGAATATGCCCCTTCTCGAGACTCTCGGAGATATAGGTTCGCATTGCGAGTCTTTCCGGTTGTGAGAGATTGTAGAGGCGTGCCTTTGGCAGCTTGGCGCCGGGAATGAGGTTAATGGGACAGTCAAACTCCCGGTGAGGAGGTAGCTCCTGAACACCGCTCTCGGAAAACACATCCGAGAAATCAGAGAGAAATGATGGCAGAGTTTTAGTAGACACCTCTGCAAGAGTGGCTGTGAGACAATTCTCTCTACAAAAGTCACTCCACTCATTTATTTGCCTTCCTTGCCAATCAATAGTGGGGTTATGTCTAGTGAGCCAGGGTAGCCCCAAAACTAGAGGAGAAGGCAATCCGTTAAGGACAAAACAAGATATCTCCTCCACATGAGTGTCACCTACAGCTAGCCGGATATTGTGAACAATGCCTTTCAGAGATCTCTGCGAGAGTGGGGCAGAGTCAATAGCAAAAACAGGTATATCCTTTTCTAATGTACAAACCTGAAAACCATGCAAGGCTACAAATTGAGTGTCAATAAGATTGACGGCCGCTCCACTATCGACAAAAATCTCACAAGGAATGACCTTGCTCTCTAGCGCCACCCTGGCAGACAGGAGAAAACGGGAACTGCAGGTCAGAGGAAAAGCATCAATTCCCACATCAACTTTGCCCCCACAACAAAAACACACCATATTCTGAGGACTAAATCCTCTTTTATCAGGGGCAAGTCGGCCTAGCTGCATGGGCTCCTCCTCAGAGGGGAGCGAGACAGGATGAGACCCCTGCATACTGAATGAGTCCGCACCATTGCCCCTAGACTGACAATGGCTGGACGGAGAGGTCTTGTTTCTTTCCCTTAGACGCCTGTCAAGGCGTACCGCCAATGACATGGCAGACTCTAAGGATGTTGGTCTCTCATGGAAAGCAAAGGCATCTTTCAAATCCTCTGAGAGACCATGACAGAACTGACTTCGGAGTGCAGCATCATTCCAGCCTGAATCAGCTGCCCATCTCCGAAATTCAGAACAATAAAGCTCCGCAGACAGTTTGTTCTGGCATAGAACACGTAAGTTCGATTCTGCCAGAGCAACACGATCCGGGTCATCATATATCTGCCCCAGGGCCACAAAAAACCTTTCCACGGATCGCAGGGAAGGATCCCCTGATGGCAGCGAAAAAGCCCAAGTCTGAGCATTACCTCTGAGCAGGGAGATGACAATCCTCACCCTCTGTTCCTCATTACCAGAGGAGTGGGGACACAAACAAAAATGGAGTTTACATGCCTCTCTGAAGCGAACAAAATTCTCACTGCCCCCGGAGAACGTTTCCGGAAGTGAGACCTTTGGCTCGCAACAGACTCCATGAGCCGGAGCAGAGCCCAATGCTTGTAGCTGAGTCAGAGATTGACGGAGATCCGCTACTTCCAAAGAAAGACCCTGCATGCGGTCAACCAGGTCAGAAAGCGGATCCATGTCAACAAGGACGGTTTTGGTGGATTATAATGTCACGGCTGTTTAAGGGTAACAAGAGTATACACAGTAAAAAGAGCTACTGACCGGACCCCAAACTAGGGAAGAGAAAGGGTGACCCCTGTCAGACCCTCAACACTCTCCCTATGCTGCTAAAGCACATGCCCGGATCCAAATGGTGGAACGAGGCATGCCCGCGTACCTTAGACTGATGAGCCCTGTAACCCCTACAATAGTGGAAGGGGCACGGCCACCGATGCCCTGCACAGAATATGGAGGGAACCGGGGCCACCTCAGATCCAGTCAGGAAATCACCAGGTACATAACAAAGTCTGTACACTTAGCTGATGGAGCTGCAGCCGCAGAGAAGACGGATCCAAGGACCGCTGGCCATATCCGGAGTGCTTGCAGCAGCAGAACACAGGTCCAGAGAACTAGTAGCTAAAGAAGTGAAGATACTCAAGGCAGAGCTACAACTGAAAAGAGAAATATAATCCACGCCCTGCAATAGGAGGAGGGGTGATTTAAAGGCAGAGAAATCAAACGCAGGAGAGACAGCTGGGAGTAAGACCTCATCACAGGGGCGGAGAAACAGAACAGTGAGAAAACCTCCAACCCTAAGTGACATCATCACAGGGGTGGAGACACAGAGCTGTGAGAACGTCTCAAAGCTCTGGTAGTGACAGATGCCCTCCTTTATGTGTAATAAAGGGTGTATTGTAGTGCTGGTTCCTTGTAATTTTTAGCAGCCCACTTAGTGCATAGGCCTTATGAGTGTAGGAGTCCCACTACCTGAACAATTGTACCACAACTTGAATGAGGCCCTCCTTTATGCGATATACAGGCTGTTTCTGAGTGCCTCTTGCTTTTGATTTTTTGCAGCACTTGCACTTTATATACAATTGAATATACAGGAAAGAATGTTTCCTAACAATTTTTCCTGTAAAATAGATTTTTTTGGGGGGGGTTTGTGCGTATTTTTGTCAGTCTGTAAAAGTGGCGTACAACTCGGACAACATGGTTCCCAGCAGCGACCTGGGAGTCCAAGACGCATCCAGACATTGTCCCCATGGTGTTTCTGTCACTTTCTGACCTTTTCCAATGGACCAGGCACCCTCCCCTCTTCAGAGCAGGGGGTGCCTGGTTGTCTCCCATTGACTTCCATTATGCTCGGGTGCTCGGCCAAGCACACGAATATAGCAATGTGTTCAGGCCAAACACCCGAATACTTTGGTGCTCGATCATCACTACTCAGGAAGTCTCTATCTTCATTCTTCACATGAAACTGGTGGAACATCTTTTCAATGTCACACATGACCGCTACGGGATACTTTCTGAATCTACAGAGTACTCCAGGCAGAGTGTTTTGTAAAATCTGGTCCTTTTAGTAGATGTTCATTCAATGCAACACCATTGTACTTTGCTGAGCAATCAAATACTACTCTAATCGTATCTGATTTCTTTGAGTGGTAAACACCTTGATATGGGATGTACCACACTTCTCCTTCTTTAGGTTTGTCATTCATTTTCTCTGAATTTCAAATAATCCTGCTTGAATTTGGAATCTCTTCCCATCTTTTTATTCAAACATTTAAATCTTGCTAGGGCAAGATTTCTGTTATTTGGTAGACAAGGTCGTTTTCTAAATGGTAAGGGCATTCTGTATATGTTCTTCTAGAGTGTGTACGAACTTTGTCTTTTTGGGATACACGATTTTCTTTAGAACTTATGTCTGCAAAGTCGAATTCAAGGATCTTAATTACTTTCGCTGGACTTACAGTTAGTAATTCTTGGACAGATATTCGATGACTCAATCCTGTCACCTGTCTTGAGTTTGCGATCTGCTGCTTTCCTCCAACAACGCCCAATCCTAGATCAGTTTCAACAGTGTAGGGTTCACCCTTTCCTTCTGTGATTACCTTTCATGGTACCAAGGCTTCGGGACAATCGTAGCCTATCAACAGTCCAACACCAAACTCCTTCAGCGGGGACATTTCATGAGATATGACAGATAGGTGCTCCCATTCATTGGCTGATTCACAGGTAGGTATGCGATCTCGATCTAGAGGTATATCATCTTTGGTATAAGCTGGAGGTAGATCTAATGTGCATTTTGAATGACGTCCTCTAACTCTCAGTCCTTTGACCCTTTGACTGTTCACTAATGTGTCTCTCCCCGTCATTGTGGTGAGTTTGAGCTTCACTGGTTCTGTAGCCACTTGTAATTTCTTGCAGATTTCTTTATCAATGAAGGTGACGTCACTCTGGGCATCCAGTAGCGCATAGGCATATACTTTTCTTAAGCATTCAAAACACAGTTGGTTTTCCAGCACACATTTTTCTTTTCTTCTGGGGACTTCTCCTTCAATGGCTGGCACTTGTGTATGGAGTGGTTCTCTCCACAGAACATACACTTGAAGGTAGTCTGAAGATTTGTCGGTTCTGTCTCTCTACTGATCCCAGCAGTGACTTTGGACTTGCTCTCGTAGGTATCTGGACCTTTAGCTGCTGTGTTGGTTGCAATGCTAGTTGTTCTTGCACATCTTATCTCTCTTGCAGGCCTTTCTTCTAAGGATTTTAAGACGTAAGATGATGTTACTGGATTACATGCTATTCGTGCTTCCTTATTGACAAACTCAGAGAACTCTTTAAAACTTGGAAAGTTCTTGCCTAGATCTAACTGTTTACTCACATAGTGATTCCATCTAGAAGCCACTTCCTCAGGTAGCTTAGTTAGCATCCTGTGGTTTTCTAGATAGTCGTTCAGTACTTCCAGTCCTTGAACGTGTGGGATGGCATTGCTGGCATGCTTGCAGGAAGTCACTGTACTCTTGGAGTCTGAAGTGTTCTTTAGGACCTATTTTAGGCCAGTTATTCAATTTCTCTCTAAAAGCTCTTTGTACTAAGAAAGGATGACCATATCTTGCATTTAATTTTTCCCAAGCTTGCTTGTAGGCTTCTTCATCTTTTCTATAGAAGTTACCTTCAAGAACTTTCTTTGCTCCCCCACCAACATATCTCTGAAGGTAGAATAACTTGTCAATTGGACTGAAGCAATGATGCTCAATGATCATTTCAAAACTTGCCTTCCACTCTATGGACTTCAGTACGTCTCCTGAAAATACAGTGGGTTCCGGCATGGGAAGTCTAGCGAGGACTGTTCTCTGTTGTTCTGTTGGGACAATAGTTGTAACACTCTCCTGAGCATTGCCGTGACATCTAGGAATAGAAACACCTGGTTCTATTTTCTCACAAAATTCTGAATTAGGTCCTTTTCTTTATCTTTTCTGGTAGAGATAGAGGGTAAATTCACACGCCTTTTTCCTAACACTGGACTAGGTGTCTCTTTATTTTTATGAGCAGGGATGGAAGGATAATAACTTATTCTCTCAGTAAATGCTGGAGATTCTCTTCAATTTCTCATGGGCATAAGTAGGAAAGTAGGAGTCTGCTTCTTCACTTAGAACATATTTGAGCCTATGACTACTCTGATCGTGTACTCTGAGTCTGGCTTCTATGATCTTAACTTCTTTTTGCCTTTCCAGACTTTTCATCTGTTGGCGCTGTGCCTCGATTTCAGCTTCCATCTGATGGCGTTGTGCATCCTTTTCAGGTTCCCTTTCAGCGATCAGTTGGTGCAGCACCTCGATAGCAGCTTCCATTTCAATTTCTGCCCTCTTGACAGCAAGTTGTTCAGCTAATTACTTTCTTTTGGCTGAAGTATTTGAGGACTCTGATATGTGGATGGCACTTCTGCTAGCGAAGGAAGTCACACTTGAAATTGTGGTTCCCCCTAAGGACCTAGCATAGTCTCTCATAAAAAGCTTGTTCATTCTACTTCTTGCTTTAACTTCATCATAAATAGCTGCAGATAAAAGTTCTCTCATGAGCTTTACTAAATCTTTAGTGACTGCAGTACATGTGTTCATGTTCCTTACAATGTCCTGGGAAGGTGTTGTAAGCGACCGCAGGTTAACATATGTTGCCATAAGCTCTGATTCAGATTATTCTACCGTCTCTACCATATCACTCAAGTTCACTTTTATACTTTTTTGTTTTAACTTTCCACGAATGCCTTTAATGTATAATTTCCACTTCTCATACATTGTGGTGAACTTTTTTCCTTTTAATGCTGCTTCTTGCTCCAAATTTTCCAGTATCTTTAGGGTCGGTTTTTTGGCACGTGATGAACGTCTTAGTTCATCTGTTTGGGCTATATTTGTTTGAGGCAAGATTAATGCTGCATCAGACTTTTCTACTTCAGACAGGTTCCCTTGCTCTTCCCCCTCTTCTCTATCCATCTTTGTATCCTCTAACAGTGGCATGGTAATACTAATCTCAGATATTTTACTTGAAATCCTATAACAATCAATACAAATATTAAGAGTCCTTTCACTTTAAATGCAATATTGACAAATGCAGAAATAAATGACTTTCACTTTGAATGTAACAGCGATAAATGCAGGCAATAAATGACTTTTACTTTAAATGCAATAGAGTCCGTGTAATACAAACTGTCCTTTGTTTTACTTTAAAGTCTTTATCTGAACACAAAAATGTCTCTTTATGCCAAAGCCTATATGCAATGATAAGTAATAAAAGGAAAGCTCTGACCTTATTATGAAGAGCCGGATACTGCGATCTGAAGGTAGCTGAAACAAATCACTGTCTTAAAGGAGACTTGTCTTTTCTTGATGTGATGCGATGCTCTGCCCTGACTTGCGATGCTCTGCGCTGAGTTGCAATGCTATGTGCAGACTTGCGATGATCTGTGATTACTTGCGATGCGCTGGCTTGGATACTCTGCTGCAGACTAGACTGGGCCTAGTGTCAGAAAACTAGCTGACTCCAGTACGTGGTCTCTCCATGGATAGTGGTGCAGGCACTCTAGCTCTGGACTTTGGCCTCCCACCATGCGTCTCTTTCTCTCTCTGGGGATCGCAGGAGGGTTGGCGCTCTTTCTCTGTCTATCTTGCCTTTGCCATTCTGCCACTTTAAGAGTTGGCTTCAGTTTGACTAATGCTCACATTCTATGGCCTTTATGGTAGCTCAGCTGAGATGTCTTTTTTTTGCTTACTCAGGGAACAGTTGCTGCGCGGCGGTATATGCTCGCGCCCTGCTGCTCTAATGTGCTCTTACAGTGCAAGTTGAGGAGCGCTTTCGCTTCGCCCTCTAAGGGCAATAGTTCCACTGTGGCAGGCGAAGCACTATGAAGTGCCTTTTGCGCTGTGGCATTAGAAGAATTTTGATATCTCTGACTTTTAGTCTAACCAGACTGTCTATTACTCTCTAATTCCTGTAGTGCCGTTCTATGGAAACAGTAGGTTTAAAGAGCAAACCAAATACTTCAAATTACTTCTTTATTAACTTCTTCATATATAACACTGCCACCTCCACAGCAGATAGTCCATGTACATAACACGTGTTGAAAAGATATCACAAAATGGCGGTATGATTAAGATGGTGGTTCAACTGTTCAGTCTTGTCATTCAGCATAAAATAGTAGATATATTTCTCTCCTCAGTATCTGTACTCTCACTTTATGCTCTTTCTGAGAGGTATATCTGACGTCTAACTAATAGTTCACTTGCTGAATTTGATCGCAATTTGCAGTTATCAGTTAGCAGCAACTATTTGCAGATTGCTTGAGTATGATCTGGTATGGTTGTATGCAATTTGGATTGCAATATGGAATTTGAATTTGTATTGTGAACTTTGCAGTTTGCAATTGAATGTGTATGCTTGCAATTTGTAGCTTGAAATTTGTATTTGCAATTTGGTGGAATTTAAGTAAACACACATATAACTGGTTCAGTATACAGTTCTAATCACTATATCAACAGTAGGAACATCATATAACTGTTTTAAATAGCTATTTTGGCCTCTCTGCTTCCATAAAACACAGCTTTCAGTGTAGTGATGTCTGTTCAGCTCCTCTTTTCTGGTGTAGAATGATTCTAGCAGCTCCTGCTAGGGGGAATTCCCAGACAGGCTGTGTGTGAGGCTGGCTGTTATAGGTGAAAACTGTTGCTGTGTGAGAAGCTGCAACAACAGAGTAACACTATACTTTCTGTTGTTTCTGCTGTGTCACTGAGCTTACCTTACATTTCAAAATTAATCTTAAAGGCATATTATCTTTTTCTGCTTCTGTGACCACAAATATAACAGTTATATGACATCCAAAACATGATGCCACAGTAAATAACTCTGCTTTTGTCTTTAACACATAAACATAGGAACTGTATTAAGGCTATTAGCTACTCTACTGTATACACATATAAGCTATAGTAGCAAACTAGGACAGGTCCTAGCTGGCAAGCTACATTGCTCCTCTTTTAGCTGACTGGCAGGTGGCCCAGTGAGTGATGATCCCCTTTCATTCTAAAAGTATGAACTGAAACAAGATCAAAACAAAGAAAATCTTGATATTGTGTAACCAAGATACCGTTCTATACTCTGGGGGGTAGCATATAACACTGAACGGAGGCCACCTGAACCTACCCCAAGCAGTAAGAAAAAAGCTTACCCCTTTGTCTACTGCTTAAAGTCTCATTCAGATGTCAGTGTTCCACATTCGTGTGCTGTACGTGTTCTCCATTGACAGCACACGTCCCCATTCATATTAATGTGTGTATTCACACATCAATATTTTACCACGGTCCATGGGTTCATGTTTCTATCACGGATGCACGCTCTATTTTGTCGATCACGCCCATTATAATCTATGGGTCTGTAAAAATGACGGATGCAACACGGATCACATGCACAGAGAGCAAAAAACTGACATACGCAGCCAACATGGATCCATCTCAGACATCTTCATGGAGGCATTATTGACATACATATGTATGTTCCTGAACACCACATTCAGTAGATTTTTCATTCTTCTTGAGTTTACCATCATCACTGAAGGAAATAGCACAAATCACCAAAGAAAGAAGCAGCATAATGCAATCAGCACAGCAGTTGTATGAAGCGTCAGCCTCACACAAGCCGTGCTGTACTTCTAGCTGCCTATTTTCATTCGTAAAAATTGAGAAAAAAAGAGTCTTTACAGAACATTCACCGCTAACCGGCACACACTGATTGCTCTTTTTACATGGAAAGTTTAATACATTTACGGGATAATTCAGCATTCTTAATGGTTAGTCGGGTTGGCGCATGCAGCATTTGTTCACACAGTACACTTTTTTTTACCAGGTAAAAGTAAGACGTAGCTCTCACCCTATCTGCATCTAATAGCAACCTGGACCTTTACATCTATTGACCTGTCCTTGTCTACTTCCCATCCCACGTAGTCATATTGGATCAGCCAAAAATTATACTAATAAAAATCCTTATCCAATAGATAAAGCAAGCCTCCTTTATCCTACTGGAGTATGAAGGGACTTAGAAGTGTTACATAGTCTGTACAGAGCTAAAGAACCAAGCTGAGTTCCTAAATGTCAAATACAAACATGCCAAAGGACATTCCTTCCTTTATAGACTATTAAAATGGTGTACTTCTATTGGTAGATTTGACACTGGCTATGTAAAGGAGATTTTACCAATTCAAATTCAACAACTATTTGAAAACCTAGATTAGATTCAGTAGAGGTTTCACAACTAAAGGACTTACATTTATAGATGTTCCCTTTGACTGGGTAATCCTACTATCAGTTGAACATTAGATCTCAAAAATCCCAGAATAAGGTCAACCATGTGAAACCTTTCCATTTGATCTGACCCTTATTACAAGCGACCATCATGGCTCATCTACGTCAGTGTTCCTCCACCAGTAGCTTGGGTGCCACATGTAGATCTCTGGCCTTATCTGTGTTGCTCTTCAGCTGTTGCCACTTCTAGAAACCATTTTGCGCTAGTGGCACCAGGGAGATTATTGCATTAAAATAATATGGTACCAGGGTCAATACCATATCACTGGCTGGTAACAAAGTGGCTAAAAGTATTACTCATATTAGTCACATCTTTAATAGGCTCTTTCCCGCTAAATATTTAGTGTGCTATAACAGTACTTGTCATATTGGAAAATGATTGGCTCATGACCTACAGAAGGTTGTGGACCTCTGATCTAAGTGCACAGTGTATTAAAGAGGACCTGACATGTTCTCCAACAATAGTAGCTGTCTTTACCTGGCTCTGCAGATTCTGCAGCAATTATTTTCCTAGATCCATCTTCCCCCCTATTCCTGAGCAATTGGTGCCATTTGTTTCAGTTCTCATCCAATATGTCATTGTGGCCATGCATTTTCAAGGGGGCATGATTCTTAATTGGGAGTGAACCAGAGAAGTGATACCATCCAGTCAGAGCTCTGGTTCACTTGTTGAGAATCGCAACCCTTGACAGTTCATGGCCTGAATAGCATATCAGGACCTGAAATTAATGGCGTCAATTGCTTAGGTATGGGGGAGGGGGTATTAAGAGAAAAAGAACTCGGGAAACCTCTGAATAATGGCTACAGCCAGATAAGGGCAGCTGCCTAGTTAGAGGACATGATAGGTCCTCTTTACGGCAATGCCGTGATTTTTTTCTTTCATCATGGAGATGTTCAATGCTGTTGAATGTGTTGATCTTTTAGCTTTGTCTGGACCTGGACTGCTACAGGCCACGGAGCAGTGCATTAACTCAACCAAACGTTTCCTGGCAAAGCTGTGTGACGTCACTGATGATCTGGGCAAAGTCAATGTTCTGAAACTAATGAGATTGATTATGCTAGACACCTCCAACAACCTGTTCCTTCGAGTTCCATTAGACGGTAGGTGCATCAGCACATCTGTACATTGTAAGTCATTGGGGTTATTTATGGGAACAGATGCATAAGAAAAGCAGAGGTCTTCATAAAAGTAAGCAATCATGTCAAACTCAGTTTGACAGTACATACTGTATATTACTGTATATCGGACAAGTCAGACTGTAGGAATTCTTTAACAGTATTAGTACTATTTTTGTGATGTTTGGGTCTCCTTTAAGAAGAATATTTTTGTCTCTGATGGTATTCAGCATTAGGCTACATGCACACGAACGTTGTTTGTTTCCGTGTCTGTTCCATTTTTTTGCATGATATGTGCATGTAGCCTTAGTCAGTATTAAATGACTGAAGGTCAACTCGTGACTGAAAATATCCAAAATATCCAGCAAACCCACACTAAATCTGCATTTGTCAACAAAGCTCATTCATTGAAAGAGCCTGTATTTCCTCTTTATCCATGGATTCTATCCAAGCAACCCCGCTTTGTGCTTGTGTATTCTCTACATTGTAAATATGACTCATATCTGATTTTCTGTAGAAACTGATGAGCTCACATAAGGATCTGAGTATTAGTCTAGTGCAGGGATCAGCAACCTTCGGAACTCCAGCTGTTCTCAAACTACAACTCCCAGAATCCTCCTTTTACTTCTATGGGAGTTACAAGAACAGCCAAATATGTTTTATGTGCATGCTGGGAGTTGTCGTTTTACAGCAGCTGGGGTGCCGAAGGTTGCTGATCACTGGTCTGGTGCAATAAGAAATGATTTTATGATTCTTATCATATCTTTTATATAGACCCCTTCATTGGAACTTATTAAGTACAGTACTATGGGGCACATTTATTAAGACCAGCGTTTTAGACGCCGGTCTTAATAAACCCCTGTGCTGGCGGTGGATATGCCGAAGTTATGAAGAGGTGCTGTCCTTTTCATAACTTTGGCGCATCCAGCACCAGTTCTAAATGTAAGGGTCCATTCACACGTCCGTTGTTTCTTTCCTGATCTGTTCCGTTTTTTGCGGAACAGATCTGGACCAGATCTGGACCCATTCACTTTCAATGGGTCCTGAAAAAAATCGGACAGCACAATGTCCGATTTTTTTTCAGGACCCATTGAAAATGAATGGGTCCAGATCTGTTCCGCAAAAAACGGAACAGATCAGGAAAGAAACAACGGACGTGTGAATGGACCCTAAGACAGCTTCCGAGCTGTCTTACTTTTAGACCTTTTTTGTATGCCTAAAACAGGAGTAGACAATGGTGAATGAGAGAGGCCTGCTAGAGAGAGGCCTTCAGATAGCGGCGCAAATAACCATTGTACCACTATCTGTGCCTGAATTACGCCTAATTACGCCTACGTATTTTAGAATAGTAAGTGACCCCCTATATGAATATAACACCTGCTACTGACAGATCAATAATTTGTATCTTAAAACTCACAAGGGTCAGAATGACCCACCAGAGAATCAGAGGATCCTCCAGTGGGCCCAGTCTCTGGAACCATAATTGGCCCCAAATGTCCAGTGGAAAAAAAAAACATTTGCAGCTGCTTTTGGAGCCAATCACTTGCGGCTAGGATCTCATTCTTTGATTCAAAACATATAAGACTTTATTTCTAATATAGGGGTTGGGCCCAGGGAATAATGTCCTCTGGTGGGCCCAAGAAACTGCAGTCTGACACAGACACTGCAGTTCTCCTGCTGTGCACTCGCAAACTGGCCGTGTAATGCATAGAGAAGACTCCAGCAGTCCTCTCCATCATGTGCTTGTTCTTATGAGGCCTCTCAATGTATTTAAGGCTGGTTTGTGGGTGTACAGCAGGGGTATACGGATTACTGATCTGAGGTAAGTGGTTGGTGTTCTATTCATGTCTTACTGCACTGAAAGGAGTTGTCCCAGCTGGAGATTTATTCCACAGAATATGCCATAAATGTTCAATAGAGATGTCCCGAACTATTCGCCGGCGAACATCGCTTGTTCGCGTTCGCCGCAGCGAGCGAACATATGCGATGTCCGGTCCGCCCCCTATACGTCATCATTGAGCAAACTTTGACCCTGTACCTCACAGTCAGCAGACACATTCCAGCCAATCAGCATACCCTCCCTCCCAGACCCTCCCACCGCCTATCAAAAAGCAAGGACAGCATCCATCTTAGATTTATTCTGAAGCTGCAGTGTTAGTTAGAGCAGGGAGAGTGCAGCTGCTGCTGATTTAATAGGGAAATCGTTAGCTAGGCCAGTGTTCTGTGTCCACTCCAGTCCTCAAAGACTCTTCTGCTGTAAGGACAGCATCCTGACAGCACCCCAAAAAGCACTTTTTAGAGCTAGTACATCAGTCTGCTTTTTTTTTTTTTCTTTATATATATTATATATATTGCAGTTGCCTGCTAGTGTGTGTCAGGCCCACAGAGTGTACTGTGCCCACTGCCCACCACTCATATCTGGTGGCACAGTACCTTGCAGATAAAAAAGCAATCCAATTTTTTCTCTGTAATATAATTGCAGTTGCCTGCCAGTGTGTGTCAGGCCCACAGAGTGTACTGTGCCCACTGCCAGTGCCCACCACTCATATCTGGTGGCACAGTACCTTGCAGATAAAAAAGAAATACAATTTTTTCTCTGTAAAATAATTGCAGTTGCCTGCTAGTGTTGATCATGAATATTCGAATTGCATATTTTAATTGCGAATATCTGCACTTCGAGAATTCGTGAATATTTAGAATATCGCAAAATATATTCGTAATTGCGAATATAATTTTTTTTTTTATTCGTGTTCATGCGAATTTTTTATGCGGAAATCTCCGGAAAATAATGCCTGGAGATTACGAATTCGTGAATTCTCAAATATATGGCGAATATTCGCCCAAATATTCGTGAAATACTGCAAATTCAAATATTGCCCCTGCCGCTCATCACTATTGCCTGCCAGTGTGTGTCAGGCCCACAGAGTGTACTGTGCCCACTGCCCACCACTCATATCTGGTGGCACAGTACCTTGCAGATAAAAAAGCAATACAATTTTTTATCTGTAATATAATTGCAGTTGCTTGCCAGTGTGTGTCAGGCCCACAGAGTGTACTGTGCCCACTGCCCACCACTCATATCTGGTGGCACAATACCTTGCAGATAAAAAAGCTATAATTTTTTTTCTCTCTAATATAATTGCAGTTGCCTGCCAATGTGTGTCAGGCCCATAGAGTGTACTGTGTCCACTGCCAGTGCCCACCACTCATATCTGGTGGCACAGTACCTTGCAGATAAAGAAGCAATACCATGTTTTCTCTGTAATATAATTGCAGTTGCCTGCCAGTGTGTGTCAGGCCCACAGATTGTACTGTGCCCAGTGCCCACCACCACTCATATCGGGTGGCACAGTACCTTGCACGCATAGTACCACTAATCTAAAAAAAATGACAGGCAGAGGCAGGCCACCCCGCAGGGGCCGTCGTGGTCGTGGTTCTATGATTTCCTTTGGCCCTAGAATAATGCCCAGTGTTCAGAGGCCATGTACCCTGAACTCGAAAAGTTCTGAGGACATAATTGACTGGCTAACACAGGACCCCAATCTTCTGCAGCTTCCTCTCGGAACCTTGACGCACCATCCTCCTCCAGCTCAGCTTCAGGTACCTCTCAAGTTATCACTCGCCCGCCCGCCGCCACCACCACTAGCACCACAGCTGCTTCACTTGATCTGTCAGAGGAGTTATTTACACATCAGTTGGAAGAAATGAGTGATGCGCAACCATTATTGCCAGAGGATGTAGATAACAGGAATATGTCTCAGTCAGGCAGCATTACGCACATGGACGTACGGTGTGATGATGATGATGTTGTACCCGCTGCTGCTTCCTTTGCTGAGTTACAGATACAAGTGAAGCGGTTGATGATGACGATGTGTGCGTGGATGTCACGTCGAAGAGAAGAAGAACCGGGGGAAAGTTCAGATATGGAGAGATAGAGAGGAGGAGGAGAGGAGTTGGAAGCAGGCGGAGATCATCGCAAGGAGTTAGTGGCACAGTCAGACAGCAAGTCAAGCCGGACGAGGAGCGCAGCGGTGGGGGAGGCCGAACATGAAGCGGCTTGGCGGTGAAGGGACAGGTGAGCTAAGGGTTAAGTGTGGTTGGGGGCGGGCTTGGAAGAGAGGCGCGAGTTGCTAGGGTAGCGGGGGGTGCGGCCAGCCCTGTGATGAAAGGAGGAGGCGGGGAGCAGGAGCATTGCGGCCAGGGGAGAGAAACGGCAGGCTGTGTGATGGCGGCGCCGGTGATGTCGGTTGAGGAGATGTTGGAGCGGCTGCGGCGTGAGGCGGAGGTGCGGGGGCCTGGCTGGCTGCAGGAGCAGGTCGGTGCGTGTATAGTTTTGCCTGCTCCTGTGGTTACCCCCACTGTTCGGGCTACCCGGCCGCGGCGGAGTATTCCACCGGCGCGCCTAAGCCCTGAATGCACCCCCCGGGCCCGGCGCCGAGTGGGAAGCCCCTCTGCGGACCCTCGGCGGCGGAGAGTGGCCGCTCAGCCTTCTGCGAGTCGCTCTCGCCGCGGGAGGAATCCCAATACACGGCGGGGCCCTGAGCGGAGCGGGACGCCCCTTCCCCTGCTCCCTGCGGCAGTTCAGCTGGATTCAGGACCAGGATCAGTGGATCGGCCCAGTTCTTCCTACAGCGGGCGGTCCACTCAGCTTCTTGGCGATATCCGGGTTCCTCGGGCTGCACTGAGTGGAGGGGAATATCAGCGCAGGTCCAGAGAAGAGCAAGACAGTGAGGAAGAAGGTCCCCTTGCCGTGGGGGGTGCCGCGGTCTCTTCCCGGTGTCCGTCCAGCGTGGTGCAGAGGGTCGTGCAGGTGGTCCAGGAAGAAGAGCCGTCGACGTCCAGGAGCTGTGCCGGTGAAGTGTCCGTGCTGCGGGAGTCCGGATCTACGGCAGCGGGAGTCACAGCGCCCGTGGTGCCTGGTGAGATTGCTTGGGGCTCCATTATAGCGCAGGGTTTCCCGGTTGGGGGGGTGGCCATGGGTGACTTTGGTAAGGGGTTGGGGCAGTTGTTGGGAGGATTGGCGGGATGGTTGTCTGGTGTGGGGGCTGGCAGGGGGTCTCCTTTGCCGGGTTGGGGAGTGGTGCCGGGGCCGGTTGCGGGGCCGCAAGGGGGGTGGCTGGGTCGGTGTCGGTTGAGACTCAGGCGGGGGGAGAGGAGGAGGTGCAGAAGTTGGATGATAGGGCGCGTGGGGAGGTGTATGTGTGCTTTGAGGGCCCTTTGGGGGCTCATTTGAAGCAGGAGGTGAGGGAGAAGATATGGAAGGGAGAGTATGTGGAGATATTCTCGCTGCTTCCATTGGAACGGTTTAACCTGGATAGGGGGAAGAAGGATGAGGGTAAAAAGGAGGATGAGGATAAGCGACGGCATCGATTGATTGATTGAGGATATTGGGTTGTGGTTGAGGGTGATGGCGCCGCCTAGGGCTGGGCAGTCCTTTTGGGGGGAATCCGGGGGGTCATCCCCGGGTGCCTTGGCAGCGGCGTCGGCAAAAGGGTTGTGTTTCCTTTTTAATGAAGGGAACTGCAGATTTGGTGCTAAGTGCAAATTTAAGCACGAGTGCATGGGGTGTGGGGGACCCCATGGAGCTAACCGTTGCTTCAAGGGGGGAAGGAATAAGGGGGGTGAGGGGGCTGGAAAAGGGTCGGACGCCGGTTCGGGTGGAAGAGATGCAGGAGTTTCTAGATAAGTATCCTGATCGGGTGGCGGCTGGGTTGTTGGGGGATGGGTTTAGGTTCTGTTTTCGTATTCCATCGGTTGTCACGGCGGGGCCTGTTGTTCTTAAGAATCTTAGGTCTGCGCTGGTTCATGCGGGGGTAGTGGTGGAGAAGTTGAGGAAGGAGGTGGAGTTGGGACGGATGGCGGGTCCGTTCAAGGAACCGCCGATCCCAGGCTTGAAGGTGTCTCCCCTGGGGGTGGTGCCTAAGAAGGAGCCAGTCAAGTTTTGGCTCATTCATCACTTGTCTTACCCAAAAGGTGCGTCGGTCAATGATGGTATAGATCCTGAACTTTGTTCGGTGGTCTATACTTCCTTTGATGCGGCTGTTAGATGGGTGAGGCGGTGGGGACAGGGGACATTGATGGCTAAGGTTGATGTGGAAGCGGCTTTTCGGTTGCTCCCGGTTCACGTGGAGAGCATGGGTTTGTTGGGTTGTTTTTGGGATGGGGAATATTTTGTGGATAGGTGTTTGCCGATGGGGTGCTCTCTCTCGTGTGCGTATTTTGAGACCTTTAGCTCATTTTTGGAGTGGGTGGTGGTGGAAGTTTCGGGTTGTTCGTCTATTATTCATTATTTAGACGATTTTTTGTGTTTGGGGCCGGCAGATTCACGGGTTTGTTCTTTGTTGCTGCACACGGTGCAGTCGGTTTTTGCGTGTTTTGGCGTACCGTTAGCGCAGGAAAAGACGTTAGGTCTGGTGACGGAGTTGTGCTTTTTGGGGATTGTCATAGATACGGAGCGGATGGAGTGTAGGCTTCCGGAGGATAAGTTGCTGGATTTGCGCCAGGAGATTGATAGGGCCATTGGGAGGGAGAAGATTAGGTTGCGGGAATTGCAGTCGTTGTTGGGTAAGCTGAATTTCGCGTGTCAGATTATGCCGATGGGTAGAATTTTCTGTAGACGGTTGGCCGCGGCTACAGCGGGTGTGTCAGCGCCTTATCATTTTATCAGGTTACGTAAGGAGTTAAAAGGGGATTTGAGGGTGTGGGATTTTTCAGTACAATGGCAAGTCTTTAGTGATGGGGGAGTTGTGCGATAGTGTGGATTTTGAGTTATATACGGACGCGTCGGGGGGGGTTTGGGGCTTATTGCCAGGGACAATGGTGTGCGAGCGGGTGGCTGGAGTCGGGGTTGGGTGAGGAACATGGCTTTTTTAGAACTTTTTCCCATTGTGATGGCGGTTGTGTTGTGGGGCGGGAAATTTGAGAACAGGAAGGTGCGGTTCTATTGTGACAATTTGGGGGTGGTTCAGGCTATCAACAGTTTGACTGCGTCTTCCCCGCCGGTGGTCAGGCTCTTGCAGTTTCTGGTATTGGGATGTTTGTCGCTTAATGTGTGGTTGGTGGCAGAGCATGTTGCTGGAGTGTCTAATTCTGTGGCGGATTCTCTTTCTCGTTTACAGTGGGAGCGGTCCGGCTTCTTGCGCCAGAAGCGGAGGTGGAGGGTATGGAGTGTCCGCCGTGGCTTTGGGGGATCCTGGAGGAGAAGTGATGGGATTGTTAAGGGATTCGCTGAGTCCGGGTACTTGGAGGGAGTACGGTAAGGCGTGGGCGACCTGGGAGAGTTGGAATGGGACTTGGGGGGCTGGTGTGGGGGAGGGGGATGTTAGGTTGTTGATGTTGCTGGGTCAGTTGAAGAGTGAGGGGTGGTCGGTGTCGAAGGTGAATCATTTTATTGCGGGCGTGGCGTTTGGGTTGAAGTGGCGTGGGCTCCCGGATTTGACAAAGAGTTTTTTGGTGCGGCAGGTTTTGAAGGGATGGCGTAGGGGAGCGGGTAGGGTGATGGATTGTAGGAGGCCAGTGTCTTTTGAGCTGTTGCTACAGTTGGGTGATAAGTTGAGTGTCATTTGTAGCTAGGCTTGGGAGTTGGGGTTGTTTAGGGCGGCGTTTGCTCTAGCGTTTTTCGGTGCCTTCCGCTTGGGGGAGTTGGTGTGTGGCAGTGTTAACAGAGCGGGGGGCTTAGGAGTGAGGATGTCAAGTTGGCGGGGGATAGGGTGTTTGTCTGGATTCGCAGGTCAAAAACGGATCAGGAGGGTAGGGGGCAGCGGTTTACTTTGTTTTCGTTGCCGGGGTGTAGTATGTGCCCGGTGCGGTGTGCAGGGTTTTATGGTTCGGGTCTTCAGAGGGATGCGGTTCCGTTTCTTAGGCATGAGGACGGTTCCTTTTTGTCTAGATTTCAATTTTTGGCAGTCTTTAATAAATGTTTAAAGGGTTTGGGTGTGCCGGTTAAGGACTATTCGGATCATTCGTTCAGAATTGGGGGCGGCGACTGAGGCAGCCAGGGCAGGTGCCAGTGAGGAGGTGATTAAGAGGATAGGGCGTTGGGAGTCAGTGCGTTTCAAATCATATGTGCGGCCTGCTTTGTTGTAGTTGTGCTGCGGGGGATAGGTGGGGTGTTAATTATGTTCCTTTGTTGTTCACAGGTCTGAGGACGGCGGCTTTGGTGTGGATCTTAGGTCACTCCTATGTGTTTTGGGGTGCGATCAGAGCAGACGTGAGACCGAGCGAGTTGGCTACGGTCAGGTGGTTGGGTGTGAGAGGTATGTTGTGGGGCGGAGTGTTGCGGGAGGTTCATCATTTCGTGCGGCTGGATCGTCCTCCTGATGTGTTGGTTCTACATGTGGGGGGCAATGACTTGGGGAGGCGTCCTTTTAGGGAGTTGATTCGTGATGTTAAGTTTGACCTGCTGAGGATTTGGGCGTTGTTCCCGGGGGTGATCACAGTTTGGTCGGACATTGTTCCGCGGAAGGCTTGGAGGGGTGCGAGGTCAGTGGAGAGCCTTAATAAGGCGCGGGTTAAGGTAAATAGGGCAGTGGGACGGTTTATGGCGAGGAATGGGGGTGTGGTGGTGCGGCATGAGGTATTGGAGAAGGGCGTTGGTGCATTTTTGAGAGCGGATGGAGTGCATTTGAATGCGGTGGGGACGAATTTGTGGGCTCTGGGGCTCCAGAGTGGTGTGGAAATAGCCTTACGTATGTGGAGGGACGCGCAGGTTTGAGGTAGTCAAGCTGCGCGTTCTTGGAGGCGGGGGAGATCCTTGAAGTGGAAGGATATGGTGGTACCTGAGGATGGGAGGGCCCCCGCGGGAGGGGCTGGACTCTCATTGAGGAGCTGGGAGTAACTAATTACGCGTCCATCAGTTGCTGCCTCCGAGTTGGGTTCAACGGCTGGGGGCAAGATGGAGACGCAGGTGTTCCAGTGTTTATGAGGTTATTGGGGCTTCTAGGACCTCCCTCGTCATTGGTTAATTTAAGTTATTATATTATGTATTTATTTAATAAACGGCTGCTGTGGCCGATTAAAATCCAAGCAGTGGTGTTGTGTGTTTATTTCTAGGGGTTAGGTGGGGGCAAGGTGAAGGGTATTGTGGGGGACTGAACGAATAGCCAATGCCCTCTTCATGTATCGGCACCCAGGGTCAGCAAGACAGCACGCCAATCAACGCATGCTGTTGCCACCACCAGAATGCCTTCATTTCAAAGCTCAGCAGTGTGGCTTTTTTTTTTTTATGTGTCTGCCTCTTATAACAGCGATGCCATTTGCAACCTGTGCCAAAAGAAACTGAGTCGTGGGAAGTCCAACACCCACCTAGGTATAACTGCTTTGCGAAGGCACATGATCTCACATCACAAACGCCTATGGGATCAACACATGATGAGTACAAGCAGCACACAAACTCAAAGCCACCATCCTCCTCCTGGTCCAGCATCTTCAGCCACGTCAACCACTGCTGTCTTCTTTGCCTCCTCTCAACCACCCGCCACTCCAACTCTCACCTTCAGCAGTTCCTGCTCATCTGCCCACCGTCAGGTGTCTGTCAAGGAAATGTTTGAGTGTAAGAAGCTAATGTCACAGAGTCACCCCCTTGCCCAGCGTCTGACAGCTGACTTGTCGGAACTCTTAGCCCGACAGCTTTTACCATACAAGCTTGTGAAGTCTGAGGCCTTCAAATCTGTAGCTATTGGGACACCGCAGTGGAAGGTACCCGGCTGAATTTTTTTTCACAAAAGGCAATCCCCACCCTGTACTCTATTATGGAAAAGGAAGTCATGGCATGTCTGACACAGTGTTGGGGCAAGGGTCCATCTGACCACTGATACCTGGTCTGCAAAGCACGGTCAGGGCAGGTATATCACGTACACTGCGCATTGGGTAAACCTGCTGACGGCTGCCAAGCATGGAATGCGTGGCTCTGCAGAGGAGTTGGTGACACTGCCACGACTTGCAGGCAGGTCTGCTGCCACCTCCTCTACTCCTCCTACTCCATCCTCTTCAATAACCTCCTCGGCTGAGTCCTCTTCTGCTGCTGCGTCTTGCTCCACATCAACTGCACCCCCCCCCCCAGCTCCCCAGGGGCTATTCCACATCCCGGATACGACAGTGTCATGCCGTCTTGGGGTTGACTTGCCTGAAATCAGAGAGTCACACCGGACCAGCACTCCTGTCCGTCCTGAACGCACAGGTGGATCAGTGGCTGACTGGAGATCGGCAAAGTGGTGTGTGACAACGGAAGCAATTTGTTGGCGGCATTGAATTTGGGCAAGTTGACACATGTGCCGTGCATGGCACATGTGTTGAATCTGATCGTATAACGCTTTGTGCACGAGTGCTCAGGCTTACAGGACGTCCTCAAGCAGGCCAGGAAGGTGTGTGGCCATTTCAGGCGTTCCTACACGACCATGGCACACAATTCAGATATTCAGCAGTGAAACAACATGCCAGTGAGGCGCTTGATTTGCGACAGCCCGACACGTTGGAATTCAACACTCCTAATGTTCAACCGCCTGCTCCAACAAGAAAAAGCCATCAACGAGTATTTGTATGACCAGGGTGCTAGGACAGCCTCTACAGAGCTGGGTACTTTTTTTGCCACGTTACTGGACGCTCATGCGCAATGCCTGTAGGCTCATGCGTCCTTTTGAGGAGGTGACAAACCTAGTCAGTTGCACCGAAGGCACCATCAGCGACACCATCCCATTTGTTTTCTTCCTGGAGCGTGCCCTGTGAAGAGTGCTGGATCAGGCCGTAGATGAGCATGAAGAGGAAGAGTTGTGGTCACCATCACCACCAGAAACAGCCTTATCAGCATCGCTTGCTGGACCTGCGGCAACCCTGGAAGAGGAGTCTGAGGAAGAGGAGTCAAAGGAGGAATGTGGCTTTGAGGAAGAGGAAGACCAACCACAGCAGGCATCCCAGGGTGCTAGTTGTCACCTATCTGGTACCCGTGGTGTTATACGTGGCTGGGGGGAAGAACAGACCTTCAATGAGATTGTAGTGTCCCACTAGGTAAATGTGGGCACTACACAAGGGTCAATTGGGTCACGTTGTTCCTTGCCTTTTGTGGAACTGGGTCATTGTATTTTATATAATGTTTTAATGTGTATTTTCCTGTTATCTTTTTTACCAGGCCTGTTAAGGGTGTAGTTCCTCCTCCTAGACAGTAGATGGAGCTAGGGAACCCCCTAGTATATATAGTCAGGTCTAGTTCACAGAGGGGAGAGTGGGTGGTTAGGAGCCAGTGTTCACTTTAGCTAGGCAGCAGCTGAAGTGCAGTTTCTAACATGCAGCTAGACAGTCCAGGGTACTAGCTTGCATCCAGGTGAAGAGTTTGCCTCCTGAAGAAACCAAGTTCCCTTACAAGTACAGTGGAGAGCCAAGTTTATTTCCAGCCAGACAGAGAGCTGAAGGGCAGAAGGATATTCTACAGCAAGGAGACATATACCAGAGGAAGATTTCCCTACCCAAGGATAAAAGCCAGCAATAGGGATTACGGGCCTTGGAGAAAGCCAGACAGGAACTGAGGAGAAATACAGCTTGATCTGTAAGTGTTATTCCCTCTGAGTATCTTGCAAGGACTTTGCCTGCCGTTTTATATAAAGCCTGCCTGTTACAACATTTTACATGTGGAACTGACTAAAGACTGTAAATTGTTGAACTGTTCAGTAAAAGGAAGTTCTGGTTCACTACAACTTGTGTTCCTCAATTATTCCTACAACAAATCGGTGTGCCACCGTTACCGGCACTGGCGTCACGAACTTAAAGGGATCTTGCCACCGGCACATTAAACCTGCAACACTCAGGGCACCTCACCTACCACCCGGCCTGGTCCCTATACATAGAGAGTGCCCCAGAGGATCCATGTGCCAGCCTCTCCATCACTGCTGTATGCCTGCCCAGGGTATATAAAAAATGTGAGTACCAAAAACACCCTCGGTTAGTAACTACCCCTGTGACCTCACCATCGCTCACCCTGCAGGGCTGCGTACTGCAAGAACAGTGAGGACGAGGAACGCGACATGAGTAGCTCGGCATCCAACCTTTTGCAAATGGGGTCTTTCATGCTGTCATGCCTGTTGAGGGACCCTCGTATAAAAAGGCTGAAGGAGAACGACCTGTACTGGGTGGCCACGCTACTAGACCCCCGATATAAGCAGAAAGTATCTGAAATGTTACCGAATTACCGGAAGTCGGAAAGGATGCAGCAGTTCCAAAACAAGCTAAAAAGTATGCTTTACACAGCGTATAAGGGTGATGTCACAGCACAACAGGAATCTAACAGGGGAAGAGGTGAAAGTAATCCTCCTCCTACGATGACCATGCCGGCAAGGACAGGACGCTTTACAGACGTGTTGCTGATGGAGGACATGCAGAGCTTTTTAAGTCCTACGCATCGCCACAGCCCTTCGGGTCCACCCTCAGAGAACGACTCGACCGACAGCAGACTACCTCGCCTTAGCTGCAGATATTGACACTCTGAGGAGCGATGAACCCCTTGACTACTGGGTGTGCAGGCTTGACCTGTGGCTTGAGCTATCCCTATTTGCGATAGAACTTCTGGCCTGCCCCGCTTCAAGTGTCCTATCAGAAAGGACCTTCAGCGCAGCAGGAGGTATTGTCACTGAGAAGAGAAGTCATCTAGGTCAACAAAGTCTAGATTACCTCACCTTTATCAAGATGAATGAGGCATGGATCCCGAAGGGACTGACAGTGGGGAATGCATTTGACTAAAAAAGGCCTGATGAGATGCCTTGGGCTAAAAATGGTCCACACGCTGCTGAATTTAATCTCTGCATGCCGGATGACTTGCGTGACTTCTCTGCCACCAACTGCTAGCGGCTGCAACAATACCAAATTTTTCAGGCATGTGTACGTGCCTAATATTTCTGGCCTCTGGTGCTGCACTGTGGCTGCAAAAAAAAAAGGCACATACATGTGTCAATTCCCCTTCGTGATCGTTACCTTGTTGTGGTGAAGGGGCTTGCATATCACAATGAAGCGATCTCCTCTATGAGTGTGTTGGCAATGGCAATGTTGACACATCCCAGATGATAAGGTCGTTGCTTCATTGTGAACAGACCAAAAGCGATCGGCTGGATAATTTTGCATAGAAAAAACATTCATTTTCTTTGTGATCATCTAAGGTGATCATTAAAGCCTACTAGGCCAACAATGGGCCCACACTGCAGAATCATTGTTTTCTGGGTCACTTAACTGTCACTGAACTACCTCAGCACGACCATAGGCTTTAAAAAACCGCCATCGCCTGCAATCTCCCAAACGTGCGCACGAGCACAGTCATCACTACACCAAGATTGTGCATAGAGGAATAAAATTTATGTCATGAGTGTGTCAACTATTGACAACTCTTTGCGGTTGTCTAAAATCTATTCGATACACATCCCCTGATAGGGGAAGTAACAGGGATTAAACTGATAAGGCTTTGTTCAAATCACCGTTCAGCCTTTCCGTTCCCCTGCTCCATTTAGGGGCAGGAGAACGGAAAGGACGGATAAGCACATAACTGACACCAAACTGAGTCAAACGGAGCCCTTAGGACCCCATAGACTATAATGGGGTCTGTTATGTTTCCGCTCAGAAGATGATTTTAAAGCGGAGACAAAAGTCCTGCATGCACAACTTTTGTCTCCGCTTAAAAATCATCTTCTGAGCGGAAACATAACGGACCCCATTATAGTCTATGGTGTCAGTTATATGCTTATCCGTCCGTTCCGTTCTCCTGCCCCTAAACGGAGCAGGAGAACGGAAAGGCTGAACGGTGATGTGAACGTAGTCTAAGAATAGTACTACTTAACACACCACTCATATAGGGTGGCACAGTACAGTGCACGGCGCACGCACAGTGCCCCAAATTGGAAGTAGGAGGACCAACCAAGCATCTTTTTCCATCTCCCGGTTCCTAAAATCTATTCCATACACCGGCCCCTGATACGGGACGTAACAGGGAATAAACTGATAGGAATAGTACTACTTAACATACCACTCATATAGGGTAGCACAGTACATTGCACGGCGCACGTGCCGTGCCCCAGATTCGAAGTAAGAGGACCGACCAAGCATCTTTTTCCATCTCCCAGTTCCTAAAATCTATTCCATACACCGGCCCCTGATAGGGGACGTAACAGGGATTAAACTGATAACAAAAGTACTACTGAACACACCACTCATATAGGGTGGCACAGTACATTGCACGGCGCACGCGCAGTGCCCCAAGTTGGAAGTAAGAGGTCCAACCAAGCTTCTTTTTCCATCTCCTGGTTCCTAAAATCTATTCCATACACCGGCCCCTGATAGGGGACGTAACAGGGATTAAACTGATAGGAATAGTACTACTTAATATACCACTCAGATCGGGTAGCACAGTACATTGCATGGCGCACGCGCTGTGCCCCAGATTGCAAGTAAGATGCAAGTAAGAGGACCAACCAAGCATCTTTTTCCATCTCCCGGTTCCGAAAATCTATTTCATACACCGGCCCCTGATAGGGGACGTAAAAGGGATTAAACTGATAGGAATAGTACTACTTAACACACCACTCATATAGGGTGGCACAGTATATTGCACGGTGCACGCGCAGTGCCCCAAATTGGAAGTAAGAGGACCGACCAACCATCTTTTTCCATCTCCCGATTCCTAAAATCTATTCCATTACACCGGCCCCTGATAGGGGACAAAACAGAGATTAAACTGGTAAGAACAGATTTTTTTAATTTTAAAAAAAGAGGACAGCCTCTGCGGAGCTGGGTATTTTTTGGTCGCGCTACTGAACGCTCATGCACAATGGCTGTAGGCTCATGCGTCCTTTTGCGGAGGTGACAAACCTGGTCAGTCAAACCCAAGGCAACATCATCGACCTCATCCCATAAGCATTTTTTCTGGAGCGCGCCCTGCGAAGAGTGCTGGATCAGGCCGTAGATGAGAGTGAAGAGGATGAGTTGTGGTCACCATCACCACCAGAAGCAGCCTTGTCGTCGTCGATTGCTGGACCTGCGGCAACACAGAGAGAGGAGTCTGAAGAAGAGGAGTCAGAGGAGGAAGGTGGCTTTGAGGAGGTGGAAGACCAACCACAGCAGGCGTCCCAGGGGGCTTGTTGTCACCTTTCGGGGACTCTTGGTGTTGTACGTGGCTGGGTGGAGGAAGAGACCTTCAATGACGTCAGTGAGGACAAGGAACGGGACATGGCTAGCTTGGTATCCAACCTTGAGCAAATGGGGAGTTTGCGGCTGTGCAAATGGACTGTTTGCGGTGCGATAAATGGGGAGTTTGGTCTGTCATAGTTTGGTCTGTCGCTGTGAAGCAGGCGTAACCCTTACACTACCTGATCGATACAACATCATACCTGATGTTTTAAAGCACGTTATTCCAATTTAGGAATGTTAGGTGATGTATGCCCTTTATGGATTAAAACCCTACTCTGCGTCAACTACGTAATTTTCCATGGGAGTTTTGCCATGGATCCCCCTCCGGCATGCCACAGTCCAGGTGTTAGTCCCCTTGAAACAACTTTTCCATCACTATTGTGGCTAAAAAGAGTCCCTGTGGGTTTTAAAATTTGCCTGCCTATTGAAGTCTATGGCGGTTCGCCCGTTCGCAAACATTTGCGGAAATTTGCGTTTGCCGTTCGCGAACAGAAAATTTTATGTTCGCGACATCTCTAATGTTCAATAGTTGTGGGTCAAACCTATTTTCAAAAGTTCCACAGAATGGAGAAAGCCTCTCTCATAGCAGTGTGTAATGAGGCCCTGTTCTTGACATAGCTGCATATCCCAGAGGTGGATATGCCTAAATGTCTACATGGGATAATCTCTATTATAGGACTTGTAGAAGGTGACAGATTTCCTTTAATATGTTGTAGCAGCATCTAATTTCATGAGGCCCTACAGCATAACTTGAAATAGAGCCAACTCCACCAGCCAGAAATGTTTATTATTACCGTTGTCTTTATTTTATCCCTTGTATCTTTTTCTACTTTGCTTCATCTCACAGTGATCTGCATGTAGTTATGTTACCCTTGGAGAAAAGATAAAAATTCAGAGTCCTCAGTAGTTGATACCTTTTTAGGATGACAAGAAACTTTTGAGACTACTTTGGCATTCAGGGGAGCCCCCAGGAATTTTGGCTAGGGGGGGTCCGAAAGGCAAAAAATGTGGCACGTGTAGTGCGCTGTGCCAATTCTTTTGCCCGCCCATTTTTCAAAGCCCCCTTAATATTTAAAAATGCGGGGCGCGTAGCATGTTGCGCTGATTCTTTTACCGGCCCATTTCTAAAAGCTCCATAGGAGTGGAATTTTTTTTAGCCCCGTCCATTATTTAAAGCTCCTTCTGCATATAATAGGCCACTCCCAACAAACACTGTACAGCTGAAATTCTATTGTTGAGGCCTGTATCTACACATCATACGGAGAGGGGAGGGCCTGTCCTGGCTGCACTGCCTGCTTCACATTATACAATAAACAACAGCAGGCTACAGCCAGGAAGCTCCTCCGCTCTCCTCCCTCTCCAGATCCTGCTCAAGGCCTGTGGTTCCCCCCCACCACCTGCCACCCGCCCGTGGCCTGCTGCCCCCTTTGGCCATCCTCACCCAGCCCTGAATCCTCCTTCTGCAAATGGCAGGGGGATGGGGAGGAGCCGGAGCATCTCCTCTCCTACATAGCACCTCATACCTCTTACATCCAGTGATGTCACCTTTGTTGTAGATGTTCTCTTTCCTCATCTTCTCCATTCAGACCAGACCGCCATGATGATTTTTCAGCCATCTCCCATCTCTGCAGAGATTGACAAACAGACATTAGTTTCCCACATTTCCATCATCTTCACATCTTCTGAACACCCTTTCCTGCCACCCCCAATACTATACTGCAGAAATAGTCCCCCTAGAAATACTACTACTACACAGATAGTGCCCCCTTCAACAATTATTGGCACACAGTGCTCTAAAAAATAACTATGTCCAGACACTAATAGTATAAAGATAATGTCCCCCAAAAATAATTGTGCTAAGCTGATACTGTGCCAGCCAGGGTGCCTCCCCAAAGTAACAGTCCTCCCTCAAATCCCACCAATAGAAATAATTATCTGCCAGAGCACACTTAGTAGTAATAATGCTCCTATAGTGCTCATACTAGTGATCATATTCCTCATAGCCCCCCCAGTAGTAGTAAAGCTCCCCATAATACCCCCTAGTAGTAATAATTCTCCTTATAATGTAACAGTACATAAATAAAAACTGCTTAGGGCCCGCAGTTGAGCTAATGTCCCCATAATGTATGCCAGTATAAAATACCCCCATATAGTGCCCCAGTAAATGCGCTCATAGTGCTCCTCTCTCCCTTCCCCATAGTGTCCCCCATAATATGCCAGTAAAAAAATGCTCCTTCTTAATGCCCCCAGAATCAGAATCAGAATCGCTTTAGTCGCCAAACACGACACAGTCGATCGTGCTCGGAATTGGGTTAGGCACAGGTACAGGCATAGTAACTAGGGGGTGGAAGGGGGGGGTTAAGCAATGGGCACATTAGGGGCGAGGGGGGGATTATGGGCGGGAGATGGGGCGTGATGAGTTCAGCAGTCTGACGGCCGTTAGGAAGAAAGTGTTCAGCCTCCCCGATGTCCTTGCAGGGATGGCCTGATACCTGCGGCCGGACTTTAGACGTCTGAAGAGATGATGGCCCATTTGGGAGTGGTCATTGAATATTTTCAGAGCCCTGGAGCGCAGTCTGTTGGAGAAGATAGAGTCAAGGGGCGGTAGTGGCAGTCGAGTAGTTCTCTCCGCCGAGCTGATGACCCTTTGTAGTTTGCGCTTGTCACTGCCTGATGAGCCGGCATACCACACCAGAAGGGACGAGCACAATACCGACTCGATGGTACATGAGTAGAAGGACTTCAGTAGGTCCTGAGCCATGCCGAACTTCCTCAGTTGTCGAAGGAAATAGAGCAGCTGGTGAGCCTTCTTTATGATGGACGAGATGTTGGGACGCCAGGATAGGTCTTCAGAGATTGTCATGCCTAGGAGGCGGGCACTGGGTACCCTTGCGACTTCAGATCCGTCTATATGGGTAGGGGGGGGGACTACCCTTCCCTTCATGAAGTCGACGACCAGCTCGACCGTCTTTGTGGCGTTTAGGACCAGGTTGTGCGCGCCGCACCAGTTGCTGATCCTGTCAATTTCCTTACGGTAGGCCTGCTCATCGCTGTCGCTAATCAGGCCCACAAGTGTGGTGTCATCAGCGAACTTGATTACTTTAACTGAGGCCTCCTCCGATCTGCACTCGTTCAGCAGATGCCCCTAAAGTGACCCTCTCCCCCATAATGTGCCAGTAAAAAATGCCCCTTCTTAGTGCCACCAGATGCCTCAATAGTGCTCCACTCCCCCCTAGTGCCCCAAATAATGCCCCATAGTGCCACTCTCCCCTATAGTGCCTCACATAATGTGCCAGTAAAAAATGCCCCCTTAGTGCCACCAGATGCCATAATGCCCCAATAATGTGCCAATAAGAAAAAAAGCCACTTTAGAGCCCCCACTTCCCCATAGTGCCCCCAAATAATGCCCCTATAGTGCCACCAGATGCCCCATAGTGCCGCTCTCCCCTATAGTGCCCCCCATAATGTGTCAATAAAAAAAGGCACTTTAGAGCCCCCAGATGCCCCCATAGTGCTCCTCTCCCCCATGGTGCCCGCATAATGTGCCAGTAAGAAATGCCCGCTTAGTGCCCCCCCAAAATGGGCAAGAAATAAATGCCCACAGAGCGCCACCCCCAAAAAAATGGGGCTGTAAGAAATGCCAAATGCCCCCATAGTGCCAGCTCCCCCCCAAAAAAAACAAATACTTACCTTCATCAGCAGTGAAGTGATGCAGGCCTCTTCCGGCCTGTGTCCCTGCTGTGTGCTGCCCGGCTCAGGCGGCGCGATGATAATTACGTCATCACACCGCTTGAGCCGGCCTCCAGTAGGCCACAGGCATTAGGCTTTGCGGCCTATCAGAAGAATAGGGAAGGGAGACGCCTCTCCCTCCCCTGCCCCGCCGCAGCACAGTCATTTGTATCGCTGTCCTGAGGGCGGCAATACAAATGAATATGGAGATGAGCGCTTCCACAATGGAAGCGCTCATCTCCTACTGCCCCCTCACCGTCGCCGGCAACTAGAACCAGGGCCACGCCACCTGTGGTGATTGGCGGTGAGGCCCTGAGGGATAAAATAACATATGGATTTTTTGGGGATTATGGCACATTTTTAAGCGGTCTACTCAAAGTTTACATTGTCTAAATAGTAGATAGGATTAGTAAATCGGCCCCAGTATTTTGGTGACATATTTTCTTTTAATTCATGAATTGCTCTTGATTTTATGGAGATCTTGGCAATGTAAGGTGTCATGTTCTCATCATTTTATCATTGTTGTTCCAGAGAATGACATTGTTGTAAAGATTCAGAAATACTTTGACGCATGGGAGGCTCTTCTGCTGAAACCAGACATATTCTTTAAAATCTCCTGGCTCTACAAGAAGTATGAAAAATCAGCGTGAGTTTCCACCGTCTAAACAACACTCTCCCTACTGTGAATGTAATTGTTTATAAATCCAAAAATGATTTTGCTGATTCTGGAAGTAACCATCCTCTCTTTGTACTTCAGCAATGATTTGAAAGAGGCTGTTGAAATTCTCATTGAGCAAAAGCGACGAGAGCTTTCCACTTCAGACAAGCTGGATGAGAATATCGATTTTGCAACAGACCTTATTTTTGCACAGGTGTGTAGTAAGAGTTGATCCAAATAAATATATGCATAAGAAAGTGTGTGGAGAATAGCAGATGGTGCCTTCTTACAAGAACTGAATGCTAAAAAGCATCTGATCTAATCTAAAAATCTCATGTACACAGCAATTCCATATGCACGGAGTGCACTTCAAGTTCACAGCAAAGACTCGCACTGCATTACAGCTTTGCTGTATGTTTCCTCCATAATGCAAAATATATTCCTCTAGAAGCAGGAAAAAAACATTGCATCCAGATCTGTGTGATGCATCCACATGAGATCCAATAAGATCCATGAGAAGTTAAAGGGGTTGAACAGCCCCTGCTATACTATTTGCTGTTGACCCTTTAAAAAATAGTTTCATGTCCATTGAGATGTCACATGCCCATGACAGCCAATTATGGCATAGCCCATAACACTACATCCACTGAGCTGAGCCATTATTGGCTTCTATCGTCATCATCTGTATTTTATTTCCAGATAGATAGCACAATAAAGTTTTCCAAAATCCACCTAGATTTTAGAACAACTTCTTGGGGGAATTGTCCTAAACATATAAAGTTATGGCTTTTTTGCTAGAACATGCCATTACATTATAATTGGTAGAGGTCCAACCTCTGGGACACCTGATCCTGAGAATGAAGGTCTCTGCTTTCCCTTCCAAGCTTTCGCTGTACAGTCACAATCCTGGCCACTCATTGTGTAGGAAACTGCTGCACAGCTCCGTTAAAGTAAATAGGGATAAATGGAACCATTTATAAAAATAAAAAAAATCTGCAATGGTCTAAAAAATAATAATTATTCCATTTAATATTTTCTCCCCTTTAAGAACCATGGAGATCTTACTGCAGAAAATGTGAATCAGAGCATTTTGGAGATGCTGATTGCTGCTCCTGACACCACGTCTATCTCCCTGTATTTTATGCTAATCCTGATCGCTCAACATCCAAAAGCTGAAGAGATGATAATGAATGAGATCGAAACTGTAGTTGGTAAATATCAATGGGGTTAACACTAACATTTCTGGGGGGTTTCAGCATAGACATCTAGTTATTTACCCACAATTTCTTTTTACCTTTGTTGTGCTGTGATAACTCTTATAAATAAAAGGGTTCAATAAATGGGTGGCATATTAATAGGATAATCTGCTAGTGTCCAAGTAATGATCATCGATTGCTGTAAATCCAGTTGATAGCTACTATGTTGTAACCTGGCAGTAGTGAAAGGAAAGCAACGCTGTCTCCTCTGGGTGGTCACATGGGCAGCCATTGACTATAATGGACTATCTATCTGACCACTGCAGAAAACTGAGCAGTCAAAAGGAGACAAAGCGTCTCCCAGTCCATTCTAGAGATTGGTGGGGCTCACAGCAGTAAAAAACCCACTGATCTTACAATAGTGTCATAAATCTCAGCAATGGGCCACTAATGATCAACAGTACACCAAATAATAAAATAAGTTTCAGGTAAAAAACTAGTTCAAGTCTCCCACATCTGTAAGACAGTGTGGGGCACAGGTATATCATGGTTTAGATTCAATGTTTAGTCATATGCATGAATATTCATATACATTTTATAGAAAATGTATTAGGAAATTATACACTTGACGGTGTGGCCCTTGGACAAAATCATTGTAAACCCCGATCTACAGTATAATATACACATGTATAATTTGCCTGTATGTGTCTGTGACCTTGTCCTGCCTGATGTCTATAAACTGCCTAGAGATGGTCAAAATGTCACATTACATTTGTCTAATGTTTTATACAATGGGCAATGGATGATTCTAGCTCCACAGCGATACAGTGTCAAAAGGCTGCCCTTAGTCTTGTGCACAGCTTGTGGCATGATTAGTTGGTAAAACAAAGGCATTTTAAATGACATTGTAAAGCTCAAGATAAGTAAGATAGTGTTACGTTGCCAGCCTGTGTCCGCCACTCACTATGTGTCTGTCTGGTGTCTATATATGAGCAGGAGCTTAGTTCCGTATAGCTCATCTCAGGTTCAGCACTGCAGGGGTTACACCCTTTCTCTCCTTGCTCTGTGTGTTGCTGTCCAGTTGCTGACTGACTAATTAATCAGCCCCCTATAAATACCTGTTTGTCTCTTTCACTCTTTGCCTGATCAGTACAGGTCCTGCTAGGTTCTGCTAGTCTGCTTTACCTGAGCTATATTCCACCTACCTGTCAGTATACTAACAGTTGCCTTCCTGGACTTTGACCTCAGCCTGTTCTTGACTACGAATTAGCCTGATACCTCTGGTACTCATTCAGGTGTCCTTGATCCCTACGGGTCAGCAGCTTACCACTCCTGAGTGGTTCGCAAGTGGATCCACAGCCATAGATCATAACAGATATACAGTATCTTAACTATAAAAAGTTAACATTAAGCTTCTATAGATAGAGCTATGTAAAAAAAAAAATCTTACTAAATAGCAGTTATCATATATAGGGGGTCATTTTTAGATGCCAGTCTTAATAACCCCTATAGCTGGCGATGGATCCACTGAAGCGCCAGTATAAATGTAAGCCAGCTTCCTTGCTCGCTTACATTTAGACCTTTTTCTACACCTAAAACAGGCATAAAAAATTATGAATGTGACAGGCCTCCCGGCCCGTCCACTTTCCTGCCCACACCATGCCCATCTTTTTAGACCTAGAGTGAGAGGGGAAAAGTCACAGATTGTGCTGCAATATGCACCAGAAATATGCCTAATATAGGAGTATTTCTGCATAATAAATGACTCCCATACCATTGAGCGAATCAAAGTTAACGAAGTGGACTTCAATCGGAATTTCAGGAAAAATTTGATGAAAACGAAGGTGAACTTCCTCACACTTTGTAATAATTTAATAATTTTTTTCCTGAAATGGTGGTAAAAGAAATCCATACTCACCTCATCCATTTAATCAGGGCGAGGCCATTGTGGCCATCTTGAGTGAAAAAATGCGCCAAATCTCGCGTGTGCTGACCTGTGAAGTCGTCACGTAAGCGCGCATTAAATTTGGTGCATTTAATTCAATTAAGATGGCCGCCATGGCCTCTCCGCATTCAAATGGATGAGGTGAGTATGTACTTTTTTTAAACCCCTGATGAACCGCTGAAAGGCGTCAATGTGACTCTCGAATGCCACGGTCAGCCTTGAACATGGCATCTGAAGGGTTCAATGACAGAGGGGGTAGCGTGATCACCATTCACCATCATTACTCCTGCTACATACAATGGAATGTGATTCGTGACAAAGTACTTCGTAACAAAGTAAATTTATTGTCAATCAAATTTTGGAATATTTCGCTCGCTCAAACTTTGCTCAAATATATGATCACTGATCATATATTTTGAGATGTTGTGGACCCTAGCAAATGGAGCTTTACATTCTCACAAAAATAATGTCTGTGAAGGGGTCTGGTTATATTTAAAACTTGCAGGTAAGTACAAAGTTAGGCAAACTTTGGCTACATTCAAGAGTTCTAAAGTGAACCCAATGGACATCTTTACAGATTTAACATGGTTTCTGGAAAAAAACTATTACACAAAGACTGGAAAGAACATAGTAAGTTATTTCTAAATATCTTCCTTATAATTGTAGGTGATCGAGAAGTACAGAGTAGCGACTTGCAAAATCTTAACGTTGTTGAGAATTTCATCTGTGAGAGCATGAGGTACCAGCCCGTGGTAGACCTGGTCATGCGCAAAGCTCTGGAAGATGATATCATAGATGGGTATTATGTTAAAAAAGGCACCAACATCATCTTAAATCTTGGACGTATGCATAAAGTTGAATTTTTTCCAAAGCCAAATGAATTCAGCCTTGAGAATTTTGAGAAAACGGTATGTACATACAGTGTCGGACTGTGGTACTTAGGGCCCACCAGTGTAACTGATTATGGGTTCCTGCACACTAACTTATTTTTTTTCCATGTCTGTGCCATTCACTTCACTTCAATAGGGCTGAAAAAAAAAATTGTATAAGACTTCTTCTCACGCATCTGGGCCCCTAAAATGCCAGGGCAGTATTACTACCCCACAAGTGACCCCATTTTGGAAAGAAGACACCCAAAGGTATTCCGTGAGGGGCATGGCAAGTTCCTAGAATTTTTTATTTTTTGTCACAAGTTAGCGGAATATGATGATTTTTTTTTTTCTTACAAACTCTCATATTCCACTAACTTGTGACAAAAAATAAAAACTTCCATGAACTCACTATGCCCATCATGAAATACCTTGGGGTGTCTTTTTTTCAAAATGGGGTCACTTGTGGGGTCGTTATACTGCCCTGGCATTTTAGGGGCCCAGATGCATGAGAAGTAGTTTGAAATCAAAATCTGTAAAAAATGGCCTGTTAAATCAGAAAGGTGCTCTTTGGAATGTGGGCCCATTTGACCACCTAGGCTGCAAAAAAGTGTCACACATGTGGTATTTCCGTACTCAGGAGAGGTTGGGGAATGTGTTTTGGGGTGTCATTTTACATATACCCATGCTGGGTGAGAAAAATATCTTGGCAAAAGACAACTTTTACCATTTTATTATACAAAGTTGGCATTTGACCAAGATATTTCTCTCACCCAACATGGGTATATGTAAGAATACACCCCAAAACACATTCCCCAACTTCTCCTGTGTACGGCAATACCACATGTGTGACACTTTTTTGCAGCCTAGGTGGGCAAAGGGGCCCACATTTCAAAGAGCACCTTTCGGATTTCACAGGCCATTTTTTACAGATTTTGATTTCAAACTACTTCTCACGCATTTGGGCCCCTAAAATGCCAGGGCAGTATAACTACCCCACAAGTGACCCCATTTTGGAAAGAAGACACCCCAAGGTATTTCATGATGGGCATAGTGAGTTCATGGAAGTTTTTATTTTTTGTCACAAGTTAGTGGAATATGAGAGTTTGTAAGAAAAAAAATAATAATAATAGTTTTCCGCTAACTTGTGACAAAAAATAAAAAGTTCTATGAACTCACTATGCTCATCAGTGAATACCTTAGGGTGTCTACTTTCCGAAATGGGGTCATTTGTGGGGTTTTTCTACTGTCTGGGCAATGTAGAACCTCAGGAAACATGACAGGTGCTCAGAAAGTCAGAGCTGCTTCAAAAAGTGGAAATTCACATTTTTGTACCATAGTTTTTAAACGCTATAACTTTTACCCAAACCATTTTTTTTTATCCAAACATTTTTTTTTTTATCAAAGACATGTAGAACAAAAAATTTAGCGAAAAATTTATATATGGATGTCGGTTTTTTTTGCAAAATTTTACAACTGAAAGTGAAAAATGTAATTTTTTTGCAAAAAAATTGTTACATTTCAATTAATAACAAAAAAAGTAAAAATGTCAGCAGCAATGAAATACCACCAAATGAAAGGTCTATTAGTGAGAAGAAAAGGAGGTAAAATTAATTTGGGTGGTAAGTTGCATGACCGAGCAATAAACGGTGAAAATAGTGTAGTGCAGAAGTGTAAAAAGTGGCCTGGTCATTAAGGGTGTTTCAGCTAGGGGCGCTGAGGTGGTTAAATTACGCCCACTCCCAGTGTCCTGTGCAGGTTATAGCTTCTGTCTTGCTCAGAGGAAGGAAGGATTTGCTGTTCCTGCTCAGTAACAAGATACGTTGGTTTTGTTTTTCTTGTGGTTTTCTGTCTAGGCTGTTAGAGAGACTCCTGAACCCTCCAGGTCATGAGGGAGCAGGCTACCTCTTTTCCTCTTTCACCATCTTAGGGATTTTAGGGAATCTTCAGCCTAGGCACGGGGACACATTTATTCCCATCTTTAGGGTCTGAACGTGGGCATAGAAGTCTAGGGAGATCTGGTAGAGATTTGTCAGGAGGTGACCTTTATCTCCAGCTTCTTGCCTAGACACATGTTTGGTGGTCTTCTGTGTATCTTCTATTCTGTCCAGCGTGACAGATACGTGCTGTGTATAATGTGATGGAAAGGAGGCAATATGGACAATCACAATACATTAGTAAGTGCATTGTGCAATGGCCAGGATATGGGTACACTGACCCCACTTTAATGCAGTGGCCGGGTCAGGTGGATAATAGTCTGTATTTGTTCGTGACACCAATTGCAGCTTGAGCAGGGTACTATCCCAGGGCCCTCCCAATGTGTTATAATGCACGTTCCAGATTAGGAATGGCAGAGTGGTGTAATGGCCTATAATGTCTCTGTAGAGTAGTGGGAATGGTGTCAACGGTGTCTCCTACCTGGGTATGGCTGGACTCCTGGCTCACTTGCAATAAATTTGAGTGTAGTGATAGTAGGAGTAATAGAGGGATTTTGCAGCAGAGATTATATCCAGACCTTTAGATGAAGTTCAAAAGTTTCTTTACTGAAGATAACTTGTATCCAAGCAGTATATAGCTTTGGTCTCTGGTCCCAGCAGGTTTTGGCAAGTATTGTCAGGTATAAATACATCTGCTTTAAATTTGGAGCTTGCAGGATAAGTCGTCTGCTTGGTAGCTCTGTAATTGTGACAGTAATTAATCTTCTGCACTTTTCCATACCTTCTGCTTTGTGGGGACAGACTAGCTGAGGAGGAATGGCTTCTCCTAGGTCTCTGGACTTGACTCACAGATAGATTCTCAGGGGATGCTTTCTTCCTGGAACTCTGGAGGTTGTCTGCAATTTTCTTCATCCAGCTGAGGCTGCAGGTGCTCAGACTGGGTATATGATCAAGTCTCGGCCGAGACAAGATTCTTGCTTTCTTCCCTATGCAGGGGTTCTCCTGAACGCTATCACACAGCCTTCCGCTAGCAGGGGGTTTGCTAAACTAACACTAACTTCCTTCTCCACCCATGCTGCAGGATGTGGCGACAGCCCACTTCCCTCACAGAGGGGGAGCTAAGCTGGAATAATCCATTCCAGCCTAGATAGCCTACAATTGGGACTTGTACCTTGCCAAAGTGTTGCTGCCACCTGCTGGTGAACCTGGAAAATTACAAGAACAATTGTGTTTAACATGGTTTTACATGCACATTTGTGAAAACATAATATAAATTACATCAGATGACAATATAACGGTTCTTAAAAGATAGTAGCGGGGTAGAGGCGTGTAGTAACACAACTCTGGGGTGTTACACTTGTATTAACTGCATGATAAATGCCATTTACTGAAGTGAGACAAACCCTTTAACCCCTTTAAGCATAAATGCCTGGCATACAATTGACCAAATCTTAACCTCCTCATATTGTATATAATCTACATTATAATTAAAAGGGTTGTCCTACCATAATGACCTATTGTCTATCTACAGGATAGGTGATAAATATCAGATTGCTGAGGTCTCACTGCTGGAACACCCACTGATCATAAAAAAAGGGGTCCTGAGTAGAGTTGAAAGGACACCTGGATGTTCAGGTTCGACTGGTTCGGCCAAACTTCACAAAAAAGTTTGAGTTCGGGACCCGAACTTGACCCCGAATCCCATTGAAGTCAATGGGGACCCGAAATTTTAAGCCCTAAAATGGCTCTAAAAATGTCATGTAAAGGGCTAGAGGTCTGCAAATGGCATCAAAATGTGGTTAAGAGCATGGCAAGTGCTCTGAAAACAAATGTGGATAGGGAAATGACTTTAAATAACATGAAATACGTAAAAATAAAAAATTATAATCTTGATCTAGGAGGACAACATCCATATGGAGTAGGAGGTTGAGAAGGCAGTGGATGTGGCGGTGTAGGTGGAAGCAGCGGTGGGTACACCCCAAAACATTGGGAAATATAACCTGTGATAACCCCCTCCAGTCGTGCTAAACACACGTTCAGACAATACACTGGCTGCAGGGCAGGCCAGCACCTCCACGGCGTCAAGAGCAAGCTCAGGCCATGTGCCCAATTTGGAAACTCAGAAGTTGCAGGGGGCAGACCCATCAGTCAATTTGTGTAGGCGTGTGCTCACATACTGCCCCACCATGTCGCACGTCCCAGCGATGTTCACGATCCAATTGGATATCTGCTCTATCAACTTTCGATGTTCTTTTCTGCTGTATATCACAGCCACAGCTGTATATCACAGCCAAATGTTTGTGAATTTCACCAGAAAATGTAACAGACAAATTAGTGAAATGTTTTTACCTGTCTACTAGGTACAGCCGGGGTATATCACACCCAAAAAGTGGTGAATTTCACCTGAATATGTAACAGACAAATTAATGACTTTTTTTTACCTGTCTACAAGGTATAGCAGTGGTATATCACAGCCAAAAATTGGTGAATTTCAACAGAAAATGTAACAGACAAATTAGTGAAATGTTTTTACCTGTCTACTAGGTACAGCCGGGGTATATCACACCCAAAATGTGGTGAATTTCACCCGAATATGTAACAGACAAATTAGTGAAATGTTACCTGTCTACTAGGTATAGCAGTGGTATATCACAGCCCAAAATTTGTGAATTTCACCAGAAAATGTAACAGACGAATTAGTGAAATAAATATAAAATACGTACAAATAAAAAAAAATATAAACTTGATTTATGAGGTGGAGGTCCATATGGAGTAGTAGTTTGAGGAGGCGGTGGACGTAGCGGTGTAGGATGAAAGCAGTGGCGGAGGACGAGGTAATTAACACTGGTTTTTGGTTTTAATTTAGTTTTTTTGTTTTTTATTAGGGTACACTCCAAAAGAGTGTGAAATATCCAAAATACAACAATGAGCAATTGCACTGTAGTATAACAATGGCTGGTTAAGGCCAGTATACATGTCTATTCTGCACAAGGTACGGACAAGTCCTGTGGGATCCATGCCTGGCTCATTTTAATGAAAGTGAGCTTGTCCACATTGACTGTAGACACGCGGCTGCGCTTGTCTAGAATAACGCCCCCTGCCATGCTAAACACACGTTCAGTCAATACACTGGCTGCAGGGCAGGCCAGCACCTCCAAAGCATAAAGGGCAAGCTCAGGCCATGTGCCCAATTTGGAGACCCAGAAGTTGAAGCGGGCAGACTCGTCATTCAGTACGTGTAGGCGTGTGCACACATACTGCTCCACCATATTGCTAAAATGCTGCCTCCTGCTAAGACGTTCCATATCAGCTGGTGGTGCTGGTTGTTGTGGCATGCTGACAAAGCTTTTCCACATTTCAGCCATGCTAACCCTGCCATCTGAGAAGCTGGTGGTGCCCCAGCTGCATTGGTGACCTCTTCCTCCTCCTCTGCCATCGCCTTGTGCTTCCACTGTGCCCCCGCTGTCAGGTTGGAAGGCCACCAGCAGTGCATCTACCAGCGTGCTCTTGTACTCGCGCATCTTACGATCACGCTCCAGTGACAGAATTAAGGACGGTACGTTGTCCTTGTAATCGGGATCCAGCAGCGTGGCCACCCAGTAATCAGCACAAGTAAGAATGTGGGCAACTCAGCGGTCGTTGCGGAGACACTGCAGCATGTAATTGCTCATGTGTGCCAGGGTGCCCAGAGGCAACGAAAAGCTGTCCTCTGTGGGAGGTGTATCATCTGTGTCCTCTGTATCCCCCCAGCCACGCACCAGTGATGGCCATGAGCTGGTTTGGGTGCCACCCTGCTGTGAACACGGTTTCTCTTCCTCCATATCCTCCAGAACTGTGCCCTGGCTGGACAATTGTGTACCTGGCGTTTGTGGGTGCAGGAACCCACCCTTGGAGCCACTTGTGAAGGACTGGCCGGAAACCTTATGAAATGACCCCTTTTCCTCCTCCTCCTGTGCCACATCCTCTTCCATTATTGCCAGCAGCGTTTTTTCAAGGAGGCATAGAAGTAGGATAGTAACGCTGAGAGCGGCGTTATCGGCACTGGCCATGTTGGTGAAGTACTCAAAATAGCGCAACAAGGAACACAGGTCTCGCACAGGTCTCGCATGGAGGCCCAGTCATTGGTGGTGAAGCAGTGCTGTTCTGCAGAGCGACTCACCCGTGCGTGCTGCAGCTGAAACTCCACTATCGTCTGCTGCTGCTCACACAGTCTGGCCAGCATGTGCAAGGTGGAGTTCCACCTTGTGGGCACGTCGCATATGAGGTGGTGAGCAGGAAGGCCAAAGTTACGCTACAGAGTGTAGCAGCAGGGTGAGATAGCCGAAAGCGCACACAGACGGCCCGCATTTTCTGCAGCAGCTCTGACATATCAGTGTAATTTTTAAGGAACCTCTGCACCACCAAATTCTGCACATGAGCCAGGCAAGGGATGTGCGTCAAACTGGCTAGTTTCAGAGCGGCTACGAGATTTTGCCCATTATCGCACACCACCAGGCAGGGCTTGAGGCCCACTGGCACCAACCACTCATCGGTCTGTTGTTCAAGGCCCGTCCACAGCTCCTGCATGGTGTGGGGTTTGTCCCCCAAACAGATAAGTTTTAAAACTGCCTGCTGTCGTTTACCCCTGGCTCTGCTAAAGTTGGTGGTGAAGGTGTTACGTTGACCGGATGAGGATCCAGTAGAGGATGAGGGAGCGGAGTAGGAAGCAACAGGAGGCAAACTGAAGTGCCCTGCAATCCTCGGTGGTGGAAGGACATGCGCCAAACTACTATCCGCCTCAGGCCCAGCCGCCACTGCATTTACCCAGTGTGCTGTTATGGAGATATAACATCCCTGACCGTGCTTACTGGTCCACGTATCCGTAGTTAGGTGGACCTAGCCACAGATGGCATTGAGCAGTGCACACCTGATTTTGTCCCCCACTTGGTTGTGCAGGGAAGGGATGGCATGCCTGGAAAAGTAGTGGCGGCTGGGCACGACGTACTGTGGGACAGCCACCGCCATAAGGCTTTTAAAACTCTCCGTCTCCACCAGACGAAATGACAGCATTTCAAAGGACAGTAATTTTGAAATGCTGGCATTTAGGGCCAGGGATTGCAGGGGTGGGTAGGGGGGTACTTCCACTTCCGCTCCAGTGTTTGGGAGAGGGAGAGCTGAACGCTTCCGTGGGACATTGTGGAGATGCTTGGTGACCCAGGTGGTGGCGTTGCTGGCAGATCCAATGTTTGCAGGGTGGCAGATCCAATGTTTCTTTGTCAAGAATGTGTTTGGATTTTCGGGAATTGAATTGTATTACGGTCCGGGATCCGTATCCCCTTCCTTTAATCTCCGACCTTTTTGATCAGATTGTTAGTGCCAGGGTGGTCTCCAAGTTGGATTTGAAAGGGGCCTACAATCTGATCAGAATCAAGGAAGGGGATGAGTGGAAGACAGCCTTCAATACGCACGAGGGTCATTTTGAGAATCTGGTTATGTCTTTTGGGTTGACGAACGCGCCAGCGGTATTTCAGCGATTCGTCAATGACATTTTTCATCACTTGGTGGGGAGGTTTGTGGTGGTTTACTTGGATGACATTTTAATTTACTCTTCTGATCTGAAGACCCATCAGGATCATGTGAGACAGGTTTTGACGATCCTTCAGGAGAATAAGTTATATGCCAAATTGGAAAAATGTGTGTTTTCTGTGCAGGAGCTTCCGTTTTTGGGATATCTGCTTTCCGACTCTGGTTTTCTAATGGACCCCGAAAAAGTCCGGGCGGTTCTGGAAAGGGACCGACCAGAGAATCAGAAAGCTTTGATGCGATTTTTGGGGTTTACTAACTACTATAGAAAATGTATTCTAAACTATTTCACCATTGTTAAACCTCTGACTGATATGACAAAGAAGGGCACTGACGTCTCTGTTTGGTCGGAGGAGGCATTGCAGGCCTTTTCATTTATTAAGGAGTGTTTTACGTCTGCTCCCATTCTGGTGCAGCCCGATGTGTCTCAACCATTCGTGGTGGATGTGGATGCATCAGAAGTGGGGGTGGGAGCGGTGCTGTCGCAGGGTTCTTCTCCTGGCAAATGGGTCCCGTGTGCTTTCTTTTCCAAGAAGCTTTCGGTCGCCGAGAGGAACTATGATGTGGGAGATAGAGAGTTGCTGGCTATAAAATTGGCCTTTGAGGAATGGCGTCACTGGTTAGAGGGGGTTTCTCACCCCGTTACTGTTTATACGGATCATAAGAATTTGGCTTACCTGCAATCTGACAAGCGTCTGAACCCTAGACAGGACAGATGGTCACTGTTTTTAACCAGGTTCAATTTTGTTGTCAATTTTCTTCCGGGGGTCAAAAATATCAAGGCAGAAGCGTTGTCTCGCAGTTTTCCTGGGGGAGGTGATTCAGAGGATCCAGCTCCGATTTTGGCTGACGGGGTTGTGGTTTCCGCTCTGTATCCCGAATTGGAGATGGAGGTGTTGGGAGCCCAGGAGGTTATTTGTTCTAGAAGAACTGCGATACAAGGTTTTCAGGGAACATCACGATACTGTCCTTGCCGGACATCCTGGTGGTAAGTCCACCTGTGACCTTGTGTCCCAGAGGTTCTGGTGGCCCGGGTTACGTAGGAGCATTGAGGATTACGTGGCAGCTTGTGAGACCTGTGCACGATCTAAGGTTGCTCATACTCGACCAGCTGGTTCACTCCTTCCTTTATCTATTCCATCTCATCCTTGGACGCACTTGGCCATGGACTTTATTATGGATCTGCCAAATTCCTCGGGGAAAACAGTAATTTTGGTGGTTGCTGATCGTTTTAGCAAGATGACTCATTTTATATCGTTAACTAGTCTGCTTAATGCCAAGACTCTTGCGCAAATTTTTGTTGACAATATCATGAGATTGCATGGTATTCCTTCGGATGTGGTTTCTGATAGGGGCACACAGTTTGTCTCCAGGTTCTGGAGGCCGTTCTGCTCTCGGCTTGGCATTCAACTTTCGCTCTCTTCAACTTTCCATCCGCAGTCGAATGGACAGACAAGGCGTACTAATCAGAACCTGGAGACCTACTAGAGGTGCTTTGTGGCGGAAAATCAGGAGGACTGGCCCTCATTCCTGCCCTTAGCAGAGTTTGCTTTGAATAACCGTAGACAGGAATTCACGGGTAAGTCGCCATTTTATGGCGCATATGGTTTTCATCCTCAGTTTGGTACCTTTTCTGGGACTAGTTCCTCTGGGATGCCAGAGGAGGAAAGGTTTTCTTCTACCTCATCCTCTATCTGGCGGAGGATACAAGTAAATTTGGAGACGATGGGTGAGAGATATAAGCGAATGGCTGACAGGAGACGTGTGACTGGTCCGGACCTGTGTGTGGGTGATCTGGTGTGGTTGTCCACTAAGAACATTAAATTGAGAGTGCCATCTTGGAAACTGGGTACAAGATTTATCGGACCGTACAAAATATCTGCGCTGATCAAGTGTGGCCAAGTGTAGCGATGTTACTTTGTAGTGAGGTGCTGAGCTCCAGTAGCATCTCCTTTAAGAGGGATCCAGAAGCCGGCATGTCAGATGTGGGGAAATCTTGGAGGTTAACCCCCTGTGGTAAGGCCTCAGAATCGTTAGAGGGGAGCGCTCTTTTTGATGTACAGAGGTCTACTTGCTGTGATTGACGCAGGGTCTGCCCTGTTGTAGGAGGCATGGCGGGTAGCACACGAGTGCGCACATGGCGGTCTGGGCCTATGTTTCCTTCAAGGCTACTCTGTTGTGGGGAGGTGGAAGGAGTTGTCTCACCTCTCTGTAGGGAACCTATATATAGCCCAAAATAAATTCAGGGCCCACCCCTGATTATAGCATGAAAACCCTTTGGTCGGTTTTCACCTCTCTGTAGGTCCGCACCTCCAGGCTAGGGGCTCTCCTGTGCATCTGCGCTGTCATCTGGAATGTCAGTGATGGGAGAGCCGTCCACTCAGCACGATGGTAAGGAGTGCACGCCGCCGGCGCCATCAGCCGGTTCCTTCTCAAAATAAAAGCTAAGCTTGCCCTGCGCCTTCAGTGAGCACTTGCCTCTGGTCTTCACCTGTGAGTAGGACATAGTGGCAGAGGCAGGACAGCTGTTGGTCGGGTCCAAATGCTTGATAGTCACTGCTGTGTAAGCGGAGCTCAGCACTCAGGCAGCCATTTGCAACGGCAGCAAGCTCCACCCCCCCACACTGTATAATTTTATTGGATATTATTTTCCCCCCTTTCTTCTGAGTTTGTACTGATTAAATAGGTTTGAGATAAGAGGTGATGTGTGTCATCCTTCCCCTTTCAATATATTAACTGAACTATAGAGAAAAGCAATCTGACTTCAGGCGTGTTTTTATTAACACCAGTGTACCGACAAGTAGCATGCCAGACATGTCATTTAAATACATACTGTGTTGATGAATATGATGCAGTATCTGAGCTGTGAAAGGTTTCCCTGTCATAATTCACCATCACTTTTCAAGTGGAACAGTGGCACGGGTTGCACTGCATGTGACAATAAATTACAATTCATCATAAAAAAAGGGCTCAGTGTATGGTAATTAGCCTGAAAACTGGCACAATTGCATTGATAACTATAATCCAACAACCTTACTTCTCACTTAGGGTACTTTCACACTAGCGTTATTCTTTTTTCGACATTGTGTTCCGTCCTTGGGGCTCAATACCGGAAAATAACTGATCAGTTTTATCCTAATGCATTCTGAATGGAGAGCAATCCGTTCAGGATGCTTTAAGATGTCTTCAGTTAAGTCTTTTTGCCTTTTCAGGACGGAGATAATACCGCAGCATGCGCGGTTTTATCTCCGTCCAAAATTCCAGAACACTTGCCGGAATGCCAGATCCGGCATTTTCTCCCATTGAAATGCATTAATGCCCAGAGTGTTCTGGCAAAATGGATCCGGCATTGCGGTCTGCGCATGCTCAGACAGCCAAAAAATTGAAAACTTTTAGGTTTACGCTCAGAAGATGATTTTGGAGCGGAGACGAAAGTACTGCATGTAGGACTTTTGTCTCCGCTCCAAAATCATCTTCTGAGCGTAAACCTAACGGACCCCATTATAGTCTATGGGGTCCGTAGGCTCCGCTCGCCTCAGTTATGTGATGAATCCGTCCTTTCCGTTCTCCTGCTCCTATAACGGCTGGTGTGAACGAAGCCTTAGTGGTTACAGTCTATCAACAAGGGTACAGGACTTGTTAGAGGCAGTAGGATAATAAGTACACAGTATCTTCAAGCTGCAGCAGACACATATAATCCATTCCCTTTAAGAGGTAACAAATCATTCCCCCTCTGGCTTGATTAGCACCCAATTACCTAGGCATTAACAACCTGGGCATTTATCACCATGGCTTTTTTTCCATGTGGAGTGGTACCACACAATCTGCACATTCTTTAACCACTTGCCTACCACTGCATGACTTTATACGTTGCTTACATTACAATCTGCTGGCGCCCCAGGGTGCTACAGATCATTGTGACAACATTGTCATTATACAGCTGTGGTCACAGTGAACATCCCAGAGACCAGCCAAGGTTGTCTCTGAGCAGCTGATCAGTGTGAGAAGTGTGACAACAATCCCGTGTGAAAAAAATTAATATAAACCTAAACCAGCCAGGGGAAGTTTCAGATATGTTAGATTGACTCCTGCTGTCTGTAAAGTGAACTGTGATCGTGCTGTCTGTAAATAAATCCCCTTTTGCCTTGACTGTGGCAGGAATTTATTTTTTTCATAAAAAAATTATAATAATAAAAAAAGTAAAAATTACATTAAAAAATAAGCAAAAAAAAATGAACGATACAAAAGTTATTAATTTTAATAATAATATAGCAGACTACCTACACACACATTTTTCCCCACATTATTTTGTTTTGTAATAGTATAGTGAACTTTGTGTGTAAAATATACATAAACAGGAGATATCACTGTTAGAATAATTGAACGGTAAAACCTGCTTTTACTTTCACTTTCAGCTGCATTCACTGCATCCTGATTTCAAACAGTGAGATCTTCCCATGTAGTGATGATAATGCTGTTATTCTGATAGTTTTTAAAAGCTTGGAAGGCAAGCTTTAAAACAATACAAATATCTCTAGCTGCTACCACACCAGAGATATGAGCAGCTAAAGCATCCCCCCGCCCCTTCAGTCTGGAGGAAGAGGAGCAGTTGCAGAGCTGACAGCCTGCAGGATAAAAGGAAAAATAGTGAATATATATATATATATATATATATGTTATATAAAAAATTTGGCAGCACTCACTTTAGAGGTTATCAGGTGCAAGCGTCTCGCCTTTGACCACAGGCTTGTATATTCAAGGAAAAATCAACGCAGCACTCTTTTTGTAAAAAAAACCGCAGTGTCTTTATTCACACATGTGACACAAAAATAGGCAACGTTTCAATCCCCTTCCGGAATCCTTCTCAAGCCAAGTGCACAGACCAACAACATGCTGGCATCTAAATACATATCCAACTTTTCAATACATGTGTACAACACCAATTAATCAAATGATTACAAATAGGGACCGCTGATACAAAATCAAAGTAAAAAAAATTCGCTCCATTCCAATTTTTCAACGGATCTTCTTGTATTGTGATCTTGATATATATTCTCATGCGTCTTTGTATATAAAGTGTTTGTGCCAATAAAGTGCAGCTTCCAATCAAAGTATACAAGAACAATCTCATATTATAAAAAAGTGCAAGTGCATTTTAAAATCCCAATAAAACCACTTGGCTATATTAAATTCATCAATTCATCAGGATAGAGACGCGTGCTGCACTTGAATGCATTTCATCCAGCTTGCAGTTGTTTTTTTTTAAACGCATAGTGTGAACACCACCCATCTGCAGGGTGCATAAAAAAAAGTATATATATTTTTTTTATATAGATGATCATGTCAGTGCTATCTCTTGAGTTGCGGACTGGTCTGCACAGGGATCTAGTGCCAAGTGGTCATGTGACGCCTATTTGGCGCCTAAGAATATCCAATCTTCCCACAGAGAAAACATTTTTTGGGAATCATCTTCTATTCTCATATTTTTATCAAGTATGTCGTTATATTACACTACACCACAGTGCACCACTACTTCCCGTGCAGTCACTCATCCACAACACTTCCCCACAAACAAACGCATGCTTGGGAGTCGGTGTAAATTACCGTCAATACCAGCATGCGGCATTAAGTATAATTCCCGTTTAAATCAAATGCAGCACCCAAAAATTTTTGGGGGACATATTCATCATCCTGCAGGACGATTAATTGATGTTGTACACATGTATTGAAAAGTTGGATATGTATTTAGATGCCAGCATGTTGTTGGTCTGTCACTTGGCTTGAGAAGGATTCCGGAAGGGGATTGAAACGTTGCCTATTTTTGTGTCACATGTGTGAATAAAGAAGAGTGCTGCGTTGATTTTTCCTTGAATATATATATATATATATATATATATATATATATGTATATATATGTGTCATAGTTATGTAATTTTTACCACACAGTGAATGCCGTAAATAAATTCCATAAAATAATGTTAAAATTGCCATTTTTTTTATCTTTCCCCCCAAAAATAAAATGATAAAAGTTATTTACTACACTTTAGGGTACTTTCACACTAGCGTTTTTGTTTTCAGGTATTGAGTTCCGTCACAGGAGCTCAATACTGGAAAAAACTGATCAGTTTATCCTAATGCATTCTGAATGGAGAGCATTCCATTCAGGATGCATCAATTCAGTCCCTCTTATGTTTTTGGGTCAGAGAAAATACAGCAGCATCTCTCCAGCCATAAATCTAAAAATTTACATTGAAGTGTATTAGTGCCGGATCCGGCATTAAGTGTTCCGGCAAAACGGATCCGGCTTTTCGGTCTGCGCATACCTTTAAAAATACAAAAAATAATAATAATACCGGATCCATTTTTCCGGATGACACCAGAGAGACAGATCTGGTATTTCAATGCATTTGTCAGACGAATCCATCTGACAAATGCCATCAGTTTGCATCCGGATTGCCGGATCCGGCGACGGAACTGCCTGCCGGAATCCTCTGCCACAAGTGTGAAAGTACCCTTTGAAAAGACCAATTAAAAAAATTATTTTTACCTCATAATAAGTACAATAAAAACTAAAAGGCCCCTAAAGGTGTACATAGACTTTAAGGCTAAAAGTAATTATGTCACTAAGGAGTTAAAAATGCAATTGTGCGCCAACAAGAGATTTTGCAAAGTAATAACTTCGGCTCATAGGAGCTAGTACATTCTAAGGCCTCATGCACACAGCCGTGTTCCGCGGCCGAGAGCTGACCGTGGAAACCCGGCCGGGATTACTCCTGACAGCATGAGCGCATGGCGTCATTGGTTGCTATGACGCCGTGTGCTTCATGCAGCCGCTCCTGTACAGTAATACACTAGTATAGTGTATTACTGTACAGGAGCGGCTGCATGAAGCGCACGGCGTCATAGCAACCAATGACACCGTGCGCTCATGCTGTCAGGAGGAATCCCGGCCGGGTTTCCACGGTCCGCTCTCGGCCGCGGAACACGGCCTTGTACATGAGGCCTAATACTGCACTTCAGCGGCTTCTTTCTATACCTCATCTCTGGCCTCAACTCCTCTGCTGTATTTGGCTTCAGTTGCTTCAGTAGCTAACCACAACAGTTCCCTTACTTCTAGTACTATCCATCTCTGCTAGCTACTTGCAGGAAAATATGTTGGATTTTACTCCAGTAGCAGCTTGGCAGCTCACTCTTCCATACCCTGCCTGCTAATATACATTAGGTCTACAGAGCACTGCTATTCATGTTCTCTCTGCATGTGCTCTAACTACATAACTGAGGACTTTAAGTGAGACTGTCTCCTTTGCTTTGGAGGCCCCATTCTGGAGATAGGAGCGGGTCCCAGAGGTTCGGACGTGCACCAATCTGACACTGATGGCATATGCCATAAATGTCTGAACCAACCCCTTTAACAAAAACTATGCCAAAATACAGTAGGTATGTGTGAAAAATGAAGTACATCCTTATTGCCTCCATAGGAATAAAAAGGGTAACTAGTGGCTAGGTGTTACTAATCAAATGTTCTTGTGCAGCTAGTGTGACAATCACTCTAAAAGCTGAGGTTTTGGCAATTTGCTGTTCTTACACATTCAGATGTGTGTTAACATAATGTCAAGGAGAAAAGACATCAGAATTTATCTTAAAGAAGCAATTGTCGCTGCCCATCAGTATGAGAAGAGTTATAAGTAGAGATGTCGCGAACATAAAATTTTCCGTTTGCGAACGGCTAATGCAAATTTTTGCAAATGTTCGAACGGGCGAACTGGGCGAACCGCCATTGACTTCAATAGGCAGGTGAATTTTAAAACCCACAGGGACTCTTTCTAGCCACAGTAGTGATTGAAAAGTTGTTTCAAGGGGACTAACACCTGGACTGTGGCATGCCGGAGGGGGATCCATGGCAAAACTCCCATGGAAAATTACATAGTTGACGCAGAGTTGGGTTTTAATCCATAAAGGGCATAAATCACCTAACAATCCAAATTTTTTTTGAATGAACAACGTCCAGTGTGTGTATACGATCAAGTATGATGTTGTATCGATCAGGTAGTGTAAGGGTTACGCCCGCTTCACAGACATTGACAGACCAAACTCCCCTTTTAATGCACCGCAAACAACCGCAAACAGTCCATTTGCCCAACCGCAAACTCCCCATTTGCACAAGGTTGGATACCAAGCTAGCCATGTCATTGAACGTTTCTTCCTCCACCCAGCCACGTACAACACCAAGGGCCCACGAAAGGTGAATTGAATTGATTTTTCAAACGGGGAGATAAAAAAACGCTGGCTTCCTCCCCTTTGTTTGAATCCACGGTCACTGCGTCTGCGCCGTGCAATTTACTGTCACACCCGATATGAGTGTTATTTTCTGTAGTTCTCTTCTCATCAGTTTAATGCCTGTTACGTCCCCAATCTGGGGTCCATTTATTGAATTGATTTTTAGAACGGGGAGATGGTTAAAAAAAACGCTGGCTCCCTCCCCTTTCTTTTAATCCACGGTCACTGCGTCTGCGCCGTGCAATTTACTGTCACACCCGATATGAGTGGTATTTTCTGTAGTTCTCTTCTCATCAGTTTAATCCCTGTTACGTCCCATATCAGGGATTGCCTTTTGTGAAAAAAAAATTTAGGCCGGGTAGCTTCGACTGCCTTCACAGTGACCAAACTCTGATACACCAAACTGAATTGATTTTAGGAACCGGGAGATGGAAAAAGCAGCTTGGTCGGTCCTCTTACTCCCAAGTTGGGGCACTGCGCGTGCACGGAGCAATGTGTTGTGACACCCTATATGAGTGGTGTCTTAACTAGTACTATTCCTATCAGTTTAATCCTGTTACATCCCCTATTCGGGGACGTGTGTCGAATTGATTAAACATTGTCGAATTAACGAACCATTACGACATATTGAAATAATTTAGTTCTGAGCTCTGTACTTGCTTTGTATTGGAATTGATGGGGATTTTTTAAATTGTCTGCATTATTTCTAATAAACTATTAAGAGACTTTGTTATGATTTTTTTTATTTTATGTATTAAAAACCCATACAAAAAAAAAAAAGAAAATTAATGTTTTTTCTATGAAAAATTATCCAGCCGATCGCTTTTGGTCTGATCATAATGAAGCAACGGCCTTATCATCTGGGGTGTGGCAACATTGCCAACACACTCATAGAGGTGATGATCACTTCATTGTGATACGCAAGCCCCTTCACCACAACAAGGTACCGATCACGAAGGGGAATTGACACTTGTATGTGCCATTTTTTTGTTTTGTTTTTGCAGCCACAGTGCAGCACCAGAGGCCAGAAAAATTTGGCATGTGCACATGCCTGAAAAATTAGGTATTGTTGCAGCCGCTTGAAATTGATGTTTTCCAGGCAGAAAGGTGACTAAAACATTGCGGCTTGAACCCTAGTTGGTGTCGGAGAATTCACGAAAGTCATCCGGTATGCAGACATTAAATACAGCAGCGTGGGGACCATTTTGAGGCCAAGGCATGTCATCAGGCCTTTTGTTAGTCAAACGTATCCCCCACTGTCAGTCCCTTCGGGATCCAAGCCTCATTCATCTTAATGAAGGTGAGGTAATCAACACTTTTTTAAACGAGGCGACTTCTTTTGTCAGTGAAAATGCCTCCTGCTGCACTGAAGGTCCTTTCTGACAGGACACTTGAAGCGGGGCAGGCCAGAAGTTCTATCGCAAACTGGGATAGCTTAGGCCACAGGTCAAGCCTGCACACTCAGTAGTCAAGGGGTTCATCGCTCCTCAGAGTGTCGATATCTGCAGTTAAGGCGAGGTAGTCTGCTACCTGTCGGTCGAGTCGCTCTCTAAGGCTGGATCCCGAAGGGCTGTGGCAATGTGTAGGACTGAAAAAACTCAGCATGTCCTCCATCAACAACACATCTGTAAAGCGTCCTGTCCTTGCCGCCGTGGTCATGGTAGGAGGAGGATTACTTTCCCCTCTTCCCCAGTTAGATTCCCGTTGTGCTGTGACATCCCCCTTATAAGCTGTGTAAAGCATATTTTTTAGTTTGGTTTTGAACTGCTGCATCCTTTATGACTTTCGGTAATTTGGTAACATTTCCGCCACTTTCTGCTTATACCGGGGGTCTAGTAGCGTGGCCACCCAGTACAGGTCGTTCTCCTTCATCCTTTTTATACGAGGGTCCCTCAACAGACATAAAAGCATGAAAGACCCCATTTGCACAAGGTTGGATGCCGAGCTACTCATTTCCCGTTCCTCGTCCTCACTCTTGTCATTGACGATCTGTTCTTCCCCCCAGCCACGTACAACACCACAGGTTCCAGATAGGTGACAACAACAAGCACCCTGGGATGCCTGCTGTGGTTGGTCTTCCTCCTCCTCAAAGCCACATTCCTCCTCTGACTCCTCTTCCTCATACTCCTCTTGCAGGTCCGGCAAGCGATGATGACGAGGCTGTTTCTGGTGGTGATGGTAACCACAACTCTTCCTCTTCCTCTTCACACTCATCTACAGCCTGATACAGCACTCTTCGCAGGGCACGCTCCAGGAAGAAAACAAATGGGAGGAGGTCACTGATGGTGCCTTCGGTGTGACTGACTAGGTTTGTCACCTTCTCAAAAGGACGCATGAGCCTACAGGCATTGCGCATGAGCGTCCAGTAACGTGGCAAATAAATTCCCAGCTCCGCAGAGGCTGTCCTAGCACCCCGGTCATACAAATACTCGTTGATGGCTTTTTCTTGTTGGAGCAGGCGGTCGAACATTAGGAGTGTTGAATTCCAACGTGTCGGGCTGTCGCAAATCAAGAGCCTCACTGGCATGTTGTTTCGCCGCTGAATGTCTGAAAAGTGCGCCATGGCCGCGTAGGAACGCCTGAAATGGCTACACACCTTCCTGGCCTGCTTGAGGATGTCCTGTAAGCCTGGGTACTTAGACACAAAGCCACACGTTGTACGATGAGATTCAACACACGTGCCATGCACGGCACATGTGACAACTTGCCCCGATTCAATGCCGCCAACAAATTGCTTCCATTGTCACACACCACTTTGCCAATCTCCAGTTGGTGCGGGGTCAGCCACTGATCCACCTGTGCATTCAGGGCGGACAGGAGTGCTGGTCCAGTGTGGCTCTCTGCTTTCAGGCAAGTCAACCCCAAGACAGCGTGACACTGTCGTATCCGGGATGTGGAATAGCCCCTGGGGAGCTGGGGGGATTCAGTTGATGTGCAGCCAGACGCCGCAGCAGAAGAGGACTCAGCCAAGGAGGTTATCGAAGAGGATGGAGTAGAGGAGGTGGCAGTAGGCCTGCCTGCAAGTCGTGGCGTCACCAACTCCGCTGCAGAGCCACGCATTTCATGCTTGGCAGCCGTCAGCAGGTTGACCGAATGCGCAGTGTACGTGATATACCTGCCCTGACCATGCTTTGCAGACCAGGTATCAGTGGTCAGATGGACCCTTGCCCCAACACTGTATGCCAGAGATGCCATGACTTCCTTTTCAATAACTGAGTAGAGGTTTGGGATTGCCTTTTTTGAAAAAAAAAAATTGTCCGGGTACCTTCCACTGTGGTGTCCCAATAGCGACAAATTTTTTGAAGGCCTCAGACTCCACCAGCTGGTATGGTAAAAGATGGCGGACTAAGAGTTCCATCAAGCCAGCTGTCAGATGACGGGCAAGGGGGTGACTCTGTGACATTGGCTTCTCACGCTCAAACATTTCCTTGACAGACACCTGACTGTGGGCAGATGAGATGGAACTGATGAAGATGAGAGGCGAAGTGGCGAGTGGTTGAGAGGGGGCAAGGAGGACAGCAGTGGTTGACGTGGCTGAAGATGCTGGATCAGGAGGAAGATGGTGGCTTTGAGTTTGTGTGCTGCTTGCACTCATGTGTTGATCCCATTGGCGTTTGTGATGTGAGATCATGTGCCTTTTGGCACAGGTTGCAAATGGCATTGCTGTTATCAGAGGCAGATACACACAAAAAATGCCACACTGCTGAGCTTTGCAATGACGGCATTCTGGTGGTGGCAACAGCATGCGTTGATTGGCGTACTGTCTGGCTGACCCCGGGTGCCGATACATGCTGTCTGACTGTGCCACTAGCTCCTTGCGACGACCTCCCCCTGCTTCCAACTCGTCTCCTCCTTCTCTCTGTCTCCCTTTCTGAACTTTCCCCCTCTTCTTCTCTTCGAGCAGGCACCCACGTGGCATCCACGGACACATCGTCATCATCAACCGCTTCACTTGTATCTAACACCTCAGCAAAGGAAGCATCAGCGGGTACAACATCATCATTACACTGTACGTCCATGTGTGTAATGCTGCCTGACTGAGACATATCCCTGTTATCTACATCCTCTGGCAATAATGGTTACGCATCTCTAATTTCATCCAACTGATGTGTAAATAACTCCTCTGACGGATCAAGTGAAGCAGCTGTGGTGGCTGTGGTGGTAGTGGGGGTGGTGGCGGCGGGCGGGAGAGTGGCAACTTGAGAGCAGGTGACCAAAGCTGAGCTGGAGGAGGATGGTGCGTCAAGGTTCTTAGCGGAAGCTGTTGAAGATTGGGTGTCCTGTGTAAGCCAGTCAACTATGTTCTCAGAATTTTTCGGGTTCAGGGTACGTGGCCTCTGAACACTGGGCATTATTCCAGGGCCAGTGGAAAACACAGCACCACGACCAATACGGCCCCTGCAGGGTGGCCTGCCTCTGCCTGTCATTTTTTTTTATAAGTGGTACTAGGCGTGCAAGGTACTGTGCCACCCTGTATAAGTGGTGGGCAGTGGGCACAGTACAGTCTGTGTGGGCCTGACACACACTGGCTTGCAACTGCGATTATATCACAGTGAAAACATAATTTGACTTTTTTTTATCTGCAAGGTATTGTGAGTGACACCCTGTAACGGTATGAGTGGTGGCCTGGCCAGTGGGCACAGTACAGTCTGTGGGCCAGACACTCACTGGCTTGCAACTGCGATTATATCACAGATAAATAATAAATTGAATTTTTTTATCTGCAAGGTATTGGGATTTGTGAGTGACACCCTGTAATGGTATGAGTGGTGGCCTAGCCAGTGGCCACAGTACAATCTGTGGGCCAGACACTCACTGGATTGCAACTGCGATTATATCACAGATAAATAATAAATTGAATTTTTTTTATCTGCAAGGTATTGGGATTTGTGAGTGACACTCAGGTAACGGTATGAGTGGTGGCCTAGCCAGTGGCCACAGTACAGTCTGTGGGCCAGACACTCACTGGCTTGCAACTGCGATTATATCACAGATAAATAATAAATTGAATTTTTTTTTATCTGCAAGGTATTGGGATTTGTGAGTGACACCCTGTAATGGTATGAGTGGTGGCCTAGCCAGTGGCCACAGTACAGTCTGTGGGCCAGACACTCACTGGCTTGCAACTGCGATTATATCACAGATAAATAATAAATTGACCTTTTTTTATCTGCAAGGTACTGGTCTGTGACACCCTGTATGAATGGTGTGCACACAGTACTGTCTGTGAGCCTGCAGCCTCTCACACACGGGCAGGCAACTGCAATATACATATATATATATATATATATATATATATATATATAAGCTGACTGATGTACCAGCCCTAAAAAGGGCTTTTCGGGGTGCTGTCAGGATGCTGTCCTTACAGCAGATAAGTCTGTGGACACAGAACACTGCCCTAGTTAACGCTTTCCCTATTAGATCAGCAGCAGCAGCAGCACTGTCCCTCCTCTCACTAAGAATGCAGCTTCCGAATAAATCTAAAATGGATGCTGTCCAGGAGGTGGGAGGGTCTGGGAATGTGATCGGCTGGATTGTGATTGCCTGGAATGTGTCTGCTGACTTTGAGGTACAGGGTCAAAGTTTGCTCAATGATGATGTATAGGGGGCGGACCGAACATCACATATGTTCGCCCGCCGCGGCGAACGCGAACAAGCCATGTTCACCGTGAACTGTTCGCCGGCGAATAGTTCGGGACATCACTAGTTATAAGGTCATTTCCAAAACTTTGAAGTCCATCATTCCACAGTGAAAAAGATTATTAACAAGTGGAACATTCAAGACAGTTGACGATCTTCACAGAAAGATTAGAAAAAGTCTGAACAAGTATGGCTTGTTTTGGAAGGGTTGCCAGGAGAAAGCCTCTTCTTTAAAAAAAATAAAAAATAAAAAAGGCAGTGCGGCTTATGTTTACAAACTTGAATCTCAATAAACCACAAGACTTCTGGAACAATGTTCTATGAATGGACAAAACCAAAGTGGAGATGTCTGACTATAGTGTACAGCCCAACATTTGGTGAAAAACAAACAGCAGATCAACACGAAAACCTCATACCACTTGTCAAGCACGGTGGTGGAGGGGTGTTAATTTGGGTTTGTTTTGTAGCCACAGGACCTGGGCACCTTGCAGTTATTGAGTAGACCATGAACTCCTCTATATAGCAAAGTATTCTAGAGGCAAATGTGAGGCCATCTATCCAACAGCTAAAGCTTGGCTGAAACTGTTTTTTACGCTGGACAATGAATCCAGCAAATCTACAACAGAATGACTGAAAAAGAAAATAATGATGGTATTGCAATGGTCCAGTGAAAAGGCAGACCTCAACTCAATTGAAATGCTGTGCTGGGACCTTAAGAGAGCTGTGCATAAATTATTGCCCACAAACCCTAATGAACTGAAGCAACATTTTAAAGAAGAGTCAGCCAAAATTCTTCCAGAATGATGTGACCTACTGATAAAGAAAATGATTTCTTCGTGTTATTGCTACTAACAGTGGTTCAACAAGCTATTGATTCACGGGATGTACTTTGTTTTTCACGCATAGCTTTTTCTTTTTGGCTTCCTTTTTTTGAATAGTTATTAAAAAGTCAGGATCTGTTATGGTTTTTGTTTATCTGATTTTAATACCTTCTAAGGGCCAGATGTTTTTTTTTTATTATGCCCAGATACATTAAACCATAGAATTCAATATGGCTGTACTTTGTTTTTCTCATGGCTGTCTATATCCACAGGGCATTTCTTTTATCTGCTGTATGGTCTTTGCAATGTACAAACATTACAACCTATTCAAGGTATATGACTCTACCTATAGCTTCATTACTATACATTCTAGCTATGGTCTCAACACTTTTAGGGCATCTCACCCATAGTAGTGCACATACATTTACCATTCCCTTGGTGATATCCAACCCCTGGGCCAACCCTTTTAAATGCACAATACATAGTACACCACATATCATTACATTATGGAAAATAATTATGGGTACAAGTTACATGGTACACTTAGGTGCTAGCAAATATAATAGTATGCATAACCATGATATAATAGCAATGTTGGCATGTTCTAGCAATTGTCACATAACAGATAAAATAAGTAGTATTGCTACTGCTACAGGGTTAAGCAGTAACCAGTATGTCACCAGCTACTATAAAGGATGCAGTTGTCTTTGTAAGGGGCAAGGCTGATTTCCAAACCTCGTGCAAGCATATTATAGGTGTCCTTGTTACCAGTACATCTGTATAATAATAGTGGCATTTTGAGATGGGACTAATAATCAGGGATATTGTACATATTCTATGGCTAGTTTCCATTATTACAACATCCTCTCAAATAATCAGTGATAATTGGATGTTGTTATTAGAATTGAGTGGGGTGAGTAATACAGGACGTGGGCACATTAATATGACAGTGAAGTGGAAAACGAATACTTTTCAAAAACACATTTTCAGAGCATCAGTAGTGATAAATGTATTTTCATTTATTTTTAGGAACTGTCATGATAATTAGAATAAAGGCTTACAAATTAACAGATTTAGCATTCTAAAGATAATTTTTATAATTGTTGGTTCTAGGTTATTATACTATGAAAAATATATATATTTATATACATTCATTGACAAAATAAAATTAAATAAACAAAGCACCAAGAAGGAGTTGTTGGAATTGAGGAAAACTTTATGTGTGAATTAGAGATGAGCAAACTTATTGAGTGTTAGCAAATTTTTCGAAATTCGAACAGTTGCCAAATCGATTCATTAAAAAATCAAAGAAATTTAAAATATTTAATAAAATAAATAAAAATAATATATGCTTTAATTGTCCTGAATATTATGTGCAGGGTCGGACTGGGAACTTAAAAGTGGCCCTGGAAAAAATACTAAAAGTGGCCTAGTTTTGTAGTTGGGTCCAAACTGATGAAGGGCAGGGCCAACACAAGTAGGCAGGGCCAGCAATACCATATTGTGGCACATTATACCACCCCAACAGAGCCAAATACCACAGTCCATCACAAAATACTGCCGCCAGCAGCACAAAATACATCCCCAAAAACTTCCACTGGCCAGCCGTGAGGGGGACTCAGATGGCCCCCTGGGAATTGGCCCAACAGGAAATTTCCCTGTAAGATCTATGGCCAATCCGCCCCTGGTTATGTGACCCTCTGAGGTCTCCGAGGACACAGATTTTTTATATCTTTTTAGTATTTTTTTTTTTAAAGAAATGTTTACAAATTTCTGCCTTTTCTCTCCTCCTTATAAGCTCCGTAACAAATGGCAGCAATAGCAAATAATGTCAGAGTGACGCTGACATATATAGCTATTAATAAAAGCATGGTTGATGGTGTTAAAAAATAGCGTGTTTAAAAACACACTGCTATTGTTTATGTTATGCTTTTTAATATTTGAAACCTTCCAAAAATTGTCAGTTTTTAGGGGCAGATGTTGCTTAAACACACACAGTGTTATGGGGGGAAAAAACTGTGACTTGTTGGGGCCGAGCATCAAAAAATTATGCCTCAATGGTGTGTTTATACACACACATGTCAATGCATTAAGAATGAGTGGCTTGTTCTGCAATAGCGTCCAAAAATTATGTGTTAATGGAGGCAGAATGCCTGTCTATATTTATACATGCACAAGTGTTCATTGTCAGAAGAAAGAATGGCTGGTACTGAAGTTCATCAAGCCTGGGAAAATTCTCCTCTTTATGTGGGAGCAGCAGCAGTATAGTGTGGATGTAGAAAGGGTAAGGTGTATATGGGTAATCGTGGCAGTTGTAGAATGCAATTTCTGCATTAAAATGTCTGAACTACACAGTTTGTTGCAGTAACACATTCACAGAAATCATAATTTGCATTACTGCAGTAAATTGCGTTTTATGTAGCTACCCATTACCTACAATAATATACATGGATTCAGTAACATGGATATAATGCACTGAAATGCAGTTACAAATTGTAAATTAAAAATTAGAAAACAAAATGCCCAATTGCTTAGTGTTTGAAGCAGAATGAATGCTATTTGGGTGCTGGCAATACTTTTATGTAGAAACATTTTTTACAAAAATAAAAGCTGACTGCCTGAATACTGTATACAATACAATATGATTTTCTTGCAGGTATGTAATGCAGAATTAGTTGCCAGAAAGCTGAATGAAACAAACAATTGTGAGTGACCAGCCCCTTACTCCCTCACTCTCTCTATATGCATTCCCTGATCAAGTACCTAAAATATACTTGCTTATATCTAACTATTCTCTCCTTCTAGTGTCCTATCACACTAGATCAGTGGTTTGTGTTTATGTCACAAGCCCCTGAAGAGTGGGAACAGACGATGGGAGTGGTAGTGGCTCTGTCTAAAAAAAATTATTCACAATGGCAATCCTTACACCTATGCTCCCTCATACCAGGGCAGTTATAGAAGGGTGCACTCTTTTTTTCTTTCAGGGCACACCCTGATATTGGGGTTCCTGTCTGATGGTAGTTGATGTTATGAATGTTGTTTGGGTGCAAGGCAGGAGATATAGGTTCTGTAGCTGGCAAATGGTGCTGGAGTCACTTAGCAAGTCTTTCTTTACTTGAGTGCAGAATGGTAGTTGAACTATAGCCAACAGTATCAAGGCACAGTCCCAAGGCAAGTCAAAGTGCAGTCTCTTTCCAATGGCTGTATATAGGCAAACAGCAACAATGATGATAATGGAGTAGTAGTCCTTGAGATCCTTCTAAATACTTTTCAAACAAGATGATCACAGGTGTGAGAAAATACAAACAGTTGGCCAATCCATTACATAAGTGCTAAAGGTACAGTTAGCTGTTAATGCTTCCACTAGCAGCCAACCCTATAACTATAACAAGCAAATACCTTGCACAAACCCTCAGCCTTGTGATCTTAGACAGTCTGTGATTGTCTTCTCCAGCTTTCCCTCTGGGATAGTTCTCACAACAGGAATGATGTTTCTTCTGGAGGCAGGCAGAGCTAAACTCTGAAGTGGTTGATACAATGCTGACTAGAAAACTCCTCCCTCAGAGGGGAATGCTAATTCCCTATACTGAGTCAGGACATAATAAACAGTGCCACCTACAGGCAGCTTTTGGGACTGCATACAAAGTATAATACAAAGCATGAACTGATTAAATAACATCAAATCAAGAACAATTTGCAAGTACCTTGTTCTGGGATACTGCATCCCCTATAATAGTTTTTTGTCAGGTGCTGCCACGAGACACTCTTTCAGATTCCAAGTTGAATACAGAATGGTGATTCCTGTTACTGTGCAGAAAGACCTGGCTGAATACTCCCCCGATTGGATGATCAGGCTGTCTTTCAGCCTATGTGCCAATCGCGGTTTCCTGGGAAACTCTTGTTGTGTGAGGGCAATATCCCGCTGAAAAATGCCAGTTGGAAAACGGCTGGCAAAAGGGACTGATTTTGAAACATAAAAAAAACTTCTGAACTTATTAACTACTGGTACATAACTCCATGTGACATTTATATGGAAATACATGAAACTCATGGTGCCTGAACAGAACACTATGTGGAAACATTTGGCCATAATTGGTACCAATGTTTCATACAACCATGAGCATGAAGCAGAAAGAGCAACTGTATTTTCATAGTACAAACTAATCTAAGATAATTTGTAATATATTTTATCAGAGGGAGATGCATCCTTCTCTTCTTATTAGACTCTAGACTTTTTATTCTGATGACCTATCCTCAGGATAGGTCATCAGTATCTGTTTGGTGGGGTCCAACACCCGGGCCCCCCGCCGATCAGCTGTTTGAGAAGGTGAGCACCGCTGCCTTCTCTCTGCTTTTTCTTGGCCAAGTGACAACTTGTTCATGTGTCTCATGGCCAAGGAGCAGCTCAGCCCCATTAAAGTGAATGGGGTTCAATGTGATACCAAGCACAGCCGCTGTCTTTGCAAAATAGATGATCCCCACATATAAAATACTGGAAAAAATCCGGGAAAACCCTTTTAATTCCCAATTTACTGCTCAAATCCATCTTCAGAAAGGTTGGGCTGTCTGCTCACTGAAGGATCAAATTTCATAGAAGTCTATGGATAGGGAAGGGGTGAAGAGGAGTAGGGAGGGGTTGCTGGAGACAGGTACAGACATAGACAGACAGGGAGACTGCTACTAAATTGTAAGCAATTTAATATTTTAATTAACTGCTGGATTTATAGTAAACTGCTTAGTTCAGCAGTATAATGTACTTTATTATTACTGCTTATGAGACAGGGCTACAGAGAGTTAGTCAGCAAGAGCTCCATTTCTCCATGTGAAGTGCATGGGCAGACATGATACCAACTAAACTCAGAAAAAATACAATTACACGCAGATTACAAAGTTAAAAACTGCTACTTACTTAGTCTTGTTCATGTTAATGTTGGTGGTAGTTTTACCTGTCATAGAATTAAATAAATTATATATAAGTCATACGATGTCACAGCCAAGATACTTACTCTTATATAATACTATTCTGTACTGTTTTTCTGATTATTCTAGGTCCCATATCGCCACTTCCAGCCTTTTGGATTTGGTCCCCGAGCATGTGTAGGAAAATACCTTGCTATGGTGATGATGAAAGTGATCCTGGTGACTCTGCTGAAGAGATACAAGGTGCAGAACCTGCAAGGACGGTCCTTGGAGAACATTCACAACAGCAACAATTTGTCCATACAACCTGATGAAACCCAGTCCTCATTAGAGATGATCTTCATTCCTCGCTGCACAGATCAGCTCACAAACTAGCACACAACATATTCACTTATGCCAAGTATTAAAGTCTGAAATGTCATTTATCTAGTCACTGTGTTGGTCTGTGTTAAATCTTGAGCCAACTCTTGCTATTGTATGAGAGCTGTAATTCCAGTCTGACATGCAGTTACGGTATCTATTTTATGTATAATTAACAATATTATTATGAATAATAAAATATTTCTGTTTGTTTTTACACATTACATTTATTAATCTAGGTAAGGGGGAACTAACTCTCCTTAGGGAGAGAGCACTTTAATGGAGCGAACCATACTGATAAATTCAGTGTGGTGAGCCATGATGACATGGCACCTAACATTACAGTTAATATGTTAATTATATTATTTACTTACCTATGTGAAGAATGGGTTAACCCAGATGCTGTGGGTGCTTGCGCTGATATCTTCAAATTTGATTGGAGATCACTTTAACTGCCAGTTTGAGAACCTATAAAAGAACAGAAAATAACGATTTTGGCTCATTCACGTAAGTATTTTTCAAGAGACAGACCTGCGTTCATCTGTGTCATGGAAGATCTGTTGAAACAACTTATTTTCAGAGCAGAAAGCCAAGGGGGAGAAGAATGGCTGAGGAAGTGCTTACAGCAAGGACCGGACCAGCAAGAAGAGCTTCTTTTATCTTCTAATCCCGTCTGCTGCGCAGTACCTGGCGCGAGCGCCGAACTGATCGATCCTCCCTGCGATAATTTTTTGCGCATGCGCGAAAAACCTGAGACCCGCTCGCCGATTAAAAAACGTCAGCGGAGAGACAAGAGGGCATATTCCCCTTCACAATATGCGCCTCCTTCTAAGACCAAGAAAACCAACTTATCTTCAAGCCGAGCCAGCAGGAAAATTCAACGGCGTCATTTTCAACAGCATTCAACTGTCACTCAGGAGCCATCACCTGCTTCAACAGTTGATCATCCTCCTACATCATCTGCTTCTGGTGAGCTGAATTATAACTTTTTAAGTGACTGCAAACCGCAGGGCACTATTAATCAAGAGATTAATTCACTTGACATTGATTCTTCTAAATTGAAGATTCAGTTGTTTGATGAATTTTTACTTTACCTATCTAAAAAGGATGAATCACCAAAAAATGTTTGGTCTGGATTAGCAGATGTCAGTCAAGTTAATACCCTTAATAGTCTGACTGCTGCTAATTCAACCATTCAACCGTTCACTAATGTACCTAAAATGTCCAATATTAACCCTGAAATGGCAGTAATTCCTGAGCTTGAATTTAACTCAGGTATAAAAGAGACATCTGTTAAAGAAGTTCTGGCGTGTCAAATTTCTCCATTAGGGTTTCATTTACCCTTGAGCGTGAAAGAAAAAATTTGGAGAAAAGAATATGTTGAAATTTTTTCTCTTCTTCCTTCATCTAGTGAGAATTTAAAAAGTGAATTATTGAAAGACAAAAAATCAGATTCTGAAGAAAATAGAAAATTACACCAGAAATCCTTTTTTAACTGGCTGCAAGCATTTAATATATACGCAGCAGTTTTGGGTGAAAAATTTCCTAGTCTTTGTACTGGTTTATTTTACCATGTAGATACTATTTTGGAGGCATATAGAAATTTTGGCGGAATGGGTTGGTGTCTGTATGACGAATCCTTTCGTCAGAAACTTGCAGTATATCCGAATCTAAATTGGGGTAGTAAAGATGTCGGGCTTTGGTTGAATTTAATGCTCCCTAACAAAAACAATCTTTTTCGTCAACCCAATTTCATTAACGTCAAAAAAGGTATCTGTTTCGCATTTAACGAGTCGCATTGCAGATGGCAACATAATTGCAAATACCGACACGAGTGTTCTTTCTGTGCCGGTTCTCATTCAGCCTCAAAATGTTTTAAAAAACAAGGTATTCACTTCCCAATTTCTAACAAGGAAATTCAATCGTTTAAACAAGGTGACTCCGCTGAATTTGCCAATAATAATTCAGTGGCTAGGTCATTACCCAAACATTCAGATGGCTAATTTATTAATTGACAGTTTTACCAATGGGTTTTTCATACCTGAATTTGTGGGTCCAGGTTGCATTCTAGTTGAAAATGCGTTATCTGTAAAACAAAATATTGACATTGTTAAAGAAAAAATTGAATCTGAAATTTTGGCAGGTAGGATTGCTGGTCCCTTTGATTCTCCCCCCTTCTTGAATTTTCGTATATCTCCTTTAGCTTTAGTTCCTAAAAAAGAACCAAATTCTTTTCGTCTTATTCACAATTTATCTTATCCTAAATTCAGTTCCTTAAACGATGAGATGGAAAAAAATAAAGCCAGTGTGAAATACTCCTCATTTGATCAAGCTTTGTCTTTTTTACAAAAAGCAGGCCGCAATTCTCTTCTTGCCAAAGCTGACATTAAATCTGCTTTCAGACTACTACCTATAAACCCCATCGGTTATAATTCTTTGGGTTTTTATTTTCTCGATAAATTTTTTTATGATATGGCCCTTCCCATGGGATTCACCCTATCTTGCTTTTATTTTGAGGCGTTTTCAACTTTTCTACACTGGGTTATGGATATTGACTCAGGTAGTGGATTTTTACTACATAATCTCGATGACTTTTTATTTATAGGTCGTGTAGATTCGGATGTTTGTATGAATCTTCTGAATAGATTCATTGGTATAGCTAAATATTTCTGCATTCCATTAGCTGTAGATAAAACTGTCTATCCTACTACGAATCTAAAGTTTTTGGGCATAGATATAAATACAGTAAGAATGGAATTTAGCATACCAATGAAAAAAATCCAGAATACTGTTCAACAATTAACTCGCATATCCGAAAAAGAAAAAATTACGCTTAAACATCTTCAGTCTCTTTTAGGTTCTCTTAATTTTATTTCTCGTGTGATTCCCATGGGAAGGGTCTTTTCTAAAAGATTGTATGCTGCCACATCAGGTAAGTCCTCACCTCGATCCCATATTCTTGTCTCTTTATACAGATGCGTCTGGTGCTATTGGATATGGTGCTTATTTTGACAACTTTTGGTCTGCCGAACGTTGGCCTTTAAATTGGATTAGTAATAACATGTACTCAAAAAATTTGGTTTTTCTAGAATTATTTCCAGTTCTAGTTTCTCTAACAATTTGGTCCTCAGTGTTTCAGAATAAGAGAATTCTGCTAAGGTTGGACAATATGGGAGTAGTTTTTTCCATAAACTGTTTAACTTCAAAGTCTCCGTTAGTTTCTTCATTATTGCGTAAGATAGTTTTTCAATGTCTAAAATTTAACATTTGGATAAAAGCTAGATTTATTTCTGGGAAAACTAATTATATTGCTGATTATTTGTCCCGACAGCGCTTCAAGGAATTCTTCTTAATGACACCTCGAGCTTCCCGAATGGGAATTCCTTGTCCAACTCATCTTTGGGAGATATCAGAGGATTAACTAATGAACTTATTTTTGGTTCATTAGCCAAGAATACATGGGCAGCATATTCTGCCGCATGGTTGGATTGGAAGCTTTTCTGCATATCTCAAAAAATTTCTTACATTGATTTTAATTTAGGGAATTTTATCAAATTTATTATATATCTTTACAACAACGGTTTACAAGCCGATTCTATTTCTAAAAAATTATCGGGCATTTCTTTTTTCTTTAAATTAAAAGGCGAAAGCTCTATTCTGAATAATTTTATCATTAAACAAATGATTAAAGGTATCAAAAGAAAGTCAGTCCACAATGTTAAGACCAGCCCTTTATCTATTGAATTGTTACAAAAGGTCATATGTAATTTAGTATTAGTTTGTTCTTCGGAATATGAAACCAATTTATTTTCTGCAGCATTTTCTATAGCTTTCTTTGCTGCTCTAAGATTAAGCGAGATTGCTGCAGACAATAAAATCTCAAATCCCCCATTATTGATATAGCACCTTCAAAAGTTGTATGGATTTTTGGTGATGAACTGATTCAATTGGCTGAGAGAAGATCTGCTTTTAGACATTCTACTGTTAATTTAGGTTATTCAGCAGAATTTTCCATAAACTGGTTTTCCTTTGCTGACCTTAAAATTTCTGATATCTTCAAGAATGTCAGCCTTATATATTCAAAAATGTCGAAACCTGACCTGTTTATTTTACATATTGGCTCGTTTGATTTGGGAAAAATCAAAACGCATTTGTTAATTTATGAATTAAAAGAATTGTTATGTAAAATATGCTACTTACTTGATGGTGTTGTACTCGTATTTTCTGACATCATCCCAAAATTTTCTTGGTTCAATTCTGAGTTATCCTTTCTGGAAACAATTAGGAAAAGAATTAATAAAAAAATGGAGATTTATTTGAAGGAAATTGGTCATGGCAATTACAGACATGTTGAATTAGAAGGATTCGTTAGAGGACTTTACCAAGAAAAGGATGATCAGCTTTCTGATATTGGATGTGATATATTCATTTCAGATTTGCAGAACATAATTGATAATGGTTTTTATTAAAGGCTTGCAATGTTTATTGGGCCACTTGTTTTTATGTGGCGTTGTGGGGTTAAGTCACTCTCTGAGTGGACTGAGTGTTATATGGTTTATTGGTTTAAATATTTACTTATTTATATTTGAGAATAAATTGGATTAACCAGATTATAATTAATTGGTTAAGTAATAAGCATTGCGGCCTTTAATTACCCAACTAAATAAATAAAGATATTTGCTTAAATTCTATTTTGAGTGATGATTTATTCTATTTTGTGAATTGGAGCGTATGACATCATGGAGCGAACCATACTGATAAATTCAGTGTGGTGAGCCATGATGACATGGCACCTAACATTACAGTTAATATGTTGATTATATTATTTACTTACCTATGTGAAGAATGGGTTAACCCAGATGCTGTGGGTGCTTGCGCTGATATCTTCAAATTTGATTGGAGATCACTTTAACTGCCAGTTTGAGAACCTATAAAAGAACAGAAAATAACGATTTTGGCTCATTCACGTAAGTATTTTTCAAGTTCCCTCCCTCCCTTCCCTATTTATTTTGTCGCTTTGCTTATTGACGGGGGTTAAGTCACTCTCTGAGTGGACTGAGTGTTATATGGTTTATTGGTTTAAATATTTACTTATTTATATTTGAGAATAAATTGGATTAACCAGATTATAATTAATTGGTTAAGTAATAAGCATTGCGGCCTTTAATTACCCAACTAAATAAATAAAGATATTTGCTTAAATTCTATTTTGAGTGATGATTTATTCTATTTTGTGAATTGGAGCGTATGACATCATCAGTTTGAGGAGACTTATAGGCCATACATGCTCCTCTGGAATTCTGGGAGGGAAGGGATGTAAATGAGCTCTTAACAAGCTCTGCCTCTAATGCCACCAGATGTAAGGCAGCTATCCTATCAACAACAACAAGTCAATGTTCAGCTCTTAAAATAAGCCTTGAGACATGACTTGGATATTAAATAAGTCAGCACCTCATCTGCAGACAGCTATTTCCGGGTGATTGCACCTCATTTATTAATCTATTACACAGTTTTCAGCTTTTTCTTTAAAGGGAACCTGTCAGCGGCAAAAACCACCACAAACCACCAGCAGTACCTTCAAGTAGCTGGCAATGTGATTCTAATGATGATTTTCTTCCTGCATTCAGATGCGGTAAAAGCAAGAAAAAAAAAAACTATCTTTTATCCCCTGAGCGCGCTATTTTCGAGTCACTCTTGAAGTCAAGGGGGCAGCAGCGCCCCCTTCCCTGCGCCTTCGCTGTGACTGACAGCGCTTATGCCCAACAGTCGGCTGCCTTTGCCGAACAGCCGGCTGTCAGTCTCAGCGAAGGGGCAGGGAAGGGGGCGCGGTTACCTTGATTTGAAGCAAAGAGGCCGCTGCCCACTTGACTTCAAGAGTGACTCGAAAATACCACGCTAAGGGGAAAAAAGATTGTTTTTTCCTGCTTTTACCGCATCTGACTGCAGGAAGAAAATTATCATTAGAAACACACTGCCGGCTACTAGGCTCAACCTATCAACGGGGTCATGGGACCCCTGTTCTCCTGGCAGGTGAAGGACTAAGAGGTAGCTTTGGTTTTATAGTATTCATACTTATATATTATGATCCAATATTCGACCTACAATAGAGCTGTGCTTTTTTTCTGGGCATGAAGGAGGGGCATGCGCAGATCTCATAGGGCCCCATACAAAAATTTATATCACTCTTGTGCAATACAGAATTCAAACTGCAACACCTCATATTTCTGATGAATTTACTTTTTTAAAAGTGACACCTGGTCTCACCCACATCCTGCCTGCAGCCACCACTAGGAGGAGCTCAGTGCATATGAATTAATGCAGTTAAAAATGAATGACGTAGACGCTGTAATAATATGTTTGCACAGAGCTCGCCATAGTGGTGGATGCATGAAAATGTTTTTATATCAGGAGGAGAAGAAGGAGCTCAGTGACAGACTCTCATCCCCTGTAACAGTCATAGTAGGGTCAGGGGCTGAACCTGCTCTATCAATTGCAGGTACCAGCTCTATTATATAGCTGCCACCCTGCTCTCATAGCATTGAACTCCTTAGATGCCATGGTCAATAATGACTACAGCATCCAAGGGGTAAAAGAGAGGGTCTCTAACTCCTTCAATTCTCCCATAGTCATACTAATCCCGCACTCATAAAAAGTAAGTATTAAAAAAAAATAACTGCAATGAAAAGTGGTGTCATATGTACCCCATGATGGCATCAATAAAAAAAACTACTACTAATCCCCCCCCCAAAAAAAAAGCCCTCACACAGCTCCAAATTATTATTTTTAAAACAAGTAGTTTTTTGGTGGAAAAAAAGAAAAAGCTATATAAATTTGATATAATTGTACTGACCCATAAAGTAATGTTACCAGGTCACTTATAGAAGAAAAATCACAGAAAATAATGTACTCATACAATAGATGCAAACATTCTATATGTTCTAAGCCCTCACTCTGATATGATAAAATCTGAGACTGTCAGACAATATATTTTGATCAAAACACATCTGTGCCTGCCTACCAGCGCCAAGGTGATCTCAGTCAGGCAGGTCCTACTCTAAACCTACCTATGCCATTGGGCATCTATAGTCAGGAGATCAGACCCTGCACATCCGCATATTTAATTATCATATTGGGCAGTATGTTTTGTATATTTCTTTCCTGTTATTTTTTAAGTTTATGTTCTTGAAGGAGTGGCACCTTCATGTAAGAATGGCTCCTATTTTATCTTGGGAGTAGCATTCTTGTGCACTTTTGCCCCGTCTAGCCCACAGGCGATAAGGTGGTACATATAGCTGTGTGTGTTCCTGCTCTCATCTGTTGCTGGATACACATAGAGGTGACTACAAGCAGCACACCATATGTGCAGAATGTTGATGCCCAACGGCATAGGTAGGTTTAGAGTAGGACCTAACTGACTGAGACCACCTTGGCGCTGGTAGTTGGGCACAGATGTGTTTTGATTAAAGTATATTGGCTGAGAGTCTCAGATTTTACCATATGAGAGTGAGGGCTTAGTCCATATATAATGTTTGCATCTATTGTATGAGTGCATTATTTTCTGTGATGTTTCTTTTATAATCCATGCACATCTGCATATTTAGCTATCATATTGTGCAGAAGGTTTTGTATCTTTTTTCCTGTGATTTTCAGGTCACTTATGGCATAAAACCACAAAGATAGATCTTGCAGAGGGGAAAACTGTTGAAAATGTGTACAGTGGTACTCGTAAACAAACAGCAGTTTATTGTGAAAAATACCAACTGGACCATAGGTGGATTCTCTGTTCACCCTCAAGAATTCTGCCAAAATTGCACTTCTCATTTGTAACATCTGAAGGTGACATAATCTGTTTCCACTCTGCACCTACTGTATGGCAGCCAGAAACCATAGTGTGCAACGGTCATCCCCATTCTGTGTATGGACTAATTCCACTAAAGCCTCTAGAGAGAGTTTTTCTTGAATAAAGAATAGGGTGACACAACTAGGCAGATACAATATGAAGCAAAACTAACTGCATTATCATAGTTGGATCTGAAAACTAACAGCCAGACAACTTCTAATTCCACTACAAACACTTAAAGAGGACCTGTCACTAAAAAAATACAATGCAAACATGATATAGAGCAGGAAGAGCTGAGTGGATTGATACATTACTGAATCTTTTCCCACAAAAATATATAACGGTCACGTACACACACACACACGGGGGAGGATAGTGACCACTGCGCTCCACCCTCACCCCTGGCCCTGCCTACTTGCCTCACGAGTCCTGATGACAGGGGACAACTGGACGGCAGTCCCTAACTTAGGATACGTGCGGGAAAGACAGACAAGACAAATAACGGATAGTGAATGGACCGGGTCAAAATCAAGAGGACAACGCAGTACAGAGGGATAAGCAAAGAATGGTCAGGAGAAGCCGGGGTCATAAATACCAGGAGAGTCTAGAAGTACCAAAGGAGTCCGCAAAGAATAGTCAGGTGGAAGCCGAGGTCAATATACCAGGAAGGATGCACAGTACAGGAGGAGCAGGCAAAGGATAGTCAGGGAACAGGATCAGGTAAATACACAGGTATCCAACAACTGCCAGGAACCTAAATTATCAGGCAACCTGTGGCCAGCAGGCTGCCTGTATTTATAGTGGGGAGTGAGGGTCATGTGACGTGGCCAGCGTCACATGACTGACAGACGGACCAGTCGAGCACTAAGTGATCAGCTCGGCGCTGAAGGCAGACCTAGGAGCAGGGAGCCTCCCAGCTAGCAAAGCCGCCCTGGGAACGAGGTCAAACACAGATCCTCGCTCCCGAAGCTAAGCAGCAGGTCTGCGGCTGATGGGAGACCGAGTGCGCCTTCGGCACCCTGTTACAAGTAAAACTTGTACACACAATGTTATAAATTACTGATAACACCTCCCCCCTGTACAGATAGCTGTTCGCAGAAGGCAGAAAAAGCAGAGATGTAAATGTATAAATTACAGGTTTTACGAAATCGATTCCCACAAAAATATATATACTGTAAATCTTTTCAGCTTTGCCTGCTCTATAACATGGTGCTTTCAGATTGCATTGTATTTTTTTGTGACAAGTTCTCTTTAAGGACCTTTTACACCTGAAGATAATCATGAAGATCATCATGTGAACACTCGTTAGTGATGATCTGGCAGTGTAATACTGCTGCTGATTACCCAATGAACAAGCAAACACTAGTTCATCAGAATCTTTTATTAGGTTTAAAAATCCTTATTTGTCAGCAGCAGATCGTGCCACGTAATCACGATCTGCTGCCAGCAAACAGTGATTCAGTACAGGGACAAGCAATGGCATAGTGATAGCGCCTCCCAATACTGAGGAGAACGCTGCATGTAATAGCAGTGGTCTTCTCTAGTGAGCAGGCGATTGCCAGGAAGGAACGCTTCTCTCCCAACAATCGCCTGCATAATCTACAGGTGTAATAGGACCCTTACAGTGCATCATCTACCAATTATACAGCATTACATTCCCAGTAGTGATCCTCTATTATTCATTTTGCTGTGCTATGCAGCCCACTCATACCACTCTGCAGCTTTTATGGGTACCGAATTCCACTAAAATCATATGTAATCAAATGGAAATTTAGATACAGTAAGATGTTCCTCAAGCAAGTAGCAATGTGCTGATTAAATGATATATAGTTTGCCTTTTAACTTACGTCTTAAGATTAGTATTTCTCAATAACAACATTAATGGCATTTATATTCAGATAGAATACTGGCTTCATAATTGTGATGATTTTTTTTCCTGGCTGGCCCTGTCAATCAAAGAGGAGAGGGCACAGCAGCTGCAGAGTGAGCAAAGCCTCATGGTGGAATGGCAATGCCCCTGTTGCTCCTAGAGGCTAATTTGACATAGGATATTTTTTGCTACCTGGTTTTAACTGGCAGAAAAAAAAACATTTCAGTGACATTTTTCCTGTATACTCAGAAAAGTTTTTTCACAATTCACCATAGACATTACTTGACAAATTGAGGATAGACCTGTCGGATCTCTCAGATGTGAGATGTTTTTTTTATTTATTTATTTTTATATTTTATTAATTATAATACAAAAATTCATATCCATATTACATTTATGATATTATAAAATCCATGAGTCCGTCAATTCTGATTTGTGAACATGATTGACAAAACTTTCATACAAGTGTCCATAATTATGTGAATGTTAGAAATTAAGTGGAGATCTCACTTACTGGGGGAGAAAGCAGGATTCGCCCGGCATCCAAAGCTTAATAAAGCGGATGCACGAAGCGTCTCATTAAGCGTAATGTTATCTATAAGGGGCAGGGATCAGAGGCCCGCAGCCCAGACGGCCGCCAGGCAGCGAGCGCGCACCACGCGCGCCCTCCCCCAAGCACGGGTGAGCATCATCGGCAGAATTAACACTCATGTGGCCAGTCACCTAATGCTCACATAAACCGTACGAAGCGGGCTTATGGCGATCTTTAATCGCAAACCTTTCGTAGAGCAAAAAAAGAAGGAGGTCCAGCAGTCTTATATCGCAGTGGTAGAGAGCCCACTCGCATATTTTACTGCCTCATCCCCGTATGGTTAAGTTGAATTTTAATGCCCTGCTTACCCGTACCTAACATGTGCTCACGTTGGGATCTCGTATGCCAAAGGACTCGAATCGGATATCGCTCGGCAATCACCGGCAATTGAAGAGAATGTAAACAAAACACAACCAAAAACCGACTCTGTCCCATTAAAAGAACCCATAGTAGCACCCATACCACACATGTGTCATATCACTACCCGCAATCGAACCTCGTGTCTGACAGGAAGAACCGCATCTCGGATCGCACACGATGCCCGGACCCCCCGAAGTCCCGAGCCCCGGACCCCCGCCCATGTACGGCTCAATATTATGAATAGATCACAAAATTTTAGCCATTATTTAATGCCGGAAGGTCCTGCCATCCTCCAGTATTCATAGAGATGCTCCAGTGCTCCAGTGTAACTTCACATTCTTCACCAATACAATACATATAGAAAAGACCGGACTGATAAGATCTTCCCCAGCCCGCCCCCCACCTTGCAGGAAGAGAAAATAAAAAATAAAATAAAAAAGGGGAGAGTCCTGATTAATTAACCGTGTCCCAATCTTTCCACAGTTTACTCCACTTTAAGTAGGATCCTCTTTGTTTGTACAAAATCTTCTCATAGCTTTTCACTTTCTCAACCAAACCCAGCCAGTTATTACAGTCTGGAGCGGAAGAGCAAAACCATGATCTAGAGATAAGGAGCCTAGCTAAAAACATCACCTTGATCAACAATCGGCATTTTATAGGCTGATAATTAACCTCCGATGAATCTCCCAGGACCCATATCCTGGGGGACAAAGGAACATCAATATTAAGTTTACAAGCTAGGTTAGTTTGGACCAGTCTCCAATACCTGCTCACCACTGGGCAGTCCCAAAACAGATGTAAATGATCTGCCTCGGAATCAGATGTGTGATATTTGAGTTGTTAGAAGGGGGGATAAACAAATAGGGACCGAACTATTTACTGAGATTAGGCGTCCACAAAAACCCTCCCAAAAATGCTAACACTCCAATTAATACATTACTGAGAGTTATTACTGGTTCATTTATGCTCCATCAACCTGTCCAAAAGTGAAATGGAGACCTTGTTGACACTTGAGTCGGACACGTTGTCATCAAGCCTACTAATAAAGGTGGCAATATAGTCATCTTAGATCAAGCTGACTATGCTGAGATTTATCATTAGGTAGTAAATGACAGGAGTTACTATACAAACCCTTCAGTGCAACCTTATGACCTCTTTCAGCAAGGAACTTCAAAATATCCTGGAGCAGGTATTTGAGGATGGCCTGATCAATAAAAGAGAGCGGACATTCCAATACCCTCAGCTGGCCTGTTTTTACAGCCTCCCCAAAATAAATGGTTGGTTCCACTAAAAGGGAGAGTATCGTCCCTAGTTAAACACACATGAGTTTTTAAAGGCTATGTACACCTGTGGAGTCAATTTTTTAATGATTGCATTAAACTTATTTTTGGCTAAAAATCATATTTTCATTTGGCCTTTATTAAAAATATTGAGCTGTTGAGTCACAAAGGGTTAACTGTTTTTCTAACTGTGTGACTGGTACTTTCACTTTGTGCTCATCTAATTACCCTTATTTGTGCTCATCTAATTACCCCCCCGGTCCGCCCGCCCCCAGCCAGCGTGTGCCGGCCGCTCGGAGTCATGGCAACACACGGTCACATGGGCTCAGGCCACAGGGGCGTGACTAGTGAGTGAACGGTGCGGCGGCGGCGGGAAGCAGAAATATCAGCAATAAATTTGCTATGTGATTTTACCCTTACACTACTCTATGAAGCCATCACCATAGTTTTGTGAAGACTGACAAGGATACTGCTATTTTGCCCCATTTTTTCATGGGCATTGTGTTTATTTTAGATATTTTCTGTAGAAGTCACTGACTTGATTTCAAGTACTGTTATCAAAGGCGTAACTAAATTATAGCTTTCTAGTGTCCTAATCAAAGTATTTTATCTATTTTCTATGTTGCACTTGGTAGCAGTGGTTGATAGAAATCAAGAGGCATACATCCAGATTCATAAATCGTCATTACACTGAACAATGCCAGACACCACAGAATCAGCACATTTAGGGTATTCTGTTATTTGGAAAATGCTGATGTTTATTGTATAAACCGTAAAACTGCTCCATCTGTACACATCAAATTCAGCTGAGAAAGGCAAAATGCTTAGAGTCCCATGGTTTTTTCTGAACTTCATTACCCTGTTCCATATGAAAAATATATATATGCTTTACCAGTGCTGCATCACCTGGTGCTCTATTTATATTCAGTACCCTAAGCCTATTAAAATGAGTCACTATTTAAAATGAATATAAGACATATAGCAAATATACTTCATTTATGCCCATCTACCACAACAAGGTGACTTATTTTAGATCGGAAACTATTCTATATGATACCTCTCCTTGTTCTAAAGGTCCTCAAATTCATTAAGGGGGAGCAGGCTCCAAATACAGATGTAGCAGGGTTAACACACAAACTCTTAACTCAAATTTCATAACTCATCGCTTTATCTTGAAAGAAAAACCATTGAAAAGCAATTGAAGGTGTTTGCTTAACGCATTTAGTTTAGATAACACGTCTCATAAGGCATGCGTGTTAACTCTACTACATCTGTATGTAGAAAAAAAGGAGACCACAGATTGCCAAATGGTGAGAGTGGAAACAGTGTCCACCCAATAGAACCAAAGGTCACCTATGCAAATGACTTGGTACTAGCTCCCGAGTAAAACAAGTAAAAAAAAACAAAAAACGGAGCTCATAGTACCGTATATGAAAGTATAATTTTTATTGAGACATGATTAAAATATTAAATAAATAATATGCCGTTAAAAAGTGAAGGAGAGTAGCAAAGAGAATGCCATCCTGGCGCTGCACACATATCAAATAGATGTAATAATTATTGATACTGAGTATATCAAAACATAGTATAATGGCCAACTATTAGAGAATAGTATATGTAAAGAGAATATATAGCAAGTATTAGGTGAGTCTAAAATCGAAAATGGCTGCACGGCTAAAGGAGGAGAGGATTGCATGCAAGTGCTGAAATGACCAAATGGAGGAAATCCACAATGATGACCAGGTATCAAAGAACACCTGCATCCAATGCCGTATGTAGCCAAAGAAAACAAAGACTTACCTAAGAAAATGGTGTGCTGTACCGACCAGGATGGCGCTACCCCGACGCGTGTTTCGGCGTGCCTTCGTCTGGGGGTAACGCCATCACTGTGAATCACATGTTTATAAGTCCTCTCCACCAATTGGATGTTGAACAGTAATTACATCTGTATGTACTGCATTATTTAAAAACAACCTTTGGGAAACATGGGTTTGTTAGGAGTGTATGGCCAAAAAGAGAAGCAGCCACACTCCAAATGCATGCTGCAAAAAATAAAGGTGCATGGCGACATGGTTGAAACTACACAAGTAAACACAAACACAACACAATAGCACTCTGCAAACATAGAATATAAAGTGAATATGAGGTATTTCTCATAAATAATTTGTGCCCATCCACTACGATAAGGTGACCTCTTTGGGATGGGGACCTACTCTATATGATACTTGTGCTTGTGCCAACAGGCTTCAAATGAATTCATGGAGAGCAGGCTCCACATATAGACAGAACTTACCATGTATGATGCCTCTTTATATGCCAACAGGCCTCAAACTAAATTCAGGGAGAGCAATCTACAGCTATATACTGAACTAATTAAGTATATATGTGGAGCCTGCTCTCCCTGAATTCATTTATGTTGGCAGAAGCACATGTATCATATACAGTAGATTCCCATCCAAAAGAGGTTACCTTGCCAATGTGAGTGGGCACACATGATTTGTGATGAAAATATATTTACTAAGCACCTCATAATCATTTTATAGTGAATAGGGCTTCTTTTCATAGATTCGAAGTCAAAGCATTTGCTTCATGTAGGAAAACTTTGTCTCATCTGAAGTTGCGCAAGACTCCAGTAAATTAATTGGGTGTTCCTATCTGAGGTTTTGAAAACATTTTAAAATAGGAATCCGAAGTCGGCTTCAGTACTGGCTGGTACCTCAGTACCGATCCGACTTCAGATTCCTATTTATGATGTTTTTAAATCCACAGATAGGAACACCGAAGTAATTTACTGAAGTCTTGCACAACTTTGGACGAAGCAAAGTTTTCCTACACGGAGCAAATGCATTGTAGATTCTGTACGGAAACAGCATTACAAACCAATGGTGGCAGACATCTGCACATTCATTTCATTTTACAGGATGTGCTGTCTAATTTTGTCTTTTGTTTTTGCAGTATGCATTTGGAGATGTGGTTGCCTCCATTTTTGGTTGTGCACTCTTAACAAACCCCATCTTTCCCACAGGGTGTTCTTACTAATTGCAGTATACAGCTGTAGCCTGCTCTCCCTGCATGCATTTGAGGCCTGTTGGCACAGGGAGAGGTATTGCATAGAATAAATTACCATCCAAAAGAAATCACCTTGTCGTAGTGGAAGAAACCAAAGGATTTTGTCATATATGTTCATTTTATATAGTGAATATGGCATTACTTTATTTCCAGATTCTTTTTTACTATTAAAGGAAGTCTGGGGAAGGCCAGGGAGATTAGGACAAATATATCTTTGTGGAGATTTTATGATCAGGTGTAGTATGAATAAAAAGTTTTATTCTGCTAGATTATACTCCTGCAAGTGCCCAGGAGGCAGTGTTCACAGTCCTCTGCTCTGTGTATTGAGCTACTTTAAGTGGTGTTACATTTGTCACTCAGATCAGAAGGGAAAAACTGCAAAGCAGCTCAATGCAGAGAGCATTTTACAGCCAGTGATGCACCACTTCCGGGGCCCATGCAGTAGCATGGGTCTGGCAGAATAAAATACAACATTCATACTGCATCTAAGAAAAAAATATCTACTCAAAAGATATGTTTGTCCTGCTATCCCCATCCCCTATGTAGTGCTGTCAACTGTTTGTATGTGCAAAACTGCTCACAGACTCCTTTTAAAGCCACAGCAGCATCAGGTTTCTGCATAATCTCCTCCAGTTGATCCTTCAGTTATACAGAAAAACAATTATAGTAACGGGATGTGCACAATAATTATTGTTTTCTTTATAGATTGCACAGCAGTTTTTGATTCAAAAATGAAGAAATGTGATTCTAGAGTGCTAGCTGTCCTACTGGGTATGGTCAGCTAGTAGACATACCAGGATGCTCTGTCATCTAGGGCATGGATTTGAGGAGCCTGCAGTATGGACCACAGCCAATAGGTGCTGCTTCAGGCTGATTTCACATAGTTTTTTGGCACTTGTTGCATCACTTATAGCTGTCTTTTTCTACTGCATTTCATGTACCCAGATGTTACTTTAAAGGGGTTTTCCATGACTTTAATAAATCCGCAGGATAGGTCATCCGTATCTGATCGGTCGGGGTCCGACACCTGAGTTCCCCGCTGATCATGGCCTAGGTGCAGATCAGCCCCACAGAAGGATGACAATAAAGTCTTGGAAAACCCTTTTAAAGTATATAGTAAATTATGAAAATTACTGCAGAATTTTTTTTTTTTCCATGGTGTGTTTTGCAGGGTTTGTGTCATCTCAGACAATGGGGGCATATTGCTAGGCTAGGTGCGGGTCCTACCTCTCATGAACGGAGCCTTGAAAGTCACGGAGGGCGCAACACATGCACGGCTGTCCGCCATTCATTTCTATGGGGCCATCGAAAGTAGCGGAGCGCTGGCTTGGCTATTTCTGTTGGCTCCGTAAAATGAATGGAGCGGTGGCAGCACAAGCTTGTTCATTTTGTCAAATTGCAGCATGCTCTAGGTATGAGGTTTTTTTCAACCTCCAACTCCTTATGGAAAAAATTACTGCTCTAAGTATATAGTTAAAAAAGTGCATGACAAATTCGGGAAAATGGTATAAAACCACATTTTGTTTAAATTTACCACCAAAATAAACTGCCATTGTGGGGATCGGGGTCTCAGAGCTCATTTCCTGCTGTTGAAATCAGTCTGGGTCATATTATATACATTGCTCAAAACAAAGTACGATAACTGCATAGAACATTCATATATGTCACATAAATAAGTCGCAGATAACCTTATCCCCAACACACGAGAGAAAAACCCTCTTAGAATATTTATCCAAAATACTCAAAATTGAATTATATCAATGTTGATATAGACCAGAACAAGCACCACACCCCAGCATGGCATTACTATTGTGACACAGTGAGAGGTTTGGTCTGGGAAAACAGGTATTTTTCTCCCAGTGTGTGCTGCTGGGCTGATTTACAGCCAGGTGAGGTCCAATACCGGACCGGATTTTAAATGCCAGTCCGGGTTTTGGCAGCACCTGGCTGTCCTTAAATAGGCAGCTGGGCTCAGAAGCCAAGTCTCTATGTTGGGATCTTGGAGCCTTTTGTCTGGATGAAGGTTTACTACCTGTTTGGAGTGAAAACAGGTTGGTGCTGCTATGAGCAAGGACTCTTTGAGGCAGAATTGTTTGAATATGACTGCTTTTTTTGTCACTTGCCTAGAGTGTGAATAAAACACTGAACTGTTTGATCCAAAGAACTTGTTGTTGCCTCTATACTGCGTCCGCTAATCCTGTCTAACAGAGCGAGTTCCCACAGTATATACATATACATTATTTAAAAAATGACAGCTCTGTGACATTTTTGGCAATAGGAACACATATTTTAGTTAATTATGTATTGTTGCCTTTTTTGCAAGCAAGTCAACATTTTCTAAGAACCACAAGATTTACCATGATGATAAACTCATGAAAATTTCAGTGGGAAACAACACCTTAAAACAAGTTAGCCTTAATTACTTAAAGTTCTAAGATGTGTCCCCTGCCACCCTTTCGTTTGAAGTGCACAGCTGTAATCTTTGAATATATACCAACAAATCCACAGACCTGAAACTGCAGGAGGCACTTACTCTACTATTAGCTTCAAGTAGGTAGACTGCCCACTGAGGTGGAGTGCCATTACAAAGTGGTTCCAAATAGAGATGAAAGTTTATATAATTGATGATTACCCTGTTTTAAAAGGTTATCGACTATTTGTTTTATAACACTTAATGAGACTCCTGTTATCTGCTGTGGCGCCATAAAGTGGGCCCCCTGCATCTTTCCAATAAATAATACTACTCATGTCAACCCTCCCAGTGATTCAAGAAGATATGTCAAACATATTAATTTAGACTGTCCTTTTAGCATACTTTTTTCAACTTTACAAAATAAAGGCCATCATCAACAGCACTCAGCGAAGACAGATCTTTAAAAACAGATTTATAATACATGGCAGGGGCGTAACTACCATAGCGGCAGACCATGCGACTGCTATGGGGCCCAGGGCAAGAGGGGGCCCAGTCTTAGTTGGGATTTTCTACTGGAGGTAACTTGGTCAGGACTCTACCCTCTAAAGCAGGGATGCTCAACCTGCAGCCCCCCAGCTGTTGTAAAACTACAACTCCCACCATGCCCTGCTGTAGGTTGATAGCTGTAGGCTGTCAGTGCATGCTGAGAGTTGTAGTTTTTCAACAGCTGGAGGGCCGCAGTTTGAGGATGCCTGCTCTAAAGGAGCAACTTTTAGTAAATGAGGCAGTGGAAAAATGGCCCAAGGGTCTTTGAAAGGGGTTTAGGCGGAAACCCTTCTGTCCTGTGTGGGGGGCACTGGTTTGACCCTTGCTATGGGGCCCTTACTTCGCCACTGATACATGGTATACTGTGCAGTAGTTTTTTTTGCACAGGACCATATTCTGCAGCATATGTCAGGGCATTTTCCAGTAAGGCCCAAAAGTGATGTGGCTGCTACGCCAGTTTTGTGGTGTAAAAATGTGTAAACATTTGGTGACATTTTGCTACTTTTGATGAGCATCACCACTTTCAAAAGTAGAGTAAAACGTTTGTCAGGATTAGAGATTATAACTAGAGATGAGTGAATTTCTCAAAAATTTGATTCGGACAGTTCGACAAATTTCCCAAAAATATTTGATTCGATCCGAATTAATTCTTGACGAATCACGTTAAAAAACATCTACATCCTGACTGCTGAGAGGCTGTGTAGTGGTGTAGAAAACTGTGCCTTGCAGTAACACGCATAGGGAGTCTGCTGTGCAAGTGAAATAATACTGTGACATGCAGATGACAGACGTCACTCTTAACAATCACTTCACACTTTACTTAGTTGGTCAGTTACGGGGCCAAAACTGATCAAATAACTAAGAGTCAACTCAGCCTGATTCCACATAGATTTCTACAGAACCTGTTCTGTTACACGCTGAAACAAGTAGTGCCCCCATGATTGAGTGGTGAGGTGGCAACAGCATGAGGAGTGCACACAGTGGCCCAGTCACAGAGTGGTGAGGCTGGGAATCGCATGAAGAATCGCATGGTTGTATCAGGCAGCTAATTCACCCCAAAAGTAAGGATGAATGGAAGTACTTTTATGTATGAAATAAACACACCCCAAAACTGGTTGCATCAGACCGCATTTTCAACCCAATAACAAATGCTTGGATTACTGTAATTAATGTTTAAAACAACCTAAAATCTGTAGTAATAGATCACTTTTAGTAACCCCAATTAGTGCAGCAAGGTGTAATAGAATAGCTCCTATTACCCAGTCTGTACACTCTCCTATTGGACCCTGCTCTCTCCCTATAGTGTGGATAATACCTTTCCCTACACTATGAAAAATCTTCCCCTGAACAGCTCAATAATTTTTTTCTTTTAATAAAGTCTTTTCTAATCCCTGTCCCTAGTGCCCTAGAGATGGATGAACGTCAGCCAGGATGGTTCGCAAACGTGTGTTCGCGATCAAATGTTCGCGAACCGCGTGTCCGCGGCGGGACCCACTGACTTTAATGTCAGGCGAACATGAAAAACCTTAAGGTCATATTTGCAGCCACCAAATACTAGAAGTGCACAAATAATCCCACAACATTGACAGTGAAATACCAGAGGGGGATCAGTGGCAATAATTCCCCCCAAAAATATTTATTTTAATCAGGGGCCATTTTTATACGTCTTAAAGGGAAACTCTCAAAAATTTGCCCTGCTGGAGCCTAGGAATGTTTTATTTTAGGCCAAAGGAGTACAGGCCCCCCAAATTAGGCATTCACCTGACAGAAAATAATTTGTGATTATGTGGCTGAAGGTACATTAGGCGGTCACAGGATAAAAAATTTACTGCATGCCAGTACAGACCCTAAAAATTAGGCATTCACCTGACAGAGAAGAACTTGTGAAAATGTGGCTGGAGGTACATTAGGCGGTCACTGGCTAAAAATTTTACTGTAGGCCACTGGAGTACAGGCCTCAAAAATTAGGCATTCACCTGACACAAAAGAACTTGTGATTATGTGGCTGGAGGTACATTAAGCAGTCACTGGATAAAAATTTTACCGTAGGCCACTGGACTACAGGCCCAAAAAACTAGGCATTCACCTGACAGAAAAGAACTTGAGATAATGTGGCTGGAGGTACAGTACATTAGTGTCAAGGAACCATGAACCAGACGTACAACAAGAGATAAGTGGAAATAAGAAGGCTTTATTGAAGATCAAGCTGTAAGGCAAAAGTCCAAACGGATGGCTGAACCGAAGCAGGGTCTTGCGAAGCCAGAGGTCAGGAACCAGAAGGGTAGTCAGACGAAGCCTGGATCAGGAACCAGCAGGGTAGTCAGACGAAGCCTGGATCAGGAACCAGCAGGGTAGTCAGACGAAGCCTGGATCAGGAACCAGCAGGGTAGTCAGACGAAGCCAGGATCAGGAACCAGAAGCAGCAGCAGTCTTAGAAGCATGTGAACACAGGAGGACCAAGCAAGGAACTGAAGCCACAGACCTCCTATATATATGAGCTAGGCATCCAGCTCCTACCAGTGGGAAGGAGAAGCCGCAAGGTGGGAGGCTACAAGAAACCCAGAAACCAAGATGGCCGCCAGCACATGTCAAACGAAGGAGAACAGCAAGAAGGTAAGACCATGACAGTACCTCCCCCTCAAGGGCCCCTCCTCCGCGGAGTAAAGAACGGTTTCTGAGGGAAGCGTGCGTGGAAGGCTCGGAGCAAGGCAGGAGCATGGACATCTGCGGAGGGAACCCAGGAACGCTCCTCTGGACCATAACCACGCCAATGGACCAAAAACTGCACCCGACCGCGGACCAGGCGTGAGTCCAGGATATTGCTCACCTCATACTCCTCACGATTGCCCACTTGGACTGGACGAGGCCGAGGAACCGAGGAAGTGAAACGATTACACACCAGTGGCTTCAACAGGGAGACATGAAACACGTTGGAGATCCGCATGCCAGGAGGAAGCGCAAGGGCATAGGCTACCGGGTTTACCCTGCGAAGCACTCGGAAGGGACCAACAAAGCGAGGCGCCAGCTTGGGAGTGGGCACTCGAAGGTTGAGGTTGCGGGTGGACAACCATACGCGGTCTCCGACCTGGTAGGAAGGAGTGGGCGCTCGTCTGCGATCAGCCTGGAGTCTCTGGCGCTGCGCAGAGACCTCAAGGGACCTCTGGATCTGTACCCAAGAAGCACGTAGGACGGAAAGGTGATCCTCCACAGCCGGAATATCCTGGGGAGAGAATACCTCCGGTAACACGGCAGGTTGGAACCCATAATTGGCCATGAAGGGAGACGTCCCAGAGGAAGAGTTCACCGCCGTGTTCCTGGCAAACTCAGCCCAAGGCAGGAGGTCAACCCAATTGTCTTGGTGATCGGAGACATAGCAACGAAGGAATTGCTCCAAGGCCTGATTGGATCGTTCTGCGGCCCCATTGGACTGAGGGTGGTAGGCCGAGGAGAAAGAGAGATGAATCCCCAACTGGGAGCAAAAGGCGCGCCAGAACCTGGACACAAACTGACTCCCCCGATCCGACACAATCTCCTTGGGCAAACCGTGCAACCGGAAGACCTCCCTGGCAAAAATCGAGGCCAACTCTTGTGCAGAGGGTAACTTCTTGAGAGGAACACAGTGGCACATTTTGGAAAACCGATCCACAATCATGAGAATGACCGTATGGCCTCGGGATGCAGGGAGGTCCACAATGAAATCCATCCCCAGGTGTGACCATGGACGCTCCCCGGTGGCTATGGGTTGCAAAAGGCCCAACGGAAGGTGCCGAGGGGACTTACTCTGGTCACAAACGGAGCATGCCGCTACATATGCGGCGATGTCGGAACGTAGAGAAGGCCACCAGAACAGACGTGAAACAGCCCAGGACAGCTGATTCTTTCCAGGATGCCCCGCGGCCTTGGAGTTATGGTAGGTTCGCAACAACCGAGTGCGCAACTCCTCAGGCACAAAACATCTGCCGTTGGGTCTCCCAGAGGGAGCACCAGATTGAGCCGCCAAAATCTGCTCACCCAGGGGAGAGGTCAGGCTGGTGCAAATGGCGGCCAGAATCTGATTCGGAGGTATGACCGAAGTCGGAATCGACTCCTCCCCGGACAGCTCGGAGAACTGCCGTGATAAGGCATCCGCTCTGATGTTCTTGGAACCGGGTAGGTAGGAGACCACGTAATTAAAACGTGACAAGAACAGAGCCCATCTGGCCTGACGTGGTGTCAATCTCTTGGCCTCAGAGAGGTAGGTCAGATTCTTGTGGTCTGTCAGGATGAGAACCGGAACCACCGAGCCCTCGAGCAAGTGCCTCCATTCTTTAAGGGCCTGCACGATGGCCAATAACTCCCTGTCACCAATCTGATAGTTGCACTCCGCGGAAGACAGTTTCCGGGAGTAAAACCCACAAGGAAGCAGAGGACCCTCTGGTGTTCTACGCTGAGAGAGAAGGGCGCCTACTACCGTCTCAGACGCGTCCACCTCGAGAACAAAAGGCAACCCAGGGTTGGGATGCGACAGAATCGGAGCCGACACAAAGGCGGACTTTAGAGCCTCAAAAGCTCGGATGGCCTCGAGCGGCCAGACCTGGGGATTACTGCCCTTCCTGGTCAGATCCGTGAGAGGCTTGGCTAGCATGGAAAAGTCCCTGATGAACTTCCGATAATAATTGGCGAAGCCCAAAAAGCGCTGCAGGGCACGAAGACCACTGGGCTGGGGCCACTGTAAGACAGCCGAAACCTTCTCAGGATCCATGGAGAACCCCTCAGCGGAAATGATGTAACCTAAGAAGGTTACCTGGGATCGGTGAAATTCGCATTTCTCAAGCTTACCGAACAGCTTGTTCTCTCGTAACCGTTGCAGCACTCGTCTGACATCCAGAATGTGGGCCTCCATGGATTCAGAATATACCAAGATGTCATCCAAATAGACCACCACACACTGCTGCAACAGGTCACGGAAAACATCGTTGATGAATTCCTGGAAGACTGCGGGCGCATTGCACAACCCAAAGGGCATAACCAAGGATTCATAATGACCGGTCCTGGTGTTAAACGCGGTCTTCCACTCATCGCCCGCCTTGATCCTTACCAGGTTATATGCCGCCCTCAGGTCGAGTTTGGTAAAGACCGTGGCCCCTTTGAGGCGATCGAACAGCTCGGAAATCAAGGGTATCGGGTAAGCGTTCTTGATCGTGATGCGATTGAGACCCCTGTAATCGATGCAAGGCCTCAACTCACCGCCCTTCTTTCTCACAAAAAAAAATCCAGCCCCTGCCGGGGACGAGGATTTGCGAATGTGTCCGCGTGAAAGCGCCTCCCTCACGTACTCCTCCATGGCCTCATTCTCCGCTACCGACAGTGGATAGACTTTGCCACGAGGAGGAACGGCACCAGGTTGTAACTCTATGGCACAATCATATGGGCGGTGCGGAGGTAGGGCAACCGCACGCACCTTATCGAATACATCCCGGTACTCCTCGTATTCAGGAGGCAACAGAGAGTCCGAGGAAGTACACAGCAACTTGACAGGCCCATGGATGCAACTAGCCCCACACTGCGGTGACCACGAGAGGATCTCGGACGATCTCCAATCGAAAGTCGGATTATGCTTCTGGAGCCAGGGGTACCCCAAGACCACCGAGTAGTGTGGAGACGAAATAACCTGGAGACAGACCGACTCTCTGTAAACGGCACCAATGGCCATCCCCACTGGAAGGGTCTCCTGAGTCACGTGTGGCGGCAGAAGGGGTCTGCCGTCTATCGCCTCAAGAGCCAGTGGGGAACCTCGAGGCTGCAGAGGAATGGAATTGGCGGCAGCAAACACACTATCAATGAACAAACCACCAGCACCAGAGTCCACCAACGCCTGGGTCGTCACCGAGCCCCCGACCCAGGAGAGGACAACAGTAATCAGTGGTTTGTCAACACGGGAAACCGGGGACGAGGAGACTCCACCCAAGATCTGCCCCCGACAGGATCTCAGGTGCGAGCGTTTCCCGGACGGTTCGGGCATGCCAACCGAAAATGCCCACCGAGACCACAGTACATGCATCGGCCCTCGCGTCTCCGGAGTACCCTCTCCCCCTCGGACAGGCGAGCAAACCCCAGCTGCATGGGTTCACCCCCAGACAAGTCATCCCCAGGAGGCGTGGGAGGAGAGGGAGGCACGGGTGGGACAGCAAACGTAGGCGCCAATCTGTTAGAAGACCTCCGCAGGCTCTCCTTAAAGGAAGGTCTCTCCCTGAGTCTGGTGTCAATCAAAATCAGGAAAGAAATAAGAGACTCGAGCTCCACTGGTAGGTCCTTAGCTGTAACCTTATCCTTCAAGGCATCCGAGAGATAAGTTCTCCGTAGGTGTACCACCGCGCTGCTCCTTTTATTTTCTACAATTGTATCCAATCATCATGGGACCAAATTTTCTATATTATGTGTATTAAATGTTAAGTTTTAAACTGATCACTTACCGTATATTTTCAATTGATTCAGGTGGTCTCTACTAGATTATCTATATTGTTGTAATAATTGTTGTTGTAAGCCTTGGCATGGCAGGTTTTCTGACGGTTGGCCTTAATACGGACACCTGGCTTGATGAGGCGAGGGAAGTCTTCTCAGACAAATCGTATGTGCAAAAGAAATTTATTCCTTCTTTCAAAACAGCTTTTAAGGAGTTAAGTAGACTATATAAGGAACATCTATCTAGCTGGTGGGAGGTTCAAAGCTTGGACAATTATATAAAACATGGCATTGTTCCCAGGGGCTTAAGAATCTCACTTACCCCTGTTAATAAACAGAGGAGCCCTGGCTTTGGCAACCGCTGGGAACAATTAGCCACCGCTAGCTCCCTCCAATTTATGACTCTGTTGCTTGAGGAGGAAAAAATTAATCTCGAGGGCCTGGGGGAGAAACTGAAAGCCCAAATTGACATCACTAAAACCTTTACCCAGGACCCTGACTTTGGTAACAAAGAGAAACAGTTGCAGGCCTCTATTGAAAAATATCAATTCTATCTCCGGGAGAGAAAACACCGGCAGTTCACTAAAGATCTTGCCGAGTTCAAGGAGAATAAGGCCTACTCTGTTCTCAGAGACAAAGTCACGGTCAGGGAGGTGGTCTCCGATTTGTCCACTACGGAGACCGATTACTCTGACAGTGAACGAGAACAACCAGGCACATCAACCAGACGGAAAAATACATATAGGGGGGGGAAGGGGAGAGGAGGTAGAGGCAGAGGTAGAGGACAACCCCAAGGTTTTTTAGATCAAGCCATTTCTTATCCGTTGAGAACCAGGTCAAGGACTCGGGACCAACAGGGCCCGAAGTAATTAATCTGTCTCAGAGAACACTGAGCACTATAGAGATGGCCGTGCTTAGTAAGGGTTTATCCTTTGTCCCCACACGCCGTTTTGACGCCTTTACGTGGACTAAGGATTTACATCTTTTCATTAGGAAACTTAGATGGCGGAAGTTTTTTAAACACATGGACGAACGGCAGTGTCAGGAATTAGGGATTCCCTTAAGCCTTTTACCGGATGTTAGGTTGCTACACAGTCTGGAGGAACTGGATGGTGGTATTACTGGTGTGGGTCCTTTTACGACCCTCAGGAATAAGAGCACCAAGATGCCCCCTACCAGCGACATTTCATGCTTGGATGTGTTCCTCCAGCTTGTATCAGCAGACCTTAAAAAAGTGACATCCACCCCCCTGAATAACAACTGTACCAGGGAGGAATGGGAGGCTATCACGGCCCTCAAGAATGATACCACAATCACTGTGAAGCCTTCGGACAAAGGAGGCAACACAGTGATTATGGACACTACTGACTATCGAAATATGTGTGAGCATATTCTTCGGGACAGAAACACCTATGAGGTTTTGCCATCCAACCCGACAGACTCCTATCTAGTAGAACTAAGGGATATCCTGCAGGATGCTAAAACCCAAAAATTGATCTCCGCAGAGGAATTGGACTTCTTATACCCTAAATATCCAGTAAATGCCACATTCTACAGCCTACCAAAGGTCCATAAGGGGACAACTCCCCTTAAAGGGAGACCTATTGTCTCGGGGGTCGGCTGTATCAGTCAAAACCTGGGTATTTATATCGACAAAGTCCTTATGCCCTTTGTGGTGTCCCTGCCATCCTATGTCAGGGACACCATGGACCTACTTAAGAGACTTGACGGCGTTAACATTGAACCCCATGCAATTCTGGGGAGTATTGATGTTGAGGCACTTTATTCCTCTATTCCCCATGCAGCGGGTCTCAAAGCAGTAAGTTATTTCCTGAGTATGAGGGGCTGTCAGTTTTCTCGGCACAATGAATTTGTGCTGAGACTTCTTGAGTATCTTTTGACCCATAATTTTTTTCATTTTGGTAACAAGCTTTACCACCAGCTCAGGGGCACGGCGATGGGCTGTTCTTGTGCGCCGGCCTACGCCAACCTGCTCCTGGGCTGGTGGGAGGCAACCTGTGTTTTCTCTGAGGAGATGTCGTCGAGTACCGTGCCCATAGCTCTGTGGGCGCGTTACATCGACGACGTCTTTATCATCTGGAACGATTCTCAGTCATCATTCTCTAGTTTGGTATCCAAGCTTAATCAAAACAGTATAGGCCTTAGATTCACATTTGAATCTGACCCCAATAGTCTGTCCTTTCTTGATATTTCCATCTTCAGAAAGGGGTCCGATGAACTTTCGACAACCATTTTCAGAAAGCCTACCTCTCCTAATTCAGTCCTACACTGGAGCAGTAGCCATCCCACCCCCCTCAAAAGGGGTATTCCATGTGGCCAGTATCTGCGTCTTAGGCGGAACTGCTCCGAGGGACCAGACTTCAAGAAAAAGGCGAACGACCTAAGGGTACGCTTTCTGAACAGGGGTTACCCGGACGATGTGCTTCAGCAGGCCTATCATAGAGCGGTCGACACGGCTAGGTCGGACCTCCTGGTACCTAAGGCTAAATCAGCCGGTGACCAGAAGATCCGACTTTTAGCCACTTTTGATGGCTGTGCCGATAGAATGCGTGGGATCCTGGGCAAACATTGGCCAATTTTAATGATGGACCCGGACATCAGGGACATCATTCACGACTACCCCCAAGTAACATTTCGAAGGGGTAGCAATTTAAAGGATCTCCTGGTACACAGCCATTTTACTCCACCATCCAGGCAGGGTACTTGGCTCGACCGCTTGCCTGTGGGTTGTTTCAGGTGCAGCGGCTGCGTAGCGTGTAAAATTATCCAAACAGGGAAATCTTTTTTTAGCTCTAACCTCAATAAGTCCTTTCCGATCAAAGACTTCATTAATTGCAAAACGCAAGGTGTGATTTATAAAATTACCTGCGAGTGCAATTTGGAGTACGTGGGCAAAACGAGGCGTGAACTACGCAGACGCCTAGGTGAGCACCTTGGCGACATTGCCAATCAGAGGGACACCGTTATCTCCAGACATGTCCATGATTGCCATCAGGGCAACCCTGGCTGTCTGAGAGCAATGGGAATCGAGAAGGTGGCGCATCCAATTCGTGGGGGTGATTGGGACCGTGTTTTACTCCAGAGAGAATCCCGCTGGATCTATATTTTAGGCACGGTCTCACCTACCGGCCTAAATGAACAGCTTAATTATAGCTGTTTTATTTAGACAATCTATACTGGTCCCCCCATTTTTGGACTTATTGATCTATATGGCCTCGATATATCCCTCATTTAACTTATTGTTATGCCATCTGCCTCCTCTCTGTCCTCCTAATTTTATTTGTATAGTTTTTTCCTCATTTTCCCTCCTTCTGTTTCTGGGTGTTCGTATACTGTCATCCTAGCCAGGATTCTTTTGATTATCATGTTTGCCTAAATGCCTTATTCATGTTTGCACAGCTACTTAACCTGTAGCTGCATTTTCCGGCGGTGTCAGGGAATAGCGTCCCGGTCGCCTGGCAACTGCCGTGTGGTCTCGTATAAACAAACGGGATCGGGCGCGGTGACGTAACCATGCTCACAGGCGTCTGCTGAAGAGACCTCCCCCCTCTGTGCGATCCGTTTTTTTTTTTTTCTTTTTTTTTCGCGCATGCGCGCGTCTTTTCGCGCGCGCGCGCATGCGCGCATATGCGCGCGCGCATCGCACTGTCTATCATGGGTGGGAGTGTCCTGACCAAGCCTCTTTTTGAGGCTCGGTCCTGGTTTAAAAGGTGGCGGTTTTGAGCGCTTCCCCAGGCTACATCAGCCCATGCGCCATTAGTGTTTAGCAGTGGCTAGGACGAGTATCAGTTTGTCCTTCTCACTGGTTATTAGGTTTGGCCACATTTTCCTTTTATCTGGACTGTGGTCTGAACTTTGCCTCTGTGCAGTGTCCGCTGATGACATCTGTCAGCGCTCCTTGCACAGTCTCAGCCCAGGCTCCGTGTTTCCCCTGATGAGTCATTCACTCTTCTATGTTTGCGAAACATGCGTGTAGGGACTAGGCAGCTGAGGGCTTATTAGGGCGCACCAATTCCAGGGGTAGGTTCCTGCATTGGCTGATCGCGGAATACCGTGGTCACGCCATTTAGGCCATTGTAGGGCCCGAGGGTGATATTAGGGCCAGCAATCCTAGCATTCCTACACCCTGATGCACACGTCTGCCGTCACCAAACGGTGTGTATATCTATCAGCACTGGACGGGCGGTCGTGAATCCAAGGAGCTTCTCATCTAAGCGGTAGGACCACCGGGTTTAATTTGAGTGCCGCCGAGCACCATTGTCTGTTTTTGGGTTCTGGTTGATTGCACCTGTTCTCCGTAGGTGTACCACCGCGCTGCTCCTTTTATTTTCTACAATTGTATCCAATCATCATGGGACCAAATTTTCTATATTATGTGTATTAAATGTTAAGTTTTAAACTGATCACTTACCGTATATTTTCAAGGCATCCGAGAGACCATGAGAGAAAGCAGCGACCAGAGCCTCATTATTCCAGCCCACCTCTGCTGCCAGGGTACGAAACTCAATGGCGTATTCAGCTACGGATCGTGAACCCTGTCTGATGGACATAAGGAGCTTCGCAGCAGAGGCAGCACGAGCCGGCACATCGAATACCTTCCGAAGAGAAGCAACAAAACCGGAAAACTCGGCAACCACCGGATTGTTGTTCTCCCATAAAGGGCTGGCCCAGGCCAAGGCCTTGTCCGAGAGCAGCGAGATCAAGAAGCCCACCTTTGATCTCTCAGTAGGAAAGGCATGTGGCAGCAACTCGAAATAAATGCCCACCTGGTTAAGGAAACCTCGGCACTGAGTTGGCTCTCCCCCAAAGCGCTGTGGAAGGGGGGCAGAACCGGTCATACCCCGAAACACCGCAGGCGCAGCAACAGGTGTCGGGGTAGACTCTGGCGCAACAACCGGAGCGGCAGTAGGAGCGGGCCCAGGAGCGACAACCGACCCATCGGCAACGGAAGCTAAATGAGCCGTGCGTTCAAGCAGGGTTTGCAACGCCACAGCGAACCGACCCAACAGGTGATCCTGCTGATCAAGTCTGGCAACCAGCGTAGGTAGCGAGGATGGCCCTGTACCGTCAGAATTCATGGCTTGGTCCTAATGTCAAGGAACCATGAACCAGACGTACAACAAGAGATAAGTGGAAATAAGAAGGCTTTATTGAAGATCAAGCTGTAAGGCAAAAGTCCAAACGGATGGCTGAACCGAAGCAGGGTCTTGCGAAGCCAGAGGTCAGGAACCAGAAGGGTAGTCAGACGAAGCCTGGATCAGGAACCAGCAGGGTAGTCAGACGAAGCCTGGATCAGGAACCAGCAGGGTAGTCAGACGAAGCCAGGATCAGGAACCAGAAGCAGCAGCAGTCTTAGAAGCATGTGAACACAGGAGGACCAAGCAAGGAACTGAAGCCACAGACCTCCTATATATATGAGCTAGGCATCCAGCTCCTCCCAGTGGGAAGGAGAAGCCGCAAGGTGGGAGGCTACAAGAAACCCAGAAACCAAGATGGCCGCCAGCACATGTCAAACGAAGGAGAACAGCAAGAAGGTAAGACCATGACAATTAGGCAGTCGCTGAATAAAAATTTTGCTGTATGCCACTGGAGTAGAGGCCCCAAAAATTAGGCATTCACCTGAGAGAAAATAATTTGTGATGATGTGGCTGGAGGTACAGTACATTAGGCGGTCACTGGATAAAAAATTTGCTGTAGGCCATTGGAGTACAGGCCTCAAGAATAAGGCATTCACCTGACAGAAAAGAACTTGTGATGATGCGGCTGGAGATACATTAGGCGGTCACTGGATAAAAATGTTACTGTAGGCCAGAACTGCCCCAAAAAATTAGGCATTAACCTGACAGAAAAGAACTTGTGTTAATGTGGCTGGAGGTACATTAGGCGATTACTGGATAAAAATTTTACGGTAGGCCAGTACAGGCCTCAAAAATTAAGCATTCACATGACAGAAAAGAACAAGTGTGTATGTGGCTGGAGGTACATTAGGCAGTCACTGGATAAACATTTTACTGTAGGCTACTGGAGTATAGGCCCCAAAAATTAGGCATTCACCTGACAGAAAAGTCCTTTTATGCTGCTGTATATGCATAAGACAAGGACCATTCTTTGTTCTGGGTGTAGGTGGATATGTGTGGGCTGGCATGAGGAAATTCAATTAAACGTGGTCGTCACAGGTGTTGAATTCCTCCGAGATCCATGCCTCATTCGTGTTTAGAAATGTGAGGTAGTCCACACAGTCGTGAGCTAGGCGAATGCGCTTATCGGTCACAATCCCCCCTGCTGCACTGAATGTCCTTTCGGACAGGACACTGGACGAGGGGCAAGCCAAGAGTTCCATGGCAAATTGTGTTTGCTCTTGCCACAGTTCAAGCCTGCACACCCAGTAGTCCAGGGGTTCCTTGCTTTTCTGAGCGTCCACATCGGCCGCTAACACGATGTGGTCAGATACCTGCCGGTCTAGGCTTTCCCTGAAGCTAGATCCGGAGGGCGGCTGTCAATGGCTTGGCTGCAAGAATGATCTCATATCCGAAGTGACCAACACATCTTCAAACCGCCCTCTTCTTGCAGGCGCAGTAGGATTTATACCCGCACCTGTTTCGCTGTGGGTGGAAATTCCTTTGTCAGCACCCGCAACAACAGAATGCAGCATCTCTCGCAGCAAGGCCTGTAAATGCTGCATTCTGCTAGCCCTCGGTGATGCTGGTAACATGTCCACCATTTTGTGTTTGTACTGGGGGTCTAAGTACGCTGCCACCCAGTACTGGTCCTTGCCATTTATGCTTTTTATACGGGGGTCCCGCTTCAAACACTGGAGCATAAAGGCCCCCATTTGCACTAAATTGGAAGCGAAGGAACGCCCTGGCTTCTGTTCATCACCCAGGAGAATTTCGTCCTCGGTCTCCTCCTCTAAGCCACGGACAACACCAGGGATCCCAGAAAAGTTTAAAGTCCCCCTCAAACCCTGTTCTTCTTGCTCCTCCTCCTCCTCCCCCCAGCCACCATCCTCCTCTGATTCCTCTTCAGACTCCTGCTGATTTGTCTCAGATGGACTAGCCCTCCCTGGGAATTCATTCAGCATTGCGACTTCCTCATCTTCAAGCTTCTGCTCCTCGACGGCTTCATCAATGACACGACGCAATGCACGCTCAAGAGAAAAGGCGTAAGGTACAATGTCACTGATGGCGCCCTGGCTGTGACTGACCAGTTTGGTGATCTCATCAAATGGCCACAGAAGTCTTCACATCGGGCATGAGTAGCCACTGGCATGGTGAAAAGAAACCAAGCTCCCCAGAACCTGTCCTGCTGCAGAGTTTGTACAGGTAGTCCTTAACAGCACATCGCTGCTAGAGCAGCCTATAAAGCATATACAAGGTGGAGTTCCAGCGCGTCGGGCTGTCACAAATCAGACGTCTGACGGCAAGTGGTGTTGTCACTGAACGTCAGCAAGGCGAGCCATGCCCGTATAATATCTTCTAAAATAGCCAGGAACTTTCCTGGCCTGCTGCAAGATGTCCTGGACCCCGGGGTATTAGGCAACGAATCGCTGCACGACTAAGTTCAGGACGTGTGCAATGCATGTGTGTCATTTTGCCCTGTTTCAGCGCACTCAGCAGATTGGCACCGTTGTCATGCACCAATTTACCAACTGTCAAATTGAGTGGGGTTAGCCACTGATCGGCCTATGACCGCAGAGCTGAAAGCAGTGCAGGACCGCTGTGTCTTGGCTTCCAGGCACAACAGCCGCTGCACAGCATGGCAAAGTCTCACCTGGGATGTCAAATCGGTTCTGGGGAGCTTGGGCGGCGCAGCGGAAGAGGCGGTAGCAGTGGAAAAGGAGGAGACAGCCGAGGAGGAGATGGGGGATGGAGTAGGAGGAGAAAAAGAAAAGGCAGACCTGCATGCAATCCTTGGCGGTAACACCAAATCCACACGGGAGCCATGGGTTACATGCTTGACAGCCATCAGAAGGTTCACCCAGTGGGCAGTAAAAGTTATGTACCTTCCCTGCCCGTGTTTGCTAGACCATGTGTCTGTTGTCAAATGTATCTTGGCACCGACACTGTGTGCCAGAGATATATTCACTTGCTGCTGAACATGGCCATATAGCTCTGGGATGCCCTTCTGGGAAAAATATTTCCTTCCGGGGACCTTCCATTGTGGTGTGCCAATGGCCATACATTTTCCAAAGGTCTCCAAAGCCACCAGTTTCTATGACAGTCATTGGCAGGCAGGTGTCATCAACTTTTTACGCTCGAACATTTGGGCCACAGAAGCCTGCCTTCTGCCAGATGAATGCAACAATGGCACGGTGGAAGGTGGAGTGGATGACAAATGGGAGGAGTGAGGAGAAGGACAAGGAGAAGAGGCAGGATGTGGAGCACTAGGAGTGTGACTTTGTGGGTTCTGACTGCCTTGCTCTCACTAGGCTCAGTGATGGGAGGCCAGGAGCTGGTCGTCCCTAGGTGAGTGTTGGGCTTACCGTGACTTATGCGTTGAAAGCACAGGCTGCAGATGGCAACACTATTGTCAGCAGCGGACATGTTGAAAAAAGCCCACACTGCAGAGCCATGTGTCGGCGTCCTGGGAGCGCCAGAAGTGACAGTGCAATGGTGGATGGCGTGCTCCAGATACATTAGCAGTCTGATTTTTGCCTACTGTGCCCTGCGAGCTCTGCCCGCTTCTCCTCCTTCTGCTACCTCTCTGCTGCTCTGTCTCTCCATCTGAACCCTCCTCTTCCTCTCTTGTGGGCACCCACGTGACGTCCATCGACACGTCATCATTGTCACCTTCACCACTACTGACAGTTGAGATCTCGCAGTAGGCAGCAACAGCGGGGACCTCCCTCCTAGGGGTGATAGGGGTACTGTCGCCAGACCGCTGAGTGACAGCTGTTGCTATCTCCTCTTCCTCATCCGATGTCAAGAATGGCTGCGCATCGGTAAGGTCTGGGAATGGATGGGAAAATAATTCCTCTAACTCAGGCATGTCCAAACTGCGGCCCTCCAGCTGTTGCAAAACTACAACTTCCAGCATGCCTGGATAGCTTACAGCTATTAGGGCATACTGGGAGTTGTAGTTTTGCAACAGCTGGAGGGACGCCTTTTGGACATGCCTGCTCTAACTCGAGTGGAGGGGCTATGGTGGTGGTGGTGTATTTGGGGGTGCATACAGCAGAGAGTGAGGAGGGTGCAGATACAGAGGATGAGGAGGGTGCAGAAGCGGAAGGCTGAGTCAGCCACTCAACCAAATCTGGTGCGCCCTTTGAAGTAATCGCACATGCCTTCTCCAACTTTCCACTTAGGCTCTGGCCTGGTGCTCCAGCCCGAACCCCTACCTTCCCTGCAGAACAGCCTACCTCTTTCTCTGCCTGCCATTTTAAAAATGACCCTGTGCCTAAGTGGAAGCTGGTATATCACAGCCCTCAATCAATATTTGGTGGAAGCAGGTGTATCGCAGGCCTCAATCAATATTTGGTGGAAACAGGTATATCGAACCCCTTAATCAGTATTTTGCGAAAGCAGGTATATCGCAGGCCTCCATTATTATTTTGTGGAAGCAGGTATATCAAACCCCTTAATCAGTATTTTGTGGAAGCATGTTTATCGGAGGCCTCAATCAATATTTGGTGGAAACAGGTATATCAAACCCCTAATAAGTATTTTGTGGAAGCAGGTATATCGCAGGCCTCCATCAATATTTGGTGGAAGCAGGTATATCAAACCCCTTAATCAGTATTTTGTGGAAGCAGGTATATAGCACCTCTCCATCAATATTTGGTGGAAACAGGTATATCGAATCCCTTAATCAGTATTTTGTGGAAGCAGGGATATCGCAGGCCTCAATCAATATTTGGTGGAAACAAGTATATGGAACCCTTAATTAGTATTTTGTGGAAACAAGTATACCGCAGGCCTCAATCAATATTTGGGGGAAACAGATATATCAAACCCTTTAATCAGTATTTGGTGGAAGCAGGTATATCGCAGGCCTCAATCAATATTTGGTGGAAACAGGTATATAGAACCCCTTAATCAGTATTTTGTAGAAGCAGGTATATCGCAGGCCTCAATCAATATTTGGTGGAAGCAGGTATATCAAATTCCTTAATCTGTATTTTGTGGAAGCAGATATACCGCGCCCCTCAATCAATATTTAGTAGAAACAGGTATATCGAACCCCTCTTTCAATATTTTGTGGAAGCAGGTATACCGCAGCCCTCATTCAGTATTTTGTGGAAGCAGTTATATCAAACCCCTTAATCAGTATTTTGTGGAAGCAGGTATATCGCAGGCCTCAATCAATATTTGGTGGAAACAGGTATATTGAACCCCTTAATCAGTATTTTGTAGAAGCAGGTATATCGCAGGCCTCAATCAATATTTGGTGGAAGCAGGTATATCAAATTCCTTAATCTGTATTTTGTGGAAGCAGATATACCGCGCCCCTCAATTAATATTTGGTGGAAACAGGTATATCGAACCCCTTAATCAGTATTTTGTGGAAGCAGGGATATCGCAGGCCTCAATCAATATTTGGTGGAAACAAGTATATGGAACCCTTAATTAGTATTTTGTGGAAACAAGTATACCGCAGGCCTCAATCAATATTTGGGGGAAACAGATATATCAAACCCTTTAATCAGTATTTGGTGGAAGCAGGTATATCGCAGGCCTCAATCAATATTTGGTGGAAACAGGTATATAGAACCCCTTAATCAGTATTTTGTAGAAGCAGGTATATCGCAGGCCTCAATCAATATTTGGTGGAAGCAGGTATATCAAATTCCTTAATCTGTATTTTGTGGAAGCAGATATACCGCGCCCCTCAATCAATATTTAGTAGAAACAGGTATATCGAACCCCTCTTTCAATATTTTGTGGAAGCAGGTATACCGTAGCCCTCATTCAGTATTTTGTGGAAGCAGTTATATCAAACCCCTTAATCAGTATTTTGTGGAAGCAGGTATATCGCAGGCCTCAATCAATATTTGGTGGAAACAAGTATATGGAACCCTTAATTAGTATTTTGTGGAAACAAGTATACCGCAGGCCTCAATCAATATTTGGGGGAAACAGATATATCAAACCCTTTAATCAGTATTTGGTGGAAGCCGGTATATCGCAGGCCTCAATCAATATTTGGTGGAAACAGGTATATAGAACCCCTTAATCAGTATTTTGTAGAAGCAGGTATATCGCAGGCCTCAATCAATATTTGGTGGAAGCAGGTATATCAAATTCCTTAATCTGTATTTTGTGGAAGCAGATATACCGCGCCCCTCAATCAATATTTAGTAGAAACAGGTATATCGAACCCCTCTTTCAATATTTTGTGGAAGCAGGTATACCGCAGCCCTCATTCAGTATTTTGTGGAAGCAGTTATATCAAACCCCTTAATCAGTATTTTGTGGAAGCAGGTATATCGCAGGCCTCAATCAATATTTGGTGGAAACAGGTATATTGAACCCCTTAATCAGTATTTTGTAGAAGCAGGTATATCGCAGGCCTCAATCAATATTTGGTGGAAGCAGGTATATCAAATTCCTTAATCTGTATTTTGTGGAAGCAGATATACCGCGCCCCTCAATTAATATTTGGTGGAAACAGGTATATCGAACCCCTTAATCAGTATTTTGTGGAAGCAGGCATATCGCAGCCCTCAATCAGTATTTTGTGGAAGCAGATATACCACACCCCTCAATCAATATTTGGTGGAAGCAGGTATATCAAACCCCTTAATCAGTATTTTGTGGAAGCAGGTATATCGCAGGCCTCAATCAATATTTGGTGGAAGCAGGTATATTGAACCCCTTAATCAATATTTTGTGGAAGCAGATATACCACACCCCTCAATCAATATTTGGTGGAAACAGGTATATCGAACCCCTTAATTGGTATTTTGTGTAAGCTGGTATATCGCAGGCCTCAATCAGTATTTTTTGGAAGCAGGTATATCAAACCCCTAAATCAGTATTTTGTTGAAGCAGGTACATCTCAGGCCTCAATCAATATTTGGTGGAAACAGGTATATTTAACCCCTTAATCAGTATTTTGTGGAAGCAGGTATATCGCAGCCTCAATCAATATTTGGTGGAAGCAGGTATATCAAACCCCTTAATCCGTGTTTTATATACAGTTGATTTATTGTTTATTCATGTACTACTTCTTGCACAGAGAACCAAACACACATGAATAAGCAATACTTCAACTGTAACACATATGGTGTAGTTTGCCTGATTACCTGAAAAACTTGCCAACTCCAATATGTAGGGTGTACATCTGGCCCCTTAAAAATTAGGATTAGACGTTATTTGTCGGATGCAATCAGAGATGACAATACAAACACATTCTGCCATATCTCAGCAGACTCCCATCATGTCTTACACCATCATGGAGGGGACGGGAGTCACATTATGGTACAGGGTATTAAAAAAGTAATATTATATGAGGGGGTGGAGATCTACAGAGAAAACTTTTTAATCGTGAGGCTTTTTGGATATTCAAGCTTAAATCATGTGCCCCCCATGGATTGAATAGAAAACAAGATCTAATCTCATATTATTAATCTATGTTTGAAGATTGTCATGTATATTGTAAATCGCTTAGATTTACAGGTATATCGCTCCCCTTAATCAATATTTGGTGGAAGCAGGTATATCGAACCCCTTAATCAGTATTTTGTGGAAGCAGGTATATCACACCCCTCAATCAGATTTTTTTGGGGCAACAGGTATATCACACCTATTGTAATTAGTTGTTCCAATAGCATTTGTCCCTCTATATAGCTGCGGTAACGCACACAACTGATGCACAATACAAATGCACTGTAATATACTTTCTATGTTAGAAAGCATATATAAGTATATCACACCCCTCAGTATGTCACACCTATAGATAGAACACCTATACCAGTCCTTAAAAGGACTTTTGTGGGCCTATTAGCTAGCGTTTGGTGTCCCTGACCGCCTGTCCCTGCTCCACAAAGCAACCCTCCCCCTACACTGGCAAAACACAGAATGTAAAATGTCCATGTGCTGAAACATCTCAATTGGCTGTCCTGTCCCACCAGGTAGGTGTATGTCATGGGTCAAAGTTTGGCGCAATGCAAAAGAATATGGCGCTGGCGGATATCGCCATATGTTTGCATGTTCGGCGAATCGTGAACGCGCAAAGTTTGCTGCAAAACGACAGCCGGGCGAAACACAAGGCCATCTCTATCTGCAACGTCTCTCCCTGCACTAAGTTCACTGTTAAATTGTGGAGATCAGGCATGAGGAGGCTTTTTATAGGGCTGTGACATCACAGGGGCTGGCTATCTGCTGACTGGCTGTCTGCATGGCATTATGGGTGCTCCCTCATTCCCAAACTTCTTACTTTCACTTTGTAACATGTGCAGAAGCCATTTTAGAAAAAATGCAATTCATTACCACCAAGCACGAGGAAATTCAACTTTGTGACGAATCAATTTTTTCCTGAAATTGGGATCGAATTCCACTTTGTGAACTTTGATTCGCTCATCTCTAATTATAAAACTTTTATATCTCCTTTGTGATATGCAATGTTTTAAAATGACACACTGGACAACCTGCTGGAATACTTTTACTGACAGTGGTAAAACCATATCACACTTATGCCAAATTGAATAAAACTGAGCGCCGCAAAGCGCAGACAAGAATAGGACATGTTATATTTTTTTTTAGCGGGGCTACGGAGTGGAGCAATGGATGCAGACAGCACACGGAGTGCTGTCAGCATCTTTTGCGGCCCCATTGAAGTAAATGGGTCTGAATCCGAGCCGCCAAAACGTGTGCATGAGGCCTAATTCAGATAAGATTATAGGCCCCCCTGAGATCAAGTTTAGTGAACCAGTGAGCTCCAAGAATTTGATTAAACAGGTCTCGAATCAACGGCAATGGATATTGATTCTTAACAGTAATCTTATTGAACTCTCTATAATCAATAAACGGTCTCAATCCACCATCCTTCGTAGCAAAAAAGAAAAACCCTGCCCCCATAGGAGACACTGAGGGTCTAATATGTCCTTTTTGTAGACTCTCCTTCGAGTAGTCTCTCATAGACTTCTGTTCTGGACTTGACAAATTATAAATACGATCCCTAGGGTACTTAGATCCCGGAACAAGGTCTATGGCACAGTCATAAGGTCTATGAGGGGGAAGGAATTCAGCCTCGGTCATAGAAAAATCATCAACACAGTCACTAATGTATGTGGGAAGAGAGTTTGACTCCACAGAGACTCCAGCTTGAATAACAGGTAGACAACATGAATCACATTTCACCCCCGCATTTCTCTAATGCACCCGTGGACCAGTTGATGACTGGATTATGAAGTACACTATATGACAGACCCCCACAGTCAAGGTTACTTCTGGAGTATAATATTCTACTGTCCCCCCACCAATGACGTGAAATCAATAGCGATGATATGAATAGGGTTAGCAAGGGACGACATGAGCACACCAAGGGAAAGAGCAAAGTTATGGTCAATAAAATTAGTGGCAGACCCAGAATCAACAAATGCCCTCCCAGAGCCCTTACTGGAGCCAAAAGAAACAACCACCGGCAACAACACTTTCTCTTTAACCACCTTGGGAAGTACCTTATCCTTCTGGGTGTCAGGATGTGGAGATCTCCCGGAAGGAGGAACTGCCGTACCCAGTGATCCGATTTTCCGCAGTAGAAGCAGAAACCCTTTTGACAACTCAGATCCCTCCTGGTCATTCCGAGTTGCATGGGATCTTCTTTAGGATTTTGGACTCTTGAGGTTGAGGGATCGGATGCAAGCACCAGCAGTGGAGACGTCAGTTTTTCTCTTTGTCTTTACGTAATTCGTCGGTCCAGTCTAACAGCTAGAGTCATAGTCTGCTCTAAAGTGTCAGGGAGGGGGTAACTGATCAACATATCTTTCAAGTCTTCTGAGAGCCCCAACTAAAACTGAAAATCTAAGCGCTGAATCATTCCAACCAGAGGAAACGCACTATTTCCAGAATTTGGTGCAATATTCCTCCACAGGTCTGTCTCTCTGACTAAGAGACCTTAATTGACTCTCAGCTACGGCCGACTTATCAGGTTCATCGTAAAAAACTAATCACTGACAAGCTGGTAATGGTATACGTTCCACCATCAAAAATATAAATCACTGTAGTACGGAACGCTATAGGGATTAGATAAAACTAATACTTTATTAAATTTGCAAAAAATGTGAGGAAAGGAAACCTACTAACTATATAAAATTCTAAGTGACCAGATCTATCCACAGATCCTGAGGCGGATCGAGGTAACACATGGAAAACCACGATCAGCGGTACCGCTCAGGTGTGGATAAGGTCACCAAGAAATCCACTTCTGGTGCCCTACTAATGGTTGCAACACCACGCATGCCGGCCGTAGTGATCTAACACAACCAAAGGTGTGTACCGTGGCACGGAGGAGGTGCTCTGCTCAATCACCCAGTTTAGATGGCCCTGGACTAAATGAACAAACTAATCCATTGATAAACATCTACTCATTGGATCTGACCAGGTCAAGAACCACCTGACCTCCGTTACAGAGGCTGCAGCTGTCAGCACTGAATGGCCGTACGCAGCCGCAAGGACGCTCGCTATATAAGGAGAGGACTCCTCCCCTCTTCTGGATCAAGCCCCTGGGGCGGTCAATAAGGGAGCAGGAGGCGGGGCAATGCCACAACAACCAACCCGCCCCACTTACCCACCCCCTCTATGAGACAATCACAGGCGAATGTCAAAACATTTGCATACTAAGTGTTAGAGTGACCAAACGGCGGCTTCAAATCAATAAGGCAGCATGGCAATGCAGGAACAGGGATCATGATCTTATTCTGGTAGGTGGTCAAGTGTAGTAATTGTGGTGATTAACTACTATAGTTGTTGTTACTGAGTCAGGATAACCCCAAGACATGAAAGGTCCTGGATTATCTTGAAAATGTCTAGCGGTGATGCATCCTGCGACTTTACAAAATGTTACAAAATGACGCACAGCGTATCCAATTCTCAGATGAAAATATAGAATTGGGCAGGATATATCGTATCCTCATTTAGATACTACCCATAAGCACTCCCCATAGTGGCATGGAACAGACTATATGCATCGGGACTCAAAGAAAGCAAACAAAAGAGTTATACTCCTGCGGTTGGAGTGTGTGCAAGCGGTAAATCCACTGTGTTTCTTTTTGCAACAATCGCTTGTCAAAGTCGCCTCCTCTTGGAGATATTCTCACCACCTCTATGGCCTGAAATTTAATCACATCCGCATTGCCACCATGTAAGGTGGATGTATGTCTCGCAATTGGGGTGTCGGCACCCTTGCGGATGTCGTTAAGATGTTCTGCGATTCTTCTGCGGAATTCCCTAAAGGTTTTCCCCACATACTGTTTTCCACAAATACTAGGCTGATATAGGTGGGGTTTGATGCAATTCTGGCTGCTGTAGCCTCTCTGCCAAATCCTGCACCATTTGAGCGAGACTATGTACCTGATCCGTAGGGACTCGCATAGGGTCCATGGTTTTAGGTAAGGCCTGTGATTCTGTCACATAGGGGTGGGAAGAGTGCAGCCCTGATCTCCACCCGCACTTCTGTCCCTACTTACTTGCACAGCCCATTCTGCGTACAACTTGGTGGCGGTCCCTAGCTTAGATACGTGCAGGGGCCTAAAGAGTGCTAGAGTAACACATAACAGAGTCAGGGAAGCAAAGATCAAAGCCACAAGGTCACGCAGGTACACAAGGGAAAACACAATAGCAAGGTCAACACAAACCAGATTCAGAAGCTGAGAGGTCACGTCAGTTCCAAAGAGGTAACAAGGTCAAAAACATAGCCGAGGTCCAAACACAATAGCAAGGTAACAATAGGAACACTGGTGAAGGTAGAAAGACCGATCACAGGCAACCTGTGGCCAGCAGACTGCCTGTTTAAATACCCCAGACTGGTGAGTCACATGACGTGGCCAGCGTGACTCACATAACACAGCCCAACATAGCCGAGCGCTGATCATCATTATCGGCGCTCAGCTTTCCTGCCTCTTGTTGTCTAGGGGATGGAGGACGCATCCCCCCTAGCCCCCATGGAGACAAGGAAGTCGCCCGCGTTCTTGCTCCGCTAAGCGCGCAGAATGCAGGCGGCGCTGCGAAGGGAGAGTGTGCCGCCGGCTCCCCGTGACTTGCACCTTCCTACTAAATATCCCAGGGCTGCCAGTCACTGGCTAGAAAAGTTTACAGTGTGTGCACAGACTGGTTAAGAGTCAGAGAAATTACATGCACCATAGGGGTAGCAGAGACAGCGGTGGTAGGAAACAGGCCACAGACAGCAAGAAGAGGACTGAGCAACTCTGGAAGCTGAGAAGGAGGAGGGAAGGACTAGTGAGTTCAGACTAGCGGGCCACAATAGCAGAGGCACTGGTGAGCAGAACGGCGACCATGCCCACCAGGAAGAGTGGAACAGCAGCAGGCATGAGTCACCGTCATAATATCTTCCCAACAAGAGAACATGATTTAGGAAATATTGTAAACAGCATAGAATATCTATAAACACTATATTAGTAAGTGCTATAGTTATCTTACATACACATGGGCCAATAGTAGCCAGAACATGGCCAACCCCTTTAAAGGGGAACAAGGCTTTTTTTCTCTAAGTTTTATAACAAAGTTTTGCTTCTACTATTAAATTTTGCAATGTTTGTTAAAATGATAGTATCTATTTAGAAACATGACATGACTAACAAAAAATCTAACCCCTAAGTATATTTGTCAAATTGTCTTTTCTGCAACTATGAAATCATTTGCACATTATTTGTGAAAAGATTAGAGATCCACTGTTCTTAAATATACTTTACACTATCTGAATTATTAATAATGGGATCACTGAATAAGAACATGAACTTTTCCACTGGGACAATACTATCACTCTCTGTAATGAAAAAAATTACATGGGTAGATATATATTTAATCCCTTAGGTACAAATGACATATACGTACATTACATGCACATAGGGAGTGTATGGAGTTGGCTCAGGAGCTGTGTTATACGGTACAGATGGCACCAGCCTGCAATGGTCAGATTAAAAAAAAGATTCAGATTCAGATCGGAAAAAAAACTCTGACCCCACAAGTAATGCAGCCAATAGTGACTGTAGTATCTGAGAGATAGCTTACCACTCTCCCATGATGCATTTACAGGGTGTTAAGTGGTTATCATAGTAGCCAGGGGCCCAGTGAAAGACCTCTAGGTCACCCACCCTACTACCGTATATCCATTAAACCTTGAGGCAGGGTGCAATAGGATGATGACACAGATAGAATACACTACAGTACATGAGTATTGCAATAGTCTGTACAAGCAATCAAGTGATCTTGTGTTTTAAATTATATAAAAGAAAATACAAATATTAAGAATTAAAAAAAACGGTCTCCTTAACCATACAAAAATATAAACAATGAAAATGTCTGAAATATTTAAATATCACATTATTTATTTATAGTGATTGCCAAATAAAAACACTACAATGCTTTTTTTTTGTTATCTTGCTGTAACGGTCATGTCCACACACACAGGGGGGAGGATAGTGACCACTGCGCTCCACCCTCACCCCTGGCCCTGCCTACTTGCCTCACGAGTCCTGATGACAGGGGACAACTGGACGGCAGTCCCTAACTTAGAATATGTGCAGAGAAGACAGGCAAGACAAAATACGGAACGGGAACAGACCGGGTCAGAACCAAGAGAGCACACAGTACAGAGGGTTAGGCAAAGAATGGTCAGGAGAAGACGGGGTCAAATGCCAGAAGAGTAGAGAAGTACCACAGGAGTCAGCAAAGAGTAGTCAGGTGGGTGCCGAGGTCAAAATACCAGGAGGGATGAGTAGTACAGGAGGAGCAGGCAAAGGATCGTCAGGGAACAGGATCAGGTAAGTATTCAGTCAAACAAATCGCCAGGAACCTAAAATTAACAGGCAACCGGTGGCCAGCAGGCTGCCTGTTAAATACTGGCTAGCTGGGGTCATGTGACATGGCCAGCGTCACATGACCCGCAGCAGGAAGAACAGCTGAGCACCGAGTGCCCAGCTCGGTGCTCAGATCCTGCCTGGTAGCTGGGGAAACTGGGGACGCCGGCCGTGCGGAGGAGACATGCGCGGCCGGTCCATCCCGCCCCTTATCACCAAGGAGACGAGGACGCTGTGTGCATCCTCGCTCCTGCACAGAAACGGGACGCCGGCGGCGCTGAGGGGAGTGAGCGTCCCGGCGTCTCGTGACACTTGCCTCCTGAAAAAATGAATACAAATGTTATAAAAAATGTGTATGTATCAAATATCAAAGAGGTGTATGTAACCCAAAATAGTGCCAATTAAGCAAGCAAGTGTCAGAATATGGTGACCCAAAGTATTTTATATATATACTGTATATATATTTTTATTTAGTAAAATATAAATTTGGTATAGACGCAATCGCATTGACCTAAGTTTAACATTAGGGATCTGTTCTGAGGTCTGATTGTGGCTCTAAGCTGAGGTCTGATGAAAAAAAATAAAAAATCGAAAGCGTGCAGACCGACAAGGAAGTCAGGGGTGAAGACTGGGTGGAAGATGATGTGGAGGACGATGAGGTCCTCGACCCCACATGGAATCAAGGTCATGCGAGTGACCAATGTAGTTCGGAGGAAGAGGCGGTGGTCGCACACAGCCACGAGGGAGCAGGGTGCAAAAGCGGAGAGGCCGTCCTCTAGACAGTACGCCTCCTACTGCCCACCGCAGCAAGGGACCGAGCACACCAAAGCCAGCTCCAAGGAGTTCCCTGGTGTGGCAGTTCTTCAGACAATGTGCTGACGACAAAACACAAGTGGTTTGCATGCTGTGCAATCACAGCCTGAAGCGAGGCATAAACGTTCTCAACCTGAGCACAACCTGCATGACCAGGCGTTTAAATGAAAAGCACGAGCTGCAGTGGAGTAGACACCTCAAAAACCAAGAAAGGTCTCTGGCTCCTCCTGCTTCCTCTTGTGCTGCAGTCGCGGCCTCTTCATCCATCTCTGGAGTGACAGTGGAACCTGCCACCCCACAAATAGAGGATCTGCCAGCAACACCAACACCTGGGTCACCAAGCATCTCCACAATGTCACACGGAGGCGTTCAGCTATCCATATCCCGAACGCTGGAGAGGAAGAGGAAGTACCCCCCTACCCATACGCGATCCCTAGCCCTAAATGCCAGCATTTCTAAATTACTTGCCTTTGAAATGCTGTCATTCCGTCTGGTGGAGACGGATAGTTTTAAAGGCCTTATGGCGGTGGCTGTCCCACAGTACGTCGTGTCCAGCCGCCACTACTTTTCAAGGCGAGCCATCCCTTCCCTTCACAACCAAGTAGGGGACAAAATCAGGTGTGCACTGCGCAGCGCCATCTGTGGCAAGGTGCACCTGACTACGGATACGTGGACCAGTAAGCACGGTCAGGGCCGTTATATCTCCATAATAGCACACTGGGTAAATGCAGTGGCCGCTGGGCCTGAGGCGGATAACAGTTTGGCGCATGTCCTTCCACTACCGAGGATTGCAGGGCGCTTCAGTTTGCCTCCTGTTGCTTCCTCCTCCTACTCCGCTTCCTCATCCTCTACCAGCTCCTCATCCGGTCAGAGTAACACCTTCACCACCAACTTCAGCACAGCTAGGGATAAACGACAGCAGGCAGTTTTAAAACTTATCTGTTTGGGGGACAAACCCCACACCGCGCAGGACCTGTGGACGGGCCTTGAACAACAGACCGATGAGTGGTTTGTGCCAGTCGGCCTCAAGCCCGTCCTGGTGGTGTGCGATAATGGGCGAAATCTCGTAGCAGCTCTGGGACTAGCCGGTTTGACGCACATCCCTTGCCTGGCGCATGTGCTGAATTTGGTGGTGCAGAGATTCCTTGAAAATTATCCCGACATGTCAGAGCTGCTGCATAAAGTGCAGGCCGTCTGTGCACTCTTTCGGCATTCTCACCCTACCGCTGCTCGCCAGTCAGCGCTGCAGCGTAACTTCGGCCTTCCCGCTCACCGCCTCATATGCAACATGCCCACAAGGTGGAACTCCACCTTGCACATGCTGGCCAGACTGTGCGAGCAGCAGCAGGCAATAGTGGAGTTTCAGCTGCAGCACGCACAGGTGAGTCGCTCGGCGGAACAGCACCACTTCACCACCAATGACTGGGCCTCCATGCGTGATCTGTGTTCCTTGTTGCGCTGTTTCGAGTACTCCACCAACATGGCCAGTGCCGATAACGCCGTTCTAAGCGTTACTATACCACTTCTATGCCTCCTTGAAAAAACGCTCCTGGCAATGATGAAAGAGGATGTGGCACAGGAGGAGGAGGAGGAAGAGGGATCATTTCGTAGTGTTTCCGGCCAGTCATTCCCAAGTGGCTCCAAGGGGGGGTTCCTGCACCCACAAACCCAGGGTACACAATTGTCCAGCCAGGGCACAGTTCTGGTGGATGAGGAGGTGGAGGATGAGGAGATGCAGGAGGAGGAACCATGTTCACAGCAGCGTGGCATCCAGACCAGCTCATGGCCATCACTGGTGCGTGAATGGGGGGATACAGAGGACACAGACAATACACCTCCCACAGAGGACAGCTTTTCGTTGCATCTGGGCAGCCTTGCACACATGAACGATTACATGCTGCAGTGTCTCCGCAACGACCGCAGAGTTGCCCACATTCTAACTTGTGCTGATTACTGGGTGGCCACGCTGCTGGATCCCCTTTACAAGGACAACGTACCGTCCTTAATTCCGTTCAGGGGCATCGCTAGGTTAAAACATTCAGGGCCTGGGCCCCGAATGTTTTGTCCCATGCCCCGAATGTCCTGCCTGCCTGCTAGATACAACTGTATTGTCGTACACAGAACGGCAATACAATTGACTCTTACAGTGGGAAGAGGTGAAGGACCTGTGGTGACATCACAGGTCATGTGATCAGCAAAACAGGCTGTGATAGGATGACCTGGATGATGTCACCATCATGTGACCAGTGCAGGATTGGACCGGAGTGAAGAGGAGAAGGAGCCTAATGGAGATGTCTGTACATGAGGAGAGGTAAGTTAAAGGGCTTCTGTCACCCCACTAAAGTGATTTTTTTTTTTTGGGCTAGTGAAATTAGTTATATTGCGATATATCACAATATAATTGTGTTACTTACTTTGATCCAGCAGTTTCTGCAAAAAACGAAGTTTTATAATATGTAAATTCGGTCTCTAACAGCAAGTAGGGCGGCTACTTGCTGCTAGCTGCTGCAGAAATCCGCCCCCTCGTCGTGTTGATTGACAGGGCCAGCCGGGATCTCCTCCTCCGGCCAGCCCTGTCGGCATTTCAAAAATCGCGCGCCTCTGTTGATTCGGCGCAGGCGCTCTGAGATGAAGAGGCTCGTCTCCTCAGCACTCCCTCAGTGCGCCTGCGCCGATGACGTCTTCTATTTCGGTGATGTCATCTGCGCAGGCGCACTGAGGGAGTGCTGAGGAGACGAGCCTCCTCATCTCAGAGCGCCTGCGCCGAATCAACAGAGGCGCGCGATTTTTGAAATGCCGACAGGGCTGGCCGGAGGAGGAGATCCCAGCTGGCCCTGTCAATCAACACGACGAGGGGGCGGATTTCTGCAGCAGCTAGCAGCAAGTAGCCGCCCTACTTGCTGTTAGAGACCGAATTTACATATTATAAAACTTCGTTTTTTGCAGAAACTGCTGGATCAAAGTAAGTAACACAATTATATTGTGATATATCGCAATATAACTAATTTCACTAGCCCAAAAAAAAAAAATCACTTTAGTGGGGTGACAGAAGCCCTTTAAGGGAGAGGCAGATGCTGGGAGTTGTAGTTATTTAACTGGGATGTATGTTAGGGCTTAAGGGAGGGATGTTATTGACATGGAACTGTGTGCTTGAGGTGGCTGGTGGAGGGAGTGATGTTATTTACATGGAACTGTATGTGGAAAGTGGATGGTGGGGGAGAATGATGTTTATGTACATGGGACTTAATGTTTAGGCTACGTTCACACTTGTGTTTGGGGATCCGCTTGTGAGATTAGTTTCAAGGCTCTTACAAGCGGCCCCAAATGCATCAGTTTAACCCCAATGCATTCTGAATGGATGCGGATCCATTCAGAATGCATTCGTTCGGCTCCATACGGCCCCCCATTCCGTTTTGGAGGCGGCCCCCAAAATGCTGCAAGCAGAGTTTTTGTGTCTGCATGGCCTTGCGGAGCCAAACGGATCCGTCCTGACTTACAATGTAAGTCAATGGGGACGGATCCCTTTGCATTGACACAAAATGGTGCAACAATTGTAAATGGATCCGTCCCCCATTGACTTTCAATGTAAGTCAGGACGGATCCGTATTGGGACTTAGAAATTCAAATCTAATACAAAAGAATCGGTCCTGAACGGATGCATTCGCTTGTATTATCGGTGCGGATCAGTCCTGTACAAGTACAGGACAGATCCGCACGAACGCAAGTGTGAAAGTAGCCTTAGGGGGTGATGTTTACATGGGATTGTGCGTTGAAGATGGCTGGGGAGGAGGTGATGTTATTTACATGGGACTGTATGTTGGAGGGAGGATTATAACTACAGGGGGCACTGCAGATCCAGGGGACATTATAGGCGGTCTTATTACTACTGGAGGCTCTATAGGAGGGTCTTATAGATCCGCCTTATTTCTACTAAGCGCACTATGGGGGCCTTATTACTACTGAGGGGTCTGTAGGGAGCTTTATTACCACTGGGGGAACAATAGGGGGCCTTATTTCTACTGGAGACTCTGTGAGGGTATTATTAATATGGGAGGGCTCTTCTAATAATGGGGGCATTGATGAGGAGCATTATCACAGCTGGGGCAGTGTTACTAATGAGTGCATTCTAGAAGGGAATTACTATTGGTGGGACTATGAGGAGCACTATTACTATGGGGGGCAGTAATGTTTCTTCAGGAAAGTATTTGGGGGTATTGGAGGGAGGCAGGGGCGTAACTAAAGGCTCATGGGCCCCGGTGCAAGAGTTCAACTTGGGCCCCCCTTCCCTCAGTGCTTTGTGTGTCTTCTTATGTGGCACAAGTGTCTTTGGGCCCCTTCAGGCTCCTGGGCCCGGTAGCAACTGCTAGCTCTGCTCCCCCTATAGCTACACCCCTTGGGGGGGGGGGCACAGCAAGCAGCAGGATAACACTGTGGGGACTCCAGTTGGGGGATAATGATAGAAAGTGAGGAAGCTAAGATGTCTGTGTGTCACACTCTGCAGAGACGGGGCGGCTGAGAGAAGTGTCCGGACCGAGTGGAGAAGATCTTCAGAGAAGATGATGACAAGGAGGAGACATCACCTGGAGGCCCTGGATGTGACAGGTAAGCGCTGCTGTATAGCAAGTACAGCTAAGTGCGGGGGGGGGGGCAACATATTTATTGGGGCTTGTGCCCCGGATTTTTTGAGACCCTAGCAACGCCCCTGATTCCGTCACTGGAGCGTGATAGTAAGATGCGCTAGTACAAGCGTACGCTGGTAGACGCGCTGCTGGTGGCATTCCCACCTGACAGCGGGGGCACAGTGGAAGCACAAGGCGAAGGCAGAGGACGAGGAAGAGGTCGCCAACACAGCTGGGGCACCGCCAGCACCTCAGAAGGCAGGGTTAGAATGGCTGCCATGTGGAAAAGCTTTGTCAGCATGCCACAATAACCAGCACCACAAGCTGATATGGAACGTCTTAGCAGGAGGCAGCATTTCACCAACATGGTGGAGCAGTATGTGTGCACACGCCTACACGTACTGAATGACGGGTCTGCCCCCTTCAAATTTTGGGTCTCCAAATTGGGCATATGGCCTGAGCTTGCCCTTTATGCCTTGGAGGCGCTGGCCTGCCCTGCAGCCAGTGTATTATCTGAACGTGTGTTTAGCACTGCAGGGGGCGTCATCACAGACAAGTGCAGCCGCCTGTCCACAGACAACGTGGACAAGCTCACGTTCATTAAAATGAACCAGGCATGGATTACCTCAGGACTTGTCTGTACCTTGTGCAGAATAGACATTTATACCACCATCAAACATACATTCTTGTACTCAAGTCAAGTGCAATGCTTTGTTTTCTTTTTTTTTATTTGTCCCAATATTTTGGGGGCTACCTACCCAATAAAAAATAAATACAAAAAAACATTGTTGGCTACCTCTTCCTCCTCCATTGTTGCCTCCACCTACAACACCACATTCACCGCCTCCTCAACCTCCGACTCCATATCCACCTCCTTCTCTGAGTTGCAGGTTAATAATTTGTAATTTTTTGTTATTTTATTTTAAGTTATTTCCCTATCCACATTTGTTTGCAGAGCAGTTGCCATGCTCTTAAGCACATTTTACTGCCTTTACATCCCTCTAGCCTTTTCAAGGACTATTTTAGAGCCATTTTAATGCCAATTTTAGTGCCCTAAATTGAAAAAAATCTTATTTTCAATTGTCGGGTGACATTTTACCATTTTGGGCGTATACAAACCCCTGCTGAGCCTGGGTCACAGGGGCCTAAATCTCTCAAAATCCTCTGTTCTATTGCTGGGTGACATGAACCCCCTTTTGCCGTGAATGAACCCCTGCTGTGCCTGGGTGACAGGGGCCTAAGTCTCTCAAAATTGTCTGTTGTATTGCTGGGTGACAAGAACCCACTTTTACCGTGAATAAACTGCTGCTCTGCATTGCTGACAGGGAACAAAATTTAGTGAAAACATCTGTTACTGATCGGAAGATGCGCGACTACAAGCGCACGCTGATGATAGCATTCCCACCTGACAGTGGGGGCACAGTGGAAGCACAAGGCGAAGGCAGAAGAGGAGGAAGAGGTCGCCAACGCAGCTGGGGCACCACCAGCATCTGAGAAGGCAGGGTTAGCATGGCCCAAATGTGGAAAAGCTTTGTCAGCCTTGGAGGTGCTGACCTGCCCTGCAGCCAGTGTATAGTGTGAATGTGTGTTAAGCACGACAGATAGCATTATCACAGGCCACAGCCAATGTGGACAAGCTTATGTTTATTAAAATGAACCAGGCATGGATCCCACAGGACTTGTCCGTACCTTGTGCAGAATAGACACTTATACTAGCCTCAACCATCCATTCTTGTAATCAAGTGCACTTATTCTTTGTTTTATTTTGTTATATGTCCAAATAAAAAAATAAAAAATAACACAAATCAGTGTTAGCTACCTATTCCTCCTTCACCGCCGCTTCCAGCTACACCGCCACGTCAACCTACACCACCACATCCACCCATCAATCGCCTCCTCAACCTCCTACTCCTAGATCCAGATTACTATTTGAAATTTTTCTGTATTTTATGTTATTTTAAGTAATTTCCCTATCCACATTTGTTTGTAGAACAGTTGCCATGCTCTTAAGCACATTTTGATGCCTTTTGCAGCCCTCTTGCCCTTTCTAGGACTATTTTAGAGCCATTTTAGTGCCCAAAAGTTCAGGTCCCCATTGACTTCAATAGGGATCGGTTCGGGGTCAAGTTCAGGTCAAGTTCGGGTCCCGAACCCGGACTTTTTTTTCATGTTCGGCCGAACTCGTCGAACCCGAACATCCAGGTGTCCGCTCAACTCTAGTCATCAGTGATCAAAACATTAACAACTTCCCATTGACTTAATTGGGGAAAACAACCATAGTCCTAAAAACAAAAGAAGGAAGGTATAGGGAAGAAGATAAAGAACTAGCTGACTGCCTCAATGAATACTTCTGTTCAGTTTTTACAAAGGAAAATGAAGGAAAAGGACCTCAGTTAGGAAAGAAGACTAATGAATATTTTGATGCATGTGTTTTTACAGAGGAAGAGGTTCTAAGTCAGCTGTCTAAAATTAATACATATAAGTCACAGGGGCCTGATGGGATACACCCAAAGCTATTAAAAGAGCTCAGCACTGAACTAGCAAAACCATGAACAGATTTATTTAACCAATCACTGGCAACAGGAGTCGTCCCAGAAGATTAGAAATTAGCAAATGTTGTGCCCATTCACAAGAAAGGTAGTAGGGAGGAATCAGGCAACTATAGGCCAATAAGCCTGACATCAATAGCAGGGAAATTAATGGAAACCATACTTAAGGAGAGGATTGTGGAACATCTAAAATCCCATGGATTGAAAGATGAAAAACAGCATGGGTTTACTTCTTCAGGGAGATCATGTCAAATCTTTTTGATTGGGTGACTAAAATTATAGATGTAGGAGGTGCAGTAGACATTGCTTATCTAGACTTTAGTAAGGCTTTTGATACTGTCCCACATAGAAGGCTTATCAATAAATTGCAGTCTTTGGGTTTGGACTCCCATATTGTTGAATGGATTAGGCAGTGGCTAAGGGACAGGCAACAGAGGGTTGTAGTCAATGGAGTATATTCAGACCAAGGTCTTGTTACCAGTGGGGTACCTCAGGGATCTGTTCTGGGACCCATATTGTTTAATATCTTTATCAGCGAAATTGCAGAAGGCCTCGATGGTAAGGTGTGTCTTTTTGCTGATGATACAAAGATTTGTAACAGGGCTGATGTTCCTGGAGGGATACACCAAATGGAAAGGGATTTAGGAAAACTAGAGGAATGGTCAAAAATCTGGCAACTAAAATTTAATGTTGATAAGTGCAAGATAATGCACCTGGGGCGTAAAAACCCAAGAGCAGAATATAAAATCAGTGATACAGTCCTAACCTCAGTATCTGAGGAAAGGGATTTAGGGGTCATCATTTCAGAAGAAGAGCTACTAAACTGGTACATGGATTGCAGGATAAAACTTACCAGGAAAGATTAAAGGACCTTAACATGTATAGCTTGGAAGAAAGGGGATATGATAGAAACTTTTAAATACATAAAGGGAATCAACAAGGTAAAAAAAGGAGAGAATATTTCAAAGAAGAAAAACTCCTACAAGAGGACACAGTTTTAAATTAGAGGAGCAAAGGTTTAAAAGTAATATCAGGAAGTATTACTTTACTGAGAGAGTAGTGGATGCATGGAATAGCCTTCCTGCAGAAGTGGTAGCTGCAAATACAGTGAAGGAGTGTATGAAGCATGCATGGGATAGGCATAAGGCAATCCTTCATATAAGATAGGGCCAGGGGCTATCCATAGTATTCAGTATATTGGGCAGACTAGATGGGCCAAATGGTTCTTATCTGCCGACACATTCTATGTTTCTATGGTGTTTTTGCCACCAATAATCTGCAATCTGCTTCAGAAGTGGCATGTTACTTCTTTACTACTTTACTTGTATTCAAGTCAATGGGGAAGGGCTTAAATAGCTAGTGTTTCTGTACATGTTTTTTTGCAGCGTTTCCACCACCAGAAGGCTACTGATCTGCAACAGTTTTTTGGGCTGCGGATTTTTGCCATGTGAACCTAGCCATGCAGGCTTGGTTATTTTCACTTGTCATTTGTGTAGGATTGTTAAAACATTGACTCATAGTGAGCCCCTTCCAATAGGTGGTTCTACTGAGATGATTCTCCTTCTCTGTCAGATACCACTTTGCATACAATTATTACAAAAGAGAATTAAATTTAGACTGTTTATAAGAAACCTACATTTTTCAGGAAACAAAACATGAATTTATAGTGCAGAATCAAATGTCCCAGCTATTCTCTCCGTTCTAATCACAAAGCTTCCTGCAGGGAAGTTACTTCATGACATCGTTCTGATTAAATTAGCAATCAAACATGCAGACACAACAAAATAATACTGTCTGAAAAGCTGATGCTTATTGCTCATGACACTTGTGCTTAAAGTTGGTGTTTCTCTGTAGATAGAGATCGTTTGTGCACCACCCACAAAACTAATAGAAAAGGTAAAAAGGGTTATAGAATTATAGAATAGTCTAATTTAAGAGGTATTACAGCTTTTTAACATTTATCCCTTATCTATAGGATAGATTATAAATATTAGCTTGTTACAGGTCTCACCACTTGGACCCCTACATTTGCTGGAATGCGCAAACCCAATCATTCAAGTCTTTTCACCAGCATGTCTGCAGTAGGCAGGAGGTGGCAGAGCATGGCAGCTCTATGGGAGCTATGGAAGTGGCCAAGAATCCTATATAATACAATATGGCCAAGGGCGTAACTATAGCCCTAGCAGAGGCCCAAATATTAAGGGGAAGTGGGGGGGTTCAGGTATCAGATGCAAGAACTTTGGCTTTTTGCTATAATGTGGGTTTTCTGATATATGAGATATATGAGATAACTTTACTATTCCTATGAATTATAGTTAAGCCCCTGCATAATATGAATATATATATAATATTATAGTATATATAAAGTAATAATAATAGTCTAGAACCACATATAGTATGGATTTTGAAGCAATGGAATTTTCTTGTATATTATGAGAAAACCACTGTGGGCACCTACAGACAAATATTAGGATATATGTGTATGGATGTATCTAGATGCATACAGATGTACCGTATAAGGATATATACGTTATTTTCCTGCAAAGGCACATGGAACAATTAGTAAACAATATGTCTGATGTTTAAATAAAAAATGCTTTCTAATTTCAAAAGTAGACTTTTGATGATTATGTTTTCTAACAAGCATTTTTTTTTATTAGGACAACCATCACATGGCACTGTACTTTCAACAAACTTTTGATATGTTGTAAGGACATATCAAAAGGTTAGATCCGTGGGGATCTGAGCGATGAGACCCCACTGATCTCTAGAACAAGGGGACAGAAGCACGTTCCATATCACACTCTCTCTTCCTGACAGGAAGTGAGACTGACTCAATAAAAAGTCTAGGGGCCTGCTTCATTCCCGTCTTGTGCACCAAGGACTGAGAGCGTGATATGAGCGCACTTCACTCCCCTCATTCTAGAGATCACTGGGGGGTATCAGCGCTCAGACCCCCACAAATCAAAACTTTTGATATGTCCCTACAACATATCAAAAGTTTGTCCAAAGTACGGTGCCACTTTAAGCACTTCAATTAGTAACCAGTTCATTATATTAATATATATATATATATATATATATATATATATATTTGTATTTATTTTTGTTGTGTTGACATGATAGACCTCAAGGACAACCCAAAATTTTAAAAAGTGTAAAACAGAAGTTTTCTACATTGTTAAAGGGGTTTTCCGGTCCTTTTATATTGATGGCCTATCCTCAGGGTAGGCCACCAATAGCGATTGGCAGGGGTCCAACACCCCGCACCCTCGCCGATCAGCTGTTCTGCAGTAGCTCCGCCACCCGAATTACAGCTCCATACATTATGTGTAGTGGACGGAGCTGGTTACTGCAGCAGTGTTTGGAAGCAGTGCTTCAGAGTAACCATGTCTGTCTACTACACACAATGTATGAAGCTATGCAATTTCAGCACCAGCTTCCAGCACCAGAGGCCCTGCAAACAGCTGATCGGTGGGTTGCAGGGTATCGGACCCCCACCAATCAGATCTTGACAGCCTATCTTAAGGATAGGCCACCAATATATAAGCACTGAGAAACCCCCTTTAAAAATATTATCTCATAAATATTGAATAACCATGTAAGGACAACTAGTGAGCTCAATAATATGAATATAAGAGTGTACAGTTGTAGAGAATAAACCTGACATTGTATTTAAATAAATAATTTGTATAAATTCACTCCTGATGTCATTTATTTATTTAATATCATTAATTTTTTTAGCTTTTCTCAGTAGATAATGTAATAATTCTGCATTCTGTGATATATTTGGGTCCACAGTATGCCTAGTATTCAGAAGATGAGCCATAGTCTATCATACTTCTATTTAAACAAACAACAGAGGTCACAGGAATCTGCTTAACATGCAAGTTTAGATTTTGTAGTCTTGAAATTCCCCCAGTGCGGCATGTTAATTAAAGTAAATTATGCTTAGAAAAAAATGATAGCTCCTTGTAAACAGGCTCTTAGTTTGACTATTCATGTTTCATTATGTTAGGGGAAAAAAAAGGAACTGAAAATTATATCTAATTTACAAGGTTGCAATTTCTTTCATATGAATGCCATTTTCTATTTTCCTTAAGTTTTAATCAGAATGTCAAATTAAGGTATGCATAATTTAAGAAATTAAGTAAAAGAAGATGATACGATGATATGTTAACCCTTATCTAGTTACCAGGGATACAATATTACAATATTACTATGCTTATGTGGCGAAACCAACCTCGCCACTGGGTTTTGGGGAGGCCTGTTTAAAAGCCTCTTGCCTCGGGATTATGGCCCTGTGGCAAACCCAGCCACTATATACGGTAATTCCTGTACGTATGATGTTAGGGCATATGGGTATACCACTTTAAAGAACCAAGCGTATATATGTTTGTGTAACTTGTCAGCTTGGGAGACAGTTGGGTGGATAGACAGAGGGGAGGAAAATGCTGGGTGTGTTCCATTGTCCCATTGTGCCATTGTCCCATTGTGTGTTTAAATGGTGATGTCTGTCATGTTGTCTCCACATGTGTATTGGCGATTTCCCTTTGTCCTGAGAGATAATTGGATTACTTCTCGGTTGTCTCCTGGACAGAGAGGAGGAAACCATGATGCATTGTGGGGATGTGTTGTATCTGTCCTGTATTTGCAACAACTGTAATAAAACCCAGGCTGGGTGTGCCAGCACGTCAGACCACTGCTTGACCCTCAACACAGAGCCTTGTCTCGTTATTGGGGGGATTCCCTGTATGCTGTTAGAGACTGATTGCCAGGAGTGTAAGCTGATTGTATGCTTTTCCTGTTTGTCTGCTAGCAGCTATTCGCGAGGTTCCAGTTTGGAGTGCTATTCTGTATCCAGTTCGGGAGTTTGGTGTTCTGCAGTAGCTGTGCCTGTCTCTCAGAAAGGGGTATATTGCCTAAACGGATTTTAACCCCTTGTCTGCTGAAACGGTCCGTTACAGCTTACAATATACCATGGAGGAGGGAGATCAAGTCCAGCGTTTATATGCTGTAGCTAGCTACATAGGAAAATTATGAATATTCAGTAGTCACTGAGACTGAGACCCCAAACCAGTAATCTCCAATTTGAATTGTAGAAAAACTAAATCTAAACTTTTTATTGCATCTAAAATGAAAAATACACAATATTAGATAAAATATTGCCACAATGGAATAAAATTAAACTTTCGGGATACATTAATAGGTAATGTCCCATATACAGGAAGGTGTTTGTTCGACTGAAGATTGGGTGTGAGGGCTACCACAGGCTGAACCAAAGTGACATGTACTCAGCCCTAACGCACTATGAAAACCCCTACTTGCTTGCCCAACCAGATGGTGAATAGCAGGGAGATTTTCCTGATAAAACATCCCTACAGTATAATAGCTCCAATTCCTACACAGTCTGCCGATTACTGTGTGGCTGATGTAATATGGCAGAAAGTAAGATGATTGTACAATGTAGCAAAAAAAAAATCTGTTGCCTCTGTAGAAAACCAAAAATAGGACTGAAATTTATGCAACCACAAAATGGGGAAGATTTACTAATCCTGTACTAATCCTGTAGATGGTGTAAATGTAGTCAGGGTGTCTAGACCTGCACCAGATTTATCACAGGGGCTCAGGCTGGAGGATAAATGTGATACATGGAGAGACACTTTTGTCTAACTTTATATTGACTATTGGTTGGCTTAGTTTGAGACAGAATTTTATGTCAGACTTCTGGCGCAGGTTTTGGTGCAAAAATGTTAAACATTTGGCCATTTTGCTTTCCTGTGAAGTCACACTAGTTTCCTAGACCTAGATGTGCCAAAGTGTGCAACATTTTCGCAGAATTTATTGATGCATTTAATTTAATAAATTCTTTGTATTCTTTATCAATGTGCTTTAGCAGCCATTTGAACACCTGCTTTGATTGATACATTGTTCTGTAGTCAATAGATTCCACAGGGCACTGGGTAAGGATATTTGGTTTAGTCATTCTTACCCCTGCAAATACTCAATGCAACTAGATTCTAGTAATTGATCATAGCTGGGACCTTAAAAACAGACACAGCTGAAAAATATAAAAAGCAGTTAAGTTAATTATTATTTTTTAAAATTGTATTTCAGTTTTTCTTCACTCTACTAAAATTAAAGGGGCTTTCCGAGACTTTGTAACTGATGACCTATTATCTGGGACACCAGGGACACCCACCGATCAGCTGTTCGAGAAGGCACCGATGCTTGCAGTAGTGCCGCAGCCTTCTCACAGCTTTCCGCAGGCCAGTGACAATATATACATCAGTCACATGGCCCAGCCTCTGATGCTAAAATAATAACAGAACATATACTTACCCATAAACCCCCTCTGCTGCTCTCGTTCTCACCTCTGGTTTGTGTTTACAGGATGCAGCAGTGACACAGTCATCTACAGGACAAGTCCGTTTCAGCCAATCACTGTCATCAGCAGTGGTGTATAGAGATGGCCTTGTGGTTCGCCCGGCAGTCGTTTCACGGCGAACTTTGCGCGTTTGCGATTTGCCAAAAATGCAAACATATGATGATGTCTGCCGGTGCCATATTCTTTTGCATTGCGCCAAATTTTGCCCCATGACACACACATCAGGTGGGACCGGACAGCAAATTGAGACATTTCAGCACAAGGACACACCCCCGCCCTATAACAGAACCCGATCTGGCAGCCATTTTACATTCTGTGTTTTGCCAGTGTAGGGAGAGGTTGCTTTGTGGAACAGGGACTGACTGTTAGGGACACCAAATGCTAGCTAATAGGGCCACAAAAGTCCTTTTAAGGACTGGTATAGGTGTTTTATCGATAGGTGTGATATACTGAGGAGTGTGAAAAACGTATAATATACTTTCTAACATAGAAAGTATATTAAAGTGCATTTGTATTGTGCAGCAGTTGTGTGCGGTTCCGCTGTGATACCGCAGCTATATAGAGGGATAAACGCTATTGGAATAACTAATTGCAACTGGTGTGATATACCTGTTGCCCCCCCAAAACACTGATTGAGAGGTGTGATATACCTATAATATAAGTTCTAACATAGAAAGTATATAGTGCATATGTAGTGTGCAGAAGTTGTATGCGGTTCTACTGTGATACCGCAGGTAAGGGACAAGCGCTATTGGAACAACTATTTGCAACGGGTGTGATATACCTGCTTCACCCCAAAAAACTGATTGAGGGGTGCAATATACCTGCTTCCACAAAATACTGATTAGGGGGTTTTATATACCTGCTTCCACAAAATATTGATTGAGGCCTGCAATACACCTGCTTCCACAAAATACTGATTTAGGGTTTATATACTGATTAAGTGGTTTGATATACTTGCTTCCACCAAATATTCATTAAGGCCTGCGATACACCTGCTTCCACAAAATACTGATTAAGGGGTTTGATATACCAGCTTCCACCAAATAGTGATTGAGGCCTGCAATATACCTGCTTCCACAAAATACTGATTGAGGGGTGTAATATTCCTGCTTCCACCAAATACTGATTGAGGCCTGCGATACACCTGCTTCCACCAAATATTGATTGAGGCTTGTGATACACCTGCTTCCACAAAATACTGATTAAGGTGTGTTATACCTGCTTCCACAAAATACCGATTGAGGTTTGCGATATAAGTGCTTCCACCAAATACTGATTGAGGCCTGTGATACACCTGCTTCCACAAAATTATGATTGAGGCCTGCGATACAACTGCTTCCACAAAATACTTATTGAGGGGATTGATATACCTGCTTTCACCAAATATTAATTGCAGCTTGCAATACACCTACTTCCACAAAATACTGATTAAGGGGATTGATATACTTGCTTCGACCAAATATTCATTGGGGCCTGCGATACACCTGCTTCCACAAAATACTGATTAAGAGGTTTGATATACCAGCTTCCATCAAATACTGAATGAGGCCTGCGATACACCTGCTTTAACAAAATACTGATTGAGGAGATTGATATACCTGCTTCCACCAAATATTAATGAGGCTTGCGATACACCTGCTTCCAGAAAATACTGATTAAGGGGTGTGATATACCTGCTTCCACAAAATACTGATTGAGGGTTGCGATATAACTGATTCTACCAAATACTGATTGAGGCCTGCGATACACCTGCTTCCACCAAATACTGATTGAGGCCTGAGATACACCTGCTTCCACCAAATATTGATTAAGGGGTTCTATATACCTGTTTCCACAAAATACTGATTAAGGGGTGCGATATACCTGCTTCCACCAAATATTGATTAAGGGATTCTATATTCCTGCTTCCACAAAATACAGATTGAGGGGTGCGATATATCTGCATCCACAAAATACTGATTAAGGGGTCTGATATCCCTGCTTCTACAAAAAACTGATTAAGGGGTGCGATATACCTGCTTCCATAAAATACTGATTGAGTGGTACGATATACCTGCTTCCACCAAATATTGATTAAGGGGTTCTATATACCTGTTTCCACAAAATACTGATTAAGTTATTTTTTTATATATACCTGCTTCCACAAAATACTGATTGAGGGGTGCGATATACCTGCTTTCACCAAATATTGATTAAATGGTTCTATATACCTGTTTCCACAAAATACTGATTGAGGGGTGAGATATACCTGCTTCCACAAAATAATGATTAAGGGGTTTGATATCCCTGCTTCCACAAAATACTGATTGAGGGATGCAATATAACTGCTTCCACCAAATATTGATTAAGGGGTTCTCTATACCTGCTTCCACAAAATACTGATTGAGGGGTGCGATATACCTGCTTCCACAAAAACTGATTAACAGGTTTCATATACTTGCTTCCACAAAATACTGATTGAGGGGTGAAATATACCTGCTTCCACAAAATACTTATTAAGAGGTTTTTAGATACCTGCTTCCACAAAATACTGATTGAGGAGTGCAATATGCCTGCTTCCACCAAATATTGATTAAGGGGTTTGATATCCCTGCTTCTACAAAATACTGATTAAAGGGTGCGATATACCTGCTTCCATAAAATACTGAATAAGAGGTTTGATATACCTGCTTCCACAAAATATAGATTGAGGGTTGCGATATACCTGCTTCCACAAAATATTGATTAAAGGGTTCTATATACCTGTTTTCACAAAATACTGATTGAAGGGTGCGATATATCTGCTACCGCAAAATATTGATTAAGGGGTTTGATATCCCTGCTTCCACAAAACACTGATTGAGGGGTGTGATATACCTGCTTCCCCAAATATTGATTAAGGGGTTCTATATACCTTCTTCACCAAAATTCAGATTGAGGGGTGCGATATACCTGCTTCCACAAAATACTGATTAAAGGGTTTTTATATACCTGCTTCCACAAAATACTTATTGAGGGGTGCGATATACCTGCTTCCACCAAATATTGATTAAAGGGTTCTATATACCTGTTTTCACAAAATACTGATTGAGGGCTGCGATATATCTGCTTCCACAAAATACTGATTAAGGGTTTTGATATCCCTGCTTCCACAAAATACTGATTGAGGGGTGTGATATACCTGCTTCCACAAAATATTGATTAAGGGGGTCTAATTACCTGCTTCCCATAAATACTGATTGAGGTGTGCGATATACCTGCTTCCACCAAATATTAATTGAGGCCTGCGATACACCAGCTTCCCGAAAATACAGATTGAGGGTTGCGATATAGCTGCTTCCACCAAATACTGATTGGGGCCTGCGATACGCCTGCTTCCACAAAATGCTGATTGAGGGGCGGGATATATTCGCTTCCACCAAAAATGGATTAAGGGGTTCTATATACCTGTTTCCACAAAATATTGATTGAGTGGTGCTATATACCTGCTTCCAACAAATATTGACTAAGGGGTATTATATACCTGCTTCCACAAAATACAGATTGAGGCCTGCAATATACCTGCTTCCACAAAATACTGATTCCGTTTTTTTTTTCTATATACCTGCTTCCACAAAATACTGATTGAGGGGTGCGATATACCTGCTTTCACCAAATATTGAATAAATGGTTCTATATACCTGCTTCCACAAAATACTGATTAAGGGGTTTAATATCCCTGCTTCCACAAAATACTGATTGAGGGATGCGATATACCTGCTTCCACCAAATATTGATTAAGGGGTTCTATATACCTGCTTCCACAAAATACTGATTGAGGGGTGCTATATACCTGCTTCCACAAAAACTGATTAACAGGTTTAATATACTTGCTTCCACAAAATATTGAAATACTTATTAAGAGGTTTTTAGATACCTGCTTCCACAAAAAAACTGACTGAGGAGTGTGATATACCTGCCTCCACAAAATACTGATTAAGGGGTTTGATATCCCTGCTTCTACAAAATACTGATAAAGGGGTGCAATATACCTGCTTCGATAAAATACTGAATAAGAGGTTTAATATACCTGCTTCCGCAAAATACAGATTATGGGGTTTGATATACTGGCTTCCACCAAAATACTGATTTAGGCCTGCAATACACCTGCTTCCCATAAATACTGATTGAGGGGTGCGATATACCTGCTTCCACCAAATATTAATTGAGGCCTGCGATACACCAGCTTCCACAAAATACAGATTGAGGGTTGCGATATACCTGCTTCCACCAAACACTAATTGGGGCCTGCGATACACCTGCTTCCACAAAATGATGTTTGAGGGGTGGGATATACCTGCTTCCACCAAATATTGATTGAGGGGTTCTATATACCTGTTTTACAAGGGTGGTAGGGGTAAGGCAGGAGCACCAGGCTGGAGCCTAAGTGGGAAGTTGGAGAAGGTGCGTGCAATTTTGTCAAAGGACGCACCAGAGTTGGTTGAGTGGCTCACTCAGCCTTCCGCTACTGCACCCTCCTCATCCTCTGTATTTGCACCCTCCTCACTCTCTGCTGTGTGCACCCCCAAAGACACCACCACCACCATAGCCCCTCCACTCAAGTCAGAGGAATTATATTCCCATCCATTCCCAGACCTTACTGATGCGCAGCCATTCTTAGCATCGGATGAGGAAGAGGAGGTAGCAACAGCCGCCATCCAGTGGTCTGGCCACAGTACCCAGATCAGTCCAAGGAGGGTGGTCCCTGTTGTTGTCACTTAGAGACCACCGCCTTAAGAAGGAACCTGGCCTCCCATCACCAAGCCCAGTGGGAGCAACACCGTCAGAACCCACAAAGCCACACTCCCGGAGCTCCATGTCCTGCCTCTTCTCCTTCTCCTCCATCCTCCCATTTTTCCCCCACTCCACCTTCCACCCTGCCGTCTTCATGTTCATTTGACAGAAGTCAGGCTTCTATGGCCCAAATTTTCGAGCGTAAAAAGTTGATGACGCCGGATAACCCTCTTGCCCAACAGCTGACCGCTGGCTTGTCGGAACTGCTAGCCCGCCATCTACTGCCATATAAACTGGTGGACTCAGAGGCCTTTAGAAAATTTGTGGCCATTGGCACACTGCAATGGAAAGTCCCCGGAAGGAAATATTTCTCCCAGAAGGGCATCCCAGAGCTATATGGCCACATTCAGCGGCAAGTGAATATATCTCTGGCACACAGTGTCATTGCCAAGATAAATATGACCACAGACACGTGGTCTAGCAAACACGGGCAGGGAAGGTACATAACTTTTACTGCCCACTGGGTGAACCTTTTGACGGCCGTCAAGCATGAAACCCATGGCACCCTTGTGGATTTGTTGTTACCGCCACGGATTGCATGCAGGCCTGACTCTTCTTCTACTCCTCCTACTCCATCCTCTGTCTCCTCCTCGGCTGACTCCTCCTTTTCCACTGCTACCGCCTCTTCTTCTGCACCCCCCTAAGCTCCCCAGAATCTATTTGACGGTGAGACATTGTTCTGCTGTGCTGCGGCTGTTGTGCCTGGAAGCCGAGAGCCACACAGGTCCTGCACTGCTTTCAGGTCTGCGGTCACAGGGCGATCAGTGGCTAACCGCACTCAAAAGTGGTGCATGGCAACTGTGCCAATCTGCTGAGCGCGCTGAAACAGACCAAAATGACACATGTGCCGTGCATGTCACACGTCCTGAACTTAGTCGTGCAGCGATTCGTTGCCAAATAACCCGGGGTCCAGGACGTCTTGGGGAAGGCCAGGAAAATCTCTGGACATTTTAGAAGATCTTACACGCACATGGCTCGCCTTGCTGGCGTTCAGCGGCGACACCACCTGCCCGTCAGACATCTGATTTGTGATAGCCCGACGCGCTGGAACTCCACCTTGTATATGCTTGATAGTCTGCTCCAGCAGCAACGTACCATTAACGATTACATGTATGAACTCTGCAGAAGAACAGGTTCTGGGGAGCTTGGTTTCTTTTCACCGTGCCAGTGGCTGCTCATGCGCAATGCATGCCGATTTCTGCAGCCATTTGATGAGATCACCAAACTGGTCAGTCGCAGAAAGGGCACCATCAGTGACATTGTACCTTACACCTTCTTTCTGGAACGTGCATTGCGTCATGTTATTGATCAAGCCGTCGAGGAGCAGGAGCTAGAAGATGAGGAAGTCGCAATGCTAAATGAATTCCCAGGGGGGGCTACTCCATCTGGGACAAGATTGTAGGCGTCTGAAGAGGAGTCAGGGGAGGATGGTGGCTGGGGGGAGGAGGAAGAGCAAGAAGAGCAGGCTTTGAGGGGGACTTTAAACTTTTTGGGGATCCCTGGTGTTGTCCGTGGCTGGGGGGAGGAGACCGAGGATGACATTCTCCTGGGCGATGAGCAGGAGCCAGGGGGCTCCAAAGCTTCCAATATAGTGTGGTCGCAATGTACTTAGACCCCCGGTACAAACACAAAATGGTGGACATGTAACCAGCATCACAGAGGGCTGTCAGAAAGCAGCATTTCCAGGCCTTGCTGCGAGAAATGTTGCATTCTGCTGTTGCGGGCGCTGGCAAAGGAATTTCCACCCACAGCAAAACAGGTGCGGGTACCAATCCTACCGCGCCTGCAAGAAGAGGGCGGTTTAAAGATGTGTTGGTCACTTCGGATATGAGATTATTCTTGCAGCCAACCCATCAACAGCCATCCTCCGGATCCAGCCTCAGGGAACGCCTAGACCGACAGGTGTCCAACTACATCAGGTTAACGGCTGATGTAGATGCTGAGAAGCGAGGAATCCCTGGACTACTTGGTGTGCAGGCTTGACTTGTTGCTAGAGCTGGCACAATTTGCCATGCGATCCTGACCGATAAGTGCAATCGCCTAGCACACAACAGTGTGGACTACCTCATATTTCTAAAAATGAATGAGGCATGGATCTCGGAGGAATTCAACACCTGTGATGACCACGTGTAATTGAATTTACTCATGCCAGCCCACACATATCCGCCACCACCCAGAACAAAGATTGGTTCTTGTCTTATGTATATACAGCGGCATAAAAGGCATTTTCTGTCAGGTGAATGCCTAATTTTTGGGGCCTCTACCCCAGTGGCCTACAGTAAAATTGTTATTCAGTGACCGCTTAATGTACCTTCAGCCACATAATCACTTGTTCTTTTCTGTCAGGTGAATGCCTAATTTTTGGGGCCTGTACTGGCCTATAGTAAAATTGTTATCCACTGACCGTCTGATATACCTCCAGCCACATAATCACTTGTTCTTTTCTGTCAGGTGAATGCCTCATTTTTGGGGCCTCTACTCCAGTGGCCTACAGTAAAATTGTTTTTCAGTGACCGCCTAATGTACCTCCAACCACATAATCACTTGTTCTTGTCTGTCAGGTGAACGCCTAATGTTTGGGGCCTGTACTCCACTGGCTACAGTCAAATTGTTATTCAGTGACCGCCTAATATACCTCCAGCCACATAATCACTTGTTCTTTTCTGTCAGGTGAATGCCTAATTTTTGGGCCCTGTACTCCACTGGCCTACAGTAAAATTGTTATTCAGTGACCGCATAATGTACCTCCTGCCACATAATCACTTGCTCTTTTCTGTCAGGTGAATGCCTAATTTTTGTGGCCTGTACTGGCCTACAGTAAAATTGTTATCCATTGACCGTCTAATATACCTCCAGCCACATAATCACTTGTTCTTTTCTGCCAGGTGAATGCCTAATTTTTGTTGCCTGTACTCCACTGGCCTACAGTAAAATTGTTATTCAGTGACCGCCTAATGTACCTCCAGCCACATAATCACTTGTTCTTTTCTGTCAGGTGAATGCCTAATTTTTGTGGCCTGTACTGGCCTACAGTAAAATTGTTATCCACTGACCGTCTAATATACCTCCAGCCACATAATCACTTGTTTTTTTCTGTCAGGTGAATGTCTAATTTCTGGGGTCTGTACTCCACTGGCCTACAGTAAAATTGTTATCCACTGACAGTCTAATATACCTCCACCCACATAATCACTTGTTCTTTTCTGTCAGATAAATGCCTAATTTTTGGGGCCTGTACTCCACTGGCCTACAGTAAAATTGTTATCCACCGACCTTCTAATATTCCTCCAGCCACATAATCACTTGTTCTTTTCTGTCAGGTAAATGCCTAATTTTTGAGGCCTGTACTCCACTGGCCTATATTAAAATTGTTATCCAGTGACCACCTAATGTGCCTCCAGCAACATAATCACTTGTTCTTTTCTATCAGGTGAATGCCTAATTTTTGGGTCCTATACTCCAAGGCACATTTTTGAGAGTTTCCGTTTAAAACTCATAAAAATGGCCCCTGATTAAAATACATATTTTTTTGTGGGAATTTTTGCCATTGATCCCCCTCTGGTATGTCACTGTCCATGTTGTCCACTACTAATAAGTATTTGGTGGCTGCAAATATGACCTGAAGGTTTTTCGCGAACATTTGATTGCGAACGCGAGTTCGCCTTCGAGAAAGTTCCTGGGCAATGTTCGTCTATCACTAGTGGTGTACAGCATGTGACCTCTGAGGCAAGTGATTGGCTGCAATGGTCATGTACCATATACAACTACTTTGCCACTGGAGGTGGGGATCAGAGGAGATTAAGTGGTGAGCATACAGGCCTAGATTTACTAATGTATCTATGCCAGAAATAAGTTTTAAAAGATGGAGCAAAATAGGGGAAAATTGTTGCATCTAGTGTTCCTACACATTTTTTTCAACATGCTTGAAAAAGGGGCAGGGCTTGGAGGAAAATGGCAGAGCTTATTGAGAAAGATGCAAAGCCTAAGATGCATCATTTTGTGCTCAAATTTTGGAGCAATTCTGGTGTGAAATCTATCTCAAAGTAAGCCAAATAAAATATATAAGTAAGTAAAATAGAAAATAAAATGAGAGAAAGGTGTTTAACCGTGCACCACATTTATCATCCAGCCCCTGTGATAAATCTGGTGCTGGTCTACACAGGTCTAAATTTATACCATCTTTAAATTAGTAAATCTGGGCCTGAATTTTTTATTATTTTCACACATTTAGAGGCACTGGAGAGATTCTCTAATAGGTTGGACAGCCCTTTAGTTCAAAAGAGAGTTACACTTACAAATGTCCTGATCAAAAATGATCTCTAATTTCTGCTAGAAACCTACTTTAGCATTCTTTTTAAGTTTATAAATACCTATCCTACGTTTTACATAGAACTCGGGGAATATATATTTCTTAGGAGCGGACCAAGGAAAATTGTCACATTAGATAAGTCATTAACTTACCAAGCACAGCTGGAGGCAAATACAATAAAAATCACTCTCAATTGTTGCACAGTGACCAATTTCAGTCAAAAGGCAGTAGAAATGTAATGATTTATTCCTACAGACATTTCAGAAAATTGTGTTGCTCTTTTTTCTCCTACTGTAATTAGTAGAACACTAAAAGATCTCGATGTAGACTTTTAAAAATGGTTAACACTGAAGTGGAAAAGGTGCCGTTCGAGTATGTTCACACATGGCAGAAATTCTGCAACTTAAAATCTGTCCCATGCATCTGAATGGGGTTATTTCTGCAGTAAGTTTGTCTAATTTTTACTAACCTCATTCAGATGTATAGGAGAAATCTGTCATGTGTGAACATACAATTATACTTTCAGCAGTGTTCTATTTTATTATTGTTCAGGTTCTAAATTGTATTACTTAAAGAGTTAAAATGTAAAAAATGATAAAAGGTAGAGCCATAGAGACAGGTGGGAGCAACTAGTAAACATAGGGCCCCACAGCAATGGGACTCCACTCCACCATGACCTGCTTCAGCAGTAAGTTTAGAATAAATGTGTTATTTTAGTCTCCTTAATGTCATGTACCAGTATGGGTGTTATGCACACAGTTATGTCACAGTACAAGTACAATGCTCACAGTCACAAATTAGGGATTATGTACACCCTGACAAGTTATAATCACCTCTTGGAATATTCACTGCTATAGCGCTGCTGCTCTCACCCTCCGCCCGGGCATTGTTTACATAACTGTAGCAGTGACGTGCCCGTTTTATGCATTTGACCGCTGTAGCCAATCACTGGCCTCAGTTTTCTTGTGCATATATAATGCTGAGATCATTTACTGTCTGCAGCCATCATGTGCGCTCAATCACTTCAGCCAAAAATATGACAAGAGAATAGTGTATTCCGCTGAACTTATCTTTTATGTAATAAAGTAGAAAACTTTACAGTATGTCAAAATGAAAAGACGGCCAGAGTAGCGTCTTATAAACCAATACTAAATCCATGAAGAATACAAGAAGAATAAGGGCTCATTCACACAATGTTTTTGGTGCTGTTTTATACACGTTTTCTGTGCAACAACAAAAAAAAAAACGCCTCTAAAAAGCCTACCACTCATTTCAATGGGAGGAAGAACTTGCTTTTTTTTCCAAACTGAAAAAATTTGAAATAAGAAGCAGCATGCTCTATCTTGGTGTGGAATTCATGCCGATTCTCCCATTGAACTGAATATGAATCTGAAAAAAACATGCCAAAACCCCACCAAAACTGTGCTGCGTGTTTTCTAAAAACGTCACGTGAACATGCCTTTCTGAAGTTATGCTTTCTAAGATAGCATAGTGCACAAAGGGGCGGTTACATTTTAGTAATAGATGCAGATATGAGATTGTCCTAATCTATGTATTTAAAGGGGTTGTCCAGGTTCAGAGCTGAACCCGCACATATCCCCATTTTCACCCAGGCAGCCAACGTGATATGAGCATCAGAGCATTTCATGCTCCGATGCTCTTCTTTGCCCTGTGCTGAATCGTGAAATCGTGCATGGGTGAAGCTGGGCGGCCTCTAAAACGGCTAGGGCAGTGCTAAAGCCCGTCCATCAGTACAGGTGATGTCACCAGCGACACTGCTAGGTGGAAGCCTCAGCCTAGTAGTGAAAAAAATATAAACAAACAGCCCTTTTCCCTGTGAGATACAGTGCAGGGCAAGGGTGAGCATCAGAGCATGAAATGCTCCAATGCTTCTATTAGAGGGCTGCCTGGGTGAAAATGGGATATGTCCCGTTTCAGCTCTGAACCCGGACATCCCCTTTAATATGCATACAGCTTAGGATGCATTAACTAGTAAACTCCTGACTCCACTTGCACAGCCAAATGTTTGTAATCTAAGGGTACAACCACACGGGCAGGTTTCTGCCTGCAGTTTTGGGAGAAGAAACCAGGAGTGAATTAAAAAAGAGGAGAAATGGTATCTGTCCTTTAGCGCAGAAATCTTCTCATGTTCTGCTGCTTTCCTCTTCTCCCTAGCTGTCATTGGCCTCTTGTGTCTTTGGCCACACTGTCTATACATACAAGGTTGGAGCTACACCTAGAATGTTCGGAGCACTTTTGATTGACAGCTGCAGTGCCCAAGATGACACACAGTCAATTTACTGATTTGGACTAGAGGTGTCAGTCAAGAGCTGAAATTAATATTGTAGCATTACAAAAACAGTACATACTACAAGAATTATAAAAAGTTGTAACCCCAGCCTAATAGAGACAGTGGAGAGATGCATCCAGAGTGGGATCGGAGACATAAATCTATGAGACAATGAAATTGGTATAAATAACACAAAATATTTCTAACATATCGCACAATAAATCGCTTGACATGGTAGACATACTTTTCTTCTTAATAGGGGCCTCATTTTTTTTTCTATTGACAAAAAAATCAGCAACTCCTTATTCACAAGTCCATGTCCGTGACGAGGTCAGTTACAGTCAGTGTTTCATCTGTAAATATGTCTGTGAGGGGTCCATTGCTGGTCCATGCGCCCATTTCATGCCCTCTATGTGTCATCTGTATTCCATGGACACTGCAAGGCTGAAAAAGGGATTTCCAGAGCATCTCCTATCAATGGTCAGTAAACAACACTGACAGAATACAGATGGTTTTCATGGATCTACAGACTTCTGCGAACGAGTTTCGGCCTGCAACATGAACCAAAGTAGTGCATATCTCTGTTGTGTTCCCACTGACCCACATTGGAAAACCACTGATGTGTGAATAAACACATTAAAAGTCCATGGATAACACAGATAGCTCATGTCCATCAGTCACCAAGTTGAGGTGTGAATAAACCCTAAATAGAATATAATTTAAATTCCTGAGGCTGGAGCTACTCCTAGCCTTTTTGGAACACTTATTATTAAAGGGATTTTCTGAGTGTTTAATACTGATGAGCCACCCTAAGGATAGGTCCTCAATATCAGATCCACGGAGGTCCGACACTGCTGTTGGAGGGGGACTATGGTGAGAGCCATAGCTCTCTCGCAGCATACCAAGCACCGTGTCATCCAGTGGATAGCTGCTATGCTTGCTACTGCAGCTCAGCCTTATCATTTGAAGAGGCCGCCATGCTTACCAGAGGCCACAGCCTCCTCAACCAGCTGATTGGAGGGGGTGTCGGGAGTTAGAATCTGGCGATCTAATATTGATAAAATATCCTGAATGTTGGCCATCAAGATCAAAATCTTGGATAACTACTATAATTCCTGAGCTACAGCTGTAGCCCAAAGTAAGTTGACTTGGATGCAATCTTGTGCACTAAGGATGCCACTCAACAGCTAAAACATTTAAAAATGCTGCAAAAGTCCAGCACACAACTTTGTGACTAGACATAGAGAGCAAGAATTCCTGGCATGGGGCCAAAATGTTCACGTCATCTTCTTTACAGATCATAGGCAGTATCTGATGCATAAAATAGGTCCTGACACTATAGTCCTACACTAAAGTATTATCATGGATCCATGGCACTTTTTGTCATTGGCAGTTAATTATAGCTTTATGTGGTTCTTTAATTAATTGCAAATTAAACTACACACATAACAGAACTCCCAGTCCACAGATGTTGCCTAATTTAGATGCATTCTCATATGTAACCCAGAGTGTGAGAGAGAACAAGTCCCAGCAATTGATATTGTATAGAGGTGAATGCAAAGCTGTTGGATAAAAATGGACATAATTCAGAGGTAATATTGTTTGCAAGCAAGGATAGACAAAATTTAATTATTATTATTATTATTATTAGATTAAATTTAGCAAGGGACAAAACAAATAAGGTAATACATCGTGCTGAAGCCTTTATTAACGGGCACATTTTGTTTAAGCATTTGTCAGTGCTGGAACCATGTACGGCAGACTTGCCAATTATAGTACAAAACAAGGTACAGGGCAGGCTTATAGATGTTCCTTGATGCTATTATAAATAGTTTGTATCAAATATTTTTGAGCTGCAGTCTACTTTTGTAGAATGTACTTTATTCTTTAATGAACCAAAATCCATAACTTTGTGTATTAAAATTAAGAGGTTGTTAAAGTGTTTAAGGTCAAAACACGGATACCGCCCGTGTGCACGCCACATTTTACAGAACTTTCTTCTCCATGATACAAATACCTATTCCTGTCCCCAAATACAGACCACAGCCACAGAATTGAAGTGTGGATGAGACAGCACACAGTGTGCTGTCTGCATCTTTTGTGGCCCCATTGTGAAATGAATGGGTCCACATCCGATCTGGAAAATTGCGGAACAGATGCGGATAGAAAAATATGGTTGTGTGAATAGGCCTTAATACTGATGACGTATCCTCAAGAGAAGTTATCAGTATCAGGTTGGACTCCTGATCAGCTGTTTGAAGAGACCCGACAGCACTCAGGTGAGCACTACAGCCTATTCCTAGACCAGTGACGTCACGTTCATCAGTCACATGGCCTAGACACAGTTAAGGCTACTTTCACACTAGCGTTCGAGCTGATCCGTTCTGAACGGATCCGCTCATATTAATGCAGACGGTGGCTCCGTTCAGAACGGATCCGTCTGCATTATAACTTAGAAAAATTTTCTAAGTGTGAAAGTAGCCTGAGCGGATGCGTTCAGACTTTACATTGAAAGTCAATGGGGGACGGATCCGCTTGAAGATTGAGCCATATGGTGTCATCTTCAAGCGGATCCGTCCCCATTGACTTCCATTATAAGTCAGAACGGATCCGCTCGCCTCCGCACGACCAGGCGGACACCCAAACGCTGCTTGCAGCCAAACGGAGCTCACGAGCGGACACCTGAACGCAGGTGTGAAAGTAGCCTTAGTCCTATTCAATTGAACAGGGCAGAACTACAATACCACACAGACCTGCTAAGCAATGGACAGAATGCCACATCCACTTCAAACAACTAATAGAATGCCGCCAATCTGATATTACTGACCTATTCTAGGGATAGATCATCAATACTAAACACCTTGAAAATCCCTTTAACACAAAGATTATCAGTAATTTACTCCTACTATGGCATACACTGTCTAGACTGCACCAGATTTGTCATAGGGGCTCAGGCTGGATGATAAATCTTATTCTGACTCCGATTGTTGTGATAGCGATCTATCCCTTGTAAGACCTCTATGCCTGGCCTGTATAAGCAGATATAATCACTGTGGACAATCCTCATTAGATAGCTGAACTCACCAATACCGTGTTCATCCACAAGTTGCTTTATTCTGTACATCAGATAACAGAATACAGCAGAATGAATGGATCTCAGTATTATGTGGTCAAAAGATACTTTCTTTAGTGTAACATGAAGAATACATGTCTCCCTGTTACATGTGGCCTGTTAGCTGCATCAATAACACAGGAAGTGCTGTACTCCAGAAGAAGGGTGGAGCATTGCAAACAAAGGAAATGAGTCATAGATCTCAGGGAAGAAACATGGAAAAAACAAGTGCATTACCAAAAAAAGCATATAACTAACCATTGAACTATCCATACGAAATGGCTCAAAAGAATAAACTATATAAATTCTTATATACATTAATGTAAATATTAACTGTGTAACAGCACACTCCCCATCTGAAATTGTAAATGTCACTATTTATACTATAACGGTAGTTATACAAAATGCAAATAAACAACAGTGCAATTTGCTTTGATGTCTTGAAGACCTGAAAGACATAAAAGAGAACATGCATATAATGCAACAACTATAATGTAAGACTTAAAGTTGCATGAATTAAAGACACTTCCTTCTTGAATTCAAAGGTAGGATCCAGCAGCATACGCAAGCAAGTTATTCTCGCAAGAGCAGAATAAGTTCCGTGATAGGTCTGATGAAAGTCTTTACAGTCCCTCATCTTGCAACTTTCACCTCCACCTTGCATCATCACTAGGAATGCTCTTTACAATAAGTCCCATAGGCCACTCGATTCTTTCGGCTTGCTGGTCCTTGAGCAGAACAAGATCTTAAACTTGTACAGTATGTTAGGGTTCAGGCGTTGCCATTTCCTTCGTCCTTGCAATGTGGAAAGATACTCCATCTTCCAAAGATTCCAGAAGCAGTTGGCAAGATGTTGTGCTTGCTTCCACTGGTCGTAGCACAGATTTCCTGCTTTAATGTTTCCAGGTGGAACAGGAACGGATCCAAGGGTCTCTGGATATGTAGACACTTGTATGGTGATGGGAGCCACAAATCCCACTGGATCGTATAGGCTGTTCAAAACTGACAGAACATCACACCACGCTTGGTAAATGGCTTGTTTGCAGCGCTGACTTGAAAGCCGAAGGTGTGTTTTAATAAGTCCCACCGTAGGCTCAGACTTCTCTGTATAGGTGGCATGTCCATTCCCAGATTTAAGTCTTTAAACCCTGTGGCATAATCGCCAGGTTGAAAGGCTTTCATACCAGCAACACTATTTGAGGCAATCTTGTGTAGTCTGAGGTTAGCCTCAGAAAGCATACATTGTCTCCTTTGCAGAAGGTCTATGGCTTCTTCGTCTGTAGGTAAAGAGTAAGACTTAAGTCCATAAAAGTCTCTCTCAACGAAGTGTCAAGCATTCGCACCATACTCCTTTTCTCCATCAAGGGCAGTCCTTTGTAAACTGTATATTGTAACAGCGGGTGAGGGACTATTTCTGAAAACGTGCCTTCATGCGGTATTCAATAATCTCATTGTCCTTGTTGTTGTTACGGTGCCACAGAAACCTTAAGAAGTTCCTATGGTCTTCGCCTACAATGAAGCAATGAAACATTTGCTCAATATCAGCAGTTATGGCAACTGGTTCTCTTCTAAACCTCATAAGTACACCTACAAGGTTTCAGGTTAGATTCTGACCGGTGAGAGGAACATTGTTTAGGGATACGTCTTGATGCTTGCCACTGGAGTCAAATACTACCCTGATTTGTTTTGGCTTACGTGGATGATACACTCTGAAGAAAGGCAGATACCAGCACTCATCGTGTCTTTGAAGTGGTGGTGCTGGTTCAGCGTGATCATTGTCAAAGATCCTTTTCATAAAAGCGATTAAATGGTCCATCCTTTCAGGCCTGTTCTTTAGTGTTCATTGAAGTGAGTTGAATCTGGATAATGTCTGTTAATGATTGGTTGGGAGTTTGGCCCTTGTAGCACGAAGAGGTAATGGTGCAACCCAGCTGTTAGACTCATCCTGTAAGAATTTTTTGTCTATTATTTTGATGAACACTCTGTCTTCAGCTGACAATGCTATTTTGTTGTTATCACTTGTAGTACAAAACACTGTGGTTCCTAGGTTGTCATCACAAAGGACAGGAGAAACATCAGGTACTTGGATGATGTCAAGAGGCTTCTCCTTTACTTCATAATGATGAGGGCACTGTTTGGTGGGATGCATGTCCATTTCCCAACACGTAAGTCTTGAAGGATTGGATCTCAAATGATGTACGCATCCTGGCCAAGCATACATTGCCCATTATTACCCAGCCTAGGTCAATTCTTTGTGCATAAGGGGCATCGTCAGACCCATCGCACCGGTCGTATACTTTATGTACTCTGAGAATGTCCTTTCCTAGCAGGACCAAGATTTCAGCACTTATGTCCATTTTAGCAATCTCATTAACAAGGTGTCTTAAGTGAGGATGGTGATATGCAGCTGGGAATCTCCTCCATTTCGTCTGGTATCTGGTCACACTCAGCTAACGTTGGTAGGGGTATGCCCTCTCTCTCATTGATATGAGAGACCATGAACTCATCGACCCTTCTGCCGAAGGTCTCTACACGAACAGAACATGTTCTGAGAGTATACGGTGTGGCGTGATCCTTTTTGCCAAAGATCTCAAAAATTTTTGGCTTAACCAGGGATCTGTTGCTCTGTTCATTTATTATGGCATACATCCTAGCAGCTTTCTCAGGATGACCCTTTGGGTATATCTTGATTAGGCATATCTTGGCACAGCATTTGTGATCCATGCCTTCTCCACAGAATTCTGTGCATGAAGAAGAAACATTATCGTTGGCTGGGGCATGACTTTGTTGCTCCCCGCCATGATTTGAGACAAGGGTGGAGGCAGGTAGCTGCTGTGGGTTGTCTGGAAGTGGAGTAGGATGCATAGCAGTAAAATGTCTGTCGCTACTGCATTCTGTGCACTTGATGACAACTTTACAATCTTTAGCAAGATGGCTATAAGAAGCACAGTACTTGTAGAATATTCCAAGTTTCTGCCGAATCTCCCTGTGCTCTTGTAAAGTCTTTGCCCTAAGCCCACGACATTCCTTAAGAGGGTGAGGCTTCTTGTGAATAGGACACTGACGATTAGGGTCTTTATCTCTGTCATCCACAACACCCTGATCAGTAAGTGAGGTTGTAAAGGGTGAGATGTCTGTCCTTTTAACAGATATTGTTCTATTAAAGTCTCTACATTTAGCTGCTGTGCTATCATACCTTGATGATGGTGAGGATGAAGCTGGGATAGTTTCTCATCCAGGCTTGATCACTAATGAACCTGCAAAAGTATAAGAATGGAGGAAAGGATATGTTATAGTCACTTTTGGACCTTGAGCCCTATTATGCCCATTTGTCTCGCAGGCAGTTTAGACACCACTGGGTTGACACCATAAACGGTGTCCAGGAAGCTTAGTCCAGGTAGAGGTGGGTCTGTCTTTGCCAACTCTAGCCCCATGAGGAGGTCACTTAGATCTTGGAGCTTGCAATAGTCTTTGTTCCCTATTTCTGGGAAGTTTTGCAGTCTCTTGAATAGAGCGCTTTCTATGTCTTCAGAGTTACCATAGGCTAGCTCAAGTCTTGCCCATGCAGCAACAAGACTTGCATTTGGGTGGTCAACATGTACTGTTCTCAGTCTTTTAACACAATCTGCAGATTCTGGCCCCAGCCACCTTATGAGAAAATTAAGTTACTCCTTAGTAGTAAGGTTGAGATCAGCAATAGCAGCCTTGAAGGTTCATCTACAGGCCCTGTAGCTTTCTGGATAGTCGTCAAACCTTGAGAGGCTGGTGTTAATGAGCTCACGGCGTACCATATATCTGGCAAAGTCATTCAAGTCTGATCTCTCACTCTTTGGTGCCAAAGTAACTTGTGGAACCCCTTGGGTGTGAAAGTTCTCTGGTGATGTAGGGTGAGGTTTACCAGGTTAAAATGATGTTGCATGAGCATTTAACTGTGGTGTAGTCTCTAAAGCTTGCGCTGGCTGTGGCTTGAGCTGCGGTTTGTCACTGGAAGTCACATTGTTGTTGGCAGGGGTTGATGTGGCTTGCTGCGTAGATGTACTTGTAGTGGAAATCAGCGGCTCACCTCTAGACTGAATGGATATGGGTGCTCACCTCTCGGTCCACCCGAACCGTACGGAAGACAGAAATAATAGTAACAAATAGAGGGGCACTCCGTATAAGGGAACAGGAGACGGCAATGTAGATATCACTATTTAATATAGCATCAATTATTCTAAAAAACATCCATAAAATACATCCATAAAATGAATAAAACAAACAAAGTGGAAAAGGGACTGCGAAATGGCCTACGATGGTAGAGGTTCAATAAAGTTCCAAACAGTTCATAAGGAATGAACACTCCCCATAGTGATCGTCATTCAGAGCAGATCTCAATGCTTTCAAAAGGAATCCAAGCAATACAATCTTGCAACTTCAGTAAATTGTTACTGATGTAGTGAACTGTCCAATTCCGGAGCTCAAATACAGAGGGACAAACATATATATAGATGATATCCTGTTCATTTGGAAAGATACACAGGAGTCCTTGGACGAATTTTTGGCAGAAATCAATGTAAATGAGAGAAATTTAATTTTTACCCCCAAGATTAGTGAAAAAGAAGTTGAGTTCCTAGATATTAGGGTAATGATAGAGGAATGCTGTATCAAATGTAGTACTTTTGTGAAGGAGGTAGCTAGGAACAGCTTTATACGCTTTTCTAGCTGCCACCTACCCAAGTGGCTATTGAACATACCGGTCAGCCAATTCAGGCGACTGAAGCGTAATTGTACTGACCAAAGTCAATTTGAAAAAGAAGCCACTAATCTCAGCCAACAGTTTTTGGATAGAGAATATCCGGACCAGACAGTGAAAAAAGCCTTAGAAAAAGTCAAGAATGTGAATAGACAGGACTTTTTTGATCAGAAATGTACATCTCCTACTGATGAAGTACTGAGGATGATCCTGCCCTATCATTCACAGTATCGACAGGTAGAAAAAATCATTAGGAAACACTGGCACCTCCTTCTAAATGATAAAATCATAGGATCATCGCTTACCCGAGACCCAAGAATTACCTACACTAGAGCCATTACCCTGGCAGCCAAAGTAGCACCCACTTTAAAAAACATTAAGAAAGGTCCAATTGAAGGTCATAATTGGTTAACCACGGGAGGCTTTCATAGATGTGGGAGGTGTGGGAATTGTAAGGTGACAAATTTTGCGAGGAAGACTACCAGTATTACCTCCACTCAAAATTCTTTCAAATTTGATATTAATGATTGCTTGACCTGCGATTCCACCGATGTCATCTACCTGTTACAATGTGGATGCAGCAAGCAATACATAGGGAGGGCCAAGAGGACACTAAAAAAGAGAGTGGCAGAACACATGGCCAATATTAGAAAAGGCTATGTACTACACTCTCTCTCGAAACATTTCAAGGACGTACATAATTGTGATACCTCGTCCCTGACTTTTTTCGCTCTGGAGAAAGTCAGGAAACCGTGGAGAGGTGGCAACCATGTGGCCGCCATGTCCAGGCAGGAATCCCGCCGTATTTTCGAATTTGAATCCTTGATTCCCAGGGGCCTCAATGCAGAATGGGAATTGTTTGGATTCCTTTGAGAGATGGGGGGTGAGCCGGGTGGTGATGGAGATTCAGAGTTCGGCTGTTCCTCAGCACTCTGTTCCTCCCTCCCTGCCCTGCTCCCCTTCCCCTTTTCAACCTAGAAACCCGATGTAGGCAATAGACAACCATGTACATCCTCCATGATGCAGGAAAATTCCCCTGTATGCTTCAGGACCCCCTTATTGGTGGTTTTTTATATATTTTTAGTGTTTTTGAAGAAATCGCATCAAAAACGCATTGAAGACACACCTCACCGCATGTGCGTTTTCGGTGCGTTTTTTAGTATTTTTATGATTATGGCATCCTCTATATGTTTTAGATATACATAGAGCAATTTTATGCTTATAATTGTTAATATCTAATGGTGACATTATTTAGAATTCCCATTTGTAATAAAGGTTTATATTATTATATGGTGGAACACATTCCAGGTGCATTATAGGGTTTGCTTATGCGTCTCTTATGGTTTCCACCATTTTTTACTATGTCTATTATATGTATGATTCTGACATCCATAGTATTTTATATATAGGTTGTTATTATTTATGTTATGATTATGAAAGACAAGCTGTTGTGAAGGTTTTGAATCCTAGGAACTGCATCTAATGGAATCCATACCGGTTGTTTGCAATGCCCCAATTAGATCAGCCCCACCTTTAGCTGGTCTCTTGGAATGATATAAAATGCTGCAAAGTGCTCACTGTCTTCACCACTGAGGAAGGGGTGTATACCCTGAAACGCGTTTGGGCCAGTTGGGACAGTGAGCCGTTCCCTCCAAGGAAGTACAAGTGATCAGGAAGAAACAACGGCGGTTGATCCCACCTAGATCATCTATCTCGTATTGAGATCATACCCCTGAGAAAGACGGATCACGTCATCACCGCCACAGCCGAGGAGTCACGTGAGACGTCACGTTCAGACTCCATACCACGTGGGACGCCGCGTTTGCAGTAGGTGATCGGCTGTTCTCTGATACATCACGCTGAGTCCAGTAACAGAGTGGGGTAAGAGACTTTGTTGCCATCCTCTATCCATCTGAATAGATAGTCCTCCCAGAATTGGACATAATTGTTTGTCCCTCTGTATTTGAGCTCCGGAATTGGACACTTCACTACATCAGTAACAATTTACTGAAGTTGCAAGATTGTATTGCTTGGATTCCTTTTGAAAGCATTGAGATCTGCTCTGAATGACAATCACTATGGGGAGTGTTCATTCCTTATGAACTGTTTGGAACTTTATTGAACCTCTACCATCGTAGGCCATTTCACAGTCCCTTTTCCACTTTGTTTATTTTATTCATTTTATGGATGTATTTTATGGATGTTCTTTTAGAATAATTGATGCTATATTAAATAGTGATATCTACATTGCCGTCTCCTGTTCCCTTATACGGAGTGCCCCTCTATTTGTTACTATTATTTCTGTAGATGTACTTGTGTTGCAGACTTGAAGAGGCTTAGGCATATGGAACTGAGAGGTCTCTATGTTGAGAGTCAGAAAAGTGGTGTTAGTAGGAGGTAAAGGAGATGACTATATCTTTGCAAATGTTATGATTTAGTACTTTTTCACTGGTGCGTTCAACTGGATCTTCCAGTTCTGCTGGGATAAGGCAGTCCGAATTAGTACTTTGTCCCATCGCTTGTTCAAGTACTTTCAGCCTTGCTAAGAAAGCTGCTTCCTCCCCTTCCATTTGCAGAATGTTTATTTGTGAATCTGTCACTGCTTGTTGAGCATCCATTTGTGCTTCCATCTCTGCTTGTTGAGCTGCCATTTGTGCTCCCATCTCTGCTTTTTGAGCTACTCTTTAAGCTTCCATCTTGGCTTGGTGAGCTGCCCTTTGAGCTTCCATCTCTGCTTGTTGAGCTACCTTGCATGCTTCTAACTCTGCTTGTTTTCTGGTAAAAGTGCTTTGTGCCTTTTTTAATTCGGCATCAGCGCAGGCCACTATTAGCTTGCCGCTTACAGGGGTTGTCCGGATTCAGAGCTGAACTCGGACATACCTCCATTTTCACCCAGGCAGTCCCCCTGACTTGAGCATGAACTGCTCCGATGCTCTCCTTTGTCCTGCACTAAATCGCGTAGGGACTCTCCTTGGGGCTTCCAAGAAGCCCGGTGACGTCAACGGCACTAATGGGCGGGCTGTAGCGCTGCCCTAGCCAGTAAAACAGCTAGGGCAGCGCTAAAGCCCGCCCATCAGAGCCGGTAACGTCATGAACACAGTTTCCTCCCGGCAGTGTGTTATGATAAACAAAAGAGCCCTTACTCTGCGCGATCTAGCACAGGGCAAGGGAGCGCATCGGAGCATGAGATGCTCTGATGCTAGCCTCAGGGATGCTGCCGGGGTAAAAATAAGGGTATGTCCAGGTTCAGCTCTGAACCCGGACAACCCCTTTAATGTAGAACTTCTGGAGCCAGAGGATCTAGAAGAAAGTGCAGTGCGCTTGGTTGAGGTGGATCTGTGAGATCTGGTCTCCTGCAGTTGAGTAATGCAGAGTTCTATATCACTGCTTGAATGGCAGTTTAAAATAAAACAATGAATCTTTATTAATAAATCTTTTATAAAAAGATTGAATCTTTAATTTATCTTATTTCAGAGAGGCAGGCATATGTGGGATACTATTGAGAGTGGGATATAGCAAATATTCACCCTTCCAAATCACCCATCTCCACACTGCTAAAGGGTCAAAGTATTCACTATGGCCCTAACCAGATTAGATGTATTGATTTATTAAACAGTGTTGGGTATCAGGTAACTATCCACAACAAGGATTGCAGATGTGAACAGGTGTATGGTATATTTTGTCATCCACCACCTCTCCCTCTAACCGCAGGATGTGAATTGGACACAGTCTGTATGCCGAGAGAATTCCTGTTTGGATAGGATATTCTCTACACTGGTCCGGTACATCCAATGTTCCCCTACCACAAATAGTGTCCCACCAGAGCAGTAATTGTAGGGTTGCTGTCAGGGGTCACCAAACCAAAGAAGCCCAGTGTAAGTCGGGCTCCAAAGGATTAAACAGTGGGGTGCAGCAAAGTAGTCACTGCTACCTAGATTTGCCACCCCAGCACAATTAGTGTAACCCCTAGGAAACGGTATTTGTAGGGCCGCTGTAAAGGGGCACTAGACCAGAGAGCCCAGTGTGAGTCAGGCTCCATAGGGTTAAAGAGTGGGGTGCAGCAAGGTAGTAGTGCTACCTAAATGGCTACCTAAGCTAAAGTCCTCTGAGCCCGCTGTACATGTTTATATGTCCATTGGGCTGGACACTTCATCAGGAGCAGGGCAGAGGACTGAGAGGAGAGGAATAGCTAGGATTCAAACCCCGGCGGTAGGACGACGCTGCACGTGTGTGTGCACAGCGCATCGGCACTGTTATGGCCGTGTGCACGCGCCGGGTCCTGCTCTTTAAATACTGATGCGCCCTGATGTAAAGGGAGGAGAGGGCACTGTCAGCTTGAACCAATTGGAAGGGGTGGGCGTGGCTAAACATTGTTGCCAGTGCCCGTACCTCCAGCCAGGCATTCATGTGTATTATGTCTCTCTCCCCACAGATAAGTGGGGGGAGCTAAAGGTGGCTATACATATATTAAATATGGGGATTTAGGACATCATCCCAGCCTGAAGGGATTGGTAGTTTTGACACATGAAGATTGGATGTTCATGCATCTGCAGGTGCTTGTGTACAATAACTTAGTTATCGTACACAAGCATCTGCAGATGCATGTACATCCACTCTTCATGTGTCAACACTACCAATCCCTTCAGGCTGGGATGATGTCCTAAAGTCCCAGCCTGAAGGGATTGGTAGTGTTGACACATGAAGAGTGGATGTACATGCATATGCAGATGCTTGTGTACGATAACTTAGGGTGGAGCATTGCAAACAAAGGAAGTGAGTGTCACCACCAGATCTGAGAAGCTCTGACAGACGTTCTTCAGAACCTCCTGCTTGAGGTTCTTTTGTTTTGCTTTCGTTTTGTCATCTCGTTAGCCTCTCTAAGCTGTCATGTAGTTGCACTGATTGCATCCCTTTAAATCCCTTCCCATACTGCATCACTTTGCAGTTTATACAACTTCCTGGAGTGTGTACATGCTGGATGCTACAACTGATTCTTCTACAGATAAGTCTGTTCATTGATTTGTGTTTTCCTGGCTTGCCCAATGCCAAGACGCTGGCGCAGGCATTTATTGATCACATTGTCAAATTGCATGGTATTCCTTCAGACATAGTCTCTGATAGGGGCACGCAGTTTGTTTCCAGATTCTGGAAGGTTTTCTGTTCTCGCTTGGGGGTTCGGTTGTCATTCTTTTCTGCTTTCCACCCGCAGTCGAATGGCCAGACGGAGCACGTCAATCAGAATCTGGAGACATATCTGCGCTGTTTTGTGGCGGAGAATCAGGAGGATTGATGTTCTTTTTTGTCCCTTGCTGAGTTTGCTTTAAATAACCGTCGTCAGGAGTCCTCTGATAAGTCACAATTTTTTTGTGCATATGGGTTTCATCCGCAGTTTGGGACATTCTCTGGAGAGGGGTCTTCTGGTTTACCTGATGAGGACAGATTCTCCTCGTCTTTGTCATCTATTTGGCAAAAGATTCAGGATAATCTAAAGAGCATGAGTGAAAGATATAAGCGTGTGGCGGATAAGAGACGTGTGCCTGGTCCGGACCTGAATGTTGGTGATCTGGTGTGGTTGTCTACTAAGAATATCAAATTGAAGGTTCCCTCCTGGAAGTTGGGTCCTAAGTTTATTGGGCCTTACAAAATCTTGTCCGTCATCAATCCTGTTGCCTACCGTCTTGATCTTCCTCAGACTTTGATGATCCATAATGTTTTTCATAAGTCCTTATTAAAACCTTATGTCCAACCCATTGTACCCTCGTCTTTGCCTCCTCCTCCGATTGTGGTTGATGGTAATCTTGAATTTCAGGTCTCTAGGATTGTGGATTCTCGCGGTTCTCTCCAGTACCTCGTTCATTGGGAGGGTTATGGTCCTGAGGAGAGAATGTGGGTCCCAGTGACGGACATTAGGCCACTCGTCTCATCAGGGCTTTCCATAGGTCCCATCCTGAGAAGGTGGGCTCTGAGTGTCCGGAGTCCACTCGTAGAAGGAGGGGTACTGTCACCACCAGACATCTGAGAAGCTCTGACAGACGTTCTTCAGAACCTCCTGCTTGAGGTTCTTTTGTTTTGCTTTCGTTTTATCATCTCGTTAGCCTCTCTCAGCTGTCATGTAGTTGCACTGATTGCATCCCTTTAAATCCCTTCCCATACTGCATCACTTTGCGGTTTATACAACTTCCTGGAGTGTGTACATGCTGGATGCTACAACTGATCCTTCTACAGATAAGACTGTTCATTGGTTTGAGTTTTCCTGTTTACTTGATCCTAGGTGACCCTGACCCCTCCCTCCGTATTAAGTGTAGGGAGCGGGTGGTCGTGTCCCCTCACTATTATAGGGTGTTCAGGTGTCATACAGTCGAGGCACGAGGGCATGCAATTTTCTATCATAGAGATCTTTGCATGGGCTGAGAAGACAGGGAGAGTTTCAGGGCTTAAATAGGGGTCACCCTTTTGTTCCTTAGTTTTGGATCAAGCCAGTCGGATCCTTATTTGTAACTTCTTGTTTTCTGTTACACCATCCGTGACATTGAGTCATAGATCTCAGGAAGGGAACATGGAAAAAACAAGTGCATTACCAAAAAAAAGGCCACTAGATGGCAGCATATAACTAACTATTGAAATATACATAGGAAATGGTTCAAAAGAATTAACATATTCCCATATACGTAATGCCCATATACATTATTGTAAATATTAACTGTGTAACAGCACAAATCTGATGCAGAGTTTGACAGTTTTGTGTGACTCTATACCATTGGCTGGCTTAGTTTGAAACAGATTTTTACATCGGAATTGTGGCGCAATCTTGGCATTAAATATTGCCAATTAGGCCAGGCTTTGTTCCCACTGACCCATGCCCCCTTGTCAGACTAGGCACAGTTCATTTTTGTAAACCTAGATGCATCAAATTACTTCATAGTCTAGATGCAATCACATTGGCAAATGTAGGCCTTGGTGTTGCAACATACAAATGAACCCCACATTTATACTATTTTAAATGAAAGCCCTGAGTCTAACAGTTTTTGGAAAATGTTTCATGCTTTTGGGGCTGCAAAGGTATTTTTTTGTGTTAACTAACCTTTTCTAGTGATCTGGATGTTGCCGAATCATTCATGTGCCTTTCAACCTCCTGACAAATATTATAATGCACCCTAGACACAAGGGATTTCATAGCATTACAAAACCCAGCACCATTTCTGAGCCATATGATGATGGTAGATGAGAATCCTCCTCATGAAATATGCATGTAAATGAGAGAGGAGGACTGGAAGGTAAAGACCATGAATGAATTGCCAACTGGGTGATACCTGTTGAGGGTGTGTCCCCGTCAACATTAATTGGACAATGTCAGACTGTGCAGGGACACACCCTCAATACCCAGTTGGTAATTCATTCAACAACCTCTAGCATGAATAATAGAGGAATGGTACAACATAAAGTCAAAAGAAAATATTTTCCAGAATTGTCATTTTATTTGGAATAGGATTATTTACTAAAACAAATACAGTAGGAAAGGTGATTTCCTAATGTAATTATGACTTACCATATTTTTCACGTTATAAGACGCACTTTCCCTCCCCCCAAAAGTGTGGGGGGGGGGAATAGGAGTGCGTGTTATAAAGTGAATGGTGCTATTTTTAAATGTCTGACACTAATACATCGCCACAAATTGAATCATCCAGCACTTTTTCACCTGTTGATGAAGGCATGATAGCCGAAACGCGTCCTGGGTGTAGGACATATTGATTTGATGCAATAAAAAACAACATACTATCAAGACACGACGATTGCTGGGATTTCTTCTGCATCACTGATACATTGCAGGCCACGCTGTGCAGCATAGCGGCCGGCGATGTATCAGTTACAGTAAACCTCTATCACGTGGGGTGGGAGGGGGGCTGGAGGCTGGCAATTGCTGTAGCACTCACGGTGGGGCTGGTGCATTCACTGTACTCCATTACACCGGGCCCAGCTCACAGCAGTCTTTACATGTAAAGTCTATTTATTTAATGCTCAAGCAGTGGCTCTGATTTGGTAAACTAGTGTAAAAGTCTGTAGTAGTACTCGCTAATGAAGCTGGCGGAGCAGGAGCGTGACTGAGTGAGTGACGTTACGCTACCGGCCTGCCCGCTGCTTTGATGGTGAGTATTACTACAGACGATTACGCTAGTTTAACAAATCAGAGCCACTGCTTGAGCATTAAATAAATAGACTTTACATGTAAAGACTGCTGTGAGAGGGGCCTGGTGTAATGGGGTCACTATTCACACAGGGACATGAGGGGACCAGCATAAGATGCTATATGTGTGTCATCCACAGATCCCCCTATAACAGTGCATCATCCACAGATTTCCCCATATTGGTGTGTGATCCACAGATCCCCCATAACAGTGTAATCCACAGTTCCCCTATAACAGTGTCATCCACAGATCCCCCATAACAGTGCATCATCCACAGATCTCCCCATATCAGTGTGTGATCCACAGATCCCCCATAACAATGCATCAGTCACAGATCCCCCATAACAGTGTCATCCACAGATCCCCCATAATAGTGTCATCCACAGTCCACCATTAGTTCAAAACCCACCAAAAGCACACCTTTTGGTTAAAAAAAATTTCTTCTTATTTTCCTCCTCAAAAACCTAGGTGCGTCTTATCAGGTGTATCTTATAAAGCGAAAAATACGGTACTTACTGTAATTAGGACTTACTAGTGCATTTATTTGGAGGATAGTAATAAGAGATTTTTAAGTATAACACAAAGAAAATTGAAAAATGTAACATACTGTAATAAAGAAAGACCTGCGTAATATGCCAGTTTAAGAGTGGGTTCACATCTCCACTAAGGTAATCCAATGGTGTGTTCTGACAGAGGAACAGACTACCTGAGTTACTATAGCTGGCATGCAGTGGTATTTTTGTGGCAGAAAGCTGTCATTTAGGCCAGAAATTATAATGATTGGGAATCCGGCAATGCCAAGTAGTTATCCGTAGTTATGTGGAGCCAAAGTATTGCACAGCATTTTACAAATCAGCGGGTACACATACAGACAAAATCAAACATTACAGATTAACAAACTAATCAAAAGCTATTTATTAGTTAATAGGGAGACGCAAGACACAAAGCCTCATTTGTAGAATGGGCGAGCTACAGTATTTCTTAAAGAAAGGTGAAGACACATTGGGGGGAATGTATCATGCTTGTATACCAGTTTTGTCATACATTTTGGAATAAGTGCTGTTTGGTGCCACCTTTAGTTTGACAGTCTCTGCCAACCTCATCATTTTTATAACAAGAGGCTGGGAGGGGGTAGGCAGGACCTCCACAGCCTGACACATTTGACAAAATTAACTTGGCGCATTACGCTAGAAATCAATGCCACCACCCTTGCTGGAGCAGATTTCTTTTTGTAGCACACAGACCACCTGAGGATGCACCAAAATTATTAAGAGGCCTATATGACTCTTAATATCTTTGGCACACTGTATGCCAGCAACATAAAGCGTTCTAAATATATTCACTCGTAATGTATGCAGTAGTCACCGAGCCAGAGAAAATGTCAGTATCTCCTGAGTGACCTTGAGTGGCTATCAATGAAAAGTATTGGTATATTATCTTATGTATCTATTTCCAAACAGTTAAACTACAGTCAGTTATAACATAGTGACCGTCTTCCTCCGGACCTGCGCGGCATCACCGGAGGTGCGGTGATCATTGTGGGGGGCCGGACGCTGCTAATAGTCGCCATGTGTTAATGCCCAGGTGAGCCTGTATGGTTTAATTGAATGTGAGTCCAAGAACCAATGAGATGTATCCACTTGACCTATTTAAGACAGCAGTCCCATCTGACTAGCCAGTACCCCTTGAGAAAGCTGTACGCGAAACGTGCGTTGAGGAGTGGACCGGTGGTGCTGCTGTACGGTATATTAAACCAAGTGGTCAGTATTTATTTTATTATGTGCTGAGTATAACTCCAATCATCCTACTGCTTCAGCTTTGACAAATGTGGTGTGTATTATCACACTCACTTTGTGACAAATTCTGATGTACAATGCATGTAGGTATCTTTTTGGGAGTTTATGAGCCATAGTTTGTGGATACTATATATCCTTTTTGGTAATATTTATGCACATGCACTTTATATTTATATATATGTATCGACAGTTCACCATCGGTCCTCTTGGTTTTTAATGTGTATTGTAACCTGTGTCTATTGTCTTTTTGTGACCAGTGCTGATCATGTGTCCTTTGTGATTTTCAACTAAATTATGTGACTTTTGGACTACTCTAGCATCACTTGATTTATTTGTACTATACTTGTCTCACTCCTTATGATCGGTTATAGTTATAACATAGCACCAAAGAAACAATGGAAGAGCAATCGCTACGTGACAGATGGATCTGCATTATTCAAGTGCCTGGCTTACAGAGGAAATGTTGCCAATGTATTTCCACAGAGCACAGAGTTCCACACAGTAAGGCCTCATGCACACGACCGTTCCATTTTTTGCAGTTCTGGCCATGGTAGCTTCAGGCAAGTTGACATCTTCTGAGATAGATCTGTAACTCCAGATGCGATTTCCTGCACCTGTTTGCCTCCCACTCTATTCTGTAGTAGAAAACATTGAATTTATCATCAGTATTGCTCAGGTGGAGGGATGAAAAAAGATGAAAAATGTATCTGTCTGTATAAGCTGTAAACCAAATAAATACAATGCAAACACGAAACAACTGCTTGACCTATATGTTGTGGTCTCTAACCTCAGACAAAGCAGAAATGCTCCTGGGTTAATGTTTAGTTCAACAAGTGCTATTGTTGATGATCACTAAACACTAATAAGTCATTTTTATTCATAGTTGTCAGTCTATCTCACAGATTTCTTGCTATGAGATGAATTTTAATAGGTGTTTATTCTTCCTATACACATGTATAGGGCTGCTATAGAGGGCAACTGGGAAGCAGTGCACTCTCTAGAGCCATAGGGTAACCTATAAAATACCATTAGTCCTAGCAATTTCTGACCTTGGGCTGTGCAAACTATAGTGACTACACTTATACCTTCGGTCGTACTTTATATCCAGAGCAGTATAACCTGTATAGAAAATATAAAATCATTACTGATAGGCTTGAGCAAACCCGAACTGTAAAGTTCAAGATCGTACCGAACTTTATGATTTTTTGACCCCGGACTCGAACCCGAACATTTCAGTAAAAGTTCAGGTTCGAGTTTGGTGTTCGGCGATTTAATGGCGCTTTTTGAAAGGCTGCAGGGCAGCCAATCAACAAGCGTTCAACTCTGTGCCCTTAGAAGCCATCACAGCCATGCCTACTAATGGCATGGTTGTGATTGGCCAGTGCAGCATGTGACCCAGCCTCTATATAAGCTGGAGTCACGTAGCGCTGCACGTCACTCTGCTCTTACTAGTGTAAGGATAGGATGCTGCTGTGAGGGAGAGAATAGGAAAGAATATATCTGATATCAGAACTTGTTGCTAACTCCGCGATCTACAGCGATTTTTTTTTGTGGGTGCAATGCAACATTTTTGTACCCTGCCCTGAGCCCAGTCACATAGAAAAATACGTTTTGTGCAAGTTTAGTGCACCAGCACTGCATAAGTGCCAGGGACACAGGGACAATAATTGAATCCTGTTCTTTTAGTTTAGTGGGCAACATACAGACGTGGACAAAATTGTTGGTACCCTTTGGTCAATGAAAGAAAAAGTCACAATGGTCACAGAAATAACTTTAATCTGACAAAAGTAATAATAAATTAAAATTCTATAAATGTTAACCAATGAAAGTCAGACATTGTTTTTCAACCATGCTTCAACAGAATTATGTAAAAAAATAAACTCATGAAACAGGCATGGACAAAAATGATGGTACCCCTAGAAAACACAGAACATAATGTGACCAAAGGGACATGTTAATTCAAGGTGTGTCCACTAATTAGCATCACAGGTGTCTACAACCTTGTAATCAGCCATTGGGCCTATATATATGGCTCCAGGTAATCACTGTGTTGTTTGGTGATATGGTGTGTACCACACTCGACATGGACCAGAGGAAGCAAAGGAAAGAGCTGTCTCAAGAGATCAGAAAGAAAATTATAGACAAGCATGTTAAAGGTAAAGGCTATAAGACCATCTCCAAGCAACTAGATGTTCCTGTGAGTACAGTTGCACATATTATTCATAAGTTTAAGATCCATGGGACTGTAGCCAACCTCCCTGGACGTGGCCGCAGGAGGAAAATTGATGACAAATCTAAGAGACGGATAATCCGAATGGTAACAAAAGAGCCTAGAAAGACTTCTAAAGAGATTCAAGGTGAACTTCATGCTCAAGGAACATCAGTGTCAGATCGCACCATCCGTCGTTGTTTGAGCCAAAGTGGACTACATGGGAGACGACCAAGGAGGACACCATTGTTGAAAACGAATCATAAAAAAGCAAGACTGGAATATGCCAAACTACATGTTGACAAGCCACAAAGCTTCTGGGAGAATGTCCTGTGGACAGATGAGACAAAAATCGAAGTTTTTGCCAAGGCACATCAGCTGTATGTTCACAGACGAAAAAATGAAGCATATCAAGAAAAGAACACTGTCCCTACTGTGAAACATGGAGGAGGCTCTGTTATGTTCTGGGGCTGCTTTGCTGCGTCTGGCACAGGGTGTCTTGAATCTGTGCAGGGTACAATGAAATCTCAAGACTATCAAGGAATTCTAGAGAGAAATGTACTAGCCAGTGTCAGAAAGCTTGGTCTCAGTCGCAGGTCATGGGTCTTGCAACAGGACAATGACCCAAAACACACCGCTAAAAACACCCAAGAATGGCTAAGAGGAAAAAATTGGACTATTCTAAAGTGGCCTTCTATGAGCCCTGACCTCAATCCTATTGAGCATCTTTGGAAGGAGCTGAAACATGCAGTCTGGAAAAGGCACCCTTCAAACCGGACACAACTGGAGCAGTTTGCTCATGAGGAGTGGGCCAAAATACCTGCTGAGAGGTGCAGATGTCTCATTGACAGTTACAGGAAGCGTTTGATTGCAGTGATTGCCTCAAAAGGTTGCGCAACAAAATATTAAGTTAGGGGTACCATCATTTTTGTCCATGCCTGTTTCATGAGTTTATTTTTTTACATAATTCTGTTGAAGCATGGTTGAAAAACAATGTCTGACTTTCATTGGTTAACATTTATAGAATTTTAATTTATTATTACTTTTGTCAGATTAAAGTTATTTCTGTGACCATTGTGACTTTTTCTTTCATTGACCAAAGGGTACCAACAATTTTGTCCACGTCTGTATACCCATTTTTTAAGTGCACCTCGGAAAATAATATAGGTAATCCGTCTGTGAGTTCAGGGACCCATAGGGTTACATATTCAATTTTTTTTCTGTAAAGTACCCCTGTGCTGCATATGTGAGTGTAATCAATTCAGTAAATCCATCTGTCAGATTCTGGGGGGACAAATACATTTGCACCCTGCACTGCTTTTGTAATAGTGAAAGAAAATCAGTTAAATCCATCTGTTTAATTGTGGGTGAAAAAATAATATTTTTTTCCCATAAAGTACCTTTGCAGCCTGCACTGCAAATCTGACAGTGAAATAAAATCAGTAAATCCATCTGTTTCACTGTGGGTGAAAAAATCATATTTTTTTCCATAAAGTACCTTTGCGGTCTGCGCTGCATTTCTGACAGTCCAATAAAACAGTTAAATACTGCTGTTACATTGTCGTTTCAAAAAAACATACTTTTTGTGCTAGATAGTACATTTGCAGCCTGCGCTGCATTTCTGACAGTCCTATAAAACAGTTAAAGGGGTATTATCAGCTTAATGATCACTGTTAAATCTGTTAATGATTTAACAGTGATCATTTTTCTAAATATATTTCATTAACAAATCCCCACCCCTTAGAAAAAAATAAACCTATACTTACCTGACTGTTGTCTTCCGTCTCCCCTGATTACGGCCACCGCTCTTCTCAGGAATCACGGTGGCTGGCCGCGCGCTATACTGAACACGCACGCCGAGTCCGCGCATGCGCCCTGGTGACTTCTTCCTGGCAAGTATACTATACTGGCCAGGAAGAAGTCACCAGGGCGCATGCGCGGACTCGGCTTGCGCGCTCAGTACAGCGCGCGGCCCGGCCGGGAGAAGACATCAATCAAGATGGAGCCCGCCCCCTGCCGAGTGCCGAAACCAGGAAGTGGACGGCGCGCCTGGAGCAGGTAAGTATAAACCTGCGTGTTGAGAAAACCCCATTAAATACTGCTGTTACATTGTCTTTTGAAAAATACTCACTTTTTGTGCTAGATAGTATATTTGTGGCCTGCGCTGCATTTCTGACAGTCCAATACAACCGTTAAATACTGCTGTTATATTTTGTTTAAAAAACACACTTTTTGTGCTAGATAGTACATTTGCGGCCTGCGTTGGATTCCTGACAGTCCCAAAAAACGTTAAATACTGCTGTTATATTGTTGTTTGAAAAAAACTTTTTTGTGCTAGACAGTACATTTGCAGACTGTGCTGAATTTCTGATGGTCCAATAAAACTGTTAAATACTGCTGTTACATTGTCGTTTGAAAAAAATCACTATTTGTGCTAGATAGTACATTTGCGGCCTGCGCTGCATTTCTGACAGTCCAATAAAACAGGTAAATACTGCTGTTACATTGTCGTTTGAAAAAAATCACTATTTGTGCTGGATAGTACATTTGCGGCCTGCGCTGCATTTCTGACAGTCCAATAAAACAGTTAAATACTGCTGTTATATTCTTGTTTGAAAAAAACTCACTTTTTGTGGTATAGTACATTTGCGGCCTGGGCTGCATTTCTGCCAGTCCAATAAAACAGTAAAATACTGCTGTTACATTGTCGTTTGAAAAAAATCACTATTTGTGCTAGATTTGTGCCTGCGCTGCATTTCTGAAAGTCCAATATAACTGTTAAATACTGCTGTTACATTTTTATTAGAAAAAAACTCACTTTTTGTGCTAGATAGTACATTTACAGCCTGCGCTGCATTTCTAACAGTCCAATAAAACAGTAAAATAGTGATGTTACATTGTCGGCTGAATATAACTGTTAAATACTGCTGTTACATTTTTATTAGAAAAAAACTCACTATTTGTGCTAGATAGTATATTTGCGGCCTGCACTGCATTTCTGACAGTCCAATACAACCGTTAAATACTGCAGTTACATTTTTGTTTGAAAGAAACTCACTTTTTGTGCTAGATAGTACATTTGCGGCCTGCACTGCATTTCTGACAGTCCAATAAAACAGTTAAATACTGCTGTTACATTGTCATTTGAAAAAAAATCACTTTTTGTGCTAGATATTATATTTGCGGCCTGCACTGCATTTCTGACAGTCCAATACAACCGTTAAATACTGCTGTTACATTGTCGTTTGGAAAAAAAAATTAACTTTTTGTACTAGATAGTACATTTGAGGCCTGCGCTGCATTTCTAACAGTCAAATAAAACAGTAAAATACTGCTGTTACATTGTCGTTTGAAAAAAAACTCACTTTTTGTGCTAGATAGTACATTTGCGGCCTGCACTGCATTTCTGAAATTCCAATACAACTGTTTATTACTGCTGTTACATTGTCGTTTGAAAAAAACTCACCTTTTTTGCTAGATAGTACTTTTTTGCCATAAAGTACCTTTGCGGCCTGCACTGCAAATCTGATAGTGAAACATAATCAGTGGATACAACTTGGACATTGTGGGTGAAAAAGACACTTTTTTTTGGGGCCATAAAGTACCTTTGCGGCCTGCGCTGCATATCTGCCAGCCAGGCAAATAAATATATTAAATCTATTTGTAGGATTGTGGGCTGATATTTCCATGGTTATCAGGCCAGTCATTCACAAATAGCTCAGAGGGTGGGTTCCTGCACCAACATAGGCCAGGTACACAATTGCCCAGCCAGGGCACATGTGCAATACACAATTTTTACACCCCGGACACAGAAAAATAATTTTTCTGTCTGTTCATTCTGTGGCTGACCTTCCTACAGCAATTTGGTGGGCGCAATGCAACATCTAAAATAAATATTAATAATTTAATACTTAATCCGTCTGTTAGTTAGGTGGGCAACAAACCAATTTTTGTGTGAAGTACACCTCTACCTGCATATGTGCCAGGGACAATAATATAGTTAATTCGTCTGTGAGTTCAGGGGTTGACATATTTGCATTGTTGGCAAATAGCAGACAGGTAAATAATTTAAAACAATTCGTCTGTTACATTGCTGGGTGACATTAACCCTTTTTTGGCTGTTTTATTCCCCTGCTCTACATAGCAGACAGGGAAATCATTTTTAAAAATTTCTCTGTTCCATTGGTGGGGGACATTAACCCATTTTTGCCGTTGAAAAACTCCTGCTCTGCATAGGTGACAGGAACTTAAATTTCTAAAATTCGTCTGCTCCATTGGTGTGTGACATTAACCCATTTTTGCCATTGAAAAACCCCTTGCTCTGCATTGCTGCAAACAACATTTTGTAAAAACGTCTGTTACTTCGTAGGGTGACCGCAAAAAATTAGGAGAGCGTCAAATAAGGTGGAGTTGGTGGAGCTCCTGTTGCAGGGAGAGGACTTGGTCGATCTGTGCCAGCTACACGCCCAAATGAAATACCTTCTTTAGGTGCATGTAGGCGACAGAGCCTTCAGCTTTATTTAGTAGGCCTGAATGCTGCTCTACGAATGGTGAGGCCAGAACAAGTACAGGCGCTAGTAGATTGGGTGGCTGACAGTGCCTCCAGTTCCTTCACATTGTCTCCCACCCAGTCCCCTGCTGAAAGATCAGAGTTGGCAACTGCAGCCCATGGCCATCAGTCTTTCACCTCACCCCCTTGCAAATCAGCCAAGCAGTCTGAGCCCCAAGTCGTGCAGCAATCTTTTCTGCTTTTTGATGACTCTGCTAGCAGGGTTTCCCAGGGCCATCCACATAGCCCTGCCCCAGAAGTGGGAGAGATTGAGTGCATCGATGGCCAACCACTTATGTTTCAGGATGAGTACCTGGGAGGACCATCGCAGCACGTGTAGGATGATGGCGAAACACAGGTGCCAACTGCTGTGGCTTTCTGCAGTGTGCAGACCAACAAGGAGGGCAGGGGTGAAGACTGGGTGGAAGATGATGTGGAGGACGATGAGGTCCTCGACCCCACATGGAATCAAGATCATGCGAGTGACCTGTGTAGTTCGGAGGAAGAGGCGGTGGTCGCACAGAGCCACCAGCACAGCAAAGGAGGGAGCAGGGTGCAAAAGCGGAGCGGACGTCCCCTAGACAGTACGCCTGTTATTGCCCACCGCACCAAGGGACCAAGCACACCAAAGCCAGCTCCAAGGAGTTCCCTGGCGTAGCAGATCTTCAGACGATGTGCTGACGACAAGACACAAGTGGTTTACACGCTGTGCAATCAGAGCCTGAAGCGAGGCATAAACGTTCTAAACCTGAGAACAACTTGCATGACCAGGCATCTAAGTGCAAAGCACGAACTGCAGTGGAGTATGTCACGAACGTACACAGACAGATACCACATGTGACAAGGGGTAGTTAACTTCCGGTTAACCCTTTATAGATACAATTCAGCATACTGCCACCATGTGTATTACCTGCACACAAACTGGCTACCGGTCACTCACCCTCACGCAGAGCAGGGAATGAACCAGCTACCGCTTGCTGACCGATCACAATCGTTCAGCCAAGCAACAATCAAAATGACCTTTCTCACACAAAATGGTAACGTTACTCTCTTCAGAGACAGGATTAGTTAATTCCTTTGCTTAGAAGACGGAAGACTTAGCAAATAAGATTATTCAATCTTTTAATAAAAGGTGAAAGGAAAAACAGTGCATATATACATTTACTGAAAAATGACTATTCTAGATAATAATAATTCAAGGTAATAGTAATTCACGACAGTTAAAATAAAAGGGATAATGGATGAAAAGTATACTTAAGTTCCTCTGTTTCAGTCCATGAAGCCGTTGTGCAATCCGATTGGTATAATATCAGTGAACCTGAGCACTGACATTCAGAATGCGATACAAATCCAGGTGTTAAAGCAAGGCAGGGTTGCCATACAATGCCCTGTCAGCATCTTAGACAAGTTCTAAAACAAGAGGTGCTAGCAGTTCTGCCCACCAATCGTACGAACGCGTGGGCAGGGTCGAGGAGGTGTCAGCAAGGTTTATGACCCAGCTAAGGTCAGCCCAGAATGTCCTTATTCTGGCTGAGCCCACAGTTCTGTTGAACTACTAAATACAGCTATGACATTCATGTATATGACATTCATGTATTAATGACCCTTATGATTTTACGAGTCTAACAAGACCAAACTTGACTCTGCTGGGGCTTGTGGTTCTCCAGGACAGCCTAAAGCTGGCTTTTCAGCCTTCCAAGGGCACAAGAACTTGGAAGGCTTTTTGGAGTTTCTACTCTAGGGGTGCATTAGGGTGGCTTCAAATGTGACATGGTGTCAAAAAACCAGTCCAGCAAAATCTGCCTTCTAAAAACCATATGGCGTTCCTTTCCTTCGGTGCCCTGCCGTGTGGCCATACAGCAGTTTTTGACCACATATGGGGTGTTTCTGTAAACTACAGAATCAGGGTAATAAATATTGGAGTTTTGTTTGGCTGTTAACCCTTGCTTTGTAACTGGAAAAAAATTAAATTGATTAAAATGGAAAATCTGCTAAAAAAGTGAAATTCTGAAATTTCATCTCCATTTCCCATTAATTCTTGTGGAACATCTAAAGGGTTAACAAATATTGTAAAATCAGTTTTGAATACCTTGAGGGTTTTTTTTTCTAAAATGGGGTCATTTTTGGATGGTTTCTAGTATGTAAGCCTCACAAAGTGACTTCAGACCTCAACTGGTCCTTAAAAAGTGGGTTTGGGAAATGTTCTGAAACATTTCAAGATTTGCTTCTAAACTTATAAGCCTTCTAACGTTCCCAAAAGATAAAATGGCATTCACAAAATGATCCAAACATGAAGTAGACATATGGGGAATGTAAAGTAATAACAATTTTAGGAGGTATCACTATCTGTTTTAAAAGCTAAGAAATAGAAATTTGGAAAGTTGCTAATTTTCCTAAATTTTGGGTAAATTTAGTATTTTTTATAAATAAAAATGTAATTTTTTGACTGTCATGAAGTAAAATATGTGACGAGAAAACAATCTCAGAATGGCTTGGATAAGTAAAAGCGTATTAAAGTTATCACCACATAAAGTAACATGTTAGATTTGCAAAAATCAGTCTGGTCCTTAAGGTGAAAAATGGCTCGGTCCTTAAGGGGTTAATAGGGTTGATCATGCTAACAGGTTCTCTTCTGTATTCAGACCTTTTTAAGTCTTGGCAATAAAGAGGCTTCATTTAGGTGGAAATCCCAGGTGGTTATTTGCATTAAGTACAATTGCTCACTGAGCTATTTTCTTTCAATAAAAAATAAAATTATTTAATTTTGGATTTCTTTTTATACAAATCATTTGAGAAGCTATTTTTTTTTTCAGACTACAAAATCACATTTTCATGTTTTCAGCGAATTCAACAGAAGCATGTGCTCAAGGAGCAGCTGCTAACTTCCTGGCTCCATATAATTTCATGACAAGTGGAAATGTACTTTGCGTAACATATGCTCAGACAAGTTTATTTGCAAAATGTAAAGAGTGTGATCAAATTTTTCTCTTGCATAAATATATCATACATCTAGTTTGCTGGAACACTGAAGTAAGAAAATAAATGATGATGTCTGTCACCTTAAACATCCAGTGACAGCTGTGATATGGAAACGTCAGTGGAAAACGTATTTCTGCTCATTCCTGTTCATGCTATCAAACCACATAATACTGAACCCAGGTTAGTTTTTAGTCACAATCCAACATTTGTGTATCTACCATAGAGGCTCTGCACTGAACCATAAAAAAAATACTTATAAAAAGCTTGCGAGACTAGCAAAAAGAATGTATTCAAACATTTGATGCCCACTGCTTCCAGCACTGCCTCTCCGCTTTTTCCCCACCAAGTTCTGCTGGCTGTGTTGATGACATGTCTATATATTCCATGTGACTGCTGCAGCCAATAACTTGTCTGAGCAGTTTCATGCTGTACACCACTGAGATGTCCAATGTACACAGGCACTTCCTCACCACATCCAAGAAGATGATGTCATGGCTTCAGTGAAGGGGAGGATAAGAACTGCAACACTGGAAGTGGGGGATGAAATGAGTAAGTATGCATTTTTTTTATTATTTTATGACAGTTGCTGGCTTTTATAATAAGTAAAAACATTCTAGGTGCTTATGTAGCAGGCTGCCTCCTGGAGCCCTAAAGGAAGACCCGAGTACCCAGGTGTAGGAATGGCTGAGTGGTATAGGGTGGCCTAAAATGTCCCTTTATGTTTTGTGAGAGTGTCACGGTGCTCCTACCTGGATACAGCTGGAACCCCAGGCGTTGGCTCCGAAGCAGACAAATAGAGGGAATAATTGAGGAACTTGAAGAAATAATTGAGTCCAGACCTTGTAATGACGTTGAATGGCAGCTTTACTTTGGTAAATGTTTCTCCAAACTGTTACATAGTAACATAGTATATAAGGTGGAAAAAGACATTTGTCCATCCAGTTCTGCCTGTTATTCTGCAAGTTGATCCAGAGGAAGGCAAAAAAAAAATGAGGTTGAAGCCAATTTTCCCCTCTTAAGGGGAGAAAATTCCTTCCCAACTCCAATCAGGCATACAGAATAACTCCCTGGATCAAGGACCCCATCTTTAGTAGCTATAGCCTGTAATATTATTACACTCCAGAAATACATCCAGGCCCCTCTTGAACTCTTAGTGAACTCACCATCACCACCTTCTCAGGCAGAGAGTTCCATATTCTCACTGCTCTTACCATAAAGAATCCTCTTCTAGGTTTGTGTACACACCTTCTTTCCTCCTCATCACAGTCATAGTCCTGGGGATAAATAGATGATGGGAGAGATCTCTGTACTGACCCCTGATATATTTATACAAAGTAATTAGATCTACCCTCAGTCGTCTTTTTTCTAAAGTGAATAACCCTAATTTTGATAATCTTTCAGGTTACTGTAGTCCCCCCATTCCAGTTATTACTTTAGTTGCCCTCCTCTGTAACCTCTCCAGCTCTGCTATGTCTGCCTTGTTCACAGGAGCCCAGAACTGTACACAATACTCCATCTGTGGTCTGACTAGTGATTTGTAAAGTGGTAGGACACTGTTCAACTTCTCATCACCGGCATCTATGCCACTTTTGATGCAGCCCATTATCTTATTAGCCTTGGCAGCAGCTGCCTGACACTGTTTTTTACAGCTTAATTTGCTGTTCACTAAAATTCCTAGGTCCTTTTCCATGTCAGTGTTACCCAGTGTTTTGCCATTTAGTATGTACTGGTGACTTGCATTATTCCTTCCCATGTGCATAACCTTACATTTGTCAGTGTTAAACCTCATCTGCCACTTCTCTGCCCAAGCCTCCAATCTATCCAGATCCATATGTAGCAGTATACTGTCCTCTTCCGTGTCAATCACTTTACACAGTTTAGTGTCATCTGCAAGAATTGATATTTTACTGTTCAAGCCTTCTACAAGATCATTAATAAATATATTGAAGAGCATAGGGCCTAATACTGACCCCTGAGGTACCCCACTAGTGACAGTGACTCAATCTGAGTGTGTACCATTAATAACCACCCTCTGTTTTCTATCACTGAGCCAGTTACTTACCCACATACAGACATTTTCTCCCAGTCAGAGCATTCTCATTTCATATACCATCCTTTTATGTGGTACAGCTTCAAATGCTTTGGAGAAGTCCAGATATACGACATCCATTGATTCGCAGCTGTCAAGTCTAGAACTTACCTCCTCATAGAAACTGATTAAATTAGTTTGACATAACCGATCCCTCATGAAGCCATGCTGATATGGCGTTATTTGCTTATTTTCAATGAGGTACTCCAAGATAGCATCTCTTAGAAAACTTTCAAACAGTTTACCCATGACAGATGTTAAACCGACCGGCCTATAGTTTCAGTGCTCTGTTTTTGGACCCTTTTTGAATATTGGCACTACACTTGCTATGCGCCAATCCTGTGAAACACTCTCTGTCAGTATAGAGTTCTTAAATATCAGAAATAAAGGTCTGGCTATGACATTACTTAATTCTCTTAGGATACGGGGGTGTATGCCATCTGGTCCTGCGATTTCTCTATTTTAATATTTTTAAGATGCCGCTGTACTTCTTCCTGGGTCAGACAGGGCACTTTTAATGGGGAATTAACTTTTACATTCTGTATTTCATCTGCCAGTTTATTTTTCTCAGTGAATACAGTGGAGAAAAAAATATTTAATAGCTTTGCTTTCTCCTCATCGCTCTCTGCAACTCCCCCCTCATTAGTCTGTAGAGGGCCGACAGATTTATACTTTTTACCATTTATATAATTGAAAAACATTTTAGGGTTAGTTTTGCTCTCTTTGGCAATTAATCTCTTGGTCTCTAGTTTGGCTGCTTTTATTTGTTTTTTATATATTCTATTTTTCTCCTTAGAGTTTTTCAGTGCTTGCTCGCATTGTTTTTTTCTTGCTCTTTAACCCTTTATTCACATAAGGTATGTACCTCTCACACTTAGATTTTAGGATGCTTTTAAAAAGATCCCATTTTGTGGCTGTATTTAAATTTTTGAGGATTTTGTCCTATGGCCTCTCTTAGTTTGCTAAATTTAGCTTTTTTGAAGTTTTGTATTTTTGTTCCTCCCTGAAGAAACACTATTTTGAATGATAATTGGAAAGTTATTACTTTATGGTCATTATTTCCCAGGTGTCCCCCAACCTGCACATCTGTTGTTCTGTCAGGTCTATTGGTTAATACTAAGTCCAGTATGGCCATCCCTGTAGTTGGGTCCTGAACCAGTTGGGAAAGGTAATTGTCTTTGGTTATTGCCAAGAACCTGTTTCCTTTATGAGATATACAGCTTCAGTTTCCCAGTCTATATCTGGGTAGTTGATGTCACCCATAATAACGACCTCATTATGATTTTCCGCCTAGTCTATCTCGTTTAGTAGGGGATTTTTTGTGGACTTTAGTATATTAGGTGGTTTATAATAAACTCCTATTAGTAATTTATTATTGTTTTTACCTCCATGTATTTCTACCCATAGTGACTTCACATGTTCATGTTCCTCACTTATATCTTCACGGAGTGTGGGCTTTAGACAGGACTTTGGCGATCCTTTCTAAACAGACTGTAACCCTTTACATTAACTGCCCAGTCATAGCTATTATCCAGCAGCCATGTCTCAGTTATTCCCACTATGTCATAGTCCTTCTTACACATCACTAATTCTAGTTCCCCAGTTTTATTAGTCACAGGTTTTGTCTTGGTTTCAGAAGGCTTTAGCATTAAACTCTGGCAAGCAAACTCAACGTTGCTACATATGCTGCTCTCTGGCTCTGCTGTACTGACAGGCTTGCTGTATTACTTTGCTTCTTCTTTAAAGGATAACTGTCATTTTTATTTTTTATTAAGTGTAGGGCAAGTGATAGGTAACAATTTTGCAATTGACTTTATTTAGCCAAAACGTTTATTTTTGGTAGAAAACTGGGGCTGAAATGGCCCTTAGCAGCACTCTTCAAAAGAGTGTTGCTAAGGGCCATCCGTTCATTAGAAAAGATGGGCTAAAAGTGAGAAGAAAGGGTGACGTGGCTACCTATGTTAATTAGATACTGTATATACTGATGTAGCCGAACCAAAATTGACTGGTAACTCTGATAACACGTCACATTGCTATCTCGTGCCATCTTGTGACAAAAGCCATTTTTAATACATTGAAAGAACTAGTTAACCTTGTTGTGCCTTTTTTTTACTTAAAGCCTTAAATGTTAAGTTTATCTTCTCTGAACAAATCTGTCATGGTATGTTTAAAGATGTACAAATAGTATCAAACACCGTGCAACACCTGATTAAATTTGCATGACTTACAGCAAAGTAGACTCAAGAAAACTTCCCCTCATGATAAATTTTCCCATTGTGCCTAGTTCTGTTCTACGTCCCAGACACATTTATGCATTGCATATAATCAATTCTGACTCTAAATGATTAAATATGTTGACATAATATGTTTGTATTAAATCTTATTTACGTAAAGCCATGAAAAATTCTCCCGATGCAGAAGCAAAATCTATTGCCAGTGCATCTGATCTATCTTCTATGGCGAAGGTTGCACAGGTTAATTGATGATAACTACAAATATAGGCGCTGTATTATGTCGCCATTAAATGAGATAAATGAATATATCACTGCTTAATCCCATCTGACCTCAAGAAGCAGTAAACAAGACTATCAATCAATGTCATGACTCTAAAATCGAGTAGTTAATCTTAGCAGGAGGATTGGCGTGTGTATGCTATCTTCCTGCTGTTGCTACTGCCGAAACCCTGAAAAATGGTTGCTACTTGTCCAGAATTACTTGTCACAGGACTAATTGTGTATTCATTCAATGCACTCTTACAGACTGTATAGTTAAGAAGGCCAAATGTTACAGGCTGTTCAGTCATTGCCCTTACTGATTTATAAACCTCTCATAAAGCGACTACAGAAGCTTACTTTGCGTGCAGCAGATTCAAAGCAGGTAAATAAAGCTCAGTTGTAATAATGAAGTGATACAACTTTTTTATATAATCCATGCTTCAGTTCTTCACCATTTTGAACATCTTTGCTCATTGTCAGGGTAAACCTTGTTTACATTACAGCGGATACGTCGCCTCTCCTGACAAGTCTATTTTAGTAACTACAGTACTTGCATCTGCAGTACCTCAGAAGGCTACTGAAAAGGGTTAACTAACACCAAAAGAGTTAATGCAATTTTCTTAAAATGGCACTGTACTTTAAACAAACCTTTGATATGTTGTAGAGACATATCAAAAGTTTTTATTGGTGGGGGCCTGAGCTCTGAGACCTCCACTAATAACCTAGAATGGGGGGAAAGAAGCACACGCATAGTGCGCTCTCTCTCCTCACTGGACGAGATGGAAGTAAGACAGGCCCATACACTTTCTATTGAGTCCATCTTGCTTCCTGTATACTAGGAGAGAGAGCACTATTGCTATATGTACTTCTGCTCCTATAATATTTATATAGCGCCACCATATTTGGCAGCTCTTTACAATTTCATAGGCTTCACGTACAAAACAAAAGTAACTGGCTAATATACAACTGAAACACTAGGACTGAGGGCCCTGCTCGCAAGAGCTTACAATCTATGAGGAATTGGGGGTGACACATAAAGTAGTTGATTGTGATAAGTAGTATTCAAGCCATTATTGAACTGAAAGCAGTGGTGAAGGCCGATCTGCTTCAGATTTGGGACTGTTAGAGGATCAAGTTCAGGCCAGAGGTGTTGGTGGGGGAGAGGTTTAGTCAGGGAATAGTCAGTTTAGGTAGCTTAATAAGCCTGTCTGAAAATATGTGTTTTTAAGGCACATTTGAAGATGGAGAAGTTGTGAATGGACCTAATATTCCGGGGCAGAGTATTCCAGAGAGTAGGTGCAGCTCAAGAAATGTCTTGAAGACGGGAGTGAGAGGTACGAATTATGGAGGATGTTAATCTTAGTTAACTAACAGAACGGAGAGCACCATTAGGGTGGTAGACGGAAATGAGGGAGGAGATGTATGGAGGTGCAGCAATGTGGAGAGCTTTGTGGGTGGAGGGTGAGAAGTTTGAACTGTATTCTGTGGTGGATGGGCAACCAGTAAAGTGACTGGCACAGGCTAGTAGTATCAGTGTAGCGGGTGGATAGATAGATTAGCCTGGCTGCAGCATGTAGGACAGACTGAAGGGGGAGAGTTTAGGCTACTTTCACACTTGCGTTCAGAGCGGATCCGTCTGAGACGGATCCGCTCATATAATGCAGACGGTGGATCCATTCAGAACGGATCAGTCTGCATTATATTGTTAAAAAATTTCTAAGTGTGAAAGTAGCCTGAACGGATCCGTCCAGACTTTACATTAAAAGTCAATGGGGGACGGAACCGTTTGAAGATTGAGCCATATTGTGTCATCTTCAAATGGATCCGTCCCCATTGACTTACATTGTAAGTCTGGACGGATCCGCTTGCCTCTGCACGGCCAGGCGGACACCCGAACGCTGCAAGCTGCGTTCAGGTGTCCGCCTGCTGAACGGAGCGGAGGCTGAACGCCGCCAGACTGATGCATTCTGAGCGGATCCGCGTCCACTCAGAATGCATTAGGGCTGGACGGATGCGTTCGGGTCCGCTTGTGAGCCCCTTCAAACGGAGCTCACAAGCGGACACCCGAACGCTAGTGTGAAAGTAGCCTTAGTAAGATGGAGATTAATCAGTAATGAGTTGCAGTAGTTAAGACGAGAATGAGTCAAGGCAACAACAAGAGTTTTTGCTGTGTCCACTGTAAGAAAAGGGCGGTGTCTGGCGATATTCTTGAGGTGCAGACAACAAGAGCGTGCAAGTGATTGAATATGGGGATCAATGGAAAGTGGCCCCAAGACAGTGGGCATGTTGCACAGGAGTTATGATAGTGCTGCAGACTGAAATTGAAATATCAAGTTTAGGTGGGTTAGGAGATGGGGAAAAGTCAAGAAGTTCAGATTTAGATACAGAGAAGACATGATTTTAGAGACAGCTGCCAGACAATTACTGGCGTTTTGGAGTAAAGCAGGGGTGATGTCAGGGGATGAAGTGTATAGTTGGGTTTCGTCAGCATAGAGATGGTACCGAAAGCCAAATCTACTGATAGTCTGTCCAATGGGCGCTGTGTAGAGGGAGAAGAGTAGAGGACCTAGTGCTGAGCCCTGAGGAACACAAAAATCAAGAGGAAGAAGAAGAGCCAGCAAATGATACACTAAAGGAGCGTCAAGAGAGATAGGAAGAGAACCAAGAGAGAGCAGTGTCCTTAAGGTCAATTGAGTGGAGCATAGTGAGGAGGAGTTTATGGTCTATGTCAGGCATGGCCAACCTGAGGCTCTCCAGCTGTTGTAAAACTACAACTCCCACCATGCCCTGCTGTAGGCTAATAGCTGTAGGTAGCCTGGGCATGTTGGGAGTTGTAGTTTTGCAACAGCTGGAGAGCCTCAGGTTGGCCAGCCCTGGTCTACGGTATCAAACGCTGCAAAGAGTTCCAACAGAATCAGTAGAGAATAATCACCATTTATTTTTGCTGTCAGGAGAGCGTCAGACACTTTAGTAAGGGCAGTTTCTGTAGAGTGAAGAGGGCGAAAGGCAGATTATAAGGGGTCAAGAAGAGAGTTTGCAGAGAGATAGCTTATTAAAGGGGTTGTCCTGGTTCAGAGCTGAACCCGGACATACCCTTATTTTCACCCAGACAGCCACCCTGAGGCTAGCATCGGAGGTCTCTTTTGTTTTCAATAACACCCTGCCGGGCAGAAACTTCCGCCCGGCATTGTGTTCAGTGACGTCACCGGCTCTGATAGGCGGGCTTTAGCGATGCCCTAACCGTTTAACTGGCTAGGGCAGCGCTAAATGCAACATATGCAGTCAAGCCCTTCATAAATGAATTATATTATTATTATTATTATTATTATGACTGGAGTAATAAATGCATTTACTGCGTACTTGAGCTTATTGTCATACACAGACAACAGCAGTCTGAGATGTTGAGTATTCTGCAGTGTTCAAGCTCTGAGCCCTGGGTGGGGAAAGGGCCTCTGCACTGAGCTCATAAGCACACTGAGCTCTGGAGCCAGCTAGTGAAGACACACCCACTTCCTTCAGTCCGTCTACGCTGCTAAGGATGGGATTCACCTAGTAATAGTGTGTGGACAGCAAAATTGCTAGAAGGGAAAAGTTTGAAAAGTTAGTGCCCATTTAAAATGGGAGGAGATGAGCAGATAGTTTTATGGAAAAAGATTCAGTATTACATGTATTTTATTCATTGGAATCCCTGCTTTTTCTGGTCTTTGAGATTAAGGAGGCGTTCCTATCAGTGATTGACAGCCTTCCCTGTATAACTGCATCCAAAGTAAGCTGTTAGGACTCCCTTCTTGACTTCAATATCCATAATGAGTGGGAATTTAATCAAAATAAAAGTTATACTAATCTTTTCCCCTCAAAAGGGGCATGTCCAGGGGGGCTACAGATGGAAGCGCTCATTGCTGAAGCGCTGGCACCCGTGACCCAGTCCCACATACTGCGGCGGGGCAGGGAGTGGAGCACATAGTTTCCTGCCCCATCGCCGATCACCACCATAGGCTTCAGGCCTAGTAGGCCTGAAGCCTATGCGGTAGTGAAATCCCGGCCCAGGCACGCGTGATGACGTCATCGCGCGCGCCTGTGTCGGGACTCAGCAGCACAGTGCCGGGACTCTGCAAGCAAGCGCAGGTAAGTATTTAGCTTTAGGGTTTCCTTCTTTATTTTTTCTTTTATGTGCTGACTTTGGGAGACATGAGAGGGTTGGGGTGGAGAGAGGACATGTGGGGGCAAACTTTTATTTTATTTTATAATGTGGCAACTTTGGGGACATGAGGGGGGTGCACACAGGAGGATGTGGGGGGAATATGGTGGGATACTGTGTGGCACAGTGGGGGGGCAATTTATTATGGGAGGGATGGCAATGTGGGGGACACAACTGTGTGGGGGGACTATTGTGTGGGGGTAGTGTGGGGGAAATTACTGTGTGGGGGACACTACTGTATGGGGGCAGTGTGGGGGACACTACTGTGTGGGGGGACTATTGTGTGGGGGACACTACTGTGTGGGGGCAGCGTGGGGTACACTACTGTGTGGGGGCAGCATGGGGGAAATTACTGTGTGGGGGACACTACTGTATGGGGGCAGTATGGGGACCTTTCTAATGGAGATGCACTGTAGAGGCCAGTCTATTATTTCTGGGGACACTATAGAGGGATTATTACCTGGAGCACAATATAGGGTGTAATTATTATTACTCGGGGCACTCTAGGGGACATTATAGCTGCTGTTGACAATATAGGAACATTTGGGGTCATTTATCAAACTGGTGTAAAGTAGGACTGGCTTAGTTGCCCATAACAGCCAATCAGATTCCACCTTTCATATTTGACAGCTCTTTTGGAAATCCAGTTCTACTTTACACCACTTTGATAAAGGACTCCAATTATGTCTATTAGGGTCACTATTTTTTCAGCAGTATAGTACCTGAGGCATTGGGGGGCACAACGGGCACAGGTATTGGGGGTGGCAGCAGGATGACACAGTGGGGACACCAGCATGGGGAGGTTTATGGAAAAATTTAGAAATCTAATGTGTCTGTGTTACAAACTCTTTAGAGACGAGATGCGGCTGAAAGAATTTCTCATGGCGGTCTAACAGAGGAGAAGAGGAAAGAGAAGATCTACATGACAGGAGATGTCCCTGGATGTAAGAGGTATGTGGTCAATTATTGCGGGGGTGCCAGAGAAATGACCCGCCCCGGGTGCCAAACACCCTGGGCACACCACTGATTATATCCTTTATAAAAGAATGCCTAGGCCTCTACCAGTTTCTAGCCTCCAAACACAAACAAAAACATGTTGTCACCTTGCATTACCATCCTTTGCTTGAAGAAAATGGTCCCTGCTGAAAAGAAATGGCAACTACAGGGTATAGGCAGCAATATAGCCCCTCCCCCACCCCATGTGGCATTTTTCAATATGGTGACATCATTCCTAGCCTTTAGTTGCTGCATGTTATGTATGTGGTCCATGCCCGCTGCTGCTCCACCATCTCAGGCGGACTCATGCACTGCTCCACTCTCTCTCCTACTGTGTCATCGGTGGTCTGGACTCCCCAGCCTTCCACAGCTTCCTTGCAGTGGTTCCGGAGCCATCTGCTTCATCCTCCCTGACAGATCACATGCACTTGCCAGATAGGCATCTTCCTTCTGCCCGTAGGGCACACACATTCCCCAGCTCTTAAAGGGTCAGCTCACACATTCTAATTTCCATTAGCCAATGGCTGGCAACCCCGGTGTTGCTTTCTAGTTCCTGCAGAAGTGTGCTGTTTGTCTGTCTGCTTGTGTACCGCCTTCTGCCCATTTGTGGATTCTGACCCTCTGCTGCCTGATCTGACCTGTATCTGACCTCCGTATTGACCCTTCACTGCCTGTCATGAGCTCAGACTATTTGCTTGTACTTTGGCTGCCCTGACCTTGGCCTGTGCCGTACAACGGTTTAGCCTGATCCCCCGTGGGTCAGGTAGCGAGCACAAGGAAATCTACTCTAAGGGTCCATTCACACGTCCGTTGTTTGTTTCCTGATCTGTTCCGTTTTTTGCTGAACAGATCTGGACCCATTCATTTTCAATGGGTCCTGAAAAAAAACGGACAGCACAATGTCAGATTTTTTTTCAGGACCCATTGAAAATGAATGGGTCCAGATCTGTTCAGCAAAAAACGGAACAGATCAGGAAAGAAACAACGGACGTGTGAATGGACCTATTCTTGTCTGTTTTAGGCATTGTTACAATGGATCTGCAAAAAAACAAGCGGATGGCATAGGGATGTCATCCGTTTTTTGGGTTTTTTTGCGGACCACAAAACACATAAGGTCGTGTGCATGTAGCCTTAAAGGGAACAAACTAGGGTACTGAAAAGATAACGCCGTTAGGATAAATCCTAAGTCAGATCTGTTGCTTGATGCAGTGGTTCCATACCCACTGCGTAACACTGCAAATTTACCAGCCTACACATACAAATTCCTTTCAAAGTATTTTAACAATAATAAGGCATTAATTGGATCCTATCATTAGCTGTATCAATCGGCGGTATGATTTATACCATGTATGATAACTACACTGCATGGGGAAATCATTTATGTAGTCGTATGTTAGTATCATTTATACATTGTATGAAAGTATTATATAATGCAGAGTAATGTAATTAATACAATGTGCAGGAGGTGGTTTTATTTGTGCATGTATGGAGGTATTATTTATGTATTGTATGGGTTAATATTTACACAATATCGGAAGTAATCATTCCTATAGTATACAGCAGTATAATTGTTTATGCATAATCAAATTATTTCAATATTGTATGGCAGTATCATCTATCAACTGTATGGTGGAATAGTAGTACAGTTTCTAAAGAACATCAGTATTATTTATAACATACATAGCAGTATTATTTATACACTGTATGATGTGACGACGTGGCAGCACTATTTATGCAGAGTATGATATTTGAGATGTTTGACTATGAATTACCAGGGATTGCTACTGATGCTTTTTCGTTTTTTGCTACACATTTCCTCAGTTACTAGCACTACAACTCAGCAGTATCCCTGTTTGTACAATTGACCTTCAAGAATTTTGTTTCTGCAATGAAATCTCAGGGACAAAATTGTAGTCAATATAAAAGCATCAATATTACAACTTCAAAAAGCCTGGTATATCCATTCATCTCCGTGAATGCAGTGTGTCCATGTGGACGCATGTAGAGATAGAAATCTCAGATACATAGCTAAATATTGATCCTAAATAACATAAACCCCTTTATAGGTAGCAGAACCCCAGCAATCAGCTCTCCATAGGGAGAGCTGCCCACAACAAAAGCTCATAGGCTCTAAGATGTACAATACGTAGTTGTTAACATAAGTAAAAGTACTTTTCCAAATACAAATTAGAAATTGTCTTGAGCAAAAGTAGTAAAAGTAAGGATGAACGAATCAACTCTAAACGAATCAGATTCATTATGAAGTTCTCAAAAATTACTCCACTAAACAAAATTAAAGATTTTTTTATTCTTTTCAGACAAATTCCTCATCATTTTACTGTGAGGATTGGCAGGGAAAAACTACAAGGGAAGAAAAAGGATGGTCACATGACACTGGGAGGAAGTGGAGGGGAGTGTTTGCCCTGATTGGCTCAAAAGCTGACAAACAGCCTCAGGGGTGGGGCAGCAGTCAGGGAGACGCCTGGGCAGAACGAAAAAACACCATACTGTTACGAGCTGCTGATGACAGTGGATGGGTCTTTAGTAGTGTCTGCCAAAAACTATTTTAGAGCATATAGAGGCATAATCAAATATTCTAGTATAACAGGTACAGGTCTAGGGAAAGAATAGAAATTAATAATTGTGTAGATTTTAGGGACTTTGAGCTAAGAAAACTTTGAGGGAGAATGAGACTGATGGGCTGGGCACACTGCTTAATATAGCTGCTGCTGCAGAACCTAATTCTAGCAGTTCTGGGTCACAAAATCACCCATCTGCAAGAAAAAACCTCAAGTTTCTACATAGGCTTATTTCCAGCACAGCACCCAAAAGTATTCTGCTGAAATATTTTTCAGTGTGTTATATCTGTCTGTGTAAGGCTACTTTCACACCTGCGTTAGGTGCGGATCCGTCTGGTATCTGCACAGACAGATCCGCACCTATAAATGCAAACGCTGGTATCCGTTCAGTACGGATCCGTCTGCATAACTAAGTAAAAAAAAAAGTCTAAGTCTAAGTGTTAGTCAAACAGATCTGTCCTGACTTACATTGAAAGTCAATGGGGGGCGGATCCGTTTACAATTGCACCAATATTGAGTCAATGTAAACGGATCCGTCCCTATTGACTTACATTGTAAGTCAGGACTGATCCATTTGGCTCTGCACCGCCAGGTGGACACCAAAGAGCTGCAAGCAGCATTTTGGTGTCTGTCTCCAGAGCGTAATAGAGGCGGAACGGAGCCAAACTGTGTTACATTATAGCAAAAACATTTTAAGGCAATAACACCATTTTTATACCTGTGTCATTCAAGGACTAGTTATTCAAGTAAATTATCAATACCAGTGTGCAGTGTGTTTGTAGAATTTTGCTAGAACCGTTTAATAATTCGTGTGAACCAAACCTGTGATTTTTCATTCCCAGAAAAACTGGTGACTTTTCATTTATAGGCTTCATAATAAAATCAAAACAGAAAGCACTCCAGTTAAACCAGAATAAAAATTAAAATCTTCTTTATTCTAGAACATTTAAAAGTCACAGGTAATGGTGGCGAGTACAAATGATGCACTTAGATCGACTCAGTGATCTTATTCAAAACATGTAAACCAAGACACTAACAGACACAAAATATATGCACACAGATACGTCCCCTGCTCAGTCAGATTGAAAGCAAATTAACTATCTTGTCATGCCAGCATACATATAATAAGAATGCTACAAATAATATTTATGGATGTAGCTGTTTAATTAAAACCATAGTGTCACATGCTGACCAAATAGAACAGTTGTTGCAATATGATATAAAATACAAAATCTATTGTAATATAAATAGAAAAATAGTGTGAATAGACACCAACACTGCACAAAAATCTGACTCCTAATGCTAAACTAGTGAAAGCATCCTCTCCTGCATAACGAAAATGGGACAGATCCATTATGCAGGCCATAGACTTCTATTATGACGGAATTAATAATGGAATGCCTCTAAAGGTATTCCGTTATGCATTCCGTCATAGAATTGCGTTATGGTCCATGGTAATGGCATCCATAACACAATTCACATTATATATATATATATGTGTATATATATATATATTGTAGGGGATTAGCTCTTTTCCAGGGGTTGCAAACACACGCTTCTTCACAGACACCAGGATTTAGGGGCCAAACTGTGCTTTATTGTGGCACACGGCATAAAGAAAAACACACAAAGCCAAAATAAAATACCTTGCCCGTCTGGGCCGTAAATAAACACATAGGTTTCCCTGACTCACCTAAAGCGTACCACAGTTCACACCCGTGATGAGATGCGGCTTTCCCAGCCCAGCCTCCAGGCTGCTCCCACACCAGTGTCTCTTGGGGGATAGTGGTCTCTCAGCTTGTCCGCCCTCAGACCACACAGAGCCACTCCAGCCTTCTGTGTGCAAGTCCCCCAAAGTCCAGGCTATTGCATAGCCTTGTGGCCCCTCAGCCTGGCTTATCTGAGACCACACTGACAGAGCCTCACCAGGCCTCTGTCTGCACACTCTCCAGAGTGAGACACACCCAAGATTCAGTAGCAGGATTAAATAGGATCCCTGGACATGAGCATGCCCTAAGTCCCGGACCGGAGCCTGGGGAAAACACTTCAATGTTCACATTGCTACAATATATATACAGTATATAAAAAATATTATAATACCATATAATTGGTTAAAAAATAAAAAAAAACTGGAATTGCAATTATGCCTACCTCACTTCCTCACCTACCTCACTTCAAAAAATGGTATGAAAAGTGATCAAAAGAGTACCCCAAATTAGTACCAATCAAACGGTGACCCGCAAAAATTGAACCCCTACATAAGACAATCAGCCAAAAAATAAAAAAATATATGGCTTTCAGAAAATAGACACAAAAACTGGATTAAAAAAATGCTTTTATTGTGTAATATAAAATAGACATATTAGGTGTTGCCGTGTCTGTAACTCCTCTATAAAAATATTATGTGATCCAACCCGTCTGGTTTACGCCGTCAAAAAAAAAAAAAAACAGGCCAAAAAAGCCATTTTTTTTTATCACCTTACATCATAAAAAGTTTAATACAAGCGATCAAAAAGTCATATGTGCCTTACAATTGTACCAATCAAACAATCATCTTATCCATCAAAAAATTAGACCCTACCTAAAATAAAAACAATATGGCTTTCAGAAAATATATAATGTAAAGACAAGTCACCTTGATGTCAGTTCTGCCTCCAGCAGTCCACGGCAGGCTTTAGGGGGCCTGTTTCCTCGGCCCATGGGTTTCAGCCCTCCAACCTGGCACCAAGCCTCAGATCCCAACACAGAGATCCTGCTGCTGAGCCCAGCTGCCTATTTAAGGACAGCCAGGTGCTGCCAAAAACCCGGACCGGCTATTTAAATCCAGTCCGGTATTTGACCCCACCTGGCTGCAAATCAGCCTAGCAGCACACGCTGGGAGGAAAATACCTGTTTTCCCAGACCATTCCCCTCACTGTGTCACACCATTTATTGATTGAAGTACACCTGCACTGCATACGTGACAGGGAAAATGATATAGTTAATCCGTCTGTTAGGTGCACATCATATACCCATTTATTGCGTGAAGTACACCTGCACTGCATACGGGACAGGGAAATTGATATAGTTAATTCATCTGTTAGTGACAGTCAGGTCCATAAATATTGGGACATCGACACAATTATAACATTTTTGGCTCTATACACCACCACAAGGGATTCAGAATGAAACGGACAAGATGTGCTTTAACTGCGGACTGTCAGCTTTAATTTGAGGGTATTTACATCCAAATCAGGTGAAAGGTGTAGGAATTACAACAGTTTGCATATGTGCCTCCCACTTGTTGAGGGACCAAAAGTAATGGGACAATTGGTTTCTCAGCTGTTCCATGGCCAGGTGTGTGTTATTCCCTCATTATCCCAATTACAATGAGCAGATAAAAGGTCCAGAGTTCATTTCAAGTGTGCTATTTGCATTTGGAATATGTTGCTGTCAACTTTTAAGATGAGATCCAACGAGCTGCCACTATCAGTGAAGCAAGCCATCATTAGGCTGAAAAAACGAAAGAAACCCATCAGAGAGATAGCAAAAACATTAGGCGTGGCCAAAACAACTGTTTGGAACATTCTTAAAAAGAAGGAACGTAAACACCAGAGGGAATACAGAGGGTTCACAACAAAATGTAAACCATTGGTGAGCCTCAAAAAGACCAGATTAGAGTTTGCCAAACGGCATCTAAAAAAGACTTCACAGGAACAACATCCTATGGACAGATGAGACCAAGATCAACTTGTACTAGAGTGATGGGAAGAGAAGAGTATGGAGAAGGAAAGGAACTGCTCATAATCCTAAGTATACCACCTCATCAGTGAAGCATGGTGGTGGTAGTGTCATGGCGTGGGCATGTATGTCTGCCAATGGAACTGGTTCTCTTGTATTTATTGATGATGTGACTGCTGACAAAAGCAGTAGGATGAATTCTGAAGTGTTTTGGGCAATATTATCTGCTCATATTCAGCCAAATGTTTCAGAACTCATTGGACTGCGCTTCACAGTGCAGATGGACAATGACCCAAAGCATACTGCAAAAGCAACCAAAGAGTTTTTTAAGGGAAAAAAGAGGAATGTTATGCAATGACCAAGTCAATCACCTGACCTGAATCCGATTGAGCATGCTTTTTTACTGGCTGAGGACAAAACTGAAGGGAAAGTGCCCCAAGAACAAGCAGGAACTGAAGACAGTTGCAGTAGAGGCCTGGCAGAGCATCACCAGGGATGAAACCCAGCGTCTGGTGATGTCTATGTGTTCCAGAATTCAGGCTGTAATTGACTGCAAAGCATTTGCAACCAAGTATTAAAAAGTGTAAGTTTGATTTATGATTATTATTACAAACCGGATTCCCAAAAAGTTGGGACACTATATAAATCGTGAATAAATACTGAATGCAATGATGTGGAGGTGCCAACTTCTAATACTTTATTCGGAATAGAACATAAATCACGGAACAAAAGTTTAAACTGAGAAAATGTACCATTTTAAGGGAAAAATATGGAATATTTTTTATATTCTAAAAAATATTAGAAATAGGAATGGTCTCCCATTCTTGTCTAATACAGGCCTCTAACTGTTCAATCGTCTTGGGCCTTCTTTGTTGCACCTTCCTCTTTATGATGCGCCAAATGTTCTCTATAGGTGAAAGATCTGGACTGCAGACTGGCCATTTCAGTACCCGGATCCTTCTCCTACTGTCGGGTTGTAATAATTCAATTATGAATTATTAATTATGGTCATAAAAATAGTTAATCATAAAAAATTAAATTTATAAAATTTGTCATAAATTCTTAAAATCATGACCTGGTGAATTGTAGACAAGCTAATTGATACAATTCACATCTGAGTCTGACTATTTCCTCAGATAAATAAGTTATTTTTGACGTGACATGACGTTAATGATAAAACATGTAGTTCTGCATTATACAATAATACACAGGTTTATAAAAATATGCAGATTTATTGGTTACAAGATTATAAATATATATAAGTAAATAAACACAATGATACATGCAAATGAATATATATAGCGTTAATATAAAGCATTACAAGCTTAACAATACATGTGAGTGGAAATAACTTGTCACATTATAACAAAGCTATTATTAGGTTAGGATATCAAAGTAGGAACATAAGTTATATATATTACCTCATGATATCAGGATGGGTATGTCTAATCCTAGACATCAATATGGAATGCTAAATGCATTCCGCCCCCCTCTAACCAACTACACATCACATGACTTCAGGCATGGGCAAATCCATCCAAGGATATAACTTAGAAGAGATAACTGTATCCTTCCGCCCCATCCTGGACTATTTTCACACATATGACGTTGGTAAGACTATTAAGACAAATACCAGGGATCTAGGATCATTGCTAGATCATATCTTAAATGGGAAGGACTTTGAAATATGTCTTTCCTGTGGGAATCCATCAATTAGCTTGGCGAAGAATGTTCTTTCTATATATATATATATATATATATATATATATATATATATATAAAAGCAATCATTTAATGCTTTGCTAGATTATGAGTCTAGATTCTTCTGCAGGTAGAATGAAGATGATCAATTAATTTATTTATTTATTCGCCAATCTAGATGGTATAATTTCACCCACACTATCAAATTAGTCTTAATAAAATTAAATATCATTTTCTGTGTCTCTTACCAAGTCCTAGTAGAAATCTCACTTCTGCTCCTAGGAAAGCTGGGTGGTCCATCATAGCGCATGTAACCATGGCTTTCATCTTGATAGACACCTCTAGAGAGCTCCACTTCTCTCTCCTCTCCTCTTTCTTGTGTGTCTCCGTCTCCCCCCTGTGTATGGTTTATGATCACAAACTTATCAGTTAGACACACCTTCCTAATTTGGAAGTTTCCAATCATAGTCTGATGGGCGTGACTATTGATAAGAAATTACATCATAACCTCACCCAGAATGCACTTTTGCTACTGTTGTAATGTCACCTACTCATACCTAGGTGGCACTGCTGTGTAAGCTATTTGCATCATAGTATAAAGGGTTAACGTCTGTAAGTCTGAATAAAGGTATAATATACATTTTGACCTTAAAAGCTTTAATTCAAAGCTATAGGGATTAATTCTGACACGTGTAGCAATTAGAGACAGACCTCTAGGCGTCTCTCTGAATGTTTCTCACACTGTTTATTTGTGAATCATAAATAACTTCAATGGCTTTGTTTTCTCAGGGATATCAGTACCTCCTCTCATACCAAAGAGGTGAATAATTGTTACAAAACACACATCTTCACAGACACTCTTTTAGAGACAAATATTCTCCTAATGAGAATTATATATAATATACTGGATACATGTTGTCTTCATCACATATAACAGTATAATATATATTATATGTTGTACTGATTGTCTTATGCTAAGGACTAAGGCTCATTAAATGAATACATACATATTATATATTTGCGTCATTGATAAATGCCTAATTGTATAGGTAATTATCACCAGCTGCATAGAGCTTATCTTTATCTTCCGTCATAAATTTTAAAGTAGATAAGAAGGCCTCTTCTCAGACTGGTACATTCATGAGAAGAATAACACTAAAAAGTAGAAACCTTCGTGTGACCTTACTTTGGCCTTCTCAAGACACACAAAATTGTAACTATAGTCGAGCATGGCTCTTAAAGGGAATGAACATTCATCTTGACTAAAATAATTGGATATCAATGCATTTACCTATGAAAAGGCACAACACTACGCAGCCATGATGTTGTGATTGATGCAGAATGTGGTCTGGCATTATCTTGTTGAAAAATGCAGGGTCTTCCCTGAAAGAGATGACGTCTGGATGGGAGCATATGTTGTTCTAGAACCTGAATATATGTTTCTGCATTGATGGTGCCTTTCCAGACATGCAAGCTGCCCATGCCACACGCACTCATGCAACACCATACCATCAGAGATGCAGGCTTCTGAACTGAGCGTTGATAACAACTTGGGTTGTCCTTGTCCTCTTTGGTCTGGATGACATGGCGTCCCCGATTTTCAAAAAGAACTTTGAATCGTGACTCGTCTGACCACAGAACAGTCTTCCATTTTGCCACACTCCATTTTAAATGATCCCTGGCCCAGTGAAAACGCCTGAGCTTGTGGATCTTGCTTAGAAATGGCTTCTTATTTGCACTGTAGAGTTTCAGCTGGCAACGGCGGATGGCACGGTGGATTGTGTTCACTGACAATGGTTTCTAGAAGTATTCCTGAGCCCATTCTGTGATTTCCTTTACAGTAGCATTTCTGTTTGTGGTGCAGTGTTGTTTAAGGGCCCGGAGATCACGGGCATCCAGTATGGTTTTACGGCCTTGACCCTTACGCACAGAGATTGTTCCAGATTCTCTGAATCTTCGGATGATGTTATGCACAGTTGATGATGATAGATGCAAAGTCTTTGCAATTTTTCGCTGGGTAACACCTTTCTGATATTGCTCCACTATCTTTCTGCGCAACATTGTAGGAATTGGTGATCCTCTACCCATCTTGGCTTCTGAGAGACACTGCCACTCTGAGAAGCTCTTTTTATACCCAATCATGTTGCCAATTGACCTAATTAGTGTTAATTGGTCTTCCAGCTCTTCGTTATGCTCAAATTTACTTTTTCCAGCCTCTTATTGCTACTTGTCCCAACTTTTTGGGGATTTGTTGTCACATCACGCCCTCCTTTTTACATCACCCCCACCGAGTTGTGGGGGGGGGGCGCCAAAATGTAGCTTCGCTTGTGTGTGCAAAAATCCTTGCACGGCCCTGGCTGTGACCACGTCCTCAGAAAGTCTATTCCATAGATTCACAGTTCTTGTAGGAAAGAAGCTTTGACGCTTCCGGAGACTGAACTTTTTCCTCTCTAATCGGAGGCAGTGCCCCCTTGTCTTTTAAGAGGATTTTACATGGAACAGTTTTGAACCGTATTTTTTGTATGGCCCATTTATATATTTGTATAGGTTAATCATGTCCCCCTTAGATGTCTCTTCTCAAGTTTAAATGCATTCAATTCTTTTAATCTTTCTTCATAACTAAGACCCTGCTAACTAAGAATTCTGTTTTGGTTCTATTATCTACACTTGCTGGAAGTATTAGTAGTAGGCCACAGTTCTCCCTGGCTTCTGAAAGGCACAACATAATTATTTAGGACAAAGAGAATGAGATTAAGGACCAGATGACCCAGTCCTCCTCTCTGTCATAGCAGGATGATGTGACGGTCACTTCTGAGTCTGACACTGTGCCTTGAAGCTGGGGGTCACAGCATTCCTCATGCATCTCCTCCTTGCAATCCCAGAGAAGCCTTTCAGTCTAATTCTCTCTGTCTTCACTGCCACTTCCTGGTGGGACACTCTTTTTTCCTAAGAAGAGGCAACAAAGCCCCACCATGCACTACGGAAGATAGTCAAGAAAGTGTTGTGTGAGAACAATGTTTGGACTGCCATGAGAAGGAGGCACAGAGGGAGGTGAGGGATGCATAGTTGTGTTGGTGGTGGTAGTAGTGGCGGCACCTGTAGCCAAGGTGGTGGCAGTAGGGGCAGTGGCTGTGACAGTGGTACTCTGGGAAAATATAGAACTGGGAATCGGGAGGGGGGCTTTGTCTGTTCCATGCTGTGCAGTCCCTACTGCTCCTACTATTGCAGGCCCATGCCACTATTGCCCTACTCTTTACATATGCACACTGTACTGCTGCTGCTCCCAATTAAAAGGGAGCAGCAAAATATTTCCAGGCTCTTTCAGAACAAGCCACACTTGTGAGTGTATAAATATGGGCAGATAATCTGTCCCCATTGAGGAATAATTTCTGGACCATTGGTACCAACAAGCCACTGCTTTCTTTCCCATACCATCATGTGTTTAAGCATCATCTTCCCTCGATAAGGGACCATTTTCTAAAGATCTCATTTTTTTTGTGAACAATAGTTTTTATTTGTTTTTGACAAAATAGGAAACCATGTATACAGTACGTAACAGGTATAGTGAATTACGTATACAGATATAATGTAGCGAACATAATATTCTGGAAAGAACATAGTTTGGCAAATGCATATTACACATTAAAAAAGTTAGTAACTGCATAAAAAGAGATAGAGTAATAGGATTACATCATAAATTTCTTCCCTGGACTTCAAAATATGAGTGACAATGGGTAGAAAAGTGACAACATTGGTTGTGATCATCACAAGTGAAAGTAGTGAAATTAAGAATTAGGACCTGATAAACGAGTTCACGTCAATTTGACATATATGACTATCCAACCAAAGCTCCCATGCTTTCTTAAATTTTGATTTCTTGTTTCTAGAGGAAGCCCAGATACCTTCGAGTACACAGTTATTGTCTAGTATTCTCGCGACTCTATTAATGTTGGGGATGGACTTGGATCTCTGCAATTCTGCTCCGAGTGGCAATAAGGAGATGAATGGTAAGGGATCTCATGCTGTTAGGAATTGAGTTCAAGCCTATGGAAAGGAGGGCCAACTCTGGAGATGGAGATCTTGTGATATGTAAAACACTTGACAGGAGGTTAAAAACTTTATGCCATAATCGTTTGATACGAGGGCATGACCACCACATGTGTAGGTAAGTACCCGTGTCTTTATGGCATCTCCAACATAATGAAGACACTTCAGGGAATATTGCATTAAGAAACGTAGGAGTTCTATACCACCTATAGAAAATTTTCCTAGCATTTTCTAAATGGTCTGCTAGTGAATTTACCTGTAGCTGAGAAAGCATCTTTCCATTCTTTATTGGAAATGGATATATTTAGATCTACATTCCATAAGTCTAGTAATTTAGATAGAGGGTCTAACCTAAGTTGCTTTAGGAACTGGTATCCGTTAGTGATCCCTTTGTCCGTAGTAGAGGTTGAAAATAACCACTTTTGTAACCTTTTGTCTGAAGGAGTACAAGAAAACATATATGGAGAGTTTAAGAGGTGTCTGATTTGAAGAAACTTGTAGAACTCTTTGTTGGAAATGCCATAGGTCCTATGTAAATGGGCAAAATCAACCAAGATTCCATCTCGCCATAATTGTGCAATTTTTATTAAGCCAGCTTGATCCCAACCCCTCAAAGATAAGTCAGGTATAAGCTCACAGATTTTGAGAGGGGCATCCATTATTGATATGGGGAGACGATTTTCCACTCTGGTGATCTGTTTCCAGACTTTAGATATGGAGGAATTGGTTAGCAGTGGTGATTTGAGTGGAGAACTAAAAATGCTTTGAGCTAGGAGCCATTTATCTACAATAAATAAATCTATTCTTGAGAGGGAGTTGTGAGGATTAGAATAGAAAGTATAGTCCCTTTCATTAGCATGAAGAACCCGCCATGTATCAAATAATCCCTCCTCAAATAGATAATCCTGGAATAATGAGGGTTTAGATGATAACGGGAGTTGTGAAAATTTATCTAGATTAGGGTTAGGACACAAGTTGAAATCCCCACATAGTAGAAATGCACCTTGCTTGATGTCTTGAGCTAATGTAATGGTTTTCCTGCTGAACCTCAGCTGGTGCGTATTGGGAGCATATAAATTGACTAATGTATAGCGAGTATTAATATCACATATGACAATTACATATCTACCCTTATCATCTATTATAGTTTTGTGAATATCAAAGGAGATTGAATTCCTGAACCCTATCATCACACCTCCTTTCTTTTGAACAGCGGAAGCAAAGAAAAGGAACTCTCTATGGTGTAAACGGTAAGTATCTGAGTCATTTAGGTGTGTTTCTTGGATACATATGATACCTCCTTTTTGTTTCTTAATTTCAGACAACAATCTAGATCTTTTAAAAGGACTATTAAGCCCTTTTACATTAAAGGATAACAGTTTTAACCACATAATGAGAATAAGTCTACATGCTGTGAAGTGAACCTGTCAAATAAGATATGCAGAAACTCATGTAACAGAAAGGAGAATACACAAAGGTTAGTAGTCACATACGAACGCTTGTGTAGTGAAGCTTGGCAAATTCGTGTCTTCCAGTCCTCTGCAAGGCCTCTACTGCAACTGTCTTCAGTTCCTGCTTGTTCTTGGGGCATTTTTTCCTTCAGTTTTGTCTTCAGCAAGTGAAATGCATGCTCAATCGGATTCATTGCATAACATTCCACTTCTTTCCCTTAAAAAACTCTTTAGTTGCTTTTTCAGTATGCTTTGGGTCATTGTCCATCTGCACTGTGAAGCGCCGTCCAATGAGTTCTGACGCATTTGGCTGAATATGAGCAGATAATATTGCCCGAGACACTTCAGAATTCATCCTGCTGTTTTGTTAGCAGTCACATCATCAATAAATACAAGAGAACCAGTTCTATTGGCTGCCATACATGCCCATGCCATGACACTACCACCACCATGCTTCACTGATGAGGTGGTATGCTTAGGATCAAGAGCAGTTCCTTTCCTTCTCCATACTCTCCTCTTCCCATCACTCTAGTATAAGTTGATCTTGGTTTCATCTGTCCATAGGATGTTGTTCCAGAACTGTGAAGGCTTTTTTAGATATCGTTTGGCAAATTCTAATCTGGCCTTCCTGTTTTTGAGGCTCACCAATGGTTTACATCTTGTTGTGAACCCTCTGTATTCCCTCTGGTTAAGTCTTCTCTTGATTGTTGACTTTGACACATATACACCTACCTCCTGGAGAGTGTTCTGGACCTGGCCAACTGTTGTGAAGGGTGTTTTTTTCACCAGGGAAAGAATTCTTCGGTCATCCACCACAGTTGTTTTCCGTGGTCTTCCGGGTCTTTTGGTGTTGCCGAGCTCACCGGTGCGTTCCTTTTTAAGAATGTTCCAAACAGTAGTTTTGGCCACGCCTAATGTTTTTGCTATCTCTCTGATGGGTTTGTTTTGTTTTTTCTAAGGCCTCATGCACACGACCGTTGTGTGCATCCGTGGCCGTTGTGCCGTTTTCCGTTTTTTTTTCGCGGACACATTGACTTTCAATGGGTCCGTGGAAAAATCTGAAAATGCACTGTTTTGCTGCCGAGGCCGTGATCCGTGTATCCTGTCCGTCAAAAAAATATGGCCTGTCCTATTTTTTTGACGGACAACGGTTCACGGACCCATTCAAGTCAATGGGTCCGTGAAAGAACACGGATGCACACAAGATTGGCATCCGTGTCCGTGATCCGTGGCCGTAGGTTGCTTTCATACAGACGGATCCAAAGATCCGTCTGCATAAAAGCTTTTTCAGATCTAAGTTTTCACTTCGTGAAAACTCATATCCGACAGTATATTCTAACACAGAGGCGTTCCCATGGTGATGGGGACGCTTCTAGTTAGAATACACTACAAACTGTGTACAAGACTGCCCCCTGCTGCCTGGCAGCACCCGATCTCTTACAGGGGGCCGTGATCAGCACAATTAACCCCTTCAGGTGCGGCACCTGAAGGGGTTAATTGTACTATCATATCCCCCTGTAAGAGATCAGGGCTGCCAGGCAGCAGGGGGCAGACCCGCCCCTCTCCAGTTTGAATATCATTGGTGGCCAGTGCGGCCCCCCCCTCCCTCCCTCTATTGTAATAATAGCTTGGTGGCACAGTGTGCACCCCCCATTGGGGCCCCCCCCTTCCTCACTCTATTGTAATAAATCGTTGGTGGCACAGTGTGCGCCCCCCATCGGCCCCCCCTCCCTATATAGCATTAAAAACATTGGTGGCCAGTGTGCGGCCTCCCATCTCCCCCCCCCCGATCATTGGTGGCAGCGTAGTTCCGATCGGAGTCCCAGTTTAATCGCTGGGGCTCCGATCAGTAACCATGGCAACCAGGACGCTACTGCAGTCCTGGTTGCCATGGTTACTCAGCAATAGTACAATAGTAGAAGATTCATAGTTACCTGCTTGCTGCTGCGATGTTCGTGTCTGGCTGGGAGCTCCACCTACTGGTAAGTGACAGGTCTGTGCGGCGCATTGCTAAATGAACTGTCACTTATCAGTAGGTGGAGCTTCCGGCCGGACACAGACATCGCAGCAGCAAGCAGGTAAGTATGAATCTTCTACTATTGTTAAGTAACCATGGCAACCAGGGCTGCAGTAGCTTCCTGGTTGCCATGGTTACCGATCGGAGCCCCAGCGATTAAACTGGGACTCCGATCGGAACTACGCTGGGGGGTGATGGGGGGCGCACACTGTGCCACCAACGATTTATTACAATAGAGGGAGGGGGGGCGACGGGAGGCGCACACTGTGCCACCAACGATATATTACAATAGAGGGAGGGAGGGGGGGGCCGCACTGGCCACCAATGATATTCAAACTGGGGAGGGGGGGGTCTGCCCCCTGCTGCCTGGCAGCCCTGATCTCTTACAGGGGGATATGATAGTACAATTAACCCCTTCAGGTGCGGCACCTGAGGAGTTAATTGTGCTGATCACGGCCCCCTGTAAGAGATCGGGTGCTGCCAGGCAGCAGGGGGCAGTCATGTACACAGTTTGTAGTATATTCTAACCTGAAGCGTCCCCATCACCATGGGAACGCCTCTGTGTTAGAATATACTGTCGGATCTGAGTTTCGCGATGTAGCTCATATCCGACAGTATATTCTAATATAGAGGCGTTCCCATGGTGATGGGGACGCTTCAAGTTAAAATATACCATCGGATTGGAGAAAACTCCAATCCGATGGTATAAAAGAACTCCAGACTTTACATTGAAAGTCAATGGGGACGGATCCGTTTGAAATGGCACCATATTGTGTCAACGTCAAACGGATCCGTCCCCATTGACTTGCATTGTGATTCAGGACGGATCCGTTTGGCTCCGCACGGCCAGGCGGACACCAAAACGACTTTTTTTTCATGTCCGTGGATCCTCCAAAAATCAAGGAAGACCCACGGACGAAAAAGCGGTCACGGATCACGGACCTACGGACCCCGTTTTTGCGGACCGTGAAAATAAACTGTCGTGTGCATGAGGCCTAATGATGGCTTGCTTCACTGATAGTGACAGCTCTTTGGATCTCATCTTGAGAGTTGACAGCAACAGATTCCAAATGCAAATAGCACACTTGAAATGAACTCTGGACCTTTTATCTGCTCATTGCAATTGGGATAATGAGAAAATAACGCACACCTGGCCATGGAACAGCTGAGAAACCAATTGTCCCATTACTTTTGGTCCCTTAACAAGTGGGAGGCACATATGCAAACTGTTGTAATTCATACACCGTTCACCTGATTTGGATGTAAATACCCTCAAATTAAAGCTGACAGTCTGCAGTTAAAGCACATCTTGTTTGTTTTATTTTAAGTCCATTGTGGTAGTGTATAGAGCCAAAAATGTTAAAATTGTGTTGATGTCCCAATATTTATTGACCTGACTGTATATGTCCAAATTATCCGTCATTGTGTTCCTATGTTAATTCATCCTCAAACAGAGATTTTGCATAGTTTCTCCCCATATGGATGCCGTGACTGTAGTATTATGAAACAAATCCTCACTAGAAAGTCATTATCTATGAAGATGAAGGGAAGAGACGTGGGGGTGGGGGATAGTATTTTTTGAAGTTATAATACAATGCTACCATTGTCTCCTAGCAACCATGATAACTCCCATTCCGTAGGTGATACATCCTACACTAGTGTGAATCACGGATTCTCAAGCAATAAACATTATCCACCAGAACAAGATACAAACATAAATCTTACATTTTATTATGCCAGGGAACTAATTTTCAAACTATCAGAAATCCTACTCAGCTTCATTGCTGCTGTTTAACTCTTTTAACGCCAGAAGCAACTTTTTCAAAATCACATTTTCCCAGTAGTAAATTAGAATGAGCTGTTTCCAGATGCCAATATGAAATTGCAGTCACGTTTGATAAGAAACAGAAAGGTAGAAGTAGATTCAATCAACTGATGATCTTGCCACAAAATCAGTTATGTGATAGGAAATTAAACGTAATGATAATTCATGCTTGAATAATCTTTAACTGGTTTACTGCTGGAGTGTGCAGGACAGCATGTTCTTATAGACTGTGTAACCTCCTTTTAATGAGTATACACAGTATTAAAGCTGATTCCTGGCTTCCTGGGTTCATGTTGTAGGATATAGAAAGAGATAAGTCTTGCATGGTACAGGTACACTATCTGGTATGGGGGCCAATGCGAGCAACGTCATCGTTTTGTTTGCAGAGGGGCTCAACCAAACATGCACAAAGGACCTCACATCTAAAAATATAGTAAATCTGGCAGTAATGTAATTTAGAGGGGTTCTCCCAAAATTATATATTGATGACTTATTCTCATGATAGGTCATCAATAACAGATTGGTGGGGGTCCAACACTCAGCACCCACACTAATTAGGCTACTTTCACACTAGCGCTTAATCGGATCCGTTCTGAACGGATCCGATCATATTAATGCAGACGGAGGCTCCGTTCAGTACGGATCTGTCTGCATTAATAACTTAGAAAAATTTCTAAGTGCGCAAGATGCCTGAGCGGATCCGTTCAGACCTTCAATGTAAAGTCAATGGGGGACGGATCCGCTTGAAGATTGAGCCATATGGTGTCATCTTCAAGCGGATTCGTTCCCATTGACTTACATTGTAAGTCTGAACGGATCCGCTCGCCTCCGCACGGCCAGGCGGACAGCTGAACGCTGCAGCAAGCAGCGTTCAGCTGTCCGCCTGGCCGTGCGGAGGCGAGCGGAGCGGAGGCTGAACGCCGCCAGACTGATGCAGTCTGAGCGGATCCGCTCCATTCAGACTGCATCAGGGCTGGACGGAGGCGTTCGGGTCTGCTCGTGAGCTCCTTCAAACGGAGCTCACGAGCGGACCGACGAACGCTAGTGTGAAAGTAGCCTTAGTTGTTTCAGCAGCGCCAAAGACAAAAGAGTGGATGTCTGGCGACATACTGTATGCGGGCACCGACCGCGTGCTCACTGCATCACAGATGCAGACCCATTCACTTGAATGGGTCCGCAATCCGGAAGGTGTGGTGTGTAACAGAGGCACGGAACCCCACGGAAGCATTTTTTTTGTGATGCGGACAGATCAGTGACCCATTCGAGTTGAATGGGTCTGGATCCGTCGCGGCAGCCACACAGATAGTGCAAATTGCGGTCCCCAAAGCACAGAACGGCTGAGCAACAGCCATGTACATGAGCCCTTAAAAGGGTTATTCAAGATTATAAAATGCTCCCCCATATGCCGAGCCCCTCACAATGAATATACTTACCTGGCTTCCCGTTCTCTGCGCCGCTCCTGGTCCCCGCACCACCGTTGCTGCTTCTCGCTGTGCGCGGAAGAAAACATTAATTCAAGTATGCCCAATGTCAAAGAAATTATCCCCCCCGTTATACATAATTTTGTTAATATTGATACGATGTCTAGCTTTAGAAAGGTTAATAGTAATAATAATGCATATGTTTTGACTGTTTCCTGTGGTATCAATGTGATTTACAACTAAATCACGTATGAGTCAGTCACTGGACTCTGCTGCTCTGACAACACGGGTAGCTTAATATAATAATCTGTAGTACTAAATACTAGACAGGGAAGTCATTGGCTTGGGAGGGTAATTGTACAGGAAAGCATTGCATGAAATAGGATTTATAGTCTGTTTTCATATAAAAAGTAATTATGAAATTGCATATTTTGCAGGAAGCAATGCACTAGCAATCTTACCATGTGTCATCCAATGATAGTCTGTGCAGGAAGAGGTGGCTTAACAGATGTTCTATGGCAATATGTCTTTTCCCTAATGATACATTATGATAAACCAGTGGCATTGTTAGGGCCTTGAAAGATTTGGGTCTAAGGCCCAGAGTTTGTTACTGACCTTACTTAGTACAGTATGTATACATGTCTGGTATTATGCAATCCTTCATCTAATGTTCTTGATGGCATTTTAGTACTACTGTATAAACAGTGGTGAGACTAAATTTAATCCTCATGTAAAAGCTAGCAAATGGACAGCACCCACAGCATAAGTTGAGAGTGCCCCCATAACTCTGACAGTTAAAGAGGACCTTTCATCGGTCCAAACATTGTGAACTAAGTATAATGACATATACAGCGGCGCCCAGGGATCTCACTGCACTTACTATTATCCCTGGGCGCCGCTCTGTTCTCCTGGTATGCTCTCCGGTATGTTCGGTCACTTGGTTATAGTAGGCGGAGTCTGCCTCTGTTCTGCTGGGCATCTCCTTCTCCTAGGCTGTAGCGCTGGCCAATCGCATGGCAGAGCTCACAGCCTGGGAGAAAAAAACCTCCCAGGCTGTGAGCTCTGCGCTGCGATTGGCCAGAGCTACAGCCTAGGAGAAGGAGACGCCCAGCAGAACAAGGGCAGACTCCGCCTACTATAACCAAGTCCCCTAAGTCTCCGCCTACTATAACCAAGTCCCTGAACATACCGGAGGGCATAATGGGAGAACAGAGCGGCGCCCAGGGATAATAGTAAGTGCAGTGAGATCCCTGGGTGCCGCTGTACATGTCATGATACTTAGTTCACAATGTTTGGACCGATGAAAGGTCCTCTTTAAGTGCCCCCATAATAGTAAAAGCTAGTAACTGTAGTGAAAAGTACAGCGTTCCCTTGCTAGTCTCCATAATGAAACCTTCCATAACTGTGTCAGCCACAGAATACCCATAATTGTGCCAGAAAAAGAGCCCACATATTTAAAAATATCAAGGACACTTCTGAGGAATTCACTATAAAAGTTTTTACATCCCCTCCAAACTCAGCAGAAAGTCAAGGAGAGTAGGGCTGCCACTGCTTTGAGTGCTGCAATGATATGCTGTTGAATGTAATATTTCCATCGTAGGCACAATCTTATGACTGCACCTTTGTGTGCCCACGATGTGGTACACTCTTTTAAAGGGGATCTCCAGGAATGATTTAAAATGGCTGCAAGCAATCTGTCCTTGATGGCGAATAGGACTGGTTGCTTCAACTTTCAGAGCTGTCTAGGGAGGGTGAGGAGGCAGGACCTCAGTACACTGAGGATGAGGAGGCAGTGCCTCAGTACAGTGCTCTACAATAGATGATAATGATGTAATGATGCCTACATTGTCATAAAGACTGAGTGGCCTGACAGGAACGCTCACCGATGTGTAGTATATGCAAGTACTAGAGCGTAGTGCGTAGTGAGGCTACTGCCTCACACCACCTAGACAGCTCTGCAAGTGGAGGCAACCAGTCCTGCTCACATTCTAGGACAGGTTGCTTGCAGCCATTTTAAAACATTCCTGGAGAACCCTTTTAAAGTATAACTGTCGTATTTTAACTGAAAATTCAATTTTCACATATGTAGTTACTACTGAGGTGATAATCCATAATCAAAATTTTTTTTCCTCACATACCCCATATTTAAGAAGATTCTGTCCATAGCAGCCATTCTTCACCAGACTTCATTCTGCCTCTCCTCTCAAGATGGCCGCCGATGCCCTCACCCTGAGGCTAAGCCCGCCTTTCCTCACTACCCAGAATGCATTGTGCTAATCTCGGGAACGTGCTGCCTCAACTCAACCAATCAGAGTTGTCCACTCTTCAACACGTAAGTACAAAAACTCACTGAAAAAAGTGGCCTAAACGGGTGAAAATGCTCCAAACCCAGACACTGTAGCGTGTCTATACCCGGGGGAGCAATTCCTCCGCATGTGGTCCGCAGACAACAGCAATCCCCATCAAAAAATGCGTACAATGGAGGATGCCGGTGCGGACCGCATGCACCACAAGAACATCTTACACAAACAGTGAATTGTGTATGTATATTTTTTCATCTGCACAATGTATCATTTTGTGTAAGATGTCCTTGTGGTGCATGTTGTCTGCCCCGGCCTCCTCCATTGTGCACATTTGTTGCTGGGGATTGCCGTTGTCTGCTGACCGCATGCGGAGGAATTGCTCCCCCAGGTATAGACATGCTACAGTGTCTGGGTTTGAAGCATTTTCACACGTTTCTGCGAGTTCTTGTCTTTATGTGTATGGAATGTGGCACTTTATATTGTTGGTAACGTTCTTTTGCACCTGGTAGCTTCTGTGTCACATGGTCTGTTGTGGGTGCGGCTTCTGTGTCACATGGTCTGTTGTGGGTGTGGCTTCTGTGTCACATGGTCTGTTGTGGGTGCGGCTTCTGTGTCACATGGTCTGTTGTGGGTGCGGCTCACAGCTTTATTCTACCTCACAGTGCATTGGTGATACCTCTATGTGAGAGTCTGGCTGTGAGTTAATTGCACTGTTCAGACCCTGTTCACACACCACGGGCAGTTTAGTGGTAGGACCCCATGCGTGCTGAGACGTGGTGCATGAGGGGCTCCGATATGTTCCTGACTGGAAGATATTGGCAAAGTTCTCAGCTTTTAACATTGGCCTGAGGAATTAGCTAGTATTGTCAGTTGCGTATCATTTTGGTGCATTTTTTGCAGTGAATTGTGCACTCTTCAACACGCCCTCTTCCTCCTGAGAGCCCATACATTTTAGCAAGTGGCTGTATTGCTGTGCATCATTTCAGCCTGGACACATAAAAAGATCTCCCTCCCTCTGTTATGAGGAATCCGGACACGGGAATCCACAGTAGCACAGCGCCGGGAGGGGGGACAGGGGAGCTTCCTCACTGTTAACCCCTTTCATACAGTGGTCCCTATGGACCACCGCAAGGTAGGGGTTAAACGGCAGACATCCACTGATGTCGGCCGTTACAGTAGATTGGCAGCTGTATTTTACAGCTGACAATCTACTAAACCGCTCGGCCATCCTGTTAAATTGTGGGGGAGAGGAGGGGTGGGGTGATGGCACTGCCTCCCTGTCTGAAATAACAATTTTCTCCAGCTCGGCCATCCTGAAGGGGAGATCGGGGCACAGAAACATAGCAGCATGGCCCAATCTCCTCAACACTCAGGGAATCGGAGCCGCGCTGTTGAATGTCAGTGCAGGGGTTTATGTTTATGTATATTTCCCTTTTTTACACTTGTGGCTGGGTAACTGGTGCAATGCTTAGTAGAACGTGATTTACAGCTCTCTATGCAGGAAGTAACTTCCGGATTCAGACGGGAGTGAGCACGCAGGGTGCGGGACTGCCCACTTCTATGTCCTCCGTCTTCTATATGAAGTAGCTGAGAGACGGAGGACACCTAGCAACGCTCTTTTAGCGGCAAAGCAAAAATGTCAGAGGGAGGACCGAACATGCAGGAATTACATGGTAATTTAATAGCTAGCCAAAAGTATAAACTAGGGCACTAATGTAAACGTAATGAGAGAAATCAAATCCAATTATATGAAAAAAAATATGACAGTTATCCTTTAAGCTGCAACAAAAAAAAAATATAAAATATGCCTATTGCAGTCTACTAGACCATACTGAACCCATATATGCTTCTGAGTTTATACAAAGATGCACTGAGGTTTTCTGGAACATTGTACTGAGATTTTCATTACTCAGATCCGTCTCGGAACCCACTGGTGCTCACAATCTAAATTTCAAATTAATCTATGTTTTTGGAGAGTGCGAGAAAAACAGAGTATCCAGAGGTAACCCACTCAAACACATGAAGAACATACAAACCCCATGCAGATGTTGTCATTGGTACGTACATTACCTTGGAAATCAGGACACCGGCACTTTATCTCATATCCTCACTCATATTGCCGCATACAGCTTTTGGGGTTCAATCCACATGCTTAATGCTTAAAGGGGTTGTCCAGGTTCAGAGCTGAACCTGGACATCCCTCCATTTTCACCCCGGCAGCCCCCCTGACATGAGCATCGGAGCAGTTCATGCTCCGATGCTCTCCTTTGCCCTGCGCTAAATCGCGCAGGGCAAAGACATTTTTCTGAGTTCCGGTGACATACCGGGCTCTCTATGGGACTGACAGGCAGCCCGGTGACGTCACCGGCACTGATGGGCGGGATTTGGCTCTGCCCTAGCCAGTAAAACGGCTAGGGCAGAGCTAAAGCCCGCCCCTCAGAGCCGGTGACGTCACCGAACACACTGCTGGGCGGAAGTTACCGCCCGGCAGTGTGTTATTAAAAACAAAAGAGCCCGTGCCCTGCGCGATCTAGCGCAGGGTACGGGAGCGCATCGGAGCATGAGATGCTCCGATGCCAGGCTCAGGAGGGCTGCCGGGGTGAAAATAAGGGTATGTCCGGGTTCAGCTCTGAACCCGGACAACCCCTTTAATGCTTCACTTTTACATGCTGCCCATTCCTCCTTTCTTGTGTGGACGAGATCAAAGCTAAAAATTACAAAACCAAACAGGAAACTAAAACGAATCTTCACTAGAGGAAACTTCCAGACATTCATTAAAGTCTCTAGCATCTAAGGCTACTTTCACACTAGCGTTCGGCTGTCCGCTTGTGAGCTCCGTTTGAAGGGGCTCACAAGCGGACCCGAACGCATCCGTCCAGCCCTAATGCATTCTGAGTGGACGCGGATCCGCTCAGAATGCATCAGTCTGGCGGCGTTCAGCCTCCGCTCCGCTCAGCAGGCGGACACCTGAACGCTGCTTGCAGCGTTCGGGTGTCCGCCTGGCCGTGCGGAGGCGTGCGGATCCATCCAGACTTACAATGTAAGTCAATGGGGACGGATCCGTTTGAAGATGGCACACTATGGCTCAATCTTCAAATGGATCCGTCCACCATTGACTTTCAATGTACGCATCCGCTCAGGCTACTTTCACACTTAGAAAAATTTATACAATATAATGCAGACGGATCCGTTCTGAACGGAGCCACCGTCTGCATTATATGAGCGGATCCGTTCAGAACGGATCCGCTCTGAACACTGAAACACTGTGAAAGTAGCCTAATGGTAACAAGAATAGCATTGGCAAATGGGCAAGACGGAAGTACATGTAACAGTCTCAAAACATGTGGTAAGTGATGCACAGTGGACGATACAGCATACAATAGATAGAAATGCTGTCCAACAGAGAGCCCTAATAAAAAAGCAGAAGCTTTCTTAAAGTTCACAGGAATGATGGTTGATATATGCCAACCTCATATCATTCATTAGCAACAACAGGATTTTCGTGAATTCACCAAATGATAGACCCTAGCTTCCATATAACAACTCTGAAGTCAGCTTTAAATGGAAACATTTAGTACTGGACTTCATAGACTGTAGTGAGAGGTCCAGGGATGGACTGACCCACCAGAGGATCCTCCAGTGGGCCCAGTCTATGAAGCCATAGTCGGCCCCAAAGGTCCAGGAGAAACATCTAATTTGGAGCTGCCATTGGAGTTAATAATTTACCACTAGGGTCTATTTCTTTATTTCTAAACCTGTTAGACTTTATTGATGGTATAGAGTTTAAACCCCAAGAATAATTTCTCTAATGGGCCAAAGAAACCCCAGTCTGACAGTGGACAGGTCCATATTATTGTCTCAGAATCTGAGCCCACCTTGACCTTCAGAAGAGCTCTAGGGAAGAATACCTCCATAATATGATGCTGTATGGAAGCCCCATGCAGAAACACACAGAATACCTACAACTCTGTTGGCTTTCATGCAGGCTCCCTGCTAAGTGCATGACATCTTAATGAAATAAATAGTTCTTCTCTAGGGACCCAGGTTGGTGTGCTAGCATATTGAACATGAATGTGTGAATTAAACTAGCAGAAAACATAATAAAACACAATGCTAACACTTTTACACTTATGACGTTAATTATATATCTTCATTTGAAGTTGTTAATGCAGAAATAATAACATAGTTACTGCAGACAGATCTTTAAATATAAATATGTGGTTACAAACATAACTGAAGTGTTCAGACAGTTTAAATGCATACGGTTTTCACCTAAATACGTCCATACTTATACAATCATGTTGATGTATTTGTTCAGACAAAGGATGTGTCATTTGTTTTGCACCTTTAACTACTACCCTTGCATGAGTAACTACGCTGTGCTTATCAGTGTTTACAACAGCAGGAATCTCCTACATGTTCCAGCCCTTAAAATCAATTATTTACTAAGTTATTCATTGAGAAATTTCGAAACATATAAGGCTACTTTCACATCTGCGTTTTTACTGGATCCGGCAGGGTTCAGCAAAAATGCTTCCGTTACTGATAATACAACCATCTGCATCTGTTATGAATGGATCAAGTTGTATTATCTTTAACATTGCCAAGACAGATCTGTGACGGATACCACGCCTTGAGCCCGCTTGACGTCAGCTACGTCAAGCTCATGAGATGTGGTATGGTCCCTGGTTACCAAGACGTGACGTTACGCCTTCCTGGAGGAGCATGTAAGGTCAGCTTGGTAGTTTAAACAGAGACCTCCTGTCCACGCAGCAATAGAGAGGCAACAAGCTGAGAGAGCCTTTTCACTGCCGCAGCGAAACCTTCTCAGCCCGGGTAATCTGCCACCAGCCTCTAGTTTGATATAAGCCCGGTCCGCTAACAGGATTATATAGGGTGAGAAACCAACCCGCGGTAGTTTATAACTAGGCCGGAACATGGACATGGGGATTCGAGATCGAGGTACAAGACAGCACAAGAATAAATTATATATTTAATCGTCTTAAGGGCACACTAGATAACACAATATACACTAAGAATATATACAGTGGTCTGAGGTTACAAATACAGGTAATATGGTACAAACAGGATTACACAGAGCACAAACAAGTCAGTTACCAGGTAGATGTTCCTTTGCTGTATTCACATGGAGGGCAGTGATGTCAGCTGGTTTCCAGGTCTCTCCAAACACATTTGCATGATGTGACCCCCTTTCAGAAAAAGACACGCCCGCTTGCTGGCACAAGCCTTTTAAACTGTAGCCGGACCATCCTCTGGGAAGGGTCCACTCCCCCCTCTTCTGGGCTGGCATTAAATGACCCACAAAACCCTTTAGGGTTCATAGCTGCAGACCAGAATATCGTAGGGAGGTGGTTCCGGGCCCAATTGATCTGCCTGCGTTCTGGCTACAACTAGACTTCAAACATGGTGCCGCTATGTGGTTTCTGTGGGGAGTTATGTATATCTCCCTTCCCTGGCATCCCACCATCAAACTAAGACCTTGGGCATGTTCATTTTGACTACCGGGACACAAATACCGTATTTTTTCACCCTATAAGATGCACTTTCCCCCCCCAAAAAGTGGGGGGAAATAGCAGTGAGTCTTATGGGGGGAAATGCTGTGACCGTCCAGTGAATATGCTGAGAGGAAGGAGGGTCTAGGGGCCGGCATCTGTTTCTGTAATGGCAGCGGGGCCTGGTGCAGTCACTGTATTCTACTACACCGGGCCCCGATCTCTGTAGTATACGGTAATCATATCTAACTTGTGGGTATTGTTAAAGTATTCCAATCATCTTAAATCTAGCGCTGCACTACTTACAACTAACTTCTTGGCAGTCATGAGGCCGGGCGGGCGAGCGCTCATAGTGTAGCTCACTATGCTCGCTGCGCCGCCCACTTTATGAATGAAGCAGGGGGCGCAGGCGCAGTGAGCGTAGTGAGCTATGCTACGAGCGCCTGCCCGCCCGGCCTCCTGACTGCCAAGAAGTTAGTTGTAAGTAGTACAGCGCTAGATTTAAGATGATTGGAATACTTTAACAATATCCACAAGTTAGATACGATTACCGTATGCTACAGAGAGCGGGGCCCAGTGTAGTAGAATACAGTGACTGCACCGGGCCCCTCTGCCATTACCGAAACAGATGACGGACCCCATTCCCTACACAGGGACACTGTTATGGAGGATCTGTGGATGAAACATAAGATTCTATATATGTGTCATCGACAGATGCCCCCATAACAGTGCCATCCACAGATCCCCCATAATAGTGTCATCCACAGACCACCATTTTGAACCATAGTTCAAAACCCACCAAAAGCACACCTTTTGGTTCAAATTTTTTTTTCTTATTTTCCTCCTCAAAAACCCAGGTGAGTCTTATGGGCAGGTGCGTCTTATAGGGCTAAAAATACGGTATGTATCCGGTTTGCGCCTGCCATGGCCGGGCGATTCATGATTACTTATAAATCGCCGGTTCCATGCTGTCTGCTAGATTCGATTGAACTGGGAAATGGCTTAGACCCCCTGCAGGGAGGTTTTCCTGCAGGATCTGTGCTGTCTGAATGGAGGTGTGAAATGTAACCAAATGTGGCCTGCTAGGAGTTTTCTGCTATTTGGCTGTGGCTTTGAAGCAGGGCCCTCCTGTGGAGTTCACTACCTCTGCTATCTTTCAGCAAATGGTGGGTGTGAGGACATGGCTGACAGTAAATATTAATCCGTATTAACTCCATTGAAAGTCAATGGATGACGGAACCGTTTTCTATTGTGGCAGATTGTGGCAGAGAAAACAGATCAGTCCCCATCGAATTGCATTGGGGATTATGCCAGATCCTTAGGCTACTTTCACATCTGCGTTTTCCTTTCTGGTTTTGAGATCCGTCAGAGGATCTCAAAACCAGATGAAAATGCTTCAGTTTTGTCCCTACTTATTGTCAATGGGGATAAAACAGAACAAACTGGAACAGGGTGCACCAGAATGCATTCCGTTCAGTTCTGTTGCACTCCCATCCCAGAGACAAAATCCCAGAGACAAAACCAAGCAGCATTTTTGTATGCGTCATGGGATACTGATCATGACGGTTACGGCATGAAACACAAAGCAAGCCAATGGTTCCAGATCCATTTTTCCGGACACGAAAAAAAAAACGGATGCGGCGCCCATTGTCTTTCAGTGGTTTTAGTGCCAGATCCGTCTTGTTCTGTTTAGAGATAATACAACCGGATCCATTCTGAACAGATGCAGACGGTTGTTTTATGGACCGAATGCGTTTTTGCTGATCCCCTACTGGATCCAGCAAAAACTCAGATGTGGAAGTAGCCTAAGGTAGAGAGCAGGAGGGAACCGACTCTTAGTTGCCCTTGGTCAAACCCCCTCTGTTATGTTAAAGCATAAGACTATAGCTGTCGTTCTCGACAATCTGCCCGTTTAAATGTGCTGCCGATCACCCAATGAACAAGTGAAATGCTCGTTTATCGGGTGATAATGTCATTCATGCAGGCACCTCCGATTATGGTTTTTGGGCAGCAGATCCTGTGGTCTAAACAGCGATTTGCTGGTCAGAAACCATAATTCTTTATGAGGACAAGGGATCGCAATAGCACCCCCTAAGAAACCACACACCCCCAAGAAAGGACATAGCCTCAATCTGTACCAGAAAGGACACACCCTCTAAGAAAGGATAACTCCCATCTGTAGCAGAAAGGACACCCTCCCGAATAGCCAGCTTGAAACATATCTAGCAGAGTAATTGGAAGAATGAGATATAGGACTGGTTCCTGTTTGTTAGGCCTCATGCACATGAACGTATTTTCTTTCCGTGTCCGTTCCGTTTTTTGACAACCATATACGGAACTATTCATTTCAATGGATCCGTAAAAAAAACGGAAGTTACTCCGTGTGCATTCCGTTTCCGTATGTCCGTATTTCCGTTTCACAAAAAAATAGAACATGTCCTATTATTGTCCGCATTACGGACAAGGATAGTACTGTTCTATTAGGAGCCAGCTGTTCCGTTCCGCAAAATACAGACGTCATTCGTATTTTTTGCGGATCCGTTTTTGGCGGACCGCAAATTTGAGAGATTGTCATGTACTATATGAGGTCTGATTTTTTTTTTTATTGTAATCATGGCATAACCCCTTTAAAAATGTCTATCAGGCCTCATGCACACGACAGTTTTTTTTCACGCCCCGCAAAAACGGGGTCCGTGGGTCCGTGATCTGTGACCGTTTTTTCGTCCGTGGGTCTTCCTTGATTTTTGGAGGATCCACGGACATGAAAAAAAAGTCGTTTTGGTGTCCGCCTGGCCGTGCGGAGCCAAACGGATCCGTCCTGAATTACAATGCAAGTCAATGGGGACGGATCCGTTTGATGTTGACACAATATGGTGCCATTTCAAACGGATCCGTCCCCATTGACTTTCAATGTAAAGTCTGGAGTTCTTTTATACCATCGGATTGGAGTTTTCTCCAATCCGATGGTATATTTTAACTTGAAGCGTCCCCATCACCATGGGAACGCCTCTATGTTAGAATATACTGTCGGATATGAGCTACTTTGTGAACCTCAGATCCGACAGTATATTCTAACACAGAGGCGTTCCCATGGTGATGGGGACGCTTCAGGTTAGAATACACTACAAACTTTGTACAAGACTGCCCCCTGCTGCCTGGCAGCACCCGATCTCTTACTGGGGGATATGATAGCACAATTAACCCCTTTAGGTGCGGCACCTAAAGGGGTTAATTGTACTATCATATTCCCCTGTAAGAGATCAGGGCTGCCAGGCAGCAGGGGGCAGCCCCCCCTCCCCAGTTTGAATATCGTTGGTGGCACAGTGTGCCCCCACCATCGCCCCCCCCCTCCCTCTATTGTATTAAATCGTTGGTGGCACAGTGTGCCAACCACCATCGGCCCCCCTCCCTCCCTCTATTGTATTAAATCGTTGGTGGCACAGTGTGCCAACCACCATCGCCCCCCCCCCCTCCCTCTATAGCAGTAACATTGGTGGCAGTGTGCGGTCTCAACAGTAGAAGATTCATACTTACCTGCTTGCTGCTGCGATGTCTGTGTCCGGCCGGGAGCTCCTCCTACTGGTAAGTGAAAGGTCTGTGCGGCGCATTGCTAAAGAACTGTCACTTACCAGTAGGAGGAGCTCCCGGCCGTTCACAGACATCGCAGCAGCAAGCAGGTAAGTATGAATCTTCTACTGTTGAGACCGCACACTGCCACCAATGTTACTGCTATAGAGGGAGGGGGGGGGCGATGGTGGTTGGCACACTGTGCCACCAACGATTTAATACAATAGAGGGAGGGAGGGGGGCCGATGGTGGTTGGCACACTGTGCCACCAACGATTTAATACAATAGAGGGAGGGAGGGGGGCCGATGGTGGTTGGCACACTGTGCCACCAACGATTTAATACAATAGAGGGAGGGGGGGGCGATGGTGGGGGCACACTGTGCCACCAACGATATTCAAACTGGGGGGGGGGTCTGCCCCCTGCTGCCTGGCAGCCCTGATCTCTTACAGGGGAATATGATAGTACAATTAACCCCTTTAGGTGCCGCACCTGAAGGGGTTAATTGTGCTATCATATCCCCCTGTAAGAGATCGGGTGCTGCCAGGCAGCAGGGGGCAGTCTTGTACAAAGTTTGCAGTGTATTCTAACTAGAAGCGTCCCCATCACCATGGGAACGCTTCTGTGTTAGAATATACTGTCGGAAATGAGTTTTCACGAAGTGAAAACTTAGATCAGAAAAAGCTTTTATGCAGACGGATCTTCGGATCCGTCTGTATGAAAGCAACCTACGGCCACGGATCACGGACACGGATGCCAATCTTGTGTGCATCCGTGTTCTTTCACGGACCCATTGACTTGAATGGGTCCGTGAACCGTTGTCCGTCCAAAAAATAGGACAGGTCCTATTTTTTTGACGGACAGGATACACGGATCACGGCCTCGGCTGCAAAACGGTGCATTTTCCGATTTTTCCACGGACCCATTGAAAGTCAATGGGTCCGCGAAAAAAAACTGAAAACGGCACAACGGCCACGGATGCACACAACGGTCGTGTGCATGAGGCCTCAGTCTATACTTCATTGTCTGAAAATATGATTTGCAGAGAGCATGTATATGGAATAATCATAGTATGGAGGAATATACACATTTTTTCTGCTAAACTACTTCTTATCAAACTAAAATAAGAAGTGAAAATGAAATACAGTAAGAGAAAATGCAATTTATGAGGAAAATAAGAAAAAAGAAATCTGGTTTTAAACAACATTTAGGCTATGGCTACACGACGACATGTGTCGCACGACAATAAGTCGTGCAACACATAGGGCACAACTACACTGCAACATGTGTTGCGCGACATGCTGCAATTGCGACAGTCGCAGAAAAATCCATCTGGTGTTGCCAGTCGCAGCATTTTGCATGTCACAGTGTGACACCATAGACTTTCATTATAAAAATTGTCGCACGACATTGGTGCGACAAAATATCACGCAACAAATGTCGTCGTGTAGCCTTAACCTTATTTCACACTAATAAAATATATATATATATATATATATATATATATCAATAAAAAATAACTATGGTAAAGGAAAAAGATTACAAAATAACCAGACAGCAGCATGAAGTAATTGTTTTAATTTGCTGCCAAATGACAGGTTATTCCATTGTAACAAGTACTCTTTGGATGTGGATGATAGATCCACTTATATAAATGAAATGTTCTCCACAAATCATGTGCTGCGACATTCTGTGTATTATAAACTGGGATAAGGACTGAAGTGGAATACATTTCAGCTTTAGGTCACCCAGATGAGTGGGATTTGGAATAGCCCTTGAGTAGCCCTTGGCCTGTCTGTAATTTTCTTCTGATTAGTAAACTGATTTACATTCTGAAGTTCAAAGATAAACTCCAAACTGAGAGTCAGGCAAATAACAGCCTCCATTCCAGTTTTAAAGAACACAACAGGCGAAGCACTTTACTGCTTATTGGCCACTTACCATAAAAAAAAAAAAATCCTGCACAAAGACAACAGAATAGTGAAGGTGTATGAAGGGTTAAGAGTTTCCTTAAAGGGGTTGTCCAGGTTCAGAGCTGAACCTGGACATCCCTCCATTTTCACCCCGGCAGCCCCCCTGACATGAGCATCGGAGCAGTTCATGCTCCGATGCTCTCCTTTGCCCTGCGCTAAATCGCGCAGGGCAAAGGCATTTTTCTGAGTTCCGGTGACGTACCGGGGCTCTCTATGGGGCTGACAGGAACCCCGGTGACGTCACCGGCACTGATGGGCGGGATTTGGCTCTGCCCTAGCCAGTAAAACGGCTAGGGCAGAGCTAAAGCCCGCCCCTCAGAGCCGGTGACGTCACCGAACACACTGCTGGGCGGAAGTTACCGCCCGGCAGTGTGTTATTGTAAACACAAGAGCCCGTGCCCTGCGCGATCTAGCGCAGGGCACGGGAGCGCATCGGAGCATGAGATGCTCCGATGCCAGGCTCAGGAGGGCTGCTGGGGTGAAAATAAGGGTAAGTCCGGGTTCAGCTCTGAACCCGGACAACCCCTTTAATTTTGATACTGATATAGAGGCAGAAGCATAATAGCATACCTTCCATGAAAGCAGACAATGTGACTGTGTAATGTTCCAGAGTGCCATTACCACTTCTTTTTGGCACCTTGCTACTGTCTCCTATGTGCTAATTTATATTACCTAATGTACCTTGTCATCTCCTAATAATGTGCATATTTAATTATGTAACTGGTTATGTTCATGTAATTACCTGGTACACCAGCAGATGGTGGCAGCATTGGCAGAGATAATTTCTCTGGAGAGGAACCTTCTGGATCCTCTTTAGAGAGGTAAGGGTTTAGTCAGTCAGTGTCTATTCCACCCTCCTTAGGGAGAGGTTGGGTGTCGGCTAGCAGAGCATTGTCTGCTCTGCTAGGCCCAGAGGCCATGCCTCTGAGGTCTACATGCTTGCTTGTCCCGCACCCCCCCGGGCTTCCATTACCCTCATCCAAGCTGAAGCTAGAGCTTGAGGTACACCAAAGCCAGGACAAGAAGTTCCTAGGATTAAAGTACGAAACAGACTACAGACAGCTAAACTAAGTTCCAGCAGAAGAGGAAAGTTCTAATTTACTCCAGCTAGCATAGCAGAGCTGAGATTGCTGCAGAGAAGGGTTTGCCTGACAAAGTTAAGCCAATACCTGCTGATAACCAAGATACCGTTTGGAAACTGGATTACCGTTTATGCCAAGTAAAGCTCTGTTCAACGTTACTACAAAGTCTGGACTCCATTTATTCTACTCATTCATCATCCACGTTCAACTACCCTTTTTGCACTACTTCGGACTACACCATGTATGGGATCCAACCATATCCAGGTAGGAACACGGGACACGTGTATACATCTACAGAGACTGTAGGCCACTCTACACCATTCTGGCAATCCTAATCTGGGTAGCAACATTACCATCTACAAAGGGGACTTCATGTCCTCGTTGCTGAACTGCAACTGGCGACACGTCAACTTGTTCTATAAGAGGGACATATTTCATAGAAACCTCCTAAGGGGCAAGGGATACCCCATACGCTGTCAACCGCCCGCTGCAAAGCAAGTGGTGTCACGACAGGCCACGGACTCCTTTAATTTGAAAGGGGTTTTCCAAGTTATATTTATTGATGACCTATCCTCAGGATAGGTCATCAATATCAGATCGGCTGGGTTCCGACACCCAGCACCCCCGACAATCAGCTGTTTGAAGAGAAGGCGGGCGCCGTGCCAGCACTGCCTCCTCTACATTGTTAACAGGTAACAACTGATCGGCAGGGGTGCCAGGTGTCGGACCCCAGCCGATCTGATATTGATGACCTATCCTGAGGATAGGTCATCAATAAATATAACTTGGACAACCCCTGCTATGGAGACCAAGGAGATGGCAGACACCTGCAATGAACTTCTGTTCCCACTGCACTTTCACACAGGCACCACTAGGGGGAACTCAGGGCAAAGAGATTTTTACAGTCAGTGGTAAATGAATAATTTTCTATACACTGAGCATCCCTAGTGGTGGCACGAGACAGACAGTTTTATAATACACTAAGGGAAGCTTTAACAATGTGCTTATATCAATTGTGTGGTAAAAATGCGTTGAATAACTGTGTTTAGAATGAGCCATATGAATGAAGCACCTGTTCCACTTTTTTTTTAACATAGTAGTCCAATAAAGGGGTGAGATGGAAGGCGACTTTTTTATAAAAAAAAATTTGTACATAAAATAGTACATTTTGTGAGAAATCTGAGGCATTGCACATATCATTCCACATTGCCTGGGAGAGTTTGATGCATTTATACTGGGGCACTGAGTGGGGAAGTGGCCATACTAAATTTTGCTATGGGGCCCTATGAGATCTGTATATGTTCCTGGAAACTCATGCAAAATTTGGAAAAGGGCCCCAAATGACCATGTGCTATTTATAATACTGGTGGCAAAGTCGCTTTTTGGGTCTCCTGGGCACCAAGGCTTGGATGCAACTGCTACCAGTTCACCCCTATAGGTACACATCTGTATGGATAAACTGACACTGTCTATGCTCAAGGACCAGGGCATATAAGCAGGCATGGCATTCAGCCGGTTCCCTCTGGTTCTCCAGATCCAGTTGTTAAAATTACAGCCTGATCGGAGAACCATGTTGCTGAAGCTCGGCAGCGGTGGCAGCAGGTCAGGGGGAGATGAGCGATATTGCAGCAGAGCATAGGAGAGGCGTCTCCCTTTCCTGCTCCTCTGATAGGCTGCAGGCACTAGGCTTGCATTTGTACTGCATGGGACACAGGCCGTAAGAGGCCTGCATCGATACCAGCATGGAGGTAAGTATTAGTGGGGGGTTTTCTTTTATGTGGCGTGCTATGGGGGCATCAACTGGGGGAATTACTGGCACATGATGAGGGACACTATGGGGCATTACTGGCACATGATGAGGAACACTATGGAACATTACTGGCACATGATGGGGGACCCAATGGGGGGCATTACTGGCACATGATGAGGGATACTATGGGAGCATTACTGGCACATGATAGGGGACACTATGGGGGCCTTTCTGGCACATGATGTGGGCATTACCAGCACATGATGGGGGATACTATGGGGGCATTAGTGACACATGATGGGGCGTATTATGGGGGCATTACTGGCACATGATGGGGATATTATGGGGCCATTACTGGCACATGATGGGGGACTCTATGGGGCATTACTGGTACATGATGGGGACACTATGGGGGCATTACTGGCACATCATGGGGGACAGTATGGGGGCATTACTGGCACATTATGTGGGACAATATCGGGCCATCTACTGGCACATCATGGGGGACACTATGGAAGCATTACTGGCACATCATAGGGGACACTATGGGCGCATCTACTGGGGGCATTACTGGCACATCATGGAAGACAATATGGGGGCATCTACTGGCACATCATGGGGGACACTATAGGGGCATTACTGGCACATCATGGGGGACACTATAGGGGCATTACTGGCACATCATGGGGGACACTATAGGGGCATCTACTTGGGGCATTACTGGCAAATCATGGGGGACACTATGGTGGCATCTACTGGCACATGATGGGGGACACTATAGGGGCATCTACTGGGGGGCATTACTGGCACATCATGGGGGGCACTATGGGGGCATCTACTGGCACATCATGGGATACACTATAGGGGTATTACTGGCACATCATGGGGGACATTATGGGGGCATATACTGGAACATCATGGGGGACTTGGGGCATTTATACTGAAATATCTGGGGGCATTTACACTGGCACATCATGGGGGACACAATGTGGGCATTAGCTCAACTGGGGGCAATAAGAGGGGAACTTTTTTTGTACTGGCACACAAAACAGGAGCATTTTGAACTTGTGCACATTATTAGGGGGCATTTTTTGTACTGGCACACATTATAAGCAACATTCTTTGTACTGGTGCTCATTTTCAGTGGCCAGTTTGCCCCTTCTCAGTAATAGTGCTTCCCAAAGTCCCACCAATAGTAGTACTGTAATTCTCTGCCAGAGTGCACTTAGTAGTAATAGTGCTCCTACAGTGCCCCCAACAGTAAAAATGTCCCCACTGTGCCCCAGAAGTAATAATGCTCCCATAGTGCCCATAATAGTAATCATGTTCCCCATAGTCCCCCAGTAGTAATTGGGGGACATAATGTTTACACTATTTATGATAGGGGCACTATTTACTGGGTGCAGTTATTTTAGGGCAGTATGTGCCAATAATTATTGAAGGGCACTATCTACATGGTACTAGTATTATCTGTCAAGGATGATGTTGCAGATAGCTGGAACTTATAAATAAACATCTGACTGGCTTGATCCCAAACTAAGGAGCATATGGGTGAGCCCTATAAAACCCTAAGAGCTCTTCCTGACTGCTATGCCCATGCAAGGGTCTCAATGGTAGACGATTGCATGTGCCCACGTACCTAAGACTGTGTGACACCTGAAAACCCTACAATAGTGAGGGGACACGACCACCGGCTCCCTGCACTTAATACAGACGGAGTCAGGGTCACCTAGAATCAAGCCAGCAAGGAAACACAAATAAAGGAAAGGACTTATCTGAGCAAACAGCAGCAGCAGCCTCCAGCAGTGAACACCTCATCCAGGAAGTAGTATAAACCGCAAAGTGAGGCAGTATAAAGGGAGACAATTAGTCTAAATAGGTGACACCTGGGAGAAGGAAAGGAGATGAGAAAGTGAAACCAAAACAAAGAACGTCATGCAAGAGGTATCACGGCCTCGGCTGCAAAACGGTGCATTTTCCGATTTTTCCACGGACCCATTGAAAGTCAATGGGTCCGCGAAAAAAAACAGAAAACGGCACAACGGCCACGGATGCACACAACGGTCGTGTGCATGAGGCCTCAGTCTATACTTCATTGTCTGAAAATATGATTTGCAGAGAGCATGTATATGGAATAATCATAGTATGGAGGAATATACACATTTTTTCTGCTAAACTACTTCTTATCAAACTAAAATAAGAAGTGAAAATGAAATACAGTAAGAGAAAATGCAATTTATGAGGAAAATAAGAAAAAAGAAATCTGGTTTTAAACAACATTTAGGCTATGGCTACACGACGACATGTGTCGCACGACAATAAGTCGTGCAACACATAGGGCACAACTACACTGCAACATGTGTTGCGCGACATGCTGCAATTGCGACAGTCGCAGAAAAATCCATCTGGTGTTGCCAGTCGCAGCATTTTGCATGTCACAGTGTGACACCATAGACTTTCATTATAAAAATTGTCGCACGACATTGGTGCGACAAAATATCACGCAACAAATGTCGTCGTGTAGCCTTAACCTTATTTCACACTAATAAAATATATATATATATATATATATATATATCAATAAAAAATAACTATGGTAAAGGAAAAAGATTACAAAATAACCAGACAGCAGCATGAAGTAATTGTTTTAATTTGCTGCCAAATGACAGGTTATTCCATTGTAACAAGTACTCTTTGGATGTGGATGATAGATCCACTTATATAAATGAAATGTTCTCCACAAATCATGTGCTGCGACATTCTGTGTATTATAAACTGGGATAAGGACTGAAGTGGAATACATTTCAGCTTTAGGTCACCCAGATGAGTGGGATTTGGAATAGCCCTTGAGTAGCCCTTGGCCTGTCTGTAATTTTCTTCTGATTAGTAAACTGATTTACATTCTGAAGTTCAAAGATAAACTCCAAACTGAGAGTCAGGCAAATAACAGCCTCCATTCCAGTTTTAAAGAACACAACAGGCGAAGCACTTTACTGCTTATTGGCCACTTACCATAAAAAAAAAAAAATCCTGCACAAAGACAACAGAATAGTGAAGGTGTATGAAGGGTTAAGAGTTTCCTTAAAGGGGTTGTCCAGGTTCAGAGCTGAACCTGGACATCCCTCCATTTTCACCCCGGCAGCCCCCCTGACATGAGCATCGGAGCAGTTCATGCTCCGATGCTCTCCTTTGCCCTGCGCTAAATCGCGCAGGGCAAAGGCATTTTTCTGAGTTCCGGTGACGTACCGGGGCTCTCTATGGGGCTGACAGGAACCCCGGTGACGTCACCGGCACTGATGGGCGGGATTTGGCTCTGCCCTAGCCAGTAAAACGGCTAGGGCAGAGCTAAAGCCCGCCCCTCAGAGCCGGTGACGTCACCGAACACACTGCTGGGCGGAAGTTACCGCCCGGCAGTGTGTTATTGTAAACACAAGAGCCCGTGCCCTGCGCGATCTAGCGCAGGGCACGGGAGCGCATCGGAGCATGAGATGCTCCGATGCCAGGCTCAGGAGGGCTGCTGGGGTGAAAATAAGGGTAAGTCCGGGTTCAGCTCTGAACCCGGACAACCCCTTTAATTTTGATACTGATATAGAGGCAGAAGCATAATAGCATACCTTCCATGAAAGCAGACAATGTGACTGTGTAATGTTCCAGAGTGCCATTACCACTTCTTTTTGGCACCTTGCTACTGTCTCCTATGTGCTAATTTATATTACCTAATGTACCTTGTCATCTCCTAATAATGTGCATATTTAATTATGTAACTGGTTATGTTCATGTAATTACCTGGTACACCAGCAGATGGTGGCAGCATTGGCAGAGATAATTTCTCTGGAGAGGAACCTTCTGGATCCTCTTTAGAGAGGTAAGGGTTTAGTCAGTCAGTGTCTATTCCACCCTCCTTAGGGAGAGGTTGGGTGTCGGCTAGCAGAGCATTGTCTGCTCTGCTAGGCCCAGAGGCCATGCCTCTGAGGTCTACATGCTTGCTTGTCCCGCACCCCCCCGGGCTTCCATTACCCTCATCCAAGCTGAAGCTAGAGCTTGAGGTACACCAAAGCCAGGACAAGAAGTTCCTAGGATTAAAGTACGAAACAGACTACAGACAGCTAAACTAAGTTCCAGCAGAAGAGGAAAGTTCTAATTTACTCCAGCTAGCATAGCAGAGCTGAGATTGCTGCAGAGAAGGGTTTGCCTGACAAAGTTAAGCCAATACCTGCTGATAACCAAGATACCGTTTGGAAACTGGATTACCGTTTATGCCAAGTAAAGCTCTGTTCAACGTTACTACAAAGTCTGGACTCCATTTATTCTACTCATTCATCATCCACGTTCAACTACCCTTTTTGCACTACTTCGGACTACACCATGTATGGGATCCAACCATATCCAGGTAGGAACACGGGACACGTGTATACATCTACAGAGACTGTAGGCCACTCTACACCATTCTGGCAATCCTAATCTGGGTAGCAACATTACCATCTACAAAGGGGACTTCATGTCCTCGTTGCTGAACTGCAACTGGCGACACGTCAACTTGTTCTATAAGAGGGACATATTTCATAGAAACCTCCTAAGGGGCAAGGGATACCCCATACGCTGTCAACCGCCCGCTGCAAAGCAAGTGGTGTCACGACAGGCCACGGACTCCTTTAATTTGAAAGGGGTTTTCCAAGTTATATTTATTGATGACCTATCCTCAGGATAGGTCATCAATATCAGATCGGCTGGGTTCCGACACCCAGCACCCCCGACAATCAGCTGTTTGAAGAGAAGGCGGGCGCCGTGCCAGCACTGCCTCCTCTACATTGTTAACAGGTAACAACTGATCGGCAGGGGTGCCAGGTGTCGGACCCCAGCCGATCTGATATTGATGACCTATCCTGAGGATAGGTCATCAATAAATATAACTTGGACAACCCCTGCTATGGAGACCAAGGAGATGGCAGACACCTGCAATGAACTTCTGTTCCCACTGCACTTTCACACAGGCACCACTAGGGGGAACTCAGGGCAAAGAGATTTTTACAGTCAGTGGTAAATGAATAATTTTCTATACACTGAGCATCCCTAGTGGTGGCACGAGACAGACAGTTTTATAATACACTAAGGGAAGCTTTAACAATGTGCTTATATCAATTGTGTGGTAAAAATGCGTTGAATAACTGTGTTTAGAATGAGCCATATGAATGAAGCACCTGTTCCACTTTTTTTTTAACATAGTAGTCCAATAAAGGGGTGAGATGGAAGGCGACTTTTTTATAAAAAAAAATTTGTACATAAAATAGTACATTTTGTGAGAAATCTGAGGCATTGCACATATCATTCCACATTGCCTGGGAGAGTTTGATGCATTTATACTGGGGCACTGAGTGGGGAAGTGGCCATACTAAATTTTGCTATGGGGCCCTATGAGATCTGTATATGTTCCTGGAAACTCATGCAAAATTTGGAAAAGGGCCCCAAATGACCATGTGCTATTTATAATACTGGTGGCAAAGTCGCTTTTTGGGTCTCCTGGGCACCAAGGCTTGGATGCAACTGCTACCAGTTCACCCCTATAGGTACACATCTGTATGGATAAACTGACACTGTCTATGCTCAAGGACCAGGGCATATAAGCAGGCATGGCATTCAGCCGGTTCCCTCTGGTTCTCCAGATCCAGTTGTTAAAATTACAGCCTGATCGGAGAACCATGTTGCTGAAGCTCGGCAGCGGTGGCAGCAGGTCAGGGGGAGATGAGCGATATTGCAGCAGAGCATAGGAGAGGCGTCTCCCTTTCCTGCTCCTCTGATAGGCTGCAGGCACTAGGCTTGCATTTGTACTGCATGGGACACAGGCCGTAAGAGGCCTGCATCGATACCAGCATGGAGGTAAGTATTAGTGGGGGGTTTTCTTTTATGTGGCGTGCTATGGGGGCATCAACTGGGGGAATTACTGGCACATGATGAGGGACACTATGGGGCATTACTGGCACATGATGAGGAACACTATGGAACATTACTGGCACATGATGGGGGACCCAATGGGGGGCATTACTGGCACATGATGAGGGATACTATGGGAGCATTACTGGCACATGATAGGGGACACTATGGGGGCCTTTCTGGCACATGATGTGGGCATTACCAGCACATGATGGGGGATACTATGGGGGCATTAGTGACACATGATGGGGCGTATTATGGGGGCATTACTGGCACATGATGGGGATATTATGGGGCCATTACTGGCACATGATGGGGGACTCTATGGGGCATTACTGGTACATGATGGGGACACTATGGGGGCATTACTGGCACATCATGGGGGACAGTATGGGGGCATTACTGGCACATTATGTGGGACAATATCGGGCCATCTACTGGCACATCATGGGGGACACTATGGAAGCATTACTGGCACATCATAGGGGACACTATGGGCGCATCTACTGGGGGCATTACTGGCACATCATGGAAGACAATATGGGGGCATCTACTGGCACATCATGGGGGACACTATAGGGGCATTACTGGCACATCATGGGGGACACTATAGGGGCATTACTGGCACATCATGGGGGACACTATAGGGGCATCTACTTGGGGCATTACTGGCAAATCATGGGGGACACTATGGTGGCATCTACTGGCACATGATGGGGGACACTATAGGGGCATCTACTGGGGGGCATTACTGGCACATCATGGGGGGCACTATGGGGGCATCTACTGGCACATCATGGGATACACTATAGGGGTATTACTGGCACATCATGGGGGACATTATGGGGGCATATACTGGAACATCATGGGGGACTTGGGGCATTTATACTGAAATATCTGGGGGCATTTACACTGGCACATCATGGGGGACACAATGTGGGCATTAGCTCAACTGGGGGCAATAAGAGGGGAACTTTTTTTGTACTGGCACACAAAACAGGAGCATTTTGAACTTGTGCACATTATTAGGGGGCATTTTTTGTACTGGCGCACATTATAAGCAACATTCTTTGTACTGGTGCTCATTTTCAGTGGCCAGTTTGCCCCTTCTCAGTAATAGTGCTTCCCAAAGTCCCACCAATAGTAGTACTGTAATTCTCTGCCAGAGTGCACTTAGTAGTAATAGTGCTCCTACAGTGCCCCCAACAGTAAAAATGTCCCCACTGTGCCCCAGAAGTAATAATGCTCCCATAGTGCCCATAATAGTAATCATGTTCCCCATAGTCCCCCAGTAGTAATTGGGGGACATAATGTTTACACTATTTATGATAGGGGCACTATTTACTGGGTGCAGTTATTTTAGGGCAGTATGTGCCAATAATTATTGAAGGGCACTATCTACATGGTACTAGTATTATCTGTCAAGGATGATGTTGCAGATAGCTGGAACTTATAAATAAACATCTGACTGGCTTGATCCCAAACTAAGGAGCATATGGGTGAGCCCTATAAAACCCTAAGAGCTCTTCCTGACTGCTATGCCCATGCAAGGGTCTCAATGGTAGACGATTGCATGTGCCCACGTACCTAAGACTGTGTGACACCTGAAAACCCTACAATAGTGAGGGGACACGACCACCGGCTCCCTGCACTTAATACAGACGGAGTCAGGGTCACCTAGAATCAAGCCAGCAAGGAAACACAAATAAAGGAAAGGACTTATCTGAGCAAACAGCAGCAGCAGCCTCCAGCAGTGAACACCTCATCCAGGAAGTAGTATAAACCGCAAAGTGAGGCAGTATAAAGGGAGACAATTAGTCTAAATAGGTGACACCTGGGAGAAGGAAAGGAGATGAGAAAGTGAAACCAAAACAAAGAACGTCATGCAAGAGGTAGAGAAGAACGTCTGCCAGACCTTCTCACAGAACTGGCGGTGACATTATCAGGGGGAATTTTTCTGCAGTATAGTATTGGGTAGCATGGCAGGCACAGTATTTAAGGTGGCAGGATAAGTTGTTCAGAAGGTAGGAGGATGATAGAAAAGTAGGAACCTAAGATGTCTTTTTGTCAAACTACAGAGATGATATATGGGTGAAAAATCATCATGGCGGTCTGGTCTGAAAGGAGAAGATGAGGAAAGAGAATGTCTACATCAAGTGAGATGTCACTGGATATAAGAGGTATGTGGATAGCACTGAATGTAATGTGTAGCAAATATGTCTTTAGTGCTAGGTACAAATGTGTATGAAATGTATATGGAGTAGGTATAGTTACTGTGAGTGTAGCCTGTGTGTAAATTATATACTGTATGGTGTATCATATATGGGTGTACGTATATTGTATATGTCATTTTGTGAATGTAGTGTCTATATAGTCTATGTATGCATTCCTCTCAACTACCCCAGGTCTGGCATAAATACTGTGTTGGGGGCACAATGAAGACTAGGCAGGGTTGGGACACGTAAAGATAGATATTGGGTGGAGGTAGAGGTGCGGGTCAGCACTTTAAAAACTTGTTGTGGCACGCTTTGCGCCCGGCTGATAGTTTAGCTTCTTAGGTTTTTAAAAGTTGGGCAGTGTGTGTGTAGTGTATATATGGTGTATTTATGTATGTGCACCATGTATATGGTCTATTTAATGTGTATGTGTGTTGCATATATATGGTGTATGAATATGTAAACATATGTTGTGGTGCCACGTGTCCGGCATTGAGTAGGGGACCTGTTAAAAAATGTAATCCCACCCCTGGATATAAGGCTCATTTACATGACTGTGTTAGCATTCTACTGTATGCAGTTCAAACAAGAGCAGATTTAAAGAGGTTTTCTCACTTCAGCAAATGGGATTTATCATGTAGAGAAAATTAATACAAGCCACTTACTAATGTATTGTAATTGTCCATATTGCCTCCTTTGCGTGCTGGATTCATTTTTCCATCACTTTTTCCATCATTTTTCCATCCATGGTTACAGACCACCTTGCAATCCATCAGTGGTGGTTGTGCTTGCACACTATAGGAAAAAGCGTCAGCCTCTCTGGTGGCCGGGACCATAGGAGCGCAGTGCTTTTTACTATATTGCGCAAGCATGACCACCACTGATGGATTGCAGGGTAGTCTGTAACCATGGAAACAAGCAGTGTATAATGTGATGGAAAAATGAATCCAGCCAGCAAAGGAAGCAATAGGGACTCACAATACATTAGTAAATGGCTTGTATTAACTTTCTGTACATGATAAATGCCACTTACTGAAGTGAGACAACCCCTTTGGGGGAAGGAGGGGGCGCAATGGGAGCAGTCACCTCTGCCTACACTGGATCCTGATGCATCACCTTTGAGGTATGTGACCTGTGCGACTACGATACTCTTCCAAGATGAACAGGGCATCATGTGGATGGTGTAAGTGTACCACTCATCAGACAGAAAGAGTAGACGGCATCTGAATGATCACGCTACTGGGCTGAATACTTTTTCCCAGTCACTCTCTTCCCTCATTATAAACTCCTTCCCACTGGCAAACAGTACTGGTTCAGTGACGTCTATCACGCCTGCCAGGCTCACTAATGAACTGCCAGCAGCATGTGTGCCAGCACCACCATCAGAGAGCAGAGCGGCAGGGGAAGTTTGAAAGTGCTCATCTAGCCATTGTAGCCACAACTGTGACTTGTCAGCCACTTTCCATGCAGAAAATCCAGTGAGTCTGTGTGCTGAGGTGACTTGTTTTAGACCAGTGATGGCTAACCTAGGCACTCCAGCTGTGGTAAAACTACAACTCCCAAGATGCCCCCCTTGCTTGGCTGCTCTCAGAACTCTATAGAAATAAATGAAGCATGCTTAAAGGGGTTTTCCTGGATTTTACTTTTGGTGGCCTATTCTCAGGATAGGCCAACAATATCTGATTAGCGGCGGTATGACATTCTGCACCCCACTGGGCATCTGTTTTCAGAGTGGCTCCTGCGCAAGAAGTCAGTTCTGGAAATACACAGTACACAGAGCTTCTACAGCCCAGAACCTGATGCAGAACAGCTGATCTGCAGGGACACAGGGGTGATGACTCAGATCAGATATTGATAGCCTATCGTCCATTCAGAGATCGTAGCTGCACGCTAATCGTGCAGCTGCAGATCGGGTTGCCCGCTGTCAGTGACAGCAGGGCAACTCTTAGAGAAGGCAGGGACAGTTCCCAGGTGTCCCTGACTTCTAGGTCGCTGTATATATAGCGCTCACCGAGCGCTGTGTATACATAGCAGGAAGAGGTATGCGCTTCCTGTTCCGGCCCGGGGGTCATGTGACCGCTGGGGCCGGGAGAGTGCAGGAGCTGTGAGGTCTTCTACAGACCTCGATCATCCCTGCACTGAGGCTGTACAGCGTTGTATAGTGCTGTACAGTACAGCCTCTCTGGGGGTGTATTTCCACTGTAACTGGGGATACTATGTCAGCCCCAGTTACAGGAGAAATCAATAGTGGGGGGAAAAAAAAGTGAAGTTAAATGTCTTTCAGAGGTCTTGTATGACCTTAAGGGGGATGCAAACTGTAAAATAAAAAATAAAGTGTTAAAATAAAAAAAATAAAAAAAAAACGTTTCACATGTAAAAAAAAGTAAGGAATTAAAAAAAAATGTTAAAAATAGATTTTTTTTAAATAAAATAGACATATTTGGTATTGACGCTTCTGTGACGGTCAGCTCTATAAATATATCACATGATCCACCCAGTCCGATAAACACCATAAAAAATAGAAAATGTGTAAAAAAAAAAAGCCATTTTTGTCACCTTACATCTCAAAAATTCAACACCAACTGATCAAAAAGGCATATGTCCCACAAAATGGTACCAATAAAACCGTCACCTCATCCCGCAAAAAATGAGCCCCTACATAAGAAAATCATTTAAAAAAATTAAAAAACTATAGCTCTTAGAACATGGACACATTAAAACATATTTTTGTTTCAAAAATGCTATTATTGTGTAAAACTTAAATAAATAAGAGTATACATATTAGATCTGCTCTAATAAAAAGGTCACTTGACTGAACCCCTCAGGTGAACGCTGTAAAAATAAATAAATAAAAACTGTGCTAAAACAACCAATTTTTTGGTCACCTTGCCCCAAAAGTGTTATAATGAATGATCAAAAAATCATATGTACCCAAAAATAGTACCACTAAAATTGGCACCTTATCCCCTACTTTCCAAAATGCGGTCACTTTTTGAGAGTTTCTATGGTAAGAGTGCATCTCGGGGGCTTCAAATGGGACATGGCATCTAAAAACCATGTGGCGCTCCTTTTCTTCTGCGCCCTGCCATGTGCCCATACAGCAGTTTATGACCACATGTGGGATGTTTATGTAAACCGCAGAATCTGGGTAATAAATGATGAGTTTTGTTTGGCTGTTAACCCTTCATGTGTTAAAGAAAAAATTGGATTAAAATGGAAAATCTGCCAAAAAAGTGACATTTTAAAATTTGATCTCCATTTTTCTTTAATTCCTGTGGAACGCCTAAAGGGTTAACAAAGTTTGTAAAATCAGTAATTATTTTCAAAAATAAAATGACCTTTCCAAAATGATGCCAACATAAAGTAGAGATATGGCGAATGTTAAATAATAAATATTTAATGAGGTATCACTTTCTGTTTTAAAAGCAGAGAAACTGAAATTTTTAAAATTGCTAATTTTTCTAAATGTTTGGTAAATTTGGGATTTTTTCATAAATGAAGGTGAAATATATTGACTCAAATTTATGACTATCATGAAGTACAATGTGTCATGAGTAGGGATGAGCGAACTCGAACTGTATAGTTCGGGTTCGTACCGAATTTTGGGGTGTCCGTGACACGGACCCGAACCCGGACATTTTCGTAAAAGTCCGGGTTCGGGTTCGGTGTTCGTCGCTTTCTTCGCGCTTTTGTGACGCTTTCTTGGCGCTTTTTGAAAGGCTGCAAAGCAGCCAATCAACAAGCGTCATACTACTTGCCCCAAGAGGCCATCACAGCCATGCCTACTATTGGCATGGCTGTGATTGGCCAGAGCACCATGTGACCCAGCCTCTATTTAAGCTGGAGTCACATAGCGCCGCCCGTCACTCTGCTCTGATTAGCGTAGGGAGAGGTTGCGGCTGCGACAGTAGGGCGAGATTAGGCAGATTAACTCCTCCAAAGGACTTGATTAACTGATCGATCTGCAGCTGTGGATCATTGAGCTGCTGATCCTCAATTGCTCACTGTTTTTAGGCTGCCCAGACCGTTTGTCAGTCACATTTTTCTGGGGTGATCGGCGGCCATTTTGTGTCTTGTGGTGCGCCAGCACAAGCTGCGACCAAGTGCATTTAACCCTCAATGGTGTGGTTGTTTTTTGGCTAAAGCCTACATCAGGGTGAAGCTGTCACACCAAGTGCATTTAACCCTCAGTAGTGTGGTTGGTCAAGCTATCACACCAAGTGCATTTAACCAGCAATAGTCTGTTCATTTTTTGGCCATATACTAAATCAGGGGCAAGCTGCGCCCGTCACCAAGTGCATTTAACCCTCAGTAGTGTGGTTGGTCAAGCTGTGACACCAAGTGCATTTAACCAGCAATAGTCTGTTCATTTTTTGGCCATATACTACATCAGGGGCAAGCTGCGCCCATCACCAAGTGCATTTAACCAGCAATAGTGTGGTTATTTTTTGGCCATATCCCAGTCTAATTCTGTCACTAAATCCATACCGGTCACCCAGCGCCTAAATACTAGGCCTCAAATTTATATCCCGCTAAATCTCTCGTTACCGCTGTCCTGTTGTGGCTGGGAAAGTTATTTAGTGTCCGTCAAAGCACATTTTTTGTTCTGGGTTGAAATACAATTCCCAATTTAGCAATTTAAAAATTTAGTGGTTTCTGCTGTATCAGAGCTATTTGAAATCTATCCCTAAAAGGGTATATAATATTCAAGGTGCACATAGGGTCATTCAGAATAACTTCACACACCCGCTACTGTGCATTTCCAAGTCTAATTCTGTCACTAAACCCATACCTGTCACCCAGCGCCTAAATACTAGGCCTCAAATTTATATCCAGCTAAATCTGTCCTTAGTTCTGTAGCTGGGCGAGTTATTTAGTGTCCGTTCAAGCACATTTCTTGTTCTGGGTTGAAATACAATTCCCAATTTAGCAATTTCATAATTTAGTGGTTTCTGCTATATCAGAGCTATTTGAAATCTATCCCTAAAAGGGTAGATCATATTGAAGGTGCACATAGGGACATTCAGAATAACTTCACACACCCGCTACTGTGCATTTCCAAGTCTAATTCTGTCACTAAACCCATACCTGTCACCCAGCGCCTAAATACTAGGCCTCAAATTTATATCCAGCTAAATCTGTCCTTAGTGCTGTAGCTGGGCGAGTTATTTAGTGTCCGTTCAAGCACATTTCTTGTTCTGGGTTGAAATACAATTCCCAATTTAGCAATTTCATAATTTAGTGGTTTCTGCTATATCAGAGCTATTTGAAATCTATCCCTAAAAGGGTATATAATATTCAAGGTGCACATTGGGTCATTCAGAATAACTTCACACACACCCGCTACTGTGTATTTCCAAGTCTAATTCTGTCACTAAACCCATACCTGTCACCCAGCGCCTAAATACTAGGCCTCAAATTTATATCCAGCTAAATCTGTCCTTAGTGCTGTAGCTGGGCGAGTTATTTAGTGTCCGTTCAAGCACATTTCTTGTTCTGGGTTGAAATACAATTCCCAATTTAGCAATTTCATAATTTAGTGGTTTCTGCTATATCAGAGCTATTTGAAATCTATCCCTAAAAGGGTAGATCATATTGAAGGTGCACATAGGGACATTCAGAATAACTTCACACACCCGCTACTGTGCATTTCCAAGTCTAATTCTGTCACTAAACCCATACCTGTCACCCAGCGCCTAAATACTAGGCCTCAAATTTATATCCAGCTAAATCTGTCCTTAGTGCTGTAGCTGGGCGAGTTATTTAGTGTCCGTTCAAGCACATTTCTTGTTCTGGGTTGAAATACAATTCCCAATTTAGCAATTTCATAATTTAGTGGTTTCTGCTATATCAGAGCTATTTGAAATCTATCCCTAAAAGGGTATATAATATTCAAGGTGCACATTGGGTCATTCAGAATAACTTCACACACACCCGCTACTGTGTATTTCCAAGTCTAATTCTGTCACTAAACCCATACCTGTCACCCAGCGCCTAAATACTAGGCCTCAAATTTATATCCTGCTAAATCTCTCGTTAGTGCTGTAGCTGGGCGAGTTATTTAGTGTCCGTTCAAGCACATTTCTTGTTCTGGGTTGAAATACAATTCCCAATTTAGCAATTTCATAATTTAGTGGTTTCTGCTATATCAGAGCTATTTGAAATCTATCCCTAAAAGGGTAGATCATATTGAAGGTGCACATAGGGACATTCAGAATAACTTCACACACACCCGCTACTGTGTATTTCCAAGTCTAATTCTGTCACTAAACCCATACCTGTCACCCAGCGCCTAAATACTAGGCCTCAAATTTATATCCAGCTAAATCTGTCCTTAGTGCTGTAGCTGGGCGAGTTATTTAGTGTCCGTTCAAGCACATTTCTTGTTCTGGGTTGAAATACAATTCCCAATTTAGCAATTTCATAATTTAGTGGTTTCTGCTATATCAGAGCTATTTGAAATCTATCCCTAAAAGGGTATATAATATTCAAGGTGCACATTGGGTCATTCAGAATAACTTCACACACACCCGCTACTGTGTATTTCCAAGTCTAATTCTGTCACTAAACCCATACCTGTCACCCAGCGCCTAAATACTAGGCCTCAAATTTATATCCTGCTAAATCTCTCGTTAGTGCTGTAGCTGGGCGAGTTATTTAGTGTCCGTTCAAGCACATTTCTTGTTCTGGGTTGAAATACAATTCCCAATTTAGCAATTTCATAATTTAGTGGTTTCTGCTATATCAGAGCTATTTGAAATCTATCCCTAAAAGGGTATATAATATTCAAGGTGCACATTGGGTCATTCAGAATAACTTCACACACACACGCTTCTGTGCATTTCCAAGTCTAATTCTGTCACTAAATCCATACCGGTCACCCAGCGCCTAAATACTAGGCCTCAAATTTATATCCCGCTGAATTTGAATACAATACATTGGGCCAAATAATATATTTGTTGTTGTGGTGAACCATAACAATGAGAAAAACATCTAGTAAGGGACGCGGACGTGGACATGGTCGTGGTGGTGTTAGTGGACCCTCTGGTGCTGGGAGAGGACGTGGCCGTTCTGCCACATCCACACGTCCTAGTGTACCAACTACCTCAGGTCCCAGTAGCCGCCAGAATTTACAGCGATATATGGTGGGGCCCAATGCCGTTCTAAGGATGGTAAGGCCTGAGCAGGTACAGGCATTAGTCAATTGGGTGGCCGACAGTGGATCCAGCACGTTCACATTATCTCCCACCCAGTCTTCTGCAGAAAGCGCACAGATGGCGCCTGAAAACCAACCCCATCAGTCTGTCACATCACCCCCATGCATACCAGGGAAACTGTCTCAGCCTCAAGTTATGCAGCAGTCTCTTATGCTGTTTGAAGACTCCGCTGGCAGGGTTTCCCAAGGGCATCCACCTAGCCCTTCCCCAGCGGTGAAAGACATAGAATGCACTGACGCACAACCACTTATGTTTCCTGATGATGAGGACATGGGAATACCACCTCAGCATGTCTCTGATGATGACGAAACACAGGTGCCAACTGCTGCGTCTTTCTGCAGTGTGCAGACTGAACAGGAGGTCAGGGATCAAGACTGGGTGGAAGACGATGCAGGGGACGATGAGGTCCTAGACCCCACATGGAATGAAGGTCGTGCCACTGACTTTCACAGTTCGGAGGAAGAGGCAGTGGTGAGACCGAGCCAACAGCGTAGCAAAAGAGGGAGCAGTGGGCAAAAGCAGAACACCCGCCGCCAAGAGACTCCGCCTGCTACTGACCGCCGCCATCTGGGACCGAGCACCCCAAAGGCAGCTTCAAGGAGTTCCCTGGCATGGCACTTCTTCAAACAATGTGCTGACGACAAGACCCGAGTGGTTTGCACGCTGTGCCATCAGAGCCTGAAGCGAGGCATTAACGTTCTGAACCTGAGCACAACCTGCATGACCAGGCACCTGCATGCAAAGCATGAACTGCAGTGGAGTAAACACCTTAAAACCAAGGAAGTCACTCAGGCTCCCCCTGCTACCTCTTCTGCTGCTGCCGCCTCGGCCTATTCTGCTGCTGCCGCCTCGGCCTCTTCCTCCGCCTCTGGAGGAACGTTGGCACCTGCCGCCCAGCAAACAGGGGATGTACCACCAACACCACCACCACCACCTCCGTCACCAAGCGTCTCAACCATGTCACACGCCAGCGTTCAGCTCTCCATCTCACAAACATTTGATAGAAAGCGTAAATTCCCACCTAGCCACCCTCGATCCCTGGCCCTGAATGCCAGCATTTCTAAACTACTGGCCTATGAAATGCTGTCATTTAGGCTGGTGGACACAGACAGCTTCAAACAGCTCATGTCGCTTGCTGTCCCACAGTATGTTGTTCCCAGCCGGCACTACTTCTCCAAGAGAGCCGTGCCTTCCCTGCACAACCAAGTATCCGATAAAATCAAGTGTGCACTGCGCAACGCCATCTGTAGCAAGGTCCACCTAACCACAGATACGTGGACCAGTAAGCACGGCCAGGGACGCTATATCTCCCTAACTGCACACTGGGTAAATGTAGTGGCAGCTGGGCCCCAGGCGGAGAGCTGTTTGGCGCACGTCCTTCCGCCGCCAAGGATCGCAGGGCAACATTCTTTGCCTCCTGTTGCCACCTCCTCCTTCTCGGCTTCCTCCTCCTCTTCTTCCACCTGCTCATCCAGTCAGCCACACACCTTCACCACCAACTTCAGCACAGCCCGGGGTAAACGTCAGCAGGCCATTCTGAAACTCATATGTTTGGGGGACAGGCCCCACACCGCACAGGAGTTGTGGCGGGGTATTGAACAACAGACCGACGAGTGGTTGCTGCCGGTGAGCCTCAAGCCCGGCCTGGTGGTGTGTGATAATGGGCGAAATCTCGTTGCAGCTCTGGGACTAGCCAATTTGACGCACATCCCTTGCTTGGCGCATGTGCTGAATTTGGTGGTGCAGAAGTTCATTCACAACTACCCCGACATGTCAGAGCTGCTGCATAAAGTGCGGGCCGTCTGTTCGCGCTTCCGGCGTTCACATCCTGCTGCTGCTCGCCTGTCTGCGCTACAGCGTAACTTCGGCCTTCCCGCTCACCGCCTCATATGCGACGTGCCCACCAGGTGGAACTCCACCTTGCACATGCTGGACAGACTGTGCGAGCAGCAGCAGGCCATAGTGGAGTTTCAGCTGCAGCACGCACGGGTCAGTCGCACTACAGAACAGCACCACTTCACCACCAATGACTGGGCCTCCATGCGAGACCTGTGTGCCCTGTTGCGCTGTTTCGAGTACTCCACCAACATGGCCAGTGGCGATGACACCGTTATCAGCGTTACAATACCACTTCTATGTCTCCTTGAGAAAACACTTAGGGCGATGATGGAAGAGGAGGTGGCCCAGGAGGAGGAGGAGGAGGAGGAAGAGGGGTCATTTTTAGCACTTTCAGGCCAGTCTCTTCGAAGTGACTCAGAGGGAGGTTTTTGGCAACAGCAGAGGCCAGGTACAAATGTGGCCAGCCAGGGCCCACTACTGGAGGACGAGGAGGACGAGGATGAGGAGGAGGTGGAGGAGGATGAGGATGAAGCATGGTCACAGCGGGGTGGCACCCAACGCAGCTCGGGTCCATCACTGGTGCGTGGCTGGGGGGAAAGGCAGGACGATGACGATACGCCTCCCACAGAGGACAGCTTGTCCTTACCCCTGGGCAGCCTGGCACACATGAGCGACTACATGCTGCAGTGCCTGCGCAACGACAGCAGAGTTGCCCACATTTTAACCTGTGCGGACTACTGGGTTGCCACCCTGCTGGATCCACGCTACAAAGACAATGTGCCCACCTTACTTCCTGCACTGGAGCGTGATAGGAAGATGCGCGAGTACAAGCGCACGTTGGTAGACGCGCTACTGAGAGCATTCCCAAATGTCACAGGGGAACAAGTGGAAGCCCAAGGCCAAGGTAGAGGAGGAGCAAGAGGTCGCCAAGGCAGCTGTGTCACGGCCAGCTCCTCTGAGGGCAGGGTTAGCATGGCAGAGATGTGGAAAACTTTTGTCAACACGCCACAGCTAACTGCACCACCACCTGATACGCAACGTGTTAGCAGGAGGCAACATTTCACTAACATGGTGGAACAGTACGTGTGCACACCCCTCCACGTACTGACTGATGGTTCGGCCCCATTCAACTTCTGGGTCTCTAAATTGTCCACGTGGCCAGAGCTAGCCTTTTATGCCTTGGAGGTGCTGGCCTGCCCGGCAGCCAGCGTATTGTCTGAACGTGTATTCAGCACGGCAGGGGGCGTCATTACAGACAAACGCAGCCGCCTGTCTACAGCCAATGTGGACAAGCTGACGTTCATAAAAATGAACCAGGCATGGATCCCACAGGACCTGTCCGTCCCTTGTCCAGATTAGACATTAACTACCTCCCCATAACCATATATTATTGGACTCCAGGGCACTTCCTCATTCAATCCTATTTTTATTTTCATTTTACCATTATATTGCGAGGCTACCCAAAGTTGAATGAACCTCTCCTCTGCCTGTGTGCTAGGCCTAAATATATGCCAATGGACTGTTGCAGTGGTGGGTGACGTGAAGCCTCATTCTCTGCTATGACATGCAGACTGATTCTCTGCTGACATGAAGCCAGATTCTCTGTTACGGGACCTCTCTCCTCTGCCTGTGTGCTAGGCCTAAATATATGCCAATGGACTGTTGCAGTGGTGGCTGACGTGAAGCCTCATTCTCTGCTATGACATGCAGACTAATTCTCTGCTGACATGAAGCCAGATTGTCTGTTACGGGACCTCTCTCCTCTGCCTGGGTGCTGGGCCTAAATTTATGACAATGGACTGTTGCAGTGGTGGCTGACGTGAAGCCTGATTCTCTGCTATGACATGCAGACTGATTCTCTGCTGACATGAAGCCAGATCCTCTGTTACGGGACCTCTCTCCTCTGCCTGTGTGTGTGCTGGGCCTAAATATATGCCAATGGACTGTTGCAGTGGTGGCTGACGTGAAGCCTCATTCTCTGCTATGACATGCAGACTGATTCTCTGCTGACATGAAGCCAGATTCTCTGTTACGGGACCTCTCTCCTCTGCCTGTGTGTGTGCTGGGCCTAAATATATGCCAATGGACTGTTGCAGTGGTGGCTGACGTGAAGCCTCATTCTCTGCTATGACATGCAGACTAATTCTCTGCTGACATGAAGACAGATTCTCTGTTACGGGACCTCCCTCCTCTGCCTGGGTGCTGGGCCTAAATATATGCCAATGGACTGTTGCAGTGGTGGCTGACGTGAAGCCTCATTCTCTGCTATGACATGCAGACTAATTCTCTGCTGACATGAAGACAGATTCTCTGTTACGGGACCTCTCTCCTCTGCCTGTGTGTGTGCTGGGCCTAAATATATGCCAATGGACTGTTGCAGTGGTGGCTGACGTGAAGCCTCATTCTCTGCTATGACATGCAGACTAATTCTCTGCTGACATGAAGACAGATTCTCTGTTACGGGACCTCCCTCCTCTGCCTGGGTGCTGGGCCTAAATATATGCCAATGGACTGTTGCAGTGGTGGCTGACGTGAAGCCTCATTCTCTGCTATGACATGCAGACTAATTCTCTGCTGACATGAAGACAGATTCTCTGTTACGGGACCTCCCTCCTCTGCCTGGGTGCTGGGCCTAAATATATGCCAATGGACTGTTGCAGTGGTGGGTGACATGAAGCCTCATTCTCTGCTATGACATGCAGACTGATTCTCTGCTGACATGAAGCCAGATTGTCTGTTACGGGACCTCCCTCCTCTGCCTGGGTGCTGGGCCTAAATATATGCCAATGGACTGTTGCAGTGGTGGCTGACGTGAAGCCTCATTCTCTGCTATGACATGCAGACTAATTCTCTGCTGACATGAAGACAGATTCTCTGTTACGGGACCTCCCTCCTCTGCCTGGGTGCTGGGCCTAAATATATGCCAATGGACTGTTGCAGTGGTGGCTGACGTGAAGCCTCATTCTCTGCTATGACATGCAGACTAATTCTCTGCTGACATGAAGACAGATTCTCTGTTACGGGACCTCCCTCCTCTGCCTGGGTGCTGGGCCTAAATATATGCCAATGGACTGTTGCAGTGGTGGGTGACGTGAAGCCTCATTCTCTGCTATGACATGCAGACTGATTCTCTGCTGACATGAAGCCAGATTGTCTGTTACGGGACCTCTCTCCTCTGCCTGTGTGCTAGGCCTAAATATATGCCAATGGACTGTTGCAGTGGTGGCTGACGTGAAGCCTCATTCTCTGCTATGACATGCAGACTGATTCTCTGCTGACATGAAGCCAGATCGTCTGTTACGGGACCTCTCTGCTCTGCCTGTGTGCTAGGCCTAAATATATGCCAATGGACTGTTGCAGTGGTGGGTGACGTGAAGCCTCATTCTCTGCTATGACATGCAGACTGATTCTCTGCTGTCATGAAGCCAGATTGTCTGTTACGGGACCTCTCTGCTCTGCCTGTGTGCTAGGCCTAAATATATGCCAATGGACTGTTGCAGTGGTGGGTGACGTGAAGCCTCATTCTCTGCTATGACATGCAGACTGATTCTCTGCTGACATGAAGCCAGATTGTCTGTTACGGGACCTCTCTCCTCTGCCTGTGTGCTAGGCCTAAATATATGCCAATGGACTGTTGCAGTGGTGGCTGACGTGAAGCCTCATTCTCTGCTATGACATGCAGACTAATTCTCTGCTGACATGAAGACAGATTCTCTGTTACGGGACCTCTCTCCTCTGCCTGGGTGCCGGGGCCTAAATATCTGAGAATGGACTGTTCCAGTGGTGGGTGACGGGAAGCCAGATTCTCTGCTATGGAACCTCTCTCCAATTGATTTTGGTTAATTTTTATTTATTTAATTTTTATTTTAATTCATTTCCCTATCCACATTTGTTTGCAGGGGATTTACCTACATGTTGCTGCCTTTTGCAGCCCTCTAGCTCTTTCCTGGGCTGTTTTACAGCCTTTTTAGTGCCGAAAAGTTCGGGTCCCCATTGACTTCAATGGGGTTCGGGTTCGGGACGAAGTTCGGATCGGGTTCGGATCCCGAACCCGAACATTTCCGGGATGTTCGGCCGAACTTCTCGAACCCGAACATCCAGGTGTTCGCTCAACTCTAGTCATGAGAAAACAATCTCTGAATGGCTTGGATAAGTAAAAGCGTTCCAAAGTTATTACCACATAATGTGAGATATGTCAGATTAGCAAAATTAGGCCTGGTCAGGAAGGGGGCAAATGGCCCAGATGTGAAGTGGTTAAGGATCACACTGGCTGGTCCCGAAACACACCCAGTCATCTGCCCCATTCCAGAAGGGGATACAGGCACAGTGCTGGGGCAGCATAGCACTCACATCGCACCAGAAAGTGTAGTACTTTGGTCAGTCCCACACCTATGAGTGGTATCCGGCCAGTTCTCCTGAACTGGTTGTTAAAAAAAGACACCTGGTTATAAGAGAACCAAGTAGAAGCAGGATGCTGACGTGGGAGCACCACTTTCAACTTCATCCGTGCCCTCAGGATGCCTATAGAGATGATATCTATGGCAGAGCAAGGAGCCATATAATACCTGCACTGCCATTCTCTAGGTGGCAGGCCTCTTTAGGCCTACAGCCTAAAAGACTACAGACTAGCATTCAGGACATCAGCAAGGCCTCAGCCACACAACTCTGTAGGGGATCAGGGTAGGTGATATTGTTTTCTTTTTTTTTTTTATCTGTGAAGAGGCACTATAAAAGGTGAGGGACCACAGCACTATTAATAATGAGGAGGCACTACTAACTCGCCCTGTCAAAAAACAGACAGGACAATGGTAAAGTGATGGAAGGGGGCATTATGTTATGTTACCTGGGTAGGGAATGTGTTGGTAAAATTTAAATCCCACCCTGCCAACACCGATCAGAAACATTACCTATCCTGAGGATAGGTGACAAGTTTCCATCTTATGACAACCCCTTTTAGACCAGATGACCATTGGTTTGCAATGTGCTCCTTTTACTGAATTGTTCTCTTTCTCCACCAGCTTCAGGGTGCTGGGCCTGTTCAGTAACCTGGAAACATAGTTGAGAGATAGTATGTTGTTTCTGAATAAAGTGATGTCGAGAGTTGGTTTACTGACTCGTCTGGCAAGCAGCACCTGGAGTTGTCTCCACTAGCTGATAGACCAGGGAGACAAAGCAAAATGAAGCATAAATCAACAGGCACATAAACAGTCAAGAAACCGGCAAAAATAAAGCAGCAGGCTAAGAGAAGAGAGGACATAAATGAACTCTCAACAAGCTCTGCCTCAGATGTAAGGTAGCTATCCTATAAGTCAATGTGCGACCTTTTAAGCAGGCCTTGAGACATGACTTGGATAATAAGCCAGCTTCTCATAAGACATATCCTCTTCCCAGACATATCCTCTTCCCAGAATTCCAGAGGAGTGTTGCCTGGTCTATAAGACTCCTTATGCTGTTTTATAGTATTCCCCGCATACTAAAAACAGTCACCAAAGTACTACAAGAACAAGAAGAATTGAGTGGGGTAACTAACATCCTGAGACATCACAGCAGAAGGGTGCAACATGTTCTAGTAACCCTCATATTAACGTCTCAGAAAGATTCAGCAACTGACTGCTGGACAGACTAAGCATCCACTCTCTCATGACTGAAACAAGAGATATATATGTTCATTATTACCATGTTAGCAGCTTATGTCATTTGAAACCTTGGAACCATACAGTGGTTTGTAACATTTTCAAAGTGGGGGAAAAACAATGCATAATTCATACTTTTGCTCTGTCGTTGTGTGCAGCATACTCACAATGGACAATTAGGAAGACCACTGCAAAATCTCTCAAAATACAGTAATTTTGCATTTTATATTTAACATTGAGAAAAATGCAGAGGCCTAGTAGGGGCAAATTTAAAGAGGACCTGTTACCATTCCTGACATGCTTGTTTTAATAGCTTCATGCATTCCTCATGTAATAAGTGACTTTATTTCCCCCAAAATGTTAACACCCCTCTGTACCTTACTGCAGACTGCTAGCAATTCATTCATAACTGCTAGCAAAATAATAAAGGAATGGCGCAACATAGAGGTATAAGAATAGATTATCTAGAATTGTTATTACACCAGGAATGCATGAAGCTATTAACCTCTTAAGCCACCATGAACAGTACATGTACAGTACGTCATAAACTGTACTGCATTAAGCCTCCATGATGTACAGGTTCGTCATGGCTGCAAACTGTCACCATGTATATGTACATGGTGACAGTGCTGAGATCGCGGTTGTTACATACAGCCAGCGAATCTCAGCTAACCGGCCCGGGACCAATGAGGACGGTCCCGAGCCGGTGATAGTCTATACAGACTAGCCAATCAGAGGATTGAATCGCCGGCAAAAGGTTCTGATCCCCACAGTTCGTGACTGTGGGGATCAGAACCTTGTTAAAAGTATGAATGACAACAACTATACAGTGTACTGCAGTGTACTGTAGAGCCATCAGACCCACTGGAAGAACCAAGTGGGTCTCGGTACAGGGGCAGTTTTTGCATGAACGCGGAGCTTCCACAGGGCTCAGTAGTCTTAATGTCCTGACACTAAGGCTTCATGCACATGTCTGTATTTCTGGTCTGCATCCGATCTGCTTTTTTTGCAGATCGAATGCAGACCCATTCATTTCAATAGGGTTGCAAAAGATGTGGATGGCACACTGTGTGCTGTCCACATCCGTATTTCTTCTCCGCGGCCCCACCAAAAAAAAAAATTTGAACATGTCCTGTTCTTGTCCATGTTTCTAACAGAGGCCAAGACGTACAAATCCGCAAAATGCAGAATGCACGCGGGTGGTATTCATGTTTTGCGGGTCCGTGTGCATGTCCGTGTCCATGTGCATGCGGCTTAACTAGCGTCAGGACCAGTGATGGTCAGTTCTCAGTGTTCGCCAGCGAACACATGCAGGCTGCCATCTTTAGTAAGGTAGACTCACCGGTCCGGCGATGCACAGGTAAGCCCTTACCTGTGCCTGTGCAGGGAGCAGGTCTGAAATCAAATGCAGTCACCGGGAGCAGGCAGTTCCCAGAACAGCCCGATGAAGGCTTTCTTCCCTTTATAATCCACACCTCAAAAAAATGCTGGCAAAAAAGCTGAGTGTGGAAAACCAGCCTTGGGATGCGTCTCTGCAGTTGTAAACACACATTGGGAGGCCCACTCAGCTGAACCCCTAGCTAAACCTCTGATCATACTGATGTGAATAAAGCACTTGGGGGGAGACAGAAGACTAAGGCCCCTTTCACACGGGCGTTGCGGGAAAATGTGCGGGTGCGTTGCGGGAACACCCGCAATTTTTTTTTAACCCCTCCAGCGTTATTTTACTATGCATTCTGTATTCAGAATGCTATTAGTTTCCCTTATAACCGTGTTATAAGGGAAAATAATAATGATCGGGTCTCCATCCCGATCGTCTCCTAGCAACCATGCGTGAAAATCGCACCGCATCTGCACTTGCTTGCTTGCACTTCTATGGGGCCTGCGTTGCGTGGATTATCGCACCGCAACACACAAAGAGGAGAATGCTGCGATTTTCACACAACGCATAAGTGATGCGTGAAAATCACTGCTCATGTGAATAGCCCCATAGAAATGAATGGGTCGGTATTCAGTGGGGGTGCAATGCGTTCAACTCACGCATCGCATACGCGCGGAATACTCGCCCGTGTGAAAGGGGCCTAACAATTACCTGCAACAGCCTCTTGGTCTATGTCTCTCAACTCTCTCAATGCTAGCAGAATGCTTGGGTGTATAAGGACAGGCATTACCAGTAGAAAGAGGGAGGTGCTCATGCCGCTCTACAGAACACTAGTGAGACCTCATTTGGAGTATTGTGCTCAGTACTGGAGACCATATCTCCAGAAGGATATTGATACTTTGGAGAGAATTCAGAGAAGAGCTACTAAACTGGTACATGGATTGCAGGATAAAACTTACCAGGAAAGATTAAAGGACCTTAACATGTATAGCTTGGAAGAAAGAAGAGACCGAGGGGATATGATAGAAACTTTTAAATACATAAAGGGAATCAACAAGGTAAAAGAGGAGAGAATATTTAAAAGAAGAAAAACTGCTACAAGAAGACATAGTTTTAAATTAGAGGGGCAAAGGTTTAAAAGTAATATCAGGAAGTATTACGTTACTGAGAGAGTAGTGGATGCATGGAATAGCCTTCCTGCAGAAGTGGCAGCTGCAAATACAGTGGAGGAGTTTAAGCATGCATGGGATAGGCATAAGTCCATCCTTCATATAAGATAGGGCCAGGGGCTATCCATAGTATTCAGTATATTGGGCAGACTAGATGGGCCAAATGCTTCTTATCTGCCGACACATTCTATGTTTCTATGTAACTCTGCAGCTCACTCCTTCTAGCTCTACACACTCCATAAACTTCTATGGAAACTTGTAAGATTCAGTGAGCTGGCCGTCCATCTAGGTGTCTCAAGATGGATTTTTCACAGAATCCATAGTGAATGATAGTTTAGAAAAGGTAGTAAAGAGCATTTTCTCTGATAAGATAAATGATAAAATGTATTATATTCACCTATACTAATGAGTTATGCAAAGCTTGCTGTAGTACTTCAGAATGAAAAAACTGCAGCAAAAAAACATGACACAACACATGAATATATGGAGCAAGGATCCGGGCTGTTAACCCCTTACATGCCGCAGGCAATGACACCCACCGCATGTAAGCTGTTATAGAGGGAGCTGACTCTCTGTCTCCCATCAGCACCCTGCAAATGAGATTGCAGGGTGCCGATGCCAGTGGAGGCGTCAGGCCTGCCTATAGGAATAGTGCAATGGATTTTAGAATCAATCAAATGATCGCCTATTATAGTCCCCTTGTGGGACTATTACATGTTTAAAGAAAGTTTAAAAAAATTTATTAAGCTACTTTCACACTAGTGTTAATATTTTACAGTATTGAGATCCGTCATAGGGTCTCAATACCGGAAAAAAAAACGCTTCCGTTTTGTCCCCATTCATTGTCAATGGGGACAAAACGTAACTGAACAGAACAGAGTGCTCCAAAATGCATTCCGTTCTCATACCAGAGAGAAAACCGCAACATGCTGCGGTTTGCTTTCCGTCCTGGGATGCGGAGCAAGACGGATCTGTCATGACCCCCAATGCAAGTCAATGGGGACGGATCAGTTTTCTCTGACACAATCTGACACAATATAAAACGGATCTGTGCTTCATTGACCCGAGCTCATGACGGATCCGTCTTCACAATGTTAAAGATAATACAACCGGATGCAGATGGTTGCATTACCAGTAACGGAAGCGTTTTTGTTGAACACTTTTTTATGCCTAAAACAGGCGCAGAAAATGGTAAATGAGATCCCTTTCCCCACCATGCCCACGTTTTTAGACCCAGCTGAAGCAGGAAAAAGTAGCAGTTTGCAGCGCAAAGGCGCATTTCTGTTAAATAAATGACCTCCTTTCTTCTTTGTAAGAAAAAAAAAAGGAGGTTTTATTGTGCATCAGTAGTAAAGCATATAAAAACTATATGTATTTGGTATTGCTGTAATAGTACTGACCAAGAGAATAAAGTTATCATCTTATTTATGCTGAAAAATTAACGCCGCTAAATTTATAACGTAAAAAGTGTCAGTATTGCTTTTTTTTTTCAATCCCCTTCCCAGAAACAATTAATAAACGTTAACTAGTAGGTTATGTGTACCCCAAAATGGTGCCATTAAAAACTACAACTTGTCTAGCAAAAAACAAGCCCTCATACACCTGCATAGAAAAATAAAAAAGTTAGGACTCCTTCCCACGGGAGAGTTTTCCACAAGGGTGCAACACATTGAACACATTGCACCCACACTGAATCCTGACCCATTCATTTCAATGGGGCTGTGTACTTGAGCGATGTTTTTCACGCATCACTTGTGCGTTGTGTGAAAATCGCAGCAGGTTCTATATTCTGCGTTTTTCACACAACGCAGGCCCCATAGAAGTGAATGGGGCTGTGTGAAAATCGCATTGCATCTGCAAGCAAGTGAGGAAGCAATGCAATTTTCACGGATGGTTGCTAAGGAGATGATGTTAATAAATAGGGATGAGCCCTGGGACCCCATTAACCACCTCCGGACCGCCTAACGCACATGTGCGTTCCGGAGGTGGCAGGCTGGCGCACAGTCACGCATATATGCGTCATCTCGCGAGACGCGAGATTTCCTGTGAACGCGCGCACACAGGCGCGCGCGCTCACAGGAACGGAAGGTAAGCGAGTGGATCTCCAGCATGCCAGCGGCGATCGTTCGCTGGCAGGCTGGAGATCCGAATTTTTTAACCCCTAACAGGTATATTAGACGCTGTTTTCATAACAGCGTCTAATATACCTCCTACCTGGTCCTCTGGTGGTCCCTTTTGTTAGGATCGACCACCAGAGGACTCAGGTAGGTCAGTACAGTCGCACCAAACACCACACTACACTACACCCCCCCCCCCCCGTCACTTATTAACCCCTTATAAACCCCTGATCACCCATGATCACCCCATATAAACTCCCTGATCACCCCCCTGTCATTGATCACCGCCCTGTCATTGATCACCCCCCTGTCAGGCTCCGTTCAGACGTCCGTATGATTTTTACGGATCCACGGATACATGGATCGGATCCGCAAAAAGCATACGGACGTCTGAATGGAGCCTTACAGGGGGGTGATCAATGACAGGCGGGTGATCACCCATATACACTCCCTGATCACCCCCTGTCATTGATCACCCCCCGTGTCATTGATCACTCCCCTGTAAGGCTCCATTCAGACGTCCGCATGATTTTTACGGATCCATGGATACATGGATCGGATCCGCAAAACACATGCGGACGTCTGAATGGAGCCTTACAGGGGGGGTGATCAGTGACAGGGGGGTGATCACCCTGATTACCCTGATCACCCCCTGTCATTGATCACCCCCCTGTAAGGCTCCATTCAGACGTCCGCATGCGTTCTGGGGATCCGATACATGTATCCAGGGATCCGTAAAAAATCATGCGGATGTCTGAATGGAGCCTTACAGGGGGGGTGATCAGTGACAGGGGGGTGATCACCCTGATTACCCTGATCACCCCCTGTCATTGATAACCCCCCTGTAAGGCTCCATTCAGACGTCCGCATGCGTTCTGTGGATCCGATACATGTATCCATGGATCCGTAAAAAATCATGCGGATGTCTGAATGGAGCCTTACAGGGGGGGTGATCAGTGACAGGGGGGTGATCACCCTGATTACCCTGATCACCCCCTGTCATTGATAACCCCCCTGTAAGGCTCCATTCAGACGTCCGCATGCGTTCTGTGGATCCGATACATGTATCCATGGATCCGTAAAAAATCATGCGGATGTCTGAATGGAGCCTTACAGGGGGGGTGATCAGTGACAGGGGGGTGATCACCCTGATTACCCTGATCACCCCCTGTCATTGATAACCCCCCTGTAAGGCTCCATTCAGACGTCCGCATGCGTTCTGTGGATCCGATACATGTATCCATGGATCCGTAAAAAATCATGCGGATGTCTGAATGGAGCCTTACAGGGGGGGTGATCAGTGACAGGGGGGTGATCACCCTGATTACCCTGATCACCCCCTGTCATTGATAACCCCCCTGTAAGGCTCCATTCGGACGTCCGCATGCGTTCTGTGGATCCGATACATGTATCCATGGATCCGTAAAAAATCATGCGGATGTCTGAATGGAGCCTTACAGGGGGGGTGATCAGTGACAGGGGGGTGATCACCCTGATTACCCTGATCACCCCCTGTCATTGATAACCCCCCTGTAAGGCTCCATTCAGACGTCCGCATGCGTTCTGTGGATCCGATACATGTATCCATGGATCCGTAAAAAATCATGCGGATGTCTGAATGGAGCCTTACAGGGGGGGTGATCAGTGACAGGGGGGTGATCACCCTGATTACCCTGATCACCCCCTGTCATTGATAACCCCCCTGTAAGGCTCCATTCAGAAGTCCGCATGCGTTCTGTGGATCCGATACATGTATCCATGGATCCGTAAAAAATCATGCGGATGTCTGAATGGAGCCTTACAGGGGGGGTGATCAGTGACAGGGGGGTGATCACCCTGATTACCCTGATCACCCCCTGTCATTGATAACCCCCCTGTAAGGCTCCATTCAGACGTCCGCATGCGTTCTGTGGATCCGATCCATGTATCCATGGATCCGTAAAAAATCATGCGGATGTCTGAATGGAGCCTTACAGGGGGGGTGATCAGTGACAGGGGGGTGATCACCCTGATTACCCTGATCACCCCCTGTCATTGATAACCCCCCTGTAAGGCTCCATTCAGACGTCCGCATGCGTTCTGTGGATCCGATACATGTATCCATGGATCCGTAAAAAATCATGCGGATGTCTGAATGGAGCCTTACAGGGGGGGTGATCAGTGACAGGGGGGTGATCACCCTGATTACCCTGATCACCCCCTGTCATTGATAACCCCCCTGTAAAGCTCCATTCAGACGTCCGCATGCGTTCTGTGGATCCGATACATGTATCCATGGATCCGTAAAAAATCATGCGGATGTCTGAATGGAGCCTTACAGGGGGGGTGATCAATGACAGGGGGTGATCAGGGAGTCTATATGGGTGATCAACCCCCTGTCATTGATCACCCCCCTGTCATTGATCACCCCCCTGTCATTGATCACCCCCCCCCCCTGGTAAGGCTCCATTCAGACATTTTTTTTGGCACAAGTTAGCGGAAATTTTTTGTTTGTTTTTGTTTTTGTTTTTTCTTACTAAGTCTCATATTCCACTAACTTGTGTCAAAAAATAAAATCTCACATGGACGCACCATACCCCTCACGGAATCCAAATGCGTAAACATTTTTAGACATTTATATTCCAGACTTCTTCTCACGCTTTAGGGCCCCTAAAAAGCCAGGGCAGTATAAATACCCCACATGTGACCCCATTTCGGAAAGAAGACACCCCAAGGTATTCCGTGAGGGGCATATTGAGTCCATGAAAGATTGAAATTTTTGTCCTAAGTTAGCGGTAAGTGAGACTTTGTGAGAAAAAAACAAAAAAAAATCAATATCCACTAACTTATGCAAAAAAAAAAAAATTCTAGGAACTCGCCATGCCCCTCATTGAATACCTTGGGGTGTCTTCTTTCCAAAGTGGGGTCACATGTGGGGTATTTATACTGCCCTGGCTTTTTAGGGGCCCGAAAGTGTGAGAAGAAGTCTGGGATCCAAATGTCTAAAAATGCCCTCCTAGAAGGAATTTGGGCCCCTTTGCGCATCTAGGCTGCAAAAAAGTGTCACACATCTGGTATCGCCGTACTCAGGAGAAGTTGGGGAATGTGTTTTGGGGTGTCATTTTACATATACCCATGCTGGGTGAGAAAAATATCTTGGTCAAATGCCAACTTTGTATAAAAAAATGGGAAAAGTTGTCTTTTGCCAAGATATTTCTCTCACCCAGCATGGGTATATGTAAAATGACATCCCAAAACACATTCCCCAACTTCTCCTGAGTACGGCGATACCAGATGTGTGACACTTTTTTGCAGCCAAGGTGGGCAAAGGGGCACATATTCCAAAGTGCACCTTTCGGATTTTGCAGGCCATTTTTTACACATTTTGATTGCAAGGTACTTCTTACACATTTGGGCCCCTAAATTGCCAGGGCAGTATAACTACGCCACAAGTGACCCCATTTTGGAAAGAAGACACCCCAAGGTATTCCGTGATGGGCACGGCGAGTTCCTAGAATTTTTTATTTTTTGTCACAAGTTAGCGGAAAATGATGATTTTTCTTTTTTTTTCTTTTTTCCTTACAAAGTCTCATATTCCACTAACTTGCGACAAAAAATAAAAAATTCTAGGAACTCGCCATGCCCCTCACGGAATACCTTGGGGTGTCTTCTTTCCAAAATGGGGTCACTTGTGGCGTAGTTATACTGCCCTGGCAATTTAGGGGCCCAAATGTGTGAGAAGAACTTTGCAATCAAAATGTGTAAAAAATGCCCTGCAAAATCCGAAAGGTGCACTTTGGAATATGTGCCCCTTTGCCCACCTTGGCAGCAAAAAAGTGTGACACGTCTGGTATCGCCGTACTCAGGAGAAGTTGGGGAATGTGTTTTGGGGTGTCATTTTACATATACCCATGCTGGGTGAGAAAAATATCTTGGTCAAATGCCAACTTTGTATAAAAAAATGGGAAAAGTTTTCTTTTGCCAAGATATTTCTCTCACCCAGCATGGGTATATGTAAAATGACACCCCAAAACACATTCCCCAACTTCTCCTGAGTACGGCGATACCAGATGTGTGACACTTTTTTGATGCCAAGGTGGGCAAAGGGGCACATATTCCAAAGTGCACCTTTCGGATTTCACCGGTCATTTTTTTACAGATTTTGATTGCAAAGTACTTCTCACACATTTGGGCCCCTAAATTGCCAGGGCAGTATAACTACGCCACAAGTGACCCCATTTTGGAAAGAAGACACCCCAAGGTATTCCGTGAGGGGCATGGCGAGTTCCTAGAATTTTTTATTTTTTGTCGCAAGTTAGTGGAATATGAGACTTTGTAAGGAAAAAAGAGAAAAAAAAAAATCATCATTTTCCGCTAACTTGTGACAAAAAATAAAAAATTCTAGGAACTCGCCATGCCCCTCACGGAATACCTTGGGGTGTCTTCTTTCCAAAATGGGGTCACTTGTGGCGTAGTTATACTGCCCTGGCAATTTAGGGGCCCAAATGTGTGAGAAGTACCTTGCAATCAAAATGTGTAAAAAATGGCCTGCAAAATCTGAAAGGTGCACTTTGGAATATGTGCCCCTTTGCCCACCTTGGCAGCAAAAAAGTGTGACACATCTGGTATCGCCGTACTCAGGAGAAGTTGGGGAATGTGTTTTGGGGTGCCATTTTACATATAACCATGCTGGATGAGAGAAATATCTTGGCAAAAGACAACTTTTCCCATTTTTTTATACAAAGTTGGCATTTGACCAAGATATTTTTCTCACCCAGCATGGGTATATGTAAAATGACACCCCAAAACACATTCCCCAACTTCTCCTGAGTACGGCGATACCAGATGTGTGACACTTTTTTGCTGCCAAGGTGGGCAAAGGGGCACATATTCCAAAGTGCACCTTTTGGATTTCACCGGTCATTTTTTACACATTTTGATTGCAAAGTTCTTCTCACACATTTGGGCCCCTAAATTGCCAGGGCAGTATAACTACCCCACAAGTGACCCCATTTTGGAAAGAAGATACCCCAAGGTATTCCGTGAGGGGCATGGCGAGTTCCTAGAATTTTTTATTTTTTGTCGCAAGTTAGTGGAATATGAGACTTTGTAAGAAAAAATAAATAAATAAAAATCATCATCATTTTCCGCTAACTTGTGACAAAAAATAAAAAGTTCTATGAACTCACTATGCCCATCAGCGAATACCTTAGGGTGTCTACTTTCCGAAATGGGGTCATTTGTGGGGGTTTTCTACTGTTTGGGCATTGTAGAACCTCAGGAATCATGACAGGTGTTCAGAAAGTCAGAGCTGTTTCAAAAAGCGGAAATTCACATTTTTGTACCATAGTTTGTAAATGCTATAACTTTTACCCAAACCATTTTTTTTTTGCCCAAACATTTTTTTTTTATCAAAGACATGTAGAACAATAAATTTGGCGAAAAATTTATATATGGATGTCGTTTTTTTTGCAAAATTTTACAGCTGAAAGTGAAAAATGTCATTTTTTTGCAAAAAAATCGTTACATTTTGATTAATAACAAAAAATGTCAGCAGCAATGAAATACCACCAAATGAAAGCTCTATTAGTGAGAAGAAAAGGAGGTAAAATTCATTTGTATGGTAAGTTGCATGACCGAGCGATAAACGGTGAAAGTAGTGTAGTGCCGAAGTGTAAAAAGTGCTCTGGTCATGAAGGGGGTTTCACCTAGCGGGGCTGAAGTGGTTAAAGTCCATTTATTATGATGGAAAATAATAGCATTCTTTAATACAGAATGCTAAGTAAAATGTCCATTGGGAGTTAAAAAATTATAAAAAAAATTACCTCATCCACTTGATCACGCAGCTATTATCATCTTCTTTCTTCTTCTTGCAGGATCTGCACATGGTGAGAGAGATGACGTCAGCGCAGGTCCTTTTGCAGGTCTTTTTGCAGGTCCTGCAAGAAGAAGAAAAACAAAGACAATAACGTCTGCGCGATCAAGTGGATAAGGTGAGTAATTTTTTTATTATTTTTTAACCCTCAATGGGGTTAAGAATGCTATTGTTTTCCATTATAACCATGTTATAATGGAAAATAAAAAAATAATAAAATCTAAAGAAAAACGAACCCAAACCTGAACTTAAGTGAATTTTTTTTTGCGAAACAGACATACGGAAACAGAATGCACACGGAGTAACTTCCGTTTTTTTATGGATCCATTGCAAATCTGCAAAAAATAAATAAATAACGGGACAGACAAAAAATACATTCGTGTGCATGAGCCCTAAGGGAGTGGTCTGGTCCACAATCGCCTTTCTTAATTCCACCCCTACCCCAGTAGACCTGTGAAAAGAACTATAATTACCTGCTCCCGCTTCTCAGTTCCAGCTCTGTAGGTCCCAGGCTGCAGATGCCAGAAGTGCATGGCGTGGAACAGGTAAATATATAGCTCCCTTCATAGGTGCCGTAGGGTGGGGTGGAATCAGAAGTTCCTTTCCTAAGTTATACTTTTTCCTAATATGTAAATTAGGCCATTGGTGACGGCATCACCGTTTCTCTTGTTGCCTCCCTCGCTGTTTTGCCATTGCTTGGTGCTGTCAATCAAAGCAACGAAGGAGGAGCTGGCCACAGAAAGGAGTGAAGTTTGGGTGTAACAAGAGCAACGGTGAATCCTTTATTGCACCAAACTCCTAATTTGAGCATTGGGAAAATGTATCATAACCCAGGACTAGTGATGAGGGAAGCGAGCTTCAGATGCTACATCCAAAGTCGCTTCTCTAACAAATTAGTTTTAATGCTGTACAGAGTCACAAAGTCGAGAGGTACGAGTCGGAACCGAAGCGGAAGTAGTTTTCCACACACCTTTGGAATAATTAACTTCGCCTCATCAGAGGCAGTACATTTTAATGCTGTACGGAAATGGATCTATGCAAACAACTGGATAGGGAGGTCCCTGGTGATGGATTACCTTTAACCCCTTTTGCGACTTCTGCCGTATATGAACGGCGGAAATCACGACTTTAAACATGGCGTCTGCTCGCGAATGCAGCGGGCGCTATAGCCGCCGGGTTTCTGATGTTTCAAACATCAGAGACCCACTGCACATGTATGCGGTCAGCTATAAGGCTGATTGCGTACATTTCACCCCTCAGATGCCATGGTCAAATGTGACCACTGCATCTGAGCAGTCCGGAAGCGGGAGCCATGCTCTCCCATAACAGTGTTACACGGCTGAGATCATGGAATCTGTTAAACTGTTCTATTAGCTCAAAGCCTCAAGCAAGCTTTGGCAGCTATTAGTGAAATATAGCAATACGGACCACTAGGTGGCAGCACTGTATTGTTATATTGAAAATGAATTGTTCAATGATGGCTATATAGCCATCAATGAACGCAATTGGCAATCTTTGAAAAAAGTTTAAAAAAAATAAAATAAAAAGAAAATAAAAATATTAAAAATTAAAAAATATAAAAGTTAAAATCACCCCCTTTCCCTAAAATGAAAATACTTAACCAATAAAAAAATACACATTATGGGCATCCCCGTGTGCATAAACACCCGTACTATTAAAATATAACAATATTAATGCCATACGGCGAATGGCGTATTGGAAAAAAGTGATAAAAAAGTCACACACACTTCAATGTGGTGTCACTGAAATGTACAGATTGCCCTGTAAAAAAATTAGCCCTCAAACAGCATAATACACATAACTATGAAACAGTTACAGGGGTCAGAATATGGTGATGAAAAAAATAAAGAATGCTATTAAGGTTTTTAATATTTATTTTTGTATTAAAACGCAAGAAAAAGTATACAAGTGTGGTATCATTGTAATTGTACTGACCTGGAGAATGAAGATAACAGGTCAACATGTGAATGAGAAAAAAAAAAGGTTATGACTCTAGGAAGGAGGCAAGTGAAATATGAAAAGGCAAAAATGGAAAATCTCCCCGATTCTCCAAGGGTTAAAGTGGTAATCCCACAAAAAGTATATAGGTCATTGCAGCATAAGTATTATTGCAATATACATGCAATGAAAATATTGCAAAAGGAAGTTTATTTTATCTACGCCTTTCATTCATTCTTTCTTTTTGCGGCTGTTTTTTGCAGATCCACAAAATACATACGGTCGTGTGCATGAGGCCTTAGGCCTCTTTCACACAGGCGAGTTTTCCGCACGGGTGCAATGCGTGACGTGAACGCATTGCACCCGCACTGAATCCAGACTCATTCATTTCTATGGGGCTGAGCACACGAGCGGTGATTTTCACGCATCACTTGTGCGTTGCGTGAAAATCGCAGCATGTTCTATATTCTGCGTTTTTCACGCAACTCAGGCCCCATAAACGTGTATGGGGCTGCATGAAAATCGCAAGCATCCGCAAGCAAGTGCGGATGCGGTGCGATTTTCACGCATGGTTGCTAGGAGACGATCGGGATGGGGACCCGATCATTATTATTTTCCCTTATAACATGGTTATAAGGGAAAATAATAGCATTCTGAATACAGAATGCATAGTACAATAGGGCTGGAGGGGTTAAAAAAATAAATAATAATAATATAACTCACCTTATAGGGGTATTCTCAAGACTCTATTTCATACTTACCTGCTCCCAGCGCACTGTCCACTTTCTGGTTTCGGCACTCGGCAGGGGGCGGGCTCCATCTTTATTGAAGTCTTCTCCCGGCCGAGCCGCGCGCTGTACTGAACGCGCACGCCAAGGCCGTGCATGCGCCCTGGTGACTTCTTCCTGGCAAGTATACTATACTGGCCAGGAAGAAATCACCATAGCGCATGCGCGGCCTTGGCGTGCGCGTTCAGTACAGCGCGCGGCCGGACGGGAGAAGAGAAGAAGTCGTCTGTGCACGCGCGGCTACCGCGATTCCTGAGAAGAGCGGTGGCCGTAACCAGGGGAGACGGAAGACAACAGTCAGGTAAGTATATGTTTATTTACTTCTAAGGGGTGGGAATTTGTTAATTAAATATATTAGGAAAAATGATCACTGTTAAATCATTAACAGATTTAACAGTGATCATCAAGGTGAGAATACCCCTTTAATCCACTTGATCGCGCAGCCCGGCTTCTCTTCTGTCTTCTTCTTTGCTGTGCACAGGAAAAGGTTCTTTGATGACGTCACTGCGGTCATCACATGGTCCGTCACATGATCCATCACCGTTGTAAAAGACCATGTGATGAGGGCAGTGACGTCATCACAGGTCCTTTACCTCACAGATGAAGACAGAAGTGATGCCAGCTGCGAGATCGAGTGGATTAGGTGGAGTTAAATATTTTTTTATTTTTTTAACCCCTCCAGCCCCATTGTACTATGCATTCTGTATTAAGAATGCTATTATTTTCCCTTATAACCATGTTATAAGGGAAAATAATAAAAATCTACACAACACCTAACCCAAACCCGAACTTCTGTGAAGAAGTTCGGGTCTGGGTACCAAAGATGCCGATTTTTCCCACATGTGTGTAAAACACATTACAATGTTTTGCACCCGCGCGGAAAAAAACGCAAACATGGAACGCAATCGCAGTGAAAACTGACTTGTTTTAGTGTCAAAATCGCACCATTTTCCCTGAAGGCATCCGGCCCCAATCCGCAACGCCCGTGTGAAAGGGGCCTTAGGCTAGGGCTACATGGCAACATGTGTCACGTGACATTTATTGTAATAATTTATTGCACTGCGACATGCAACATGCTGCGACTGCGACACAACAGTCGCTAAAAATCCAGCCAAATTGGATTTTTGTGTGACTGTCACAGCCGCAGTGCGACACTATAGACTATCATTACAATAAAGTAGTTGTACACCTTTTGTCGCGTGACAAATGTTGCCATGTAGCACTAGCCTTACATGTGCGGAGTTGCTGTCTGCCTACAGAAAGTGACCATACATGAGCAGCAGATAAACTAAGGAACAAAAAGGGTTGAAGTTTACACTGAAGAGCAGCGTTGTTTGCATTAGGGCTCATTCAGACGACCGTATGCTGTCCGCAAAAATGCAGATCCATTTTTTTTCCGGACCTATTCACTTGTATGGGGCCCTTTTCTTCCGTTCCACGGCTCTGCAAAACAAATAAAACGTCCTGTACTTGTCAGTGAAAATCAGGATGTGGCCCCATTGAAGTGTATGGGTCTGCAAAAATGCAGAATTCAATTTTTTGGGCCGGACATGCTGAACTGTCCAGAAAAAAAATGGATCCGCATTTTTGCAGACAGCATACAGCCGTCTGAATGAGCCCTCAAAGGGGTTGTCTGGTTTTAGAAGGAAACAGAATAATACGTGATCCACCTACAAACAAGAATAGATCATGACTTACTTGACAGCTCCCACATAGCTGCTCCTGCTCTGTTTACCGCGCAAAATCTATGACATCACGTCAACATGTGACTGTTGCAGCCAAACACTGGCCTCAGCAGTGGACCAAAGAGGCCAGTTATTGGATGCAGTGGTCACATGTTGTCGATGTGATGTCACCGCTGCAGCAGGGTAACTGGAGCCAGGCTGGGAGAACCAAAGCAGTGGCACAGGATCTGTTGGATAAGTAAAGCTTTATTCTTGCAGGTCGATGACATGTGCTGTCCGATTTCCTCCTGAAAGAGGACAACCTCCATTTCATATAGTTCGAATAATGGTGTGCATTACTCCAGATTTTATTTTTTTCATTTGTGAGATAATCTCTATAACAACAAGTTCTCTTCTGACACAGCAAGGTATTCCAACCCACCCAAAATAAATTAACCATGCCCCCAAGAGGAGGAGGAGTCCGACTGGTCTGATCTGGGATCTGTCGCCAGCAGCCTGGGAATGGCAGAGAGCGTTAATGAGAACAGAAGTGTATGGCTGTGGTTATTTGGGAAGATTGTAAAGTGTACTTACAGTAAAGACTCAGGGAGGACTACTACTATCATTGCTACTGCTTACACACAGCTGTTTGGAAAGTGGCCTACTCTGTGATATACCTCAGAACTGTGCCTGTCGCTGCTATATGTACTACTATTCCCATCAATAAAGAGACTTTGTTTATTGTAACCAAACGGGCCCGGTGATTGACTCCACTATTCATTCGGCGGCCCCTACACTTACCCTCCTGCCTTGCACCCATCTACCTAACATCAAGGACACCGCACCTAACTTTATGCAAGAGCCCAAAAGGGTCCCAGGTATGCCCCAAGGAGAGAACAAGTGTGCCCCAGGCAGTCATGATAGCCAGATATAGAAAAACTTAGTCCAGCTCACCTGCCTGGTGGAATATGTAATCCCGGCTCCAGAGGCCCTAGGGGAGTGTTCTCGTAGCAGGCTGCAAGTAACTTTTGCCTCCGGGACCTTTCTTTCCAAAGTTACTTGCAGTCATGATAGCCACTGTGAACCACTACCACTCCTATCAGTGCCACAGCTACCACTGTCCTCCTGCGAGTAGTGCAACCTGATAGGGATTCAGGAAATATCCGGTGCTGCAAACTTCCTGAACGTTCTCGGACCCTTATATCAAAAGGTATGTATTTTGTCCATAAAATCCAGATCCACAAAAATAACGGATGACATCCGTGTTGGATTCGTTTCTTTGGCGGATCCATTGTAACAATGCCTGTCCTTGTCTGCAAAACGTTCAAGAATAGGACATGTTCAATATTTTGTGTAACGGATATACGGAGACGGAATGCACACAGAGTTATTTCATGTATTTTTGCGGACCCATTGAAATGAATGAATTTGCATACAGACCTGTTAAAACGGAACGCAAATGGAAAAAAATATGTTTGTGTGCATGAGCCCTAAGGGTTCATGCACATGAACGTATTTTCTTTCTGTGTCCGTTCCGTTTTTTGTGTGGACTGTATGCGAAATCATTCATTTCAATGGGTCCGTAACAAATATGCAAGTTACTCTGTGTGAATTCCGTTTCCGTATGTCCATTGTGCAAAAAAATAGAACACGTCCTATTATTGTCCACATAACGGACAAGGATAGGACTCTATTAGGGACCAGCTGTTCAGTTCCGCCAAGTACGGAATGCACACGGACGTCATCCGTATTTTTTGCGGACTGCAAAATATAAACGGTCATGTGTATGAGCCCTAAGTGTGATATGAAAGTTGTCTGAGTGTATTTTTTTTTAAGCTACTTTCACACTAGTGTTTTTACTGGATCCCGCAGGGTTCAGCAAAAACGCTTCCGTTACTGATAATACAACCATCTGCACCTGTTATGAACGGATTCGGTTGTATTAACTTTAACATAGCCAAGACGGATCCGTCATTATGAAAGTCAATGGGGAACGGATCAGTTTTCTATTGTTGCAGATTGCGTCAGAGAAAAACGGATTCGTCTCCACTGACTTGCATTGGGGTTCATGCCGGATCCGTCTTGCTCTGCATCCCAGGACGGAAAGCAAAATACAACATGTTGCGGTTTGCTCTCCGGTATGGAAACGCAACTAAACGGAACGAAATGCATTTTGGAGCACTTTGTTCTGTTCAGTTCAGTTTTTGACAATGAATAGGGACAAAACTGAAGCATTATTTTTTCCGGTATTGAGCCCCTATGACGGATCTCAATACCGGAAAACTAAAACGCTAGTGTGAAAGTAGCCTTAGTAGGGATGGTAGAATCAATTTCTCTAGTTCCATATTAGCTGAGCAAGTAAAAATCTAAGTGATTTGCATTTTGGAAGAGCTATGAAGAATAAAACCTTCATTTCTATAACTGCAGTTTTCCAGAAAAACTGTATTGACTTTTTCCTCTTGCCATCGTTCGCTGATATTTCCTTTGACTAGAGCCAAATGTATTATACTTCACCTTTGCTTGAACTTTGATTTATTAGAACAGCAGAGCGAATTTTGCTTCATGAATTCTGCAAGGTCTTGTATCTTGGGAAACCAGTGTAAACCACGAGTCAATGATATTCTGGTATTATGTGCCATGTATTGTTCAAAATGAGTGTATTGAGCTGCATGCTTTTCTTTTAGCTTTTGTTTTGCATTGTCTCTATCGATTCCCAACACAGTGAAAATAAAAATGCATTCAGCTTTCCCTATTGATATGGTCTCAGTATCATCAGTACAATTGTACTTTGAGATGGAGCTAAATCACTGGTTGTGGTACGTCTGCCACTTATCCCACCTCAGGTACATGTCTACAGAAACAGATGCCTGCCCTGAATATTTGTACAATGTATCATATTGTATGTAAGGCTTGTTTAATACCTGCGGTAAAGCTATCCAGTGGGGAACAGCCTGCCTGAGTTCACGGTATCTGGCCTAGATGAATACTGCCCCGCTAGCGCCATTGGCTAAAATGGGATCCAGCCGTATTCCTGCATAAGCGCCGGGTTTCGGCAGGACAAAACCTTGTGCACACATTGCTATTTGTCAGGCCAGAACCCAGCGCTCATCCCGAAAATTGGACAGATACATTCCGTATGCCATTACAGTCAGTGGTGTCCTCTTTCTATTCACTCAGAATGTTACCAACAAAATAAAGTGGCACATTCCATACACATAAAGACAAAAACTCACTGAAAAAAGTGATCTTAGGCCTCTTTCACACGAGCGAGTTTTCCGCGTGGTTGCAATGCGTGACGTGAACGCATTGCACCCGCACTGAATCCGGACCCATTCATTTCTTTAGGGCTGTGCACATGAGCAGTGATTTTCACGCATCACTTTTGCGTTACGTGAAAATCGCAGCATGTTCTATATTGTCTGTTTTCCACACAACGCAGGCCACATAGAAATAATTGGGGCTTTGTGAAAATCGCAAGCATCCACAAGCAAGTGCGGATGCGGTGCAATTTTCACGCACGGTTGCTAGGAGACAATCGGGATGGGGACCCGATCATTATTATTTTCCCTTATAGCATAGTTATACCTAGTGCGCACGAGCGCGATCTGTCTGAGGGAGCGGACGATTTCGGAGGCGGTGCTGAGGTGAGGGAGGCGGTGCTGATTTGAGGAAGGCGGCTCTATAGAAAGGGAGGGCGGCGATTTTTAGTGGGAAGGCGGCGCTGGGCACCAGACAGAGACGGCTGCAGCCGGGCACCCTGCATGAAGCGACGTCCCCTTGAGCACCTTAGGTAGGTGAATGACAGGTTATAAAAACCTGTTTTATGTGCTAATGTGCTAATAGAGCCACAGGCACATTTAATAAGGACAGTTTCGGATTCAGCTTATTAGTAGGGATCTGGCCATATGTTTAGGTTATAGGCCTCAAATGTCTTGACAGAATCCCTTTAATGCCGGATCCAGCACTAATACATTTCAATGTAAATTAATGCCGGATCCGGCAAGTGATCAGTATTTTTGTCCGGAGAGAAAACTGCAGCATGCTGCGGTATTTTCTCAGTCTAAGGCCTCATGCACACGACCGTTGTGTGCATCCGTGGCCGTTGTGCCGTTTTCCGTTTTTTTTCGCGGACCCATTGACTTTCAATGGGTCCGTGGAAAAATCGGAAAATGCACCGTTTTGCAGCCGAGGCCGTGATCCGTGTATCCTGTCCGTCAAAAAAATATGACCTGTCCTATTTTTTGGACGGACAACGGTTCACGGACCCATTCAAGTCAATGGGTCCGTGAAAGAACACGGATGCACACAAGATTGGCATCCGTGTCCGTGATCCGTGGCCGTAGGTTGCTTTCATACAGACGGATCCGAAGATCCGTCTGCATAAAAGCTTTTTCTGATCTAAGTTTTCACTTCGTGAAAACTCATTTCCGACAGTATATTCTAACACAGAAGCGTTCCCATGGTGATGGGGACGCTTCTAGTTAGAATACACTGCAAACTTTGTACAAGACTGCCCCCTGCTGCCTGGCAGCACCCGATCTCTTACAGGGGGATATGATAGCACAATTAACCCCTTCAGGTGCGGCACCTAAAGGGGTTAATTGTACTATCATATTCCCCTGTAAGAGATCAGGGCTGCCAGGCAGCAGGGGGCAGACCCCCCCCCCCCAGTTTGAATATCGTTGGTGGCACAGTGTGCCCCCACCATCGCCCCCCCTCCCTCCCTCTATTGTATTAAATCGTTGGTGGCACAGTGTGCCAACCACCATCGCCCCCTCCCCCCCCCTCCCTCTATAGCAGTAACATTGGTGGCAGTGTGCGGTCTCAACAGTAGAAGATTCATACTTACCTGCTTGCTGCTGCGATGTCTGTGAACGGCCGGGAGCTCCTCCTACTGGTAAGTGACAGTTCTTTAGCAATGCGCCGCACAGACCTTTCACTTACCAGTAGGAGGAGCTCCCGGCCGGACACAGACATCGCAGCAGCAAGCAGGTAAGTATGAATCTTCTACTGTTGAGACCGCACACTGCCACCAATGTTACTGCTATAGAGGGAGGGGGGGTGATGGTGGGGGCACACTGTGCCACCAACGATATTCAAACTGGGGAGGGGGGGGCTGCCCCCTGCTGCCTGGCAGCCCTGATCTCTTACAGGGGGATATGATAGTACAATTAACCCCTTTAGGTGCCGCACCTAAAGGGGTTAATTGTGCTATCATATCCCCCAGTAAGAGATCGGGTGCTGCCAGGCAGCAGGGGGCAGTCTTGTACAAAGTTTGTAGTGTATTCTAACCTGAAGCGTCCCCATCACCATGGGAACGCCTCTGTGTTAGAATATACTGTCGGATCTGAGGTTCACTGAAGTAGCTCATATCCGACAGTATATTCTAACATAGAGGCGTTCCCATGGTGATGGGGACGCTTCAAGTTAAAATATACCATCGGATTGGAGAAAACTCCAATCCGATGGTATAAAAGAACTCCAGACTTTACATTGAAAGTCAATGGGGACGGATCCGTTTGAAATGGCACCATATTGTGTCAACATCAAACGGATCCGTCCCCATTGACTTGCATTGTAATTCAGGACGGATCCGTTTGGCTCCGCACGGCCAGGCGGACACCAAAACGACTTTTTTTTCATGTCCGTGGATCCTCCAAAAATCAAGGAAGACCCACGGACGAAAAAACTGTCACGGATCACGGACCCACGGACCCCGTTTTTGCGGGCCGTGAAAAAAATTTGTCGTGTGCATGAGGCCTAAAAAACATAAGAGACACTGAACTGATGCACCCTGAACGGATTGCTCTCCATTCAAAATGAATTAGGATAAAACTGATTCCGGTATTGAGCCCATGTGACGGAACTCAATACCGGAAAATAAAAAAGCTAGTGTGAAAGTACCCTTAACAACCATCAGTGAAAAACACATAGCATCCGCACTTGCTTCCAGGTGAAATGTGTTTTTCACTGAAGTCCCATTCACTTCTATGGGGCCAGGGCTTAATGAAAAGCGCAGAATATAGAACATGCTGCGTTTTTCACACAACGCAGAACTGATGCGTGAAAAAAAAAAAAAAAAAGCTCATACACACAGACTGTAAGATCCTCACCTGTCTCGCACTCCGGTGTGACCAAAAAGGGTCCTCGTGGAGCTGCAGGACAGGTTACGCGTGTCTCCATTGATACACCAGCTCCGACCCCTTTGAGAACCGACGCAGGGATACGTTCGCATGTGCACCGGAGGGGAAGACCGCATGGCTTTCGGGGACAGCTTGGCCGGGCTAGTGGCAGTACGCTGCGGCCGTGCTTGTCTCCGGTGCCTACTGCGAATTCTATTCCGGTGTCCATGTCAACACTCTCGCGGAGCCTGTCGTGCATCCGCATTTACGTTCGAAAACGGGTTTGCAAGGGGATATGCGGTCGCGTGTACACACTTCTTATGCGCTTCACCGACCAGCAAAGGGAATAGCACCTGGCCGCAAGTAGATTAGAGGGCCGGCATTGGTCTAATTGACTAATGACCGACCAAAGCCTTGTACACAGGTGTAGGGCAGGATCATGACCTATGGGGAGTGGACACTTGGCGCCCTGAGATTTGTTAGAAGGCACATAAAAGGTGGCCTCCCCCCAGGTCGGTCAGTGCCCACTGTTATCCTTCCTTATCCAGGTGCAGGGCAGTACTGCTAGCTACTGACTGAAGTTTGCTGGGACTCTGTCTGTTCCAGTGGGACCCGGGACTTTCTGTGACGCATCCGTTTACCTGGCAAGTTGCACAGAGACTTATGCACGGATCGGGACTACTCCTGGCTTTCCTTTGTTTTTTGTTTGCTTGATATTTGCCCAGTGAAGTTTACCTGGACTTTGTTTATTTTGTTAATAAACCCCTTTGATTTCATCCTCGCTGGTCTGTTTCGTTGGTGTCTTGCATTATACAGACCTATTGAAATGAATGGGTCCGGATTCAGTGCGGGTGCTATGCGTTCACATCACACATTGCACCCACGGGGAAAACTCGTGTGAAAGGGGCCTAACCATGATGTGAACTCTCCCTTAGGCCCCTTGCAGACGAGCGTGTCCGGATGCGTTCAGTGAAAACTGTGCGATTTCGCAAACAAAGCCATTCAGTTATGTTTGCGATTGCATTCAGATCAGTTTTTATCGCACGGCTGCAATGCGATTTACTGCATTTCGCTCGCATGTGAAAAAAAAACGGAATGTTTACAAACATCTCTTAGCAACTATCCGTGAAAATTGCATTGCATCCGCACTTGCTTGATTTTCACGCAGCCCCATTCACTTCTATGGGGCCTGCGCTGCGTGAAAATTGCAGCATATAGAACATGCTGCGATTTTTCACGCAACGCAAAAGTGATGCGTGAAAACCACCACTCATGTATACTGACCCATTTTAATAGGTCCGGATTCTGTGCGGGCGCAATCCGTTCGCATTGCACCCGAGCGGAATTCTGGCTCGTGTGAAAGGGGCCTTAGGACTCATTCACATGAATGTATTTTGTTTCTTTGTCCGTTCCGTTCTTTTTTTTTTTTGCGGCCTGTATGCGAAACCATGCACTTCAATGGGTCCGCAAAAAAAACGAAAATAACAGTTTCCGTATATCCGTTCCACAAAAATGTAGAACATGTCGTATTATTGTCCACGTTACAGACAAGAATAGGACTGTTCTATTAGGGGCCAGCTGTTCTATTTTGCAAAATACGGAATGCACACGGATGTCATCTGTATTTTTTGCGGAATTAGTACTTTTGCGGACCGCAAAATACATACGGTCATGTGCATGAGCCCTCAGAAGCAGCAGAAGAACCATATAGGACATTACAGAGAAGTACTGATCATACTGATGTAAATAAAGCACTTGGGGTGAGATAGAAGACTAACAATTGCCTGCAACAGCCTCTGGGTCTGGGCTTACCTCTCACTCTGCAGCTCTTCTATCTCTAGCCACTCCATAAACGTCTATGGGAGTTTGTTACCTGATCCTTCAGTCAGAGGCGTAAACACATCTCAGAGAACTTAGTATGGCCCCCCTGACTCCCAGTACATGTGCAACAATCATCCAAGGTATGCACAAATGCAAAGCACAATGGATTAGATTTCTGATGAATTAACATTTTACATTAAACATAATTTGAATAAGGCCTCTTGCACACGACCGTATTTATTTTGCGGTCCGCAAAAAAAGGATCCGCAAAAAGTACGGAAGACACCCGTGTGCATTCCGTATTTTGCGGAACGGAACAGTTGGACCCTAATAGAACAGTACTATCCTTGTCCGTAATGCGGACTATAATAGCACATGTTCTATTTTTTTGCGGAACGGAAATACGGAAATGGAATGCACACGGAGTACCTTAAGTTTTTTCCGTATACAGTCCGCAAAAAAAAAAAAACGGAACGAAAACTGAAAGAGAATACGTTCGTGTGCTAGAGGCCTAAAAAAATTGCAATAAAAAAGTCACCCTTGGCCTAAGGCTTCTTTGTAAAAAAAAAAAAAAAAAAAGGGTAGAATAGACGCTTCATAAATATGGTGCTCATTCTGAACGATATTTCTCAATGTGTATTTCACCAGAAAATCATTAAATATAAGGAAAAGAAAGCAAATAACTCTCATTATGTTCATGTTGATTTAACATGGAAGATGCTCTCCAGTCACCTGTCGCATTCCGTTGACAGAAATCATACAAAAGGTGTCCATTATAAAAAATATTAGACAACTAAAGGCTTATCCTCATCTCCACCTTTAGGCCTTGTGGCTGCTCACATGTATTTTGCATGTTTTTTTTTTATCATTAGATGGCAGTCCTGCAAGTGTAACCAGACATTTATACAAGGGAGGGCTGGGATGGGGGGCAGGGAGGCAATTGCCCCCCCAGGCCGCCCTAAAAAAAAGTCAGCTGGTCTTTAACAAATACATTTATTTTTTTTTTTTTTATTCCTCAGGGCCGCTCCGCCGATCATCACAGGCAGCGCGACCATGGATGTAATTGCGGCGTTGGTGGCAGTGGGTAGTAGGAGATAAGCGCTTCCATTGTGGAAGCGCTCATCTCCATATTCATCTGTATCGCCATCCTCAGGACAGCGATACAGAAGGCTGTGCTGTGGGCAGGGAAGGGAGAGGTGTCTCCCTCCCCTGTTCTTCTGAAAGGCCGCAGGCACTAATGTCTGCAGCCTATCAGAGGCCGGCTCAGGCGGCATGATGACATCATTATCATCACGCCACCTGAGCCGGGCAGCACACAGCCGGGGACACAGGCCGGAAGAGGCCGGCATCTCTGCTGATGGAGGTAAGTATTAGTGTTTTTTTTGGTTTTTTTTTCTTTGCGGGGGGAGCTGGCATTTCTTACAGCCCCATTTTGGGGGGAATGGCATTCTGGGGGCATTTATTTCTTGCCCATTTTGGGGGGCACTATGGGGGAATTTCTTACTGGCACATTATGGGGGGGGCACTGTGGGGGAGATGAATACTATGGGGGTATCTGTGGGCTCTAAAGTTTTTTTTCATTATTGGCACATTATGGGGGGCACTATAGGGGAGAGTGGCACTATGGGGCATCTGGTGTCACTATAGGGGCATTATTTGGGAGCACTATGGGGAAGTGGGGGCTCTAAAGGGGCCTTTTTTATTGGCACATTATGGGAGGCACTATAGGGGAGATTGGGGTATTATTTGGGGGCACTATGAGGGAGTGGAGCACTATTGGGGCATATGGTGGCACTAAGAAGGGGCAATTTTTACTGGCACATTATGGGGAGAGGAGCACTTTAGGGACATCTTCTGGGGGCACTGAGAAGGGGCATTTTTTTACTGGCATATTATGGGGGACACTATGGGGAAGGGGGAAGAGGAGCACTATGAGGGCATTTACTGGGGTATTTTATACTGGCATACGTTATGGGGACATTAGCTCAACTGTGGGCACTAAGCGGGGTATTTTATGTACTGTCACATAGGGAGAATTATTACTACTAGGGGGTATTATGCGGAGCTTTACTACCAATGGGGGACTATGAGGAACATGATTACTAGTATGGGCAATATGGGGGCATTATTACTACTAAGTGTGCTCTGGCAGAATTATTTCTATTGGTGGGATTTTGGGGAGCACTGTTACTTTGGGGGGCACCCTGGCTGGCACAGTATCAGCTTAGCACAATTATTTTTGGGGGACATTATCTTTATACTATTAGTGTCTGGGCGCAGTTATTTTTTAGAGCAGGCACTATCTGTGTGGTAGTAGTAGTCCAGGGGGACTGTTTCTGCAGTATAGTATTGGGGGTGGCAGGAAAGGGTGTTCAGATGTGAAGATGATGGAAATGTGGGAAACTAATGTCTGTTTGTTAATCTCTGCAGAGATGGGAGATGGCTGAAAAATCATCATGGCGGTCTGGTCTGAATGGAGAAGATGAGGAAAGAGAACTTCTACAACAAAGGTGACATCACTGGATGTAAGAGGTATGTGGCGCTATGTAGGAGAGGGGATGCTCCGGCTCCTCCACCTGCCATTTGCAGAAGGAGGATTCAGAGCTGGGTGAGGACGATGAAAGGGGGGAAGTAGGCCACGGGCGGGTGGCAGATGGTGGGGGGAACCACAGGCCTTGAGCAGGATCTATAACAGCTAACAGCCCCAATAAGATCCCCAATGTTAATAAGACCCCAATAAGACCTCAGATCAGACCCCAATATGAATGACCCCCAATCAGACCTCAGATAATAGCCCCCAGCGTCTCTCATCTGCCCCCCTGTGCCTCTCATCAGCCCCCCCAGTGCCCCTCATCAGCCCCCCAGTGCCCCTCATCAGCCCCCCAGTGCCTCTCATCAGCCCCCCAGTGCCTCTCATCAGCCCCCCAATGCCTCTCATAAGCCCCTCTGTGCCTCTCAGCAGCCCCCAGCGCCTCTCATAAGCCCCCCTGTGCCTCTCAGCAGCCCACAGCGCCTCTCATCAACCCACTGCCCATAATATATGGGGGGGAAAAACACCTCCCCTGCTCCTGGACGCAGATGCTCCTCTTCTCCTGCTGGCGGCTGTGAAGGCTGTGCACAGCGTGACGTCACAGAGCGATTCACTCCTGTGCGCAGCCTGCAGAGCCGACAGCCGAGGACCAGGAAGCGGTGAGTACAAAGCATTCACTGCTTCCTGGTCCTTTTGCCCTGAAACTTTGGGAACGGCGTTCCTGCCATGAAAAAAGTGCAAGAATGCCGTTCCCACTCGACCCGAGCCCTGAAGCAGCCCGGTCTGCCCTATGGCCAGTGCGGCCCTGGCTACGCCCCTGCATTTGGATATGGCTTTGGGTATTAAAAAATAAATAAAAAATCGCAGGTATAAAGACCTTCTGTAATGTGAACGCTGCCTTACTGAACACATGGGGCATTCTGACTGAGTTTCAGGTGGAGATGTGACCTCAGCCTTATGGTTATCAGCCCTGTATCAAGCTTCTATGAGGTAGAAATGGCAAGAGAGGTTCCCAGGAGTGAAACCATTTTTCAGGGGTTCCCCCTGTGGTAATGAGGTTGGGTATTTCTGGGCTAAGCTGGTAAAGCAGCCCCCAGAGCACGCACATAGCCGGGAGGATGCCAGCTAGCTCTAGGATTCTGCTCTGCAGGAAAGAACACACAAGCGCCGCTGCTGCCTCCAGCCGCCTTCTTATTGGCTGCAACGCTTTAGGCGGGGACATTCTGAGAGTTTTGATTGGTTGCTGTGCGTTCCCTAGTCTGCAGCGTTCGGAATCCGAGAGACGCTGATCCGCACAGCTCACCCTGAGCCAGAGGCGGCGGAGCTCGGCAGTGTCACAGGCGGAGAGAGCGGCCGGAGCGGCAGGTGACAGCGCGGACCTCAGCACACCATGGACACGGACTCTGGGGACCTGAGCGAGGGGGAGCTGTCACCAGGTAACAGCAACGCCAAACTTGTCTGCAGCCCTGCGGACTGACAGCCGCACGTCCCGCTACAGATCAATCAACTTCATTGAAATGGGCGGGAGGCTGCATTCCCCTGGTAATGGGGGGTTAACCCCTTTTAAAGGGTTAAAAGGAGAGAGCGCTGTGGCTCCCAGGGAGTGGGTGCTCCGCACGTGGGGCAGGAAGTTTGTTAGGGGCATGCGGTACCTGAGCACCTGTCGCTGGTCATAGCAGGTGCTGCGGATTATAAACCGCAGTCGGTGCACTGCACGGTAGTCACTGTGCCAATGATAGAGCTGCACAGGGTGGGACTGAGGGGGATGTAGCAGAGCTGGAGGTGCTGTTCACCTACCTGTTGTGTCATCATGGATGACATGCTCAGCTCTGCTACATCAAGAGCTGTGGACTGTCTCCTCTTGGCACCCTGTAAACCTGACACCTACTGGAGTGACCAGGTGCCAAGGCTGGTCCCTCAGACACTAGGTGGTTGTGATATGTTCTCCCAGGTACCGAGGCTGGCACAGCACTGGGTACACCGGACTCTGCCGTCATTCAGACTTGTCCCTGTTGGACGCGTATGGATTTGATTAGGCTGGATTCACACTTGCAGGTAAGTGGCTTCAGAAGACGTGTGACCTGTTAGAAGAGGATTTATACGTCTCCACTTCTGGCTGAAAAACTGCACCCAGAACTGCATGTGTGATTCCAGCCTCACATCTCGATGGCTTGTGCCTCGGCTGACATCCACGTGAGCCAGATCCCCGTGGACGTGGCCGCCGGCTGGGCTTTAAGCTATGACTTTGTCATCTGATTACTTTGAGGATGTAAGTTGCAGTAGTCCTTTCTCCCTCATTCACATTTCCGCGTCTGTTTGAATTCCTTGGAAAATCCATCTGTGTTTCATCTGTGAGGTTATCTGCGTGTCCGTTTTTGCCCTCCGTGTGTCCTCTGTATTCCACGGACACTGCTCAGTGTTTCCAGAGCATTTCCTACAAGTGGTCAGTGAAAAACTGACAGAACACGGATGCCATTTGTGTTGCTAGTGGTTTTCATGGACTTATGGACGTCAATGGTCGTGTTTAGGGATGAGCGAACTTCTGTTTTCAAGTTCGGCATACAAGGTTCGGGTTATCTAAGAATTATTTTGTGGATTCCGCTACCACGAACCATAACTTATAGTCCGTAGTATCGGAATCCATAACGGAATATTTGGATAACCCGAACCTTGTACGCCGAACTTGAAAACAGAAGTTCACTCAACACTGGTCCGTGATGCTGGCCAAACACGACTAAGGCCTCATGCACATGACCAGTTTGCTGAAAGGCATTGACAGCCTTTAATATAACTGCCTATTCTTGCCTGCTAAGCGCGGACAAGAATAGGACAGGTAATATTTATTTTGCGGACCACAGAACGGAGCAACGAATGCGGACAGCACACGGAGTGAATGGGTCCGCATCCGAGCTGCCAAAACTGAGGATCGGATGCGAACCAAAACAATGGTCGTGTGCATGAGGTCTTAAGTGGTGGAAAACCACTGAAGTGTGAAAAAACACACTAAAAGTCAACGGGGGAGATTTATCAAAACTGGTGTAAAGTAGAACTGGTTAAGTTGCCCATAGCAACCAGAGTCCATCTTTCATTTTTCAGAACTCCATTAGAGAATGAAAGGAGGAATCTGATTGGTTGCTATGGGCAACTAAGCCAGTTCTACTTTACACCAGTTTTGACGGGCACATTTGCTGTCTGTGGAGAACCTGAGCAGCACGTCCGTGATTTGCTGCAGTGTGAGGCCTGAGGCCCCATCCACATGGAGGTTTTTGTCCACAGATTCCACAACTGCGCTGAGAGGACATGGTCTTTCTTGGTGCAGTTTCTACGTGGATGCAGCTGGTAGCCACGGTGGGTGTCCACTTCAGCGCCGTCCGTAGGGGCTAAACGCAGAGGCAAAATCCGCCCTAAACCTGGTCTGGAATCAGAAGAAGAAGTCCTTCCAACAGGGATCGGACTGTTGGACATTGAAACGCCCAATTCTTTTGTTCTTGGGGGAGATATGTTCCAAAAAACAAAAAAAACAGATCCCGTATTTTAAGCATCCGTTAGGCTCAGTTGTGCACATTTTGCATCCGTTTCAGCCATTTCTGTCTGGAATCTATTATTTTAGATAGAAAAAAAGTCCTCCACAAAGTTTTTTTTTTTTTTTTTTCTTCTTCTAAAATAACGGATCTCTGTTCGTCTGACGTTTGAAATCTTTCTGTGGCACATGCGCAGGGTTGTACAGAGCCAGCAGAGCGGAGGAGATTCTAAGAAATCCTGTCCACACGCTGTGTAATAAATTGCCCCACGGTGCGGATCTGAAATCTACAGCTTGTCAATTTAGGCTGCGGCTCCCATGCGGATTTCACCCTTCGCAGCGGAGAGGATGAAGTTCACAGCCATTCCTGTGGCCAAAAATGTAATGCATGCGATATTTGGTTGCGATTTCTGTTTTAGAACCACAGCAAAAACGGCAGCGGACTTTTCCACCGCACTTTCAGGCACGTGTGGGCGTACTCCTAAGGCCGCCTGCACATGGTGTGGATTACATAGGTTTTTTTCTGCGCAGACTCTCATGTATTTCACAAATCTCATGCGCACTTTGCTTTTTCTTTCTGTCAATTCTCGGTGCGGATTTCACCCTTTTCAATGCAAAGGTGAGACCTGCAGCAACACCACGTCGAATCCTTACCAGCCTAAGGCTACCTAAGGTTCCGTTTGAAGGCTCTCACAAGCGGCCCCGAACGGATCCGTACAGCCCCAATGCATTCTGAGTGGATGCGGATCCGCTCAGAATGCATCAGTCTGGCACCGTTTGGCCTCCGTTCCGCTCAGCAGGTGGACTCCCGAACGTTGCTTGCAGCGTTTTCTTGTCCGCCTGGCCGTGCGGAGCCAATCAGATCTGTCCAGACTTACAATGTAAGTCAATGGGGACAGATCCGTTTGACGTTGACACAATATGGCGCAATTTCAATTTGATCCGTCCCCTATTGACTTTCAATGCAAAGTCAGGATGGATCCGTCTAACTAACAATTAGACTTAGATTTTTTTCTGAAATATAATGCAGACGGATCCGTTCTGAACGGATACCATCATTTGCATTATAGGAGCGGGTCCGTCTGTGCAGATACCAGACAGATCCGCTCCGAACGCAAGTATGAAAGTAGCCTAAGGTATATTCACATTTGGCAGATTTGTTGCAGAAAATTCTGGAGCTGTCCCGTTTATGCGAGTGCAGAAATCCTTGCAGTTGCTGCCAACACAATGAATGGAGCAGATTTTCAGCTGCGGAGATTTATACTGGTAGCTGAATAACACTCCAGATTGCCATAATTTCGGGCTTGTTCAGAGAATATAATGGCTTTGGGCTGCTGTGATATAAACCCCCCTCCCCGTTACCTCTGACACCACCCCTGGCCATAACTGCTAGCCTCCACAGAGATGACATGAGACGTCTATAACTGGCTCTAAAATTAACTCGGGTTACAAACTGTACATGAAGCGCTCAGACTGTAATATACTGTCTGTTCTGTGCTCTGGGGGAGGACATTCAGACAAGGAAGAGACTGCCGGCAGTGCCGCTATGTAAGCAGGGTCATGCCGTGCCTCTTGACATGCCTTCTGTGGTGGTGGTGGCACCTTCTTCTGATGTCCGCCTGCTCAAGGACAGCAGCAATGGGAAAAGTAGTTAACAAATCCGGGCCCAAACGTGGCATTTTCTGCCAGCCCTCACATGGTGCAGGTATGAGAGAGTGCAAGGTGGTGCCGCCTGGTATGAGGGTGAAAAATCACTGCTGTAGTCTGTTTGATGCCTCCTTGAACTTGCAGGGCTATATCTTGTGGTAAATCTTTTTATTTTATTTATTTTTTATATAAAATGGGCCCACGCTGAACGTGTAGCCGCCCCCAAGAAGGCACAAGGGGAAAGTCAGCGCTCTTATAAGCAGTGGATGGGCACCAGAGAAATGGTCAGCAATACTGGCAGCGCTGCGTAGCTTTATCCAGTTGCTGCCGAGCACTGACTGATGGGGGCATGGTCCTGACAACTGCTGCTGCCACCACAGGGTACGGCCACACAGTACCACTGTGCAGCGGCTTGAACCTCACGGCCCCGCAAGCTGCCATCACTTGATGGCAGTCACTGACCAAATCACTGAAGTGCGAACTAGACCTTAGGCCCCTTTCACACGGGTGCAATGCATGAGGTGAACGCATTGCACCCGCACTGAATCCGGACCCATTCATTTCTATGGGTGCTGTGCACATGAACAGCGATTTTCACGCATCACTTGTGCGTTGTGTGAAAATCGCATCATGCTCTATTTTGTGCGTTTTTCACGCAATGCAGGCCCCATACAAGTGAATGAGGCTGCGTGAAAATCGCAAGCAAGTGCGGATGCTGTGTTATTATTTATTATTTTTTTCTCCCCCCCCCCCCCCCCCCACGCACGGTTGCTAGGAGACTATCGGGATGGGGACCCGATCATTATTATTTTCCCTTTATAACATGGTTGTAAGGTAAAACATTAGCATTCTTACTACAGAATTTGCTTAGTAAAATAGAGCTGGAGGGGTTAAAAAAAATAATAATTAACTCACCTCATCCACTTGTTCGCGCAGCCCGGTTTCCCTTCTTTCTTCTTCTTTGATGAAAAGGACCTGTGGTGACGTCACTGCGCTCATCACATGGTCCATCACATGATCAATCACCATGGTGATGGACCATGTAATGAGCGCAGTGATGTCATCAAAGGTCCTTTACCCAGGTCCTGAAGAAAGAAGAGAAGCCGGGCTGCGCGAACAAGTGGATGAGCTGAGTTTAAAATTTATTTTACTATGCATTCTGTAGTCAGAATGCTATTATTTTCCCTTATAACCATGTTATAAGTAAAAATAATACAATCTACACAACCTTGAACCCAAACCTGAAGTTTGGGTCTGGATACCACATTCACCCGTGCGGTAAAAACTGAACAACGGAACGCAATCGCAGTAAAAACTGACTGCAGTTGGGTACCTACACGCGCGGGTTTGCCGCAATGCACCCGGGACGCATCCTGAGCCAAAACGTGACACCCCTGTGAAAGAGGCCTTAGGCTGCTTTCACACAGTCGGTATTTGGTCAGTATTTGATCTGTGATTTCCTTCAGGGATTTTTGAGCCAAAACCAATAGTAGAGCCTACACAGAGATGAGGTCTAAGGCTAGGTCTACACGACGACATTTGTCGCGCGACATTTTGTTGTACCAATGTTGCGCGACAATTTTTATAATGGCAGTCTATGGTGTCGCACTGCAACATGCGACATGTTGCGACTGCGACGCGACAGTCACAGAAAATCCAGTCGCGTCGCAGTCGCAACATGTCGCATGTTGCAGTGCGACACCATAGACTGCCATTATAAAAATTGTCGCGCGACATTGGTGCAACAAAATGTCGCACAACAAAATGTTGCGCAACAAATGTCGTTGTGTAGACCTAGCCTAAGGGCTCCAAAATCTGCAAAACATGGATACCGGCCGTGTGCATTCCGCATTTTGCGACCCCATTGAAATTAGTGGGTCATCATCCGTTCTGCAAAATTGTGGAATGGATGTGGACACGTAAATATGGTCGCTTGAATGAGAAAGAGAGATTTGCTCCTGTTCTGTGTTTTTGACTACTTCTGGTCTTGGCTCATAATCTCTGATAGAAATCACTGATCAGTCAGTGGTGGTCCGAGTTCACAGACCTCATCAATGTGATCCTCTCACATGTATCTATGACCCATGAGAAGATCGTTTAGATTGGTTCTCCCCATTCATTTTCTGTGCGCCACTGTCGGTGTTTCCATCATACGGTCTTGAACATGAGAGTTGTGGCGTGATGGTGGGACTGATCCCCTGTAAAGGGAACCTGTCGTCAACTTTATGCTGTCCATACTAAAAGTATAAAGTAGAGACAGGTGAGTTGATTTCAGTGATCTGTCATTTATAAATTACAAGTAAGTGGTTGCTGAGAACCAACATCGCAATCATTGCAGACTGGACCTGGAAAAGAGTCCCGGCCGCCTGAGAAGAGTCCTGGTTACTCATGACTTCCTGCTGTCCCTGCCCACCTGCTGATGGCTGACAGTCTTCTACCGAGTTTTCTTCCTTTCTCTCTAGGAGAGAACTGCCAATCATCAGCAGGTGGGTGAGAGAGCAGGAGATTATGAATAACCAGGACTCTTCTCAGGTAGATGTGACTCTACAAGACCTGTGCTGCAATGATTATGATGCTGGTTCTCGGCAACCACTTACTTTTAGCTGATAAGTGACACACTGCTGAGATCCGCATTTCTGTCACTACTTTTTGCTGTCCTCAGTGAGATCAGCATAAAGTTGATGACCGGTTCCCTTTCAGTAGTCCATACAGGGCGTACAAAACCATTTCTCCTATTGAATTCCCAGGTACCTAACAGAACAACAGCGGAATAAAGCAGCAAATAAATCAAATAAATTGTTTTAAATGTAGCACCATATGTTTCTGTGCCCTTTTCACCATTTATTTGATTTAAAGCTTCTTCTTTTTTTTTTTTTTTCCCCAGCTGCTTTGTTTTTTTCAGCCAGAAATGTCCCATGGATATGAGAGGCTAGTGTGAATGGTCTCTGGTGTAATGATCTATGTACTGAGTACACTTGGATTTCATTGTGGGGTTGGTTGTAAAAGTGACAGACTGCAGGAAAGCCATGGCAATAGAGTTCTTTACCAAATATGAGCTTTTCTGTGTGCACCTCCATCGTCTCTTTATTCTTACCTTGCTACTCCGCATGTGATGACATCTGTCACTACTGTACTGGAACAAAAGTGGTGTCTCATCTTAAACTGGGTAGTGATGATAGGGCAAAGCTTTAAAGGGCTTTTCCAAAATTGTATGTTAAATTTTTCAGGCAATTCAAAAAACTTTTTATATATCACAGCGACATGTCAAATGTTTTAATCGGTGGGGTCGGAGTGCTGAGCCTCCATTGATTGCTAGGAGGAGAAAGAAGCGCTTACATAGCACACGTCTCTGCAGTGGGAGACAGAATCGAAACGGGTCTATAGGCCTCTTTCATGCATCGAGTTGAGAGTGTTTCCCTAACCTCGTTCTAGCAATCGGTCGGGGAGGATATTACAGTCAAGTACTGACCTGCATTGGTTGTGAATTTAGCACTAGTGCTGAAATATAAAGAGACTGCACATCTACACAGGAGATCTAGTGTCTCTTTTTGAGTCCCGTCTCCCTCATGCTGCTGCTCACTCCTCCCCCTCCCCTCTCCATAGACTTTCTATTTCCATGAAATATGATCATCCCATGGAGATTAACTGTTTTGAGAAAAGCATTTTCAAAGTAAAAAAACTATTAGCAAAGGGTAGAGGAGGGAAGAGGTAAACAGCTGATACCATGTTAACAAATTACAAAGTTTCTTGTGGTCACTTGTATTGATTTATGTAAGCTTGTGTGAAAGTACAGGGGCTCTTAAAAAAAAAAAAAATAAAACCTTTTTTTTATTTTATTTGCATTGCCAGATTCTGACCCCCCACAACTTGTTTAGTTACATCTGCAGAGTTGTACGAGAGCTCATTTTTACTGTAGTGTGTCCGACTTTTTTTAATCATTTTATTCTTTTTTTTTTTTTTTTGGGGGCGGTGAAGTGACAAAAAGTTGCAATTTTTTCCCATTATGATATTCACCATCTGGGATAAATGTGATTTTTATATTTTAATAGTATGGATGTTTTGGGAGGCGGGTTTATTTACTTTTATTATGGGGTCTGGGAGTGATTCGAATTTTTCTATTTTTCTTTTTTTAAATTTTTTTAAAACTTTTTTTTTTTACCTTTTAAGTCCCCTTAGGGGACATCAATTTACGATATTAGATCACTTCTCCTATACACTGCAATGAGATTCTTTATGTTCCTATGAAGCCCTGCAGGCCTGAATAAGAACTACATATGTAATAGTTTCGGATTCTTAAGAGAGCCTGAAGCCTTTACAAAGAAGAAATGTTATCCGCAAGCCATTGGTGCCCGATAACGTAACTCTCCTTGGGGAAACCACCTCAGATGCAGTCACAACTGACCATGTCATCTGGGGAGGGGGGAGTTACATGCTTGTGTGAGGAATGTGGAGTTATGATTTCATTCCTGCCGTTTGCTCCAGAAGTGTGCAGAGAAATTCACACTCCACAGGGGAGCCCTGCTTCAAAGGGCGGCCACGTGTTTATCTTTTACACCTCACTCAACTTCTCTGTCAGGATGAATGCTGGTGGGGTGGGGCGCTAAGTTGGTCAACAAAAGAAAATAATCCATCAGACATCATGGAACCAGGAGTTCATAAGAGATTATGAATTGCCCGTCCAACACAGAAATTAACCGGTTACATATCTGCGACCCTGGGTCCGAGGCGGACATGCCCCTAGTCGCCGTTTGGGGGTCAGGTGCCAGGAAGGGGAGATGCAGAGATCTCCCAGTAGTAACCTAATAACAGCGCCATGTTTGATTTCCACTTGCGTTGCTTCCAGAACCATCTCCCTGTGATCTTCCGGTGATGAGCTATGATCCATAATGGGTTTTTGGATTCTGAGTTGCCAGGGTCTTTCTCAGAAGGGGCCACATTGTGTAATGTGTTTGGGGAGACCTGGATTTGCTGACATCACTGCTCCCAGGTGACTACAGCTAAGGACTATAGCAACCCAGAATTCATCATCATAACCCAAAGGACTACTCATCAACCTGGTAACTGACTATGGCTCTGTTTAACCCTGTTTGTACCACGTCATCTGTATTTGCACATTTGACCATTGTATATATTCTGTGTGTGTATATAGTGTTATGTCTAGTGTGCCCTTAAGGCAATTAAATATATAATTTAATCTTGCGCTATTCTTGTATATCGATCACGAATCCCCACGTCTGTGTTTCTGCATAGTTATAAGCTACTTGGGGTTGATTTCTGACCCAATATAATCGCGCTAGTGGACCGGGCTTATATCTAACGAGGAACTGGTGGCAGTCTACCTAGGACTGGGCTGACAGGGTGCTGTTTCACTGGGGCAGTGAAAAGGCCCTCTCAGCTTGTCAGGGGTGTGAGCGAGTGTGGAGTCATGCCAGAGGTAGCGTGGACCACCCTCACTCACTCTTCCTGTCTCCCTGTGCCAGTGTGGAAAGGAGGTGTCTGTGTCAAGCTGTGCTTTTACACACTGCCAGGGAGGGTGTAACGTCACGTCTTGGTAACCAGTGACAAAACCGGACCACGTGAGCTCGGCGTAGTTGACGTTAGGCGGGGCTGCGAGGTACGGTATTCGTCACATCTTGTGATCTGCATTATCGACGATCACAGAGATTTAACCCCTCTGATACAGTGGTCAATTATTGTGACCATGGCATTTGAAATGACCTTCCCGGGAGTGCTGTGCTCCCAGGCTGGAACAATTTCCCCTTGTGGCAATTGGGGAAGCTGTGTTAGGCCCGGGTCCCTCTGCAGGTGGCAGGGCTCCATAGGAATACAGTGAATAATCTATAGATTTCAGTGTTAAATCACTGCAGTCTGTAGGACAAGCAATGTACAGTAACACGTACTTCTTAAAGGGTTTCTGTCGTGAGAAATAACGTTATGCAGCTGACTGACATTAGCGATGTGCTACTGTCGGCAGTACATAACAGTATGCGTTATAACTCCCTGTATGCCACTGTTCTCTTAAAATAAAGACTTCTAAAATATGCTAATGAGCCTCTAGGTGCTACTAGGGCGTTGCTTCAGCACCTAGAGGCTCGGTCTACGCACCCTTTGGCACGCCCAGGTTCAGTTGATTGACTTTCGAATTCTCCTCAGTGTCCCGTAAATCCCACGCCTGCACCATTCCGTTTAGTATTCGGCGCAGTGAGTGAAGGACGTGCTACTGTTGCCGGCTTTCTCACTGCGCCTGCGCAGAAGGAAGGAAGCCGGCAGCAGGAGCGCGTCCTTCACTCACTGTGCCGAATACAAAATGGGATGGAGTGGGATTTACGGGACACTGAGGAGAACTCGAAAGTCAATCAACTGAACCTTGGCGTGCCAAAGGGTGAGTAGACCGAGCCTCTAGGTGCTGAAGCTACAGATTGTTCCTCAAAAAATGACTATAAAAAATTATTAAGGATAAGAATATGGCAATGAAAAGAGAAAACAATTTACACAACTTTTTTTTTTTTTTTAATAGTATTAACCCTTTCCAACATGTGACGTAGTATTACGTCACATATCGGGTCTTTAAAGATGGTGCCCACGCCTGAGCGGAGTGGGCGCCATAGCGGCTGAGTTGCTGCTGTGTCATACAGCAGGCACCTGTGGCTAATGTCCGTGTTCGGCAGTAATGCCGATCGTGGACATTTAATGTCTCAGATGCCGTGGTCAAACCTGACCACTGCTTCTGAGTGCGATAAATACCGAAAGTGCGTGCTTCCGGTGATGCTCCGGCTCCTCTGATTGTTATAGTGAATGACAGGAGGCTGCATAGTGTTTCCTATGGAGCCCTTGTCTGTAGCAGAGCTCCATAGGAAACTAGTAAAATAATCATAGACTCCAATGCTAGTGCATTGGAGTCTATGACAATAGCAATCTAATGACTGTTTGTCAAAGTTCCCTATAGGAACTATAAAAAACGTGTTTTTACAATTAAAAAAGCTTAAAATTCAAATTGACCCCCTTTCCCCAAAATGAGGATAAATAAAAAAAAATAATAAAAAAAATCATGGGTATCGCCGCATGCAAAAATGCCCATACTATCAATATATAAAAGTATTAATCCTATATGGAAAAAAAAAAAAAGGCGAGACAATTTGCCATTTTTTTGTTTGCTTCTCCTCCCACAAAAGATTGGTCAAAAAGTTGCACACACCCCAGAATTGTATCAATGAAAAGTACAGATCGCCCCGCAAAAAATGAGCCCTCGTACAGGTCTGCACACAACTGCAAAAAAGTTATAGGGGTCAGAAAAAGATATTATTTATATACAGACGTGGACAAAATTGTTGGTACCCTTTGGTCAATGAAAGAAAAAGTCACAATGGTCACAGAAATAACTTTAATCTGACAAAAGTAATAATAAATTAAAATTCTATAAATGTTAACCAATGAAAGTCAGACATTGTTTTTCAACCATGCTTCAACAGAATTATGTAAAAAAATAAACTCATGAAACAGGCATGGACAAAAATGATGGTACCCCTAACTTAATATTTTGTTGCGCAACCTTTTGAGGCAATCACTGCAATCAAACGCTTCCTGTAACTGTCAATGAGACATCTGCACCTCTCAGCAGGTATTTTGGCCCACTCCTCATGAGCAAACTGCTCCAGTTGTGTCCGGTTTGAAGGGTGCCTTTTCCAGACTGCATGTTTCAGCTCCTTCCAAAGATGCTCAATAGGATTGAGGTCAGGGCTCATAGAAGGCCACTTTAGAATAGTCCAATTTTTTCCTCTTAGCCATTCTTGGGTGTTTTTAGCGGTGTGTTTTGGGTCATTGTCCTGTTGCAAGACCCATGACCTGCGACTGAGACCAAGCTTTCTGACACTGGCTAGTACATTTCTCTCTAGAATTCCTTGATAGTCTTGAGATTTCATTGTACCCTGCACAGATTCAAGACACCCTGTGCCAGACGCAGCAAAGCAGCCCCAGAACATAACAGAGCCTCCTCCATGTTTCACAGTAGGGACAGTGTTCTTTTCTTGATATGCTTCATTTTTTCGTCTGTGAACATACAGCTGATGTGCCTTGGCAAAAACTTCGATTTTTGTCTCATCTGTCCACAGGACATTCTCCCAGAAGCTTTGTGGCTTGTCAACATGTAGTTTGGCATATTCCAGTCTTGCTTTTTTATGATTCGTTTTCAACAATGGTGTCCTCCTTGGTCGTCTCCCATGTAGTCCACTTTGGCTCAAACAACGACGGATGGTGCGATCTGACACTGATGTTCCTTGAGCATGAAGTTCACCTTGAATCTCTTTAGAAGTCTTTCTAGGCTCTTTTGTTACCATTCGGATTATCCGTCTCTTAGATTTGTCATCAATTTTCCTCCTGCGGCCACGTCCAGGGAGGTTGGCTACAGTCCCATGGATCTTAAACTTATGAATAATATGTGCAACTGTACTCACAGGAACATCTAGTTGCTTGGAGATGGTCTTATAGCCTTTACCTTTAACATGCTTGTCTATAATTTTCTTTCTGATCTCTTGAGACAGCTCTTTCCTTTGCTTCCTCTGGTCCATGTCGAGTGTGGTACACACCATATCACCAAACAACACAGTGATTACCTGGAGCCATATATATAGGCCCAATGGCTGATTACAAGGTTGTAGACACCTGTGATGCTAATTAGTGGACACACCTTGAATTAACATGTCCCTTTGGTCACATTATGTTCTGTGTTTTCTAGGGGTACCATCATTTTTGTCCATGCCTGTTTCATGAGTTTATTTTTTTACATAATTCTGTTGAAGCATGGTTGAAAAACAATGTCTGACTTTCATTGGTTAACATTTATAGAATTTTAATTTATTATTACTTTTGTCAGATTAAAGTTATTTCTGTGACCATTGTGACTTTTTCTTTCATTGACCAAAGGGTACCAACAATTTTGTCCACGTCTGTATATATATATATTTTTTTTTTATGGCATCAAAATGCACGAAAAAGTATACATATGTGGTATTACTGGATTCGTGTACTCTTGGAGAATGAAGATCACAAGTCAGTTTTATTGAAAAAAAATCGATAAAATTGTGGCAAAATTTTGCTTGTTATTTTTCAAATTTCACCACCTTTTGGAATTCTTTTTTCACTACATTCTATGCAATATTAAATGGTGGCGTTGGAAAGTACAACTTGTCCCACAAAAAAAAGCCCTCATATGGCTATGTGAGCTGAAAAATAAAAATGTTTTATGGCTCTGGGAAGGTGGGGAGCGAAAAACGAAAACACAAAGTCAAAAAAACCTGGGGTAGAAGGGGTTAAAACACAAGAAACAATATATGAATGTGGCCTTGTTGTAATCATACTGACCTGGAGAATGAGGCCAGGTCAGTGTTACTTATGGAATACTGTAAAAAACAATACAAAAACAAACCCCATAAAAGTGTGGCGGAATTGCATTTTTCTTCCAATTCCACCCCGTTTGGATTTTTCCCCCCACTATATTGTATTGTACCAATATTAAATGGTGCCATTGTAAAGTACTTGTCCCCTAAAATTCAAGCCCTTATACCGTTATATAAGTGGATAAATAAAAAAGTTATTGCTCCGGGAACACAGGGAGTAAAAAACTGAAACGCAAAAAAGGAAAATGGCGCATTCCTGAAAGGGTTGAAGACGTATATAGTCGTATGGCGGTGGGGAAGTGGTTAAAGGGAGAAGACTGTTTTCCAGTCTCTAAGTATAGACAGCACGATGAGGAGTGTCAGATCCATTTCCTCACGACCGTTCCTCCCGGACCACCGTCATTACACTAATCAGGAGTGGAGAGCATCTTGCCTTAATGATATATTAGCGGCTGCACAATAAACATACATTTTTAGCGGAAAGGGCCTGGACTATGTAAGAGCGTGTCGCACATAACATGTTATTATACAGCAAGCATAATTGGGGGTTATTGGCTCCAGCTTTACTGGGAAATCCAGTGGAGAGAGAGAGGCGCAATCATCATGGAAGAGATTGTCACCAGTCATCTTCAGCATCATTCAGGTGTGGCTGACTGGTCCAGGCATCTCAGGATGTAGTCTGCAGCGCTCTCGTCTGACATCTGTACATTAGGGGATCACCTCTGTGTGCATCTCCGTATTTTTCTATCTCTGCTGCCAACAGCTTGGCTTCTCCTCCAAACGGCAAGGATGAGACGACGAGCTTTGTAGGATAGCCCCAGTCAGTTTACACGGATTAGGAGCTTGAAAGAGATCATTAATTGTAAAGGATTGCTCCAAATATGTGTGTATATATATCTGTTTAAGTCTCCATGTCTGATGTCGTAAGGAGCTTCCACTTCTTACAGATTGCAGAAGATAAGTGACTATATAGTGAGCTGTTGTTTTGGGTACTGGAATGGACTCTATAAGCCTTTATGGTATCCTTCTGCAGTTTTGATCTCTAGTAAAGACCATCTGTCAGCAGATCTGTACCTATGACACTGGCTGACCTGTTACATGTGCACTTGGCAGCTGAAGGCATCTGTGTTGGTCCCATGTTCATATGTGCCCGCGTTACTGAGAAGGATGTTTTAATATATGCAAATGAGCTTCCTATAGGCTCTGCTCTATGATTGACGGGGCCTGGTGTGATGATGTTTTCACTGCCTGGTCCTGTTAATCAAAGTGCCGAGGGCATGGCAGTTGCATAGGAAAGCGGACCAGTGGTCCTATGGGTGACGTTATCCGATGATCCATTGGAAAGATTTGGCACATTGGCTAATAGACAACCCATAGTGTCTTTGAAGCTGCTAAATCCATATGGGATGTCCTTATTAGAGGCCACATAATAAAAATGGGTTACAGGGTGTATTACCTGGAGGCAGTTCTAGATGTGGACAATGCTGCCCGTGAGCTGGTAATAAAAGATGTGTTTTCCTGTGGAACGAAGTGTGTTGGGTATGCAATAATCTGTAACCTAGGAAAAGTGCTTCGCCTGAGGTGAGATTCGGGGACCTGTAGAGTCACTACATACAGGGCATTGAGCCCCTGGTAATCGATCATATGCAAAGTTTCACAATGGGAATTCAGTTTTTAGGCCTACTAAATGTACAACAGGAGCTAGTTGGGGGGAGGGGGGAGGGGGGGGGGGATCTAACTTTGAAGACTTTCCATGTCCTGACCTGTTTGTAGATGTTGTAATACTGATGATATTATGTGATTAAACTGTGTGGGTCAGGGTTATGCTAACTGTCAGGGCAGGACAACATTTGGGAGCGCACAGAGCGGCTGTCCCCCTGCTCCTTCCACATCCTTTGTAATCTGCGGTCTAAATAAAGTGAAGAAATGTACCGAAGGGACCAAATTTTTAATCTGTATACAGTCCGCAATTCTTGCAGAATGCACACGGACCCATTCATTTCTATTGGTCTCCAAGGAAAAGAAAAACCAGCAGATGGATGTCGTCACCCTTGTGCTGCCTGCACCTGTATGTCTGTTCCCCAAATCATAGAACGTGTCCTGTTCTACTCCGTACTGTGGACAAGTATGCACACAGAAGGTATCTGTATTTTCCAGATCAGAACCGCAAACCAGAGACCCCGTTGTGTGTATGAGCTCCAAGGGTGAGGGCCGTACTGTACTGCTGCAAAGGTTTGGATTTGTTGCCCTTGCCTTTTACACGGAGCACCTCCTGGACATCGGATTGCAGGATTGACAACAGTGTATAATGTGATGAAAGAATGAGTCCAGCCAAAGGAAGCCATATGGACAATCACAATGCATTAGTAAGTGCCTTGTAATAACTTCCTCTACATGCTAAATACTTTATGCTGAAGTGACATCAGTCATCTGAGTATTCTGCACTGTGTGTATGAAGACAGAGCCGCTCTTCTATTAGACAAAACACCACAAAATGATTGTGCCATTTGGATAATGGGAGTGATCAAAGAACACGTTGGACTCATCATTTAGTCCGGTGTCTTCTTGAGGGGAGTGACTCCCTCCTCACAGTGATTGATGGCTGCTGTGTATGCAGATAAAAGTATAGAGCAGAAAAACCCTGAGGGGAGCTGGTGATGCCCACACCAAAAAAATGCAGACATACACTGTTCTGTGCCACCCATTACATGTGCAGGTCAGCAGGGTGTACAACAGGATAGGGGATCTGATCAGTGGGCCTCCGACTGCTGAGAACCCCACCAATAAAGACAGTGGGTGTCCTGTTCCCCTTTCCAACTTAGGCTACTTTCACACTTGCGGCAGAGAGATCCGGCAAGCAGTTCCGTCGCCGGAACTGCCTGCCGGATCAGGCAAAATGTATGCTAACTGATGGCATTAGTAAGACTGATCAGTCTTAAAAATGCCTGATCAGTCGAAAAAATGCATTGAAATGCCGGATCCGTCTTTCTGGTGTCATCCGGCAAAACGGATCCGGCATTTATTTTTTTCACCTATTTTTCAGTCTGTGCATGCGCATAACGGAACGACGGATCCGGCATTCCGGTATTCTGAATGCCGGATCCGGCGTTCAGGCAAGTGTTCAGTTTTTTTTTGCCGGAGATAAAACCGTAGCATGCTACGGTTTTCTCTTTTGCCTGATCAGTCAAAACGACTGAACTGAAGACATCCTGATGCAAACTGAACAGATTACTCTCCATTCAGAATGCATGGGGATATGCCTGATCAGTTCTTTTCCAGTATAGAGCCCCTGTGACGGAACTCTATACCGGAAAAGAAAAACGCTAGTGTGAAAGTACCCTAAGTGGAGCTGCAGGTCAATCTTGCCCACCACCAAACCATTTACTGTCTCTGGTGGAAATAGCTGAGTGCTGTACTCCTATAGAGAGTGAATAGAGCTGCAGCGTGCATGCTTGATCGCTGGGGGCGCTGCCTGTGTGAGCGGTAAGCGCTCAATACAGGCAATGCAGAGAGGCAGGGGGAAGCTGTATATTACTGTCTCTGTATACTGTATACCAGCTTCCCCGCTGCCTGTAGTGAGCGCTTACCGCTCACACAGGCATTGCTCCCGGCTGCTGGTTAATTACGCCGTGCACCGGGCGTACAGGGGGAGAGCTCACTGATGGCACTGCCCACGCTGGTCAGTAAGCAGGAACGAGGAATGTATATTATACACTAGTCGCAAAAAGTTCACGCTACAGTAATTTTATATCATGAAAGTAGGGCATTTAAGTAGAAGCAGCAATGGTGATTTCCTCATCTCAATTTATTGAAACAAAAGCCAGCAGCAGTGGTGGGTATACCCCCACAAAATGTCACTGTCTCAATAACTTGTCATGTGGCCCTGAGCATCAGTTACAGCTGGAGAACGACGTCTCGTGCGCTTCACAGGTCGACTTATTGTCTGCTGAGGCATGGCATCCCACTCTTCTTGAGGGGCGGCCCTCAGTTCATTGAGGTTATGGGGTACACGGCAAGGTTATGAGCCTCTACACAGCAACTCATCTGAGGTCTGGAGAAAGGGCAGGCCGCTCCATTTGAGGTACCCCAGTCTCCAGCAGCCGCTCCCTAATGATGTGACCTCCATGATCTGTTGCAATGTCGTCCATGAAGATGAAATTAGGCCTGTGTTGTTCATGCAGAGGCACAATGAATGGATTAATGATGTTGTTAGTAGTATGGTCTTGTCACTGTACCATTCACAAAGTGTAGGGCAGTTCTGTATGGACTAGAAACACCTGACCACACTGTAACACCACCACCACCACCAAAGGCTCGTCTGCAGTGGCGTAACTAGAAATGACAGGGCCCCACATCAGGTTTTTGCACCAACTCCTATGGCTAGTCTAGATCAGGGCTTGACAAATCCCAGGTCGCCATGGCGATCAGGAATTTGGTCCTGGTGCTTGGGTATTTGTCAGCCCGTTTTCAAAGGTGCCCGGGCGACGGGTGCTGAGCGCCGGGGGGGGGAGCCCTTTCTGTCCGGAGGCAGCAGTAGTGGAGATGAGCGCCTGCATATTCATCTGTATCGCCGTCCTCAGGACAGTGATACAGATAAATGGTGCGGAGGAGCAGGGGAGAGGCGTCTCCCTTGCCCGTTCCTCTGATAGGCTATCGGAGGCTGATGCAGGCAGCGCAATGACGTCATGGCCGCCTGAGCCATACAGTGCGGGACACAGGCCGGAAGAGGCCTGCATCGCATCACTGACAGCAGCTTAAGGTAAGTATATGAGTGTATTGTTTTTATTATTTATAGTATACTGTGGCAAGAAGGGGGGGGGGCCCTATATACTGGCACAATATGGGGGGTGGGCACTATGGAGAAGAGGGGAAGCACTATGGGGCCCTATATACTGACACAATATGGGGGGCACTATGGAGAAGAGGGGAAGCACTATGGTGGCCCTATATACTGGCACAACATGGGGGGGCACTATGGTGGCCCTATATACTGGCACAACATGGGGGGGCACTATGGAGAAGAGGGGAAGCACTATGGGGGCACTATATACTGGCACATTATGGGGGCCCTATATACTGGCATATTATGGGGGGCACTATGGAGAAGAGGAGAAGGAGCACTATGGGGGCATCTACTGGGGACTTTATGACGCGGCTCCGCTTGGCTCCTAACTTTTTTAGCTGGCTCCTAGATTCCAAGGAAATTTGTCAAGCCCTGGTCTAGATCATTCTCCTAGGTGAAGCCCGGCAGCCGCTCTATCGGTTTCCTACATGTATATACTGTATATGATGTCATTCTATAATACTGTTAAGGGGGCCCTGACGATAAAATCTTTTAGTCCTCCTCCTGGGTGCACCCCCTTCTGAGTTCGGGCCTCAAAGCAGCCGCTTCCCTTGCTTCCCCTATAGCTACGCCCCTGCTTGTCTGGTGACAACAGTGGCTGATGCATAGATGCATAGCGCTCTCCATCGTTGGTGGCCATCATTTCTGCTCAGTGTGAATCAGCTTTCATCAGTGAATAGCACTGAGGCCCATTGGTACCTAGTCCAGTGTAGATGCTCACTAGCCCATGCAAGACAATGACGCCTGTGGACAGGTACCCTTGCAGGTCGTCTAGCATGCATACCACACTGATGTAAACCGTTTTGAATGGTCTGACATGACACTTGGGTGCCTCTCACCTCCCTTAAATGTGCCTGGAGTTGTGACATTCATCATCCGGTTCCGCAGGGCATTGGTCACAATGATGCGGTCATCTGTGCAGGGCTGTGGAGTCGGAGGCAATTTTGGGTACCTGGAGTCGAAGTCGGCAAAAAATTAACCGACTCCGACTCCTACTAGATTTAAATTGGAATAAAAATTAAAAAAGCAAGTTTAAATGTCCCAATTCACAAAAAGTTATAATTAATTACCGTATTTTTCGCCCTATAAGACTCACCTAGGTTTTTGAGGAGGAAAATAAGAAAAAAAAATTGGGGAACCAAAAGGTGTGCTTTTGGTGGGTTTTGAACTAATGGTGGTCTGTGGATGACACTGCTGTGGGTGGCACTGTTATGAGGGATCATTGCGGGGACATCTGTGGATGACACATATATAGCATCTTATCTTATGTGTCAGCCACAGATTCCCCCCCCCCCCCCCCCATAACAGTGTCCCTGTGTAGTGAATGGGGGCTGGCATCTGTTTCTGTAATGGCAGCAGGGCTCGGTGCCTGCTTCATTCATAAAGTGGGCGGAGCAGGCGCGTGACGTAGTGAGCTACGCTACGAGCGCCCGCCCGGCCTCCTGACTGCCAAGAAGTTTTTAAGATGATTGGAATACTTTAACAATACCCACAAGTTAGATATGATTACCGTATACTACAGTGAGCGGGGCCCAGTGTAACAGAATACAGTGACTGCACCGGGCACCGCTGCCATTACAGAAACAGATGCCGGCCCCCAGCCCCTCCTCCCTCTCAGCCTATTCACCGGACGGTCGTAGCAATCGCCCCATAAGACGCACTGCTATTTTTCCCCCACTTTTGCTAAAAATGCGGTACATCTCTACTGTAAGAATAAAGGCCAATGCATGCAGTGCGTCACGTTACCGCAAAACGAACACGTTAAGTGACCATGAAGAAGCATGCTTTTCATATGCTTCACTATATGGCACGCAACGCACAGTTAAGGAGCGGCAATACTTATACTTTCCATTGTGTTGTGTTCCGCTGTTACAGGGAACGTTGCGTTAACCTAGCCTCTTACTGATAACTGATTAAGTAAATATGTTTTTTGCAGGACTAGACACTTGTATAAGTGATGGGAATGGATAGTCAATAGTTCAAGACTGAAGCTGCAAACCATTTGAAAAACTGCTGTCATTCAGCTAAGGCTATAAAAACTTGTAAACTCAGATTGTTAGTTTAAACTTTAAACATGACTATGGGATTCTACATGGGAAATCATGTTTTACAATAAATGCCCTTCCCCTGCCCCTTCCTGGATCCTCCCACTGCCCTATCTTCAGCAGAAGATCAGCACACAAAGGAGAAGGCAGCAGCTTCCTAGCCAGCAGTTCTGTGGTAATGACATTCGCATATTAAATACAAAGGAGTCGGAAGTACCAAAAACTGAGGAGTTGGAGTCAGACTATATATCTACCGACTCCACAGCCCTGCATCTGTGTTGTATGTGGTCAAAGGACATCCACTTCTATGTCTTTCTGTGACTCTTCCAGTCTCCCTGTATCTCTGTTACAACCTGCTGATGGCTCTGTGACACTCTAAGCTCAGTGGCCACTTCTGTCTGAGAACACCCTGCTTGAAGCCTCGCAATGCCGAGGTACTGCTGGTCAATTGTTAGGTGTCATCTGGGTCTCATGATGTCAAAATGGGAACAGCATGATGAGGAGGACTGTTTAAATACCAATTCTAAATGAACTAAGAAATGTATTGGGTGATTTATGGATCAAACACCTGTTGTGAATTTTGCTGTTAAGAACAGCAAGTTGTGCAAAAAGTACTGAAACATTGAACAGTTGTACATGTGCATTCAAAGGTTTAGAGAAGTTCACCTGTAAAGGTTAGAGGGCATTTTAGGTTCATCCTGAAATTTCATCCACAAGACAAATATCCCTAACTTTTTGTGAGTAGTGTATAGGGCTGCAGCTAACGATTATTTGAATAATTGATTAGTTGTCGATAATTTAATCGATTAATCGGGAAAAAACACAAAAATTACAAAACAAAGAGGTTTATATGATTTTACTTGAAAAATGATGTTCAATGGCCATATTAAAACAAATTGTGGATGGCACTGTTATGGGGGGGGGGGATCTGTGGGTGGCACTGTTATGGGGGGGATCTGTGGGTGGCACTGTTATGGGGGGGATCTGTGGGTGGCACTGTTATGGGGGGGATCTGTGGGTGGCACTGTTATGGGGGGGATCTGTGGGTGGCACTGTTATGGGGGGATCTGTGGGTGGCACTGTTATGGGGGGGGACCTGTGGGTGGCACTGTTATGGAGGGGTCCTGTGGGCATAACAGTGCACAGATCCCCCTCCCATAGCAGTGCCATACACAGATCCCCCCCCCCCCCTCCCCATAACAGCCCCGGCCCCGCTGCTCACAGCAGACTAATCCGGCAGTAACTTTTACTCTGCTCAGCGTATCTTTATTATCTTACATTGAAGCTCGGGTAACAGGCAGAGCGGGCGGGGCGGCATAACCTCACTCACGTGACGCACCTGCTCCGCCCACTTTATGAATGAAGGAGGCGAAGCAGGCGCGTCACATGAGTAAGTGACGTTACGCCGCCGTCCGCTCTGCCTGTTACTGGAGCGTCATTGTAAGGTAAAATAAAGATGCAGTGATTTTAAAGTAAACCGCCCGCATAGCAACGAATCGGACGATTATTCGATAACTGGATTCGTCGGCAACGAATCCAGTTATCGATTATTATCGATTAATCATTGCAGCCCTAGTAGTGTATGTACCCTGGTTATCACTTTATTAGCCTCACTATGTGAGGGAGCAGTGCGGCAGACTGCATCTCTAGCATCTGGGTTAAGATAACAAGTTGTTAAAATCCTCTTCTATCACATAGAATTTTGACAAACTGTAGGTTGGATTAGCTTTATTATGGTAAGATGGACCCATGCGGATGATAATTGACATATATCTGACCTGTCTGCCATGTAGATGCAGGTGCCTACTTATACTGTCATCCAGTGTGGAACTGGATTCATATCACTCGCCTGGCTTCAGTGAAGGAAAATTCTGCTCATCCGCAGTTGGTAATGTGACCGTCGTTTGTAACATTTGGCAGGGCTGACTTTTATTTTGGTGATGAGTCAGCTGATGAAGTCAGCTTAATATCGTATATACGCGTTTTCCCATTTTATTAATCATGCTTCAAAAGCTGTTCTGAGTTGCGCAAGCCAAAATGTTAATATACTGACATTTTTAGTTATTTGAATTAGGGTTGTTAGATACCATAAAAAAAGTATTGCAATACTTGATACAATTCGATACCACGTAAAAAAAATAAAAATAATAATCTGCGTGCATTCCGCATTTTATGGAACGTCCGGCCCATAATCTAACAGCCCTATCCTATTTTTGGGGGGGACAAGGTAACTTTTAAAAAAAAATGGCGGATTGCGCAGTTTTTTTTTTTTTTTTTTCCCTTTTATGGCATTTACCGCATAGGAGATATTTTTTTTTATATTTTTATTGTTTGGACGTGGCGATATGTAGTATTTTATTTATTTATTGTTTGTTTATATATTTTATATGTAAAATTGGGAAAGGGGGTGATTTATACTTAGAGGTTGTCCGGTCCCAAAATCTAAATTCTTATTACGCTATGTGCTTCTAACACCCCTCACCATCATACATATTCCCCCAATACCTGTTTGTCATGTCTGAGCTTTCCTTCCTTCATGAAAGACATCACATTATCCTGGCAGATCTGTTTCCTTTCTCTCCTTGTTTGGTTGAATATATAACTTTATTGATACACAAGCCTGGCTGCACTGCAGAGTGATGAGTCACAGGCTGGAAACGCCCCCCACTGCTCTGTCTGCCTGTCGCGCTTCTGGGACAGCAGAGAAGGGCTATTATGGCAAATTACATCCTTGCACTCCCCTATGCCCCATCTGGATTGGGGGGAGGTGGGGGAAACTTTGTATATGGGCACTTTCTGCTTACTTAGGTGGTCGCACATGCTCAGTTCCCACCTTTAGCTGCCAACAGCCAAATCTACTTTTAGAAGCTGACAGTTACAGAGAGAGAGCTGCAGCCGAAAGGACACACCCCTGAGAAAAATAACATACCATGGAGGAGTTGTAATCGAATGAAACTTTATATGTGTGAACATAATGATGATAAATGTAAGTGATTACAATATTACAGCGATACAATAGGTTTATTGGGGAAAACGGTACAACTGGAAGGCAGCTCTAGTACCCTGCTGGGCCGCCTCTAGCCTGGATACAAGATGAGATACGGTTGGGTATGGAGGCATACAGGTTCTGTATCTTGCAGCACATTGTAGGTTGCTGATGCTGGCATCCCAACTGGTCCCATAAATGCTCGATTGGTGATAGATCGGATGACCAGGCAGGCCAAGGAAGTGTTACAATCTGGGGGAGACATTCCTGGGAAACCCCTGCTGTGTGTGGGTGAGCAGTATCCGGCTGGAAATGCCATTTGGAAGCCCTGCCATGAGAGGAACACATGTGCCTGTAGCATGTCTTTCGTATCACTACTAGGGATGACTCCCCAGATCATCACACCAGCAGTTGGGGAAGTGTGTTACTCCATAGCAAATACAGGTTTGAAGCTCTCACCATGAGGCCTCCATACTGAAACTCGACCGTTGTGGGATCCCAAACAGAACCTGAATTTGCGGTAAAGATGATAGTCCCAGTCCGTAGCAGTCCAGGTTTCTTGTTCACTACAGCTTTGCAAACAAAGGGAACAGTGACTGACTGTCGATGGCAGAACAAGTAATAGGTGACATGGGACCAAATTCCCTTCTGCTAAGTGCCTTGAAATGGTCCAGGCAGAGACGGGGATGTAAAGTAAGTGGTACTGATAAAATAAAATAAAAATAATAAAAAACTGCCGGAAGTGCTGACTGGGGGGTAAAAAGAATGTGTTAGAGAGGGAGAGTCCCTCAGAAGCAAAAGTGGGCAGAGGTTCATAGGGGTGGGCGATATGGCCTAAAATCTATATTGCAATATAATTTGAAGCATGTGCTATTATTCTTCTGTATGTATACAAAAAATACTAATTACAAAACTGCCATCAGACATATCCCCCAGAGCTAGTGCCATCAGCCCCAAGCCCCTTGGCATTTGCCATCATCTGCCATCAGACATGTCCTTGTCCCCCCAGAGCCAGTGCCATCAGCCCCAAGCCTCACCGCCATCCTTTGCAAATAGATCCCCCCCCCGTCCCCGATCCTCCAGCCCCCACCCCTCCCCCAGAATAATCGCTATACTTACCTTTCCTGCAGGGTGCTCGGCATTCCACAGGTGTCGCGTCTTCTTCCCAGCATGCATTGTGGGCGGGACCTGACGTCACACACAGCGTCAGCCAGCGGGCTGACGCTGTGTGCACACCAGGCCCTGGCCACTCCAGTATAGCGCGGTGCAGACTGCGGAGTCGGTAGCCGGAGCCACGGAGCGGTGAGAAGCTGCTTCAATTCACTACCGCTCCGTGGTCATATCGCGGTCCGGTGATATGGACAAAATCTGTATCGTTGCACAGATTCATATTGTGCATATCGCATATATCGCCCACCCCTGGAGGTTCACCAATCTGTGAAAAAATTTTGATAAATTGTGGAACAGTTTCAGAAAAATGTTCCTCGTCATAAAGACTTTGAATATCCCACCATCTACAGTACATAATATCAAAAGATTCTGAGAATCTGGAGAAATCTAATTGAGCAAGGACAGTGCTGACAGTCACTGGATGCTCGTGATCTACGCACCCTCAGTGGCACTGCATTACAATCAGGTAATCACTGCTTGGGCTCAGAAGCACTGAACATTGTCTGTGAACACAGTTCATCATGCAATCCACAAATGTATCAGAAGTCATATGTCAACTTGATCCAAAGAGGTATCTCCCAGGGAAAGAGAACCAGATCGCTAGTGCTCTGGCACTAGAGTCAGCACCGTGCCTAAGCTACATTCAAGAGATCGCGCTCAGCCAGCCAGATTCCTGGGAGATACCTCTCTAGAGCTTGGCCAATAAGTCTCCATACCATGGAGCACTGATAAAAACTCTCCGTACACAGCTGGTCTCTTAGGAGGAAAGTCGAAACGATCCAGAAGCGCTGCTGTCTTTTCTGGGCCGAAGTTCATTTAAAATGATATGAGGCAAAATGTAAAACTGTTCTATGGTTGAAATTTGAAACCACAGATGCCATGCTCTGTGGACTCAGGAGGAGAGGTACCATCAAGCTCATCAGGGCACAGTTCAAAAGCCTGCATCTCTGATGTTATGGAGCTACATTAGTGCCTATAGTGTGGGAAGCCTACACATCCGGAAGGGCACTATCAATGCTGAACAGTATATAGAGGTTTTAGAATAACGTATGCTCCCATCCTGACTATGTCTCTTTCAGGAAAGGCCTTACATATTTCAGCAAGACAGTGCTAAACCACATTCTGCATCCATCACAATGGCATGACTTTGCAGAAGAGCCTGGGCACTGAACTGGCCTGAAATTTCACCAAAAGATAACATTTGGTGCATTGTGATAAATCCTGTAAAGAAGACCCAGAACTGTTGAGCAGCGAGAATCCTACATCAGACAAGAATAGGACAACATTCCTCTCCCAAAACTCCAGGGGCTCATCTCCTCACTTCTCAGACTATTGGTAAAAGAAGAAGGGATGCTACACAGTGCTGCAAGTTCTAAATGAGTTAATTTTCTTCATGTAATGGTAAAATGTCTCACTTTCAACATCTCATATGTGTTCTGTGATCTATTGTGAGTGAAATATGAGTCTGAGATTTACAAATAATTGTATTCTGTTTTATTGACATTTTACACAGCGTCCCAAATATTTTGGAATTGGGCTTGTATTTTTCACACCGCTTTAATTACCCTCCTTGGAATTGAAAATTAAAATGCTTTCACATTGTGCAACAAATATTGTTATTGATGGAAATCCCTGCCGCAGTTACCTTTGCATATAGATTTGTCCTTCAGTTGGATCATCCTTCTATAGCACATACTACGCATAAAAATATAGAAATGTGTGTATTTTGGTCTGGTGAGCGGCAGTAGTAAAAGCTCGGATACACGCGGTACATATTAGAGCTTTCAGCCAGGGCAAGCAGTACATGCTACAAGTCCATTTTGTCTGTGTTATTCCGAGGGTTCATTTTTCCATACAGTCTTCCAATATCATTTGGAAGTCTTTGACTCTCAGGGCAGTCCCCTGGCTGGAAGTGAATGGAAACATTCGCATTGCAGATGTCACTTCTGAAGCTACTACAGAGAACATGTTCAGCTATTGGGAGTAACCATTAAGAAGTGCATGACCCAGGGGATAAGTTCTTGGGTTAATAAGACAAGGATTAGAAATACAGTGTAAAGGACACACATGGCAGGTTTCCTGCAGCAGAAAAGATTCAGGGTATTTGAGCAAAATCATGCAGATTTTGGTCTGAATATGCTGCCAATTGCAAAGGGTAAAATCCTCGCCATTATATCCACAACATGAATGCCGCAGTTATAAAATCCACACCAGATGCGGGCATCCTACACAGCATGTGAATGAAATATATGAAAATCTCATCCATTTTGCTGCTACTTTTAACCCCTTAAGGACCGGGCTCATTTTCACCTTAAGGACCAGGCCATTTTTTGCAAATCTGACCAGTGTCACTTTAAGTGCTGATAACTTTAAAACACTTTGACTTATCCAGGCCATTCTGAGATTGTTTTTTCGTCACATATTGTACTTCATGACACTGGTAAAATAAAGTCAAAAAAATGAATTTTTTTGCATAATAAAATACCTAATTTACCAAAAATTTTGAAAAATTTGCAAATTTCAAAGTTTCAGTTTCTCTACTTCTGTAACACATAGTAATACCCCCAAAAATTGTGATGACTTAACATTCCCCATATGTCTACTTCATGTTTGAATTATTTTGGGAATGATATTTTATTTTTTGGGGATGTTACAAGGCTTAGAAGTTTAGAAGCAAATCTTGAAATTTTTCAGAAATTTACAAAAACCCAATTTTTAGGGACCACTACAGCTCTGAAGTCACTTTGCAAGGCTTACATAATAGAAACCGCCCAAAAATGACCCCATTCTATAAACTACACCCCTCAAGGTATTCAAAACTGATTTTACAAACTCCGTTAACCCTTTAGGTGTTGCACAAGAGTTATTGGCAAATGGGGATGAAATTTGAGAATTTCATTTTTTTGCCTAATTTTCCATTTTAACCCATTTTTTCCACTAACAAAGCAAGGGTTAACAGCCAAACAAGACTGTATCTTTATTGCCCTGACTCTGCTGTTTACAGAAACACCCAATATGTGTCTGTAAACTACTGTACGGCCACACAGCGGGGCGTAGAGTGAAAGGTGCGCCGTATGGTTTTTGGAAGCCAGATTTTGCTGGACAGTTTTTTTGACACCATGTCCCATTTGAAGCCCCCCTGATGCACCCCTAGAGTAGAAACTCCATAAAAGTGACCCCATCTAAGAAACTACACCCTCAAGGTATTCAAAACTGATTTTACAAACTTCGTTAACCCTTTAGGTGTTGCACAAGATTTAATGGAAAATAGAGATACTATTTCAAAATTTCACTTTTTTGGCAGATTTTCCATTTTTTATTTTTTTTTCCAGTTACAAAGCAAGGGTTAACAGCCAAACAAAACTCATTATTTATGGCCCTGATTCGGTAGTTTACAGAAACACCCCATATGTGGTCGTAAACTGCTGTACGGGCACACGGCAGGGCGCAGAAGGAAAGGAATGCCATACGGTTTTTGGAAGGCAGATTTTGCTGGACTGTTTTTTTGACACCATGTCCCATTTGAAGCCCCCCTGATGCACCCCTAGAGTAGAAACTCCAAAAAAGTGACCCCATTTTAGAAAGTACGGAATAGGGTGGCAGTATTGTTGGTACTAGTTTAGGGTACATATGATTTTTTATTGCTCTATATTACACTTTTTGTGAGGCAAGGTAACAAGAAATAGCTTTTTTGGCACGTGTTTTTTTTTTTTTGTTATTTACAACATTCATCTGACAGGTTAGATCATGTGGTAATTTTATAGAGCAGGTTGTCACGGACGCGGCGATACCTAATATGTATACAATTTTTTTTTATTTATGTAAGTTTTATACAATAACTTTTTTTTAAAACCAAAAAATTGTTTAGTGTCTCCATAGTCTAAGAGCCATAGTTTTTTCAGTTTTTGGGCGATTATCTTGAGTAGGGTCTAATTTTTTGCGGGATGAGATGACGGTTTGATTGGCACTATTTTGGGGTGCATATGACTTTTTGATCGCTTGCTATTACACTTTTTGTGACGTAAGATGGCAAAAAATAGCTTTTTTTACACCTTTTTTTTTTTTTTTTTTTTTTACGGTGGTCATCTGAGGGGTTAGGTCATGTGATATTTTTATAGAGCCGGTCGATACGGACGTGGCGATACCTAATATGTATACTTTATTTTTATTTATGTAAGTTTTACACAATGATTTTATTTTTGAAACAAAAAAAAATCATGTTTTAGTGTTTCCATAGTCTAAGAGCCATAGTTTTTTCAGTTTTTGGGCGATTATCTTGAGTAGGGTCTCATTTTTTGCGGGATGAGATGACGGTTTGATTGGTACTATTTTGGCGTACATGCGACTTTTTTGATCACTTTTATTACCTTTTTTGGGAAGTTAGGCTACTTTCACACTAGCGTTCGGGCGGATCCGTTCAGAACGGATCCGCCCATAATAATGCAGACGGAGGCTCCGTTCAGTACGGATCCGTCTGCATTATTTTAGCAAAAAAAAGCTAAGTGTGGAAATAGCCTGGGACGGATCCGTCCAGACTTTCAATGTAAAGTCAATGGGGGACGGATCCGCTTGAAGATTGAGCCACATTGTGGCATCTTCAAACGGATCCGTCCCCATTGACTTACATTGTAAGTCTGGACGGATCCGCACGCCTCCGCACGGCCAGGCGGACACCCGAACGCTGCAAGCAGCGTTCAGCTGTCCGCCTGTCCGTGCGGAGGCGAGCGGAGCGGAGGCTGAACGCCACCAGACTGATGCAGTCTGAGCGGATCCGCTCCATTCAGACTGCATCAGGGCTGGACGGCTGCGTTCGGGTCCGCTCGTGAGCTCCTTCAAACGGAGCTCACGAACGGAATACCGAACGCTAGTGTGAAAGCAGCCTAAGGTGGGCAAAATTTCAATTTTCTCAGTTTTTTTTTTTTTTTTTTTTTATGGCGTTCACCGTGCGGGGAAAGTAACATGACCGTTTTATAGATCAGGTCGTTACGGACGCGGCGATACCTAATATGTGTAGTGTATTTTATTTTTTTAATTTTTATTCAGTGATAAATTTTTTTTTTTTTTATCTTAACTTTTTTCACTTTTTTTTTTATTTTTTTGACCCAGACCCACTTGGTTCTTGAAGATCCAGTGGGTCTGATGTCTGTATAATACAGTACAGAACCTATATAGGGTTCTGCACTGTATTTTACTTACACTGAACAGATCTATGCTTTCAGCACAGATCTGTTCAGCACCATGGACAGCAGGACGCCTGAGCAGGCGTCCTGTTGCCATGGGAACCTTCCCCGTCTGCCACAACTTCGCAGACGGGGAAGGGTAAGGACGGGGCTCTCGGGGGGATGCCTGGGGGCTCTCTCCCTCTCCCATCGGGGGGCTGCAAAGGCACCGATGGGAAAGGCATGTCAGCCGTTTATACCAGGGTGCCAGCAATGTGCTGGCACCCTGGTATATCCACTAGAAACCAACGATTATTCAAGGGGAGGCGGGCGGGGGATCGCGATCCCGCCTGCCGCACCGCCCGCCTCCCGCAACGCCCCCACTGCCTGCGACACCCCCCCTGCACCACCCGCCGCCATCAAATCGTGCAGGGGTGCAGGGGGAAGGTGAAATCTTGATTTTAGGCACTCTGAAGTTTCTGATCCCCGCGGTCAGGGACCGCGGGGATCAGAAACTGCAAAAAGCGCAGCAAACCGCAGGTCTGAATTGACCTGCGGTTTGCTGCGATCGCCGACACGGGGGGGTCAAATGACCCCCCCCTGCGTTGTTACGGGATGCCGGCTGAATGATTTCAGCCGAAATCCCGTTCCGATTAACCCCCGCGGCGCCGGAATTCAGATTTTAAGTCAGGACGTACCGGTACGTCCTCGGTCCTTAAGGACTCGGGAAATAGGGCGTACCGGTACGTCCTCGGTCCTTAAGGGGTTAAAGGGGGTTGTCCAGTTTCGGAGCTGAACCTGGACATACCCAGAATTTCACCCAGGCAGAGCAATGGCATTTTATAGTGTTCCGGTGAAGTACCGGGCTCTCCATAAGGAATGCTAGGTGGAGGCTTCTGCTTATGAGTGAGCACGGTGACGTCACCTGCTCTGATGGGCGGGCTATAGCGCTAAAGCCCACCCATCAGAGCCGGTGACGTCACCAGAAACACTGCTAGGCAGAAGCCTCCGTCCAGCGGTGTGTTGTTATAAACAAAAAAGCCCTTGCCCTGCGCGATCCAACGCAGGGCAGGAGAGAGCATCATAGCAGGGGGGCTGGCTGGGTGAAATTTTGGGTATGTCTGGGTTCAGCTCTGAACCCAACAACCACTTTGTAGAAAATCCACAGCATTTGTAAAATGCATGTGACTGTCCCCTTAGGCCCTTGGGACCTGTGCTGTTCATAGCCCACCCATGAATGGCAGGAAAAGTCTAAGGCATATAGGTGCACCATAGACTTATTCCAGGGTGTGGGTGCCCACAGAGAGGCCTCTGAGTGCCGCCTCTAGCACCCGTGCCATAGGTTTGCCACCACTGCCATAGGCATCATTTTGAGACTGAAAAATATGGATGAGCGACCAGCCTCTGAAATCCAGTCACATTTTAGGTGAAGTCCTGTTTCCAGCAGGATTTTCAGCTGCCTTAAACACCTGCATAATATATACCTGAAAGTGCCTGTTCACATGGAGGATTGTGACGCTGTCAAAATCCTCCACATATACTGCGGTACAAACCACAGCAGTTTCTGCCCCAGTAGTTTGGATCTTGCAGAATCGCTTGCAGCTTAGCTCCATTGAATGGAGCTACTGTAAATCGTGAGCAGACACCTGCCGCGCTCCACTGTACCAAGAAGGAACATATCCCTTCCTGACGCAGTCGCAGCTTTAACCTATTGAATACTGAAGTTTTTATCGTCCTGGCGTTTTCATTCTTCTCTGTGTTTACATTTAAAAAAATTCTAGGGAAAAGAGGGTGATAATTATTATTATTTTTTTTTATATATATTTTTATTTTATTTATTGCCTCTCTAGGAGGCTACAATATGCAGTAGATCTCACTAGAACCACAGTATAAGCTCCATCTGCGGTTATCCTATGTTGGACTGCCACCTGCAGGCCTCCATAGGTACTGCAGCTCCAATACGCAGGGTCTCTTCAGAGAGACTCTGTGCATTAGAACTTTTTAGAATAATCCCGATTGCCGCACGAGGGAACTGGTCCTAAACCGATTTCCAAGTTTTTTGCAATTTTCAAGCATGACCACGACATCTAAAGGGTTGAATGCTTGTGAATGGCATTATTGCCGGTCACAAACATTATCCATTGGCCTCTGCTGTTTGCAGAGATCCGCCAGCTATGGCTCCCGGTGTGCTCTCGAGCAGGCACCATATTTAAAGACCATACCAGTCCCCGTACATGTATGGCGCTAGTATTCTAAGGGTTAAAGGGAATCTGTCACCATAATCATGGACTATTCTCTACAGTAATAGATGGTTAGTACTGCAGATAAGGCCGAATGCACACAGCCGTTGTTCACGGCCGTGAGCGGTCCGTGGAACCGCGGCCTGGATTCCTCCTGAGAGCAGGAGCGCACTGCGTCATTGGTTGCTTTGACGCCGTGCGCTCCCTGCTGCCGCCACAGTACAGTAACACACTGGTATAGATCATACTAGTGTGTTACTGTGTGGCGGCGGCAGCAGGGAGCGCACGGCGTCATAGCAACCAATGACGCCGTGCGCTCCAGCTCTCAGGAGGAATCCAGGCCGCGGTTCCACGGACCGCTCACGGCCGTGTGCATTCGGCCTAAGAGTCCAGATCAGTTTTTTTTTTTTTTTTTTTTTTTTTTTTTTTTTTCCCCCCCCTCAACTGCCCCATCCTCTCACTATCAGTGCTCAAAGCTGCGCTGAAATACATTGTCAGGACTGCTGTGCATGCGCACAGGATTCTTGACAGCACAGCAGTCTGGACTGTGTATTTCAGTGCAGCTTTGAGTGCTGACATGATGGGAAGTAGGAATATAAAAAATGGCAATCTGGGCTCTTTATATGTGCAGCAGGCTATTGCCAGCGTCTGGGGTATCCCTTGCCCCTTAGGAGGTTTCTGCTAAATATGCCCCTCTTATAGAGCAAGTAGTCGTGACGCCAGTTGCAGTTAAGCAACGAGGACATGGAGTCCCCTTTGTAGATGGTAGTGTTGGTACCCAGATGTAGGATTGCCAGAGTGGTGTCGAGTGGCATACAATGTCTGTAGATGTTGTATGCACGTGTCATTATGCTCCTACCTAGATATCCTTGGATCCCAGACGTGGTGTAGTCTGAAGCAAGTGCAAAAGGGATGAATAACTTGGATGATGAAGGAATAATTGAGTCCAGACTTGTAGTAACGTTGAACACAGCTTTACTTGGCATAAACGGTAATCCAAACAGTTTCCAAACGGTATCTTGGTCATCAGCAGGTATTGGCTTAACTTTGGCAGGCAAACACTTCTGCAACAATCTCAGCTTTGCTATGTGGTAGCTTTCTCAGCTCTGCTATACTAGCTGGAGTAAATAGGAACTTTTCCTCTTCTGCTGGAACTTGGTTTAGCTGTAGTCTGTCTCTTACTTTAATCCTTAGTCCTAGGAACTTCTTCCTGGCATTTAAGCTTGGCTTGTAGGCAATGCGAGCCAAGGAGGGGACAAGCAACCATGTAGACTTCAGAGGATGGGCCAGCACATAACCTTTCCCCAGGAGGGGGTAGGCTAGAATGCTCACTAACTAAACTAAACTCCTCCCTCTTTAAAGAGGTCTGGAATGGAACTAGAAGTTCCTTTCCAGAGAAACTATCTCTGCACAGATTTGCTGCCACCTGCTGGTGAACCAGGCACATTACACGTTAACATTGTGTATATTTATTCCTTATAAAACAATGAGTGACCTGATACAAATGTATTAGATGATACACTCTCAGCTCATAGGAGGTAATGGTAATGGCACTCTGGGTCATTACATTTGCAGCACTACTATGTGTTACCTCAGATAACAGTCTAGGCCAGCGTCCCGCAGTGCTGCCTCCCGTATAAAACAATAGGAAGCAGTCACCACTCGGCCTCTGGCAGGATTTTCACACGTTGAGTGAGATCAAATAGCAAACCAGCATATTTGAAGTGTATTTTGGAAAGCTCAGCTTCTAAAATTGCTTCACAGCAGTGACATGCTACTTCTTGAAGCCTATTTGAACACAGGCGTGAAAGTATGCATCATGTGAACTGTGGCACATATAACTGAATACCACGAGAAGCTTTTTAGAAGTGTTACGGAAGTGTATTGTGCGAAACATGAGTATTTAAAATGCCAAAATATGGCAAAATTTGGTGTCTAGGTTTAGAGAAATTATCTGCACCTAGCCTGATGGTGAGGCCTGGCTAATTGGTGAAATGTGGCACCAAATTGGTGAAATGTGGCACCAAAATTCGGTCATAAAGCAAAATAACCTATAGTCGGTATAAAGTGAGAGAAAAGTGTCCATCCCTGCACCCTATTCCTCATCCAACCTGAGCCCCCGTGATAAATCTGTTGCAGGTCTAATAGGATTAGTACGTTTGCACCATTGTCTTTAGATCCACGTCCAAGGTCTTTCTGTAAAACAGAGCTTTGCTTCAGGCATAACACTTCCTACCGTTTTATGAATAATGTGTGTATGACAGTGAAATAAACAGCAACGGGTCTGTTACTTCAGTGTGTCGCCAAGAGATTAGAACGCGGTGGAAAGGCCAAGTGTAACTAGCGTCTTCGGAGCACAGTGTAAACACACTCGCGCCATAAAGCATGTTCTAATGATTAAGATGACGGCACATCCAAGAGCCTGAGCGGATCTGGGCTCCAGCGCTACTTGCAATGGGCAGATTGCTTCATTTTTCCTTAATAAGTACGCTGCCAATATCTAGCATCTCATTACTTACAGAATATGTTAATGGAATATTTTTTTAAAGATTTGTAAGTACCCTAAATGTTACATTATGTATGTATACATATCCAGAGAAAATGTGTTGAATAGCAGATAAAAATGAGGAAAGATCTGTGTATAAATATATATTTGTCAATCAAAGAATAATCCAAAAAATAATCACGTCCGCAGTACAGTGATCTTCCTGGCACAGTATAAATCTTACAAAGCATGCTCAAGATAAGACGCGTGGTACTACTTTAGTCTTAAAGGTAATTAACATTCTACATTGATATGCCCATGTATAATCAAATCCATAGGTATCAAATATATGGACGTGACTTGACGGGAAGGGTATGTGGCTAAGAAATGACAGCGACCGAGATTTACTAATGTATCTGTGCCAAAAATCTGTCTTAAAGTAATGCATCTAGGGTTTCTACATTATTTTTATTTATTTCCCCCCCCCCCAACAGGCTCGGAAAAAGTGTCCGGTTGTTCACAGGAAAGGGGTATGTCCTGAGATGTGCCATTTTGCATCAGAATTTTGGTGCAATTCTGGCTTAAAAATCTGCTTCAAAGTAAGCCAAGAGAAGTCAAAGAAAAGGGTCTATCCCGGCACCACATTTATCCTCCAGCCTGAGCCCCTGTGATACATCTGGTGCAGGTCTAGACAGCCGGTCTAATCTTACACCATCTAGAGCAGGGATCAGCAACCGTCGGCACTCCAGCTGTTGTGAAACTACAATTCCCAGCATGCTCCATTCATTTCTATGAGAGTTCTGAGAAGAGCAGAGCAAGTATGCATGCTGGGAGTTGTAGTTTCACAACACCTGGAGTGCCGGAGGTTGCCTACCCCTGATCTAGAGGATTAGTAAATCTGGGCCAGTGTGTGCCAACATTTGGAAGAAAACCAGCTAACCAATATACGTTAGACAAAAGTGTCTAGGCATGCACCAAATGTATCATCCAGTGAGAGCCACTGTGATAAATGTTACATAGCATCATAAATTAGTAAAATGCTATGCAGTGCTACGGAGTTCTTGCCGACACACGCTGCGAGTTCAACGCATTGAACTTGCTCATGTGAAACCAGCCATAGCCTTGCTTCTGGCTGACAGGAGTTGCTATCATACTCCCATTGAGGCTCTCATAGACTTGCATCTGACACATCAGACACTATAGGACTCCATTGGTCAGACTGTAGGGGAGTTTGTTGTTCTGCAGTTAAGAAGTCGATAATGTGATTCACTGCAGTACACTATCCCTTCTGTCGTTAACAATTCAGAGTGCTTCACGGTACCCACGCCCCCTTCCCTGTCCCTTTGCTCTGACTGACAGCCGGCAGTTCGGCAAAGCCAGCGGAACTCTCTGCATAAGCGCTGTCAATCACAGCGAAGGGGCAGGGGAAGGGGGCGTGGGTACCGTGACTTGACGCAAGGAGGCCGCTGCCTCCGTGACTTCAAGCCTGACTACAGAAGCGCGCCGGCAGGGGATTAAAGATCGTTTTTGCAGCTTTTGCTTCATCTGCCTGCAGGAAGAAAATGATCGCTACAAACATGCTGCTGGCTTGGGATGTTTGTTGGAGGGGACAGGTTTCCTTTAACCTCTGTGCAACCCCTAATGTTATAGTATGTCAACAGGTCAAGTGAGATGTTTGGAGCAGGGTCATCGGCTGACCCCACTGTATATAATGCAGGTGCCAGCTGCCGGCCGCAATGACAGGGATCGGAGATAACTCGGTTCGCAGACATTTAAGCCCTCAGGTGCCCTGGTCAATAGCGACTGCAGCATCTGAGCAGTTAGACAGAGGGATCAGGCTCTTGGTCGGAGTCCCTGAGGCAAAATCGCACCGAGGCACTGCCTGTAGCATTCCATAGACTACAATAGTATTATACACAGCCCTGTCACATTACTATGACCAACAGCTAGTAATCACCTGCACGAACACCAGTTAGAGGGCTGGGAGGGACTCGGTTAGGTCCTGGTAGGTTGTCGCAGGTATCTGGAGCCATGCTGACTGCAGTGCATCCCACAGCTGCTGGAGGGTGCATGGGGGAGGATCCATAGCATAAACATGTTGATCAAGGTGGTCTCACAGATGCACAGTTGGGTTCAAATCTGGGGATTAGGGGCCAGGGTAGTACTTGGAAGTCTTGGTCATGCTCTTCCAACTAGTGTTGGACATTTCTAGCCATGTGACAGGTCGCATTGTCTTGCTGGAAGATCCCATCCACCTCAGGAATGGCAATCAGCATCTATGGGTGTACGTGATCTGCAAGGATGGATTCATACCTAAATCAGTTGAGTGCCTCGCACATAGATAAGTGGTTCCAGATGATGCCATGAAACATTCTCCATACCATAATGCTGCCACTGCAGAAGGACAGATCTACTGTATCTTCTGTGTTTGCCTTTGTACTGCAGACACAGAGCGCCTGCACATCAGGTTATATGCGTATTCACATAATGCAAAATGTAGCAAAGTACTGCAGTGTGAACCTGGCCTTACTAGGTCTAGCTGCTAAACCACAGTGGAGGGAATTTATCAAGCCCTGCACTCCAGAAAGTTTGTCTTCAAAAAGTCACAAATTAGTGCTTTTGCAACTTTTTGGGTCACTCACTCCAGTTTTGAAATGTAGGTGTAGTTAGCTATGATAATTGATCTCACTCCAGATTTATCACTGGGAATTAAAAAAAAAAAAAGTTGCGGAGGGTGGGGGAGGGAAAGTCGCACATGTTCTCCAGGAGGGGGGTAGTGTAGAAAACTGAAGCAGAATTTCTAGACAAAAGTGTTCAAAGATGTACCAAATCAAACAAACCACATGCGCTGTTTGATAAGTTAAAGCACAGCAATGCAGAATCGAGGAAAAATGACTCAAAACTGACTCATGATAAATTTCTCCCTATATCTCTTAACCCCTTAAGGACACAGGGCGTAGCTGTACGCCCTGTGTATTTCCGATCACCGACGCTCGGCGGGCAGTGATCGGAACCCGGTGCCTGCTCAAATCATTGAGCAGGCACCTTGGCTCAAGGTGAGGGGGGGTCCTGTAACACCCCTGTTGCGGCGGGCGGCAGTGCCATCGGGTCCCCATGCAGCTGTGGGGGGGACCCGATGGCATGGAAGGCAGCATGGAAGGCACACAGTATTACTCATACAGCCAATGCATTCCAATACAGAAGCATTGTAAAAGGGATTAGACCCCCAAAAGTTGAAGTCCCAAAGTTGAAAAAATAACGTTTTCCCCACCAAAAATTAAGTTTTCAAGTAAAAATAAACAAAAACGTAATTTTCCCCAAATAAAGTATAAACATTTTTTTACATATTAGGTATCGCTGCGTCTGTATCGACCGGCTCTATAAACATATCACATGACCTAACCCCTCAGATGAACACCATAAAAAATAAAAAATGTGCTAAATAAACCATTTTTTTTGTCCCCTTACATCAAAAATGACAACAGTAAGTGATCAAAAAGGCCTATGCCCACCAAAATAGTACCAATCTAACCATCACCTCATCCCGCAAAAAATGAGCCCAAAAAAATAAAAATAAACTATGGCTCAGAATACGGAGACACTAGAACATCATTTTTTTTGTTTTAAAAAAGCTGTTATTGTGTAAAACTTAAGTAAATTTAAAAAAGTATACATATTGGGTATCGCCGCGTCCGTATTGATCGGCTCTATAAAAATATCACATGACCTAACACCTCAGATGAACACCGTTAAAATGTTTTGGGGGGTCATCCTGCATCACAAAAAGTGGAATAGCAAGCGATCAAAAAGTCATATGCACCCCAAAATAGTGGCAAGCAAACCGTCATCTCATCCTGCAAAAAATGAGACCCTACCTAAGATAATCGCCCAAAAACTGAAAAAACTATGGCTCTCAAACTATGAAGACACTAAAACATGATATTATTGTGTAAAACTTACCCAATATGTATACTTTTTTTTATTTATGTAAGTTTTACACAATAATATCATGTTTTAGTGTCTTCATAGTTTGAGAGCCATAGTTTTTAGGCGATTATCTTAGGTAGGGTCTCATTTTTTGCGAGATGAGATGACCGATTGGCACTATTTTGGGGTGCATATGACTTTTTGATCACTTGCTATTACACTTTTTGTGATGTAAGAGGACCAAAAATAGCTTTATTTTTGACACCTTTTTTAATGTGATATTGTTATAGAGCAGGTTATTACGGACGCGGCGATACCCAATATGTATACTTTTTATTTTTATGTATCGCCGCGTCCGTAATAACCTGCTCTATAAAAATATCACATTAAAAAAGGTGTCAAAAATAAAGCTATTTTTGGTCCTCTTACATCACAAAAAGTGTAATAGCAAGTGATCAAAAAGTCATATGCACCCCAAAATAGTGCCAATCGGTCATCTCATCTCGCAGAAAATGAGACCCTACCTAAGATAATCGCCTAAAAACTATGGCTCTCAGACTATGGAGACACTATAACATGATTTTTTTTTTGTTTCAAGATATCGCTGCGTCCGTGACAACCTGCTCTATAAAAATACCACATGATCTAACTTGTCAGATGAATGTTGTAAATAACAAAAAAAAACTGTGCCAAAACAGCTATTTCTTGTTACCGTGCCTCACAAAAAGTGTAATATAGAGTGTAACGGATCTCCTGGCACCCCGACAGGGTACCTCCGTCAATGGATGCTCCTAGTGCTTCCCGAGGACTCCAAGCACTCCACTCGACACCGTAAGCGCTGCAGACCCCACGAACCGCCGAAGCTTGGTTGAGGCCTCGCCATCTCCTTCCCACCCTGGACCTATGACAAGGCTCCAGTGGGTGAACCTCTCCTAAATCCAGAGAGCAGGAACAGCTCTTACAAGAGCTAGGAGTTATAGCCAGGGGAGTAGAGCAAATCTTCAGCATATAGCAATCCCCAGTGTTGATCAGTTACCCAAACACCAGCCTCAACATGATGAAGGGTAAAACAGGAACTATTTATTGAACACACAGCATTGACTTATATACACATGACATATCGAGGACATGACATAGCAGCCAATCCTGTACAGTTTAAACACAAAACTAACTCTATTCAACAAACACAATGGCATTGTCTGTGACGCAATTAACAAACACACTGGCATTGTCTTTGACGCAATCAACAAAATGCAATTACCAAAAAACATTGAGCTCTGTCTGTGATACAATTACCAGACATAATGGGCTAACTTAATCACTCACAAACAGAAACCACACATTTTTCCCAAAACACAGAAAACACCTCAAAACCCCACATATCCCCATAATGTGTACATGGGTAGCTCTGATCTGGGTGAACAACATATCCAAAAATCACCCAGATCCGAGCAGGGGTTCCTGAATTCTATGGAAGTCACATTTGGCTGGCCGCAAGCATGGCTTTCCTGCCCAAAACAGTTCCACAGATTTAAGGTGTGCGGCCGGTCTGTCTTCTCCTTCAAAGTTAGTATGGGCCATAATCCTGAGGCAAGAGGCTGGTAGCCAGGCTTCTCCACTACCCAGTGGCGAGGTTGGTTTCATCACATAGAGCAACCAAAAATCATATGTACCCTAAACTAGTACCAACAAAACTTCCACCCTATCCTGTAGTTTCTAAAATGGGGTAACTTTTTTGGAGTTTCTACTCTAGGGGTGCATCAGGGGGGCTTCAAATGGGACATGGTGTCAAAAAAACGAGTCCAGCAAAATCTGCCTTCCAAAAACCGTATGGCATTCCTTTCCTTCTGCGCCCTGCCGTGTGCCCGTACAGCAGTTTACGACCACATATGGGGTGTTTCTGTAAACTACAGAATCGGGACCATAAATATTGAGTTTTGTTTGGCTGTTAACCCTTGCTTTGTAACTGGAAAAAAAAAATATTAAAATGGAAAATCTGCCAATAAAGTGAAATTTTGAAATTGTATCTCTATTTTCCATTCATTCTTGTGGAACACCTAAAGGGTTAACAACGTTTGTAAAATCAGTTTTGAATACCCTGAAGGGTGTAGTTTATAGAACGGGGTCATTTTTGGGTGGTTTCTATTATGTAAGCCTCACAAAGTGACTTCAGACCTGAACTGGTCCTTAAAAAATTGGTTTTTGAAAATTTCTGAGAAATTTCAATATTTACTTCTAAACTTCTAAGCCTTGTAACGTCCCCCAAAAATAAAATGTCATACCCAAAATGATCCTAACATGAAGTAGACATATGGGGAATGTAAAGTAATAACTATTTTTGTAGGTATTACTATGTATTATAGAAGTAGAGAAATTGAAACTTGGAAATTTGCACATTTTTCCAAATATTTGGAATATTATTATTTTTTTTATAAAGAAGTGAATTTTTTTTTACTCCATTCCACTCTCAGAATGGCCTGGATAAGTAAAAGCGTTTTAAAGTTATCACCACTTAGTGACACTGGTCAGATTTGCAAAAAAATGGCCTGGTCCTTAAGGTGAAATATGGCCGTGTCCTTAAGGGGTTAAAAGGTTTCATAGCGGTATAATGACTTCTTCCTAGCTGCTTGGCTTCTGTTGCTCATTATGGTTAATCAAATTGAAGAGTTCCAGTTGTTAGTTTTGGGTCTTTGCAATTTTTTTTTTTTTTATTTGACAAATGACTTAAAATCTTATTTTCTGAGAAATAAAGAATGCAGGCAAAATATTTTTCAAGTATGATTTGATTGCCGTCTCCGAAGCTGCGTTCAGCACAGACTGTCTTTTGAGGTCACTGTGAAGCATAATTACATTTGTGTGAAGACCAGTCATCCAGTAATTCATCTTTGTCACATGATGAGATACACAAGACATATTTTAGTCAGAAGTTTATACTGTGTCCATTAAACTGTACAGGAATGATATTTAGAGTTCCAAATGTTAAAGTGGGCATAACCATACACCTACAAGATGCAGTTCACTTTAAATGGAGGTGTATTTCCACTTATTGCCTACTAGATTAAATGAATACTGTACTGTCTCACAGTTTTGCATAAATGAATAGCACAGGTGAGCATAAGAAACTTTGTGATGTATCTTAACAGCTACCCCCCCCCCTCCTTTTTTCAAAACAAAATTCTTCCCTGAAATATATGAGAAGTCTATTGCAACATGGACTGCCTGAAGGATCAGATTCAATTATCCCATAGAAGCCTACACAGAGGGGCGGGAGAGGGGATGTAAGCTACAGTGAGAGAAAAACAAAAAGAGACAGACTTGATTCAGCTTTGAATATCAAGTGCCATATCTCACTCCAAGTGCTTTATTCACATCTGTGCTTCTCAGTACTTCTCTATAGTGTGCTATATGATCGTTCTGCATAAGAGATTTAGGAAGTAGAATCTCCTGTCCCTATATGCAGTCTGTGAGGAACAGCTAGTGTCCAACCATCAGCTCAGAGACCATTATAAATTACAGATGGAGCACACATAGATGTTTAAATATGCCAGATATAGGCCATATAATAGTCAGATATAGGCTGCTTTTACAGTCGTGGCCAAAAGTTTTGAGAATGACACAAATATTAGTTTTCACAAAGTTTGCTGCTAAACTGCTTTTAGATCTTTGTTTCAGTTGTTTCTGTAATGTAGTGAAATATAATTACACGCACTTCATACGTTTCAAAGGCTTTTATCGACAATTACATGACATTTATGCAAAGAGTCAGTATTTGCAGTGTTGGCCCTTCTTTTTCAGGACCTCTGCAATTTGACTGGGCATGCTCTCAATCAACTTCTGGGCCAATTCCTGACTGATAGCAACCCATTCTTTCATAATCACTTCTTGGAGTTTGTCAGAATTAGTGGGTTTTTGTTTGTCCACCCGCCTCTTGAGGATTGACCAAAAGTTCTCAATGGGATTAAGATCTGGGGAGTTTCCAGGCCATGGACCCAAAATGTCAATGTTTTGGTCCCCGAGCCACTTGGTTATCACTTTTGCCTTATGGCACGGTGCTCCATCGTGCTGGAAAATGCATTGTTCTTCACCAAACAACTGTTGTTGGATTGTTGGAAGAAGTTGCTGTTGGAGGGTGTTTTGGTACCATTCTTTATTCATGGCTGTGTTTTGGGCCAAAATTGTGAGTGAGCCCACTGCCTTGGGTGAGAAGCAACCCCACACATGAATGGTCTCAGGATGCTTTACTGTTGGCATAACACAGGACTGATGGTAGCGCTCACCTTTTCTTCTCCGGACAAGCCTTTTTCCTGATGCCCCAAACAATCGGAAAGAGGCTTCATTGGAGAATAGGACTTTGCCCCAGTCCTCAGCAGTCCATTCACCATATTTTCTGCAGAAGATCAATCTGTCCCTGATGTGTTTTTTTTGGAGAGAAGTGGCTTCTTTGCTGCCTTTCTTGACACCAGGCCATCTTCCAAAAGTCTTCGCCTCACTGTGCCTGCAGATGCGCTCACACCTGCCTGCTGCCATTCCTGAGTAAGCTCTGCACTGGTGGCACTCCGATCTTGCAGCTGAATCCTCTTTAGGAGACGATCCTGGCGCTTGCTGGACTTTCTTGGACGCCGTGAAGCCTTCTTAACAAGAATTGAACCTCTTTCCTTGAAGTTCTTGATGATCCTATAAATTGTTGATTGAAGTGCAATCTTAGTAGCCACAATAGCCTTGCCTGTGAAGCCATTTTTATGCAACGCAATTATGGCTGCACGCGTTTCTTTGCAGGTCACCATGGTTAACAATGGAAGAACAATGATTTCAAGCATCACCCTCCTTTTAACAGGTCAAGTCTGCCATTTTAACCCAATCAGCCTGACATAATGATCTCCAGCCTTGTGCTCGTCAACATTCTCACCTGAGTTAACAAAGACGATTACTGAAATAATCTCAGCAGGTCCTTTAATGACAGCAATGAAATGCAGTGGAAAGTTTTTGGGGGGATTTAGTTAATTTTCATGGCAAAGAAGGACTATGCAATTCATCTGATCACTCTTCATAACATTCTGGAGTATATGCAAATTGCTATTATAAAAACTTAAGCAACAACTTTTCCAATTTCCAATATTTATGTAATTCTCAAAACTTTTGGCCACGACTGTACACAAGCATATTTGCAATCCGTATTTGAAATACACAGTATGTCCGAGTTTTGTGCATATGTTTCCAAATACGCACATTACATTCTATGGTAGAGCATAACAAATGCAGGGAGGAAAGAGTATGCTTGTAAATCCTGAAGCAATACTGGTGACAATACTGATGGTATATAATCAGGGATCCGTGCATAATCCAGAGCCAGAATACTGACCGATTTCCATGCACCCATTTGAAAGAAACCATAGTGTTGTCAGTCATGTATATACTTCAGCTTTTTCTGAAAAGTTATCTGAAAGTGTAGGTACGCTTAAAAAATGTGTTTATGAAGACATCCCATGTACCTATCCAGATCAAGTCTAAGCCATTTACAGCTCCCCCACCTTCCTGAGAAGACGCACTTTCATTTTTTAGTACATATGGCTTTCAAAGTATTAACTTTTTTTTTTTTTCCATTGTTCAGTTATTTAAATAATTATTGAACTCCCCTATGTAATTAGGTTGTGGTTACTTCCTGGTTCACATGCCGTACATTCTGCACGTGATCCTAGCCCAGTTACAACCTACGATGTATGTGGGTTGCACCTGCACAGTCCAGCAGCTTCGGGCACTGTAAGCAGTCGGTGCCACTGCGAACATTGCGAGTTGTAACTGGGCTAGGATCAGAAGGCAAATGTACGGCACGTGATCCAGGAGGTACCTGCAACCTAATTACACCGGGGAGCACTAAAACACATGAAGGGGGCACTGTTAAAATCACTGTTAAAAAAAAAATTACAGATAATCCCTTTAATGCTCTTAGTAATTAGTACCCTTTTATAATACCTAGCATTACATTTATGGTGACCGCCATCTTATGGACAGGACCTCTGTGTGGACAGTGAAGAAATTGAGGCGAACAAGAAGACATGTCATTTGAAATATAGTAAATGACACAGAAAATCAACATCATCTTACTGTACATACACATTGATCAAGACTAGCCAGAAAGTGGGCAAACCCTTTAAAGGGGTTATCCCATCTTAAACAATGGGGGCATATCGCAAGGATATGCCCCCATTGTCTGATAGGTGCGGGTCCCACCTCTGGGACCCGCACCTATAACGAGAACGGAGCCGGGGAGAGTTGTGGCTGGAGGACCCCGGGTTTCCCAGGGTCCGACCACCACCAGGCGCAGCTCCCCGCCTCTCCCATTGAAGTGAATGGGAGCGCACCGCACATGCGCGGCCAACGCTCCCATTCATTTCTATGGGGCCGACGGAAATAGCCGAGCCAGCGCTCGGCTATTTTCGGCGGCTCCATAGAAATGAACGGAGGGCGGCTGCGCATGCGCAGTGCGCCCTCCTCCACTTTCTCTGCTCCGTTCTCCTTATAGGTGCGGGTCCCAGCGGTGGGACCCGCACCTATGACAATGGGGGCATGTCCTTGCGATATGCCCCCATTGTCTAAGATGGGATAACCCCTTTAAGTACAAGTAACACATGCAGGTGCAGGAGGGTTAGAGGGATTATTCACTTCGCAGCAACAATCCTGTCTGCACATTGGTAATCTTTGACTTCCGTCTGTTCAGATTTTCTCCACACGTGACAGATTTTACTGAAGAAAATTTCTGCAACTGAAAATAAAGTCCATTCACCTTTAAAGGCAAGGCACTTGCAGAAATTCTTGTGCTTGCCACCAAAACAACCACATCCAGATGAATGGAACCGATTTTCAGGCACAGAAACATTCTGCAACAAAATCTGTTAGGTGTGAAGGCGTCCTCACCAGTCCCATCTACTGACTGACTAGTGAACAGAGGGAAGTGTCCACATTTTAGGGTTGCTGCTTTGGTAAATCAGTTGCGTCTGGTATGTGCTAGGGCTTATTCACAATAGCAGTAAATGACGGGGGCATGTATTGTCCATAGAGAACATATGAATCCATTAATTGTAGTGTGTTTATTCACATCCTTGTTCTTCCACTCACCGTGGTTCACTACGTTGGTCTGTTTTGCAGGACAGACACCATAAAAGTCTGTGTCCGTAAAAACCCCTGATCAAACATGAATGACATGGGTGTTCTGTCCAGTAAAAAGGGGATTTGTAAAGAAGATTTTGAAAATAAAAACATAAGAAAAAACTCAGATGCAACAATTTCTGCAAATGTTCTTTTTATCTGAAGGGGACTTGTATAAATTAATGTGCTTGGCACCAAAACAACCCATTCACATAAGGGCTCGTGCACACAAACGTTGGATGTTTTGCGGTCTGCAAGTTGCAGATCCACCAAACATGGATACCGGCCGTGTGCAATCTGCATTTTGGGAAGGGCCGGCCCCTAATAGAACAGTCCTTTCCTTGTCCATAATGCGGACAATAATAGGACACTGTTAACGACCCTATGGACACAGTCATTTCAGTTTTCTGCGTCCCCATTAAAGTGAATGGTTACGCATATGGGCCACAAAAAAAAATATGGAACAGACACGGAAAAAAAAATACGTGTGTGCATGAGCCCTAAATAGAAGGTTTTCAGTAGAAGAAAGTTCTGCAAAAATTAGTCGATGTTACGGTGACCCCTATAGTGGATGAAAAGTTTTGCAGCTTCCTATAATACTGTGCATTAATTCTTCACTATTTAGTTGTCTTCTTGTTTATGTCCTCAACAAATCTATTGGGTACCAGTCTGAAAATCTGGACTTAAAGGTGTATTCCCATCTGGATATTTATGGCATATCCATATAAATGTCCTATCTTGAGAACAGGGGACCCAGGAACCTCCTTTAGTGTCTACTGTGAATGGAGAGCTGGCCATGTATGCGTGGATCTATGCATTCACTTTTTAATGAGAGTCCCAGAATATGATGAGTAAAAGATAAATAATAAAGAATAATCTAGAAAGAGCATCTCGGCCCATCACTGTGGAACTTCCTGCTAGGGCCCCTCAAAGATTGCAGCTGATTGCTGAGGGTCTCAGAGGGGCCCCATGTGATCAGCTTATCTTCATTAGTCTTGTCCAAAGCAAACAGCAGCTTAAAGGGGTTCTCCGGGAATTATGAGTAGACATGAAGTACAGAGAGGAGGTGGGGATGTGACTACTGAGCAGCAGCACTTGAATGCAGTCTCCATGACCACAGATCCATATCACCACAGTCTGTCCTGTCCATCCTCTCTGTACCTCATGTCTCCTTATGACCTCCATTCCTAAGGAGATTCAGCTGAATATTATATTAAACTGTATTCAGGATGATAATCCCTGACAAGTAGGAGAGGAGGAGGAGGCAGCTCTTTATCTCAGTGCTGTGAAGTAACTGCTGTGTGATTAGGACAGGTTTTGTGTGTACTAATAGGACGATGGCCATTTTATTTCTCCTAATTATTGCTCCCTAGACAAAACAACCCATTATAACTATTGAAAGGTATTTGGAAATACATGTAAGTTAAAATCAGATGTAAAGGAAATGTGTCGCTACAAATTTGTATCTGCCAGTTAAAACCAGATAGTAACACACATCCCTTTTTTTTTTTTTTTTCCATAATCTGTTTTTATTTTCTGATTTTAAATGTTTTTATTTTATTGCCTGATTAAGTTGGACCATCTTGCCTGAACCGTTCTTAACAGCATTTAGAAAGCATTAAGAAAATTGCTTCATGGCAACCCCGTTGGGCCATAGACACAATGGTCAGGAGGGAAGTTCCTCTTTGACTTCTATGGGAGAGTTTTCTAGACATGCTCTGTGACCTATGCAGAGATCATTGTACAAGGAAAGAATAGATAAGATCTGGCAATCACTTATTGTGAATAGTGGATCCTGTGTTATCTATACAGAGAGGTGATATCATAACAGGCAGGATTAGAATGGCAGATAAGCAGGTAACTGCAGGAAAGTGATCTGTACAGACCAAGAAGTGGCGCCAATTATTAGACATAGTGGCCAGTGTGAAAACTGCAGGATTTTTGTTTTTTTTTTAAATTGACATGGAAAATTAAAAATAACCTCATCAAAATAAAAATGTTAAACATAAAAAAGTGATTTAAACAGCAGGTAAATTTCTGATGACACATTCCCTTTAAGTATTTTTCATTTTCTTTATTCCCAGAGAACCCCTTTAATGGGCCCTTTTACATGGGCTGAGAATCCGCCAGATAATTGCTAACGCTCATGGTAACATTCATTAATAATTATCTGGCGGTGTAAAAGTGCTGCCAATTACCTAATGAACAGCAAAATGCTCAATCATGGAGTATTATATCATATTTCATCTTTTGCCGGCAGCAGATCGAGTCTGTATGAGGATAAGCGATGGCATTAGTGATCGCTGCTCCCAATACTGTGGAATAAATCACTGCGTATAAATGAAGCGGTCTCCTTCACTAACTAGCAGATGATTGTTGGGAAGGAACACTTTCTATCGGAGAGCAGTACACTGGGAGGGACTGTCTACTAAATCAGACTGATTACTGAGCCAGCGGTTCATGATGTTGGACAGCTATTCTTGATAAACTTGGCCATTATCCAACAAGCTGAAACCGTTCACTGAAAAGTCACTTGATCTATTAAAACATAACCTTTTATACCAAATATGCACACAAGGACAAAAATCTGTGCTCAGCCTACAGCACCCCTAGTGTCAGCCAAAGCTGGTTTAGCACTGGAAAAAGAGCAGCCCCCCCGTCCTATCCTTGTTATACTGCATTAAACCCTTATGTATGAATAGTATAAGAACTAGGATGAGAGGATGGTTACAGCAGTATGTAAACTATTGTACAGTATGTTAACTAATGAATGGTACCCTTCACATTCTTTGAAATCAAACAGCTTGATTCTTGGCACCCCCATTCACATTAGATGGTCGACTGATCCCACTGAAGTCCTGGTCCCACAGTTGGTCTAATGTGTATGACGAGCGTTAGAAACAAAAGAAATGTGTGGGCAGTCTTGAGGGTATTTGTGTATCTTACATACTAGCAGATGATATTTTAGTGTTTAGGTAGCTTTTTCTCACAGTTTACTGATAATTAACATAAGTAGGGGATGTGTGAAATGCAAGAATTATTGCATTTTTAATGAAACGCATAACGTTCCAGCCTATTAGCCTACAAAGTTGATCCAGAGGAAGGCAATTTCCTCATTTTAGAGGGGGAAAAAATCCTTCCCGACTCCAAGCAGGCAATCGGAACAACTCCCTGGATCAACGACCCCTCTCTAGTAGCTATAGCCTGTAATATTATTAGAAATACATCCAGGCCCCTCTTGAACTCTTAGTGAACTCACCATCACTACCTCCTCAGGCAGAGAGTTCCATAGTCTCACTGCTCTTACCGTAAAGAATCCTCTTCTATGTTTGTGTACAAATCTTCTTTCCTCCAGACGCAGAGGCTGTCCCCTCGTCACATTCCTGGGGATAAATAGATGATGGGAGAGATCTCTGTACTGACCCCTAATATATTTATACATAGTTATTAGATCTCACCTCAGTCGTCTTTTTTCTAAAGTGAATAACCCTAATTTTGATAATCTTTCAGGGTACTGTAATCCACCCATTTCATAGTTGCCCTACTCTGAACACTCTCCAGCTCTGCTATGTCTGCCTTATTCACAGGAGCCCAGAACTATACACAGTACTCCATGTGTGGTCTGACTAGTGATTTGTAAAGTGGTAGGACTATGTTCTCATCTTACTGGCCTTGGCAGCAGCTGCCTGACGCTCCTTTTTACGGCTTAGTTTGCTGTTCACAAAAATTCCTAGGTCCTTTTCCATGTCAGTGTTACCCAGTGTTTTACCATTTAGTATGTACTGGTGACTTGCATTATTCCTTCCCATGTGCATAACCTTACATTTGTCAGTGTTAACCCTCATCTGCCACTTCTCTGCCCAATCCTCCAATTTATCCAGATCCATCTGTAGCGGTATATTGTCCTCTTCCGTGATAATTACTTTAAACAGTTTAGTGTCATCTACAAAAATTGATATTTTACTGTGCAAACCTTCTACATTATTAAATATATTGAAGAGAATAGGGACCAATACTGACCCATGAGGTACCCGACTAGTGACAGTGACCCAATCTGAGTGTGTAACATTAATAACCACCCTCTGAGCCAGTTACTTACCCGCATACAGACATTTTCTCTCAGTTTAAGCATTCCCATTTTATATACTAACATTTTATGCGGTACATTGTCAAATGCTTTGGAGAAGTCCAGATACACGACATCCATTGATTCGCCGCTGTCATGCCTAGAACTTACCACCTCATAGAAACTGATTAAATTAGTTTGACATGACCGATCCCTCATAAACCTATGCTGTAATAGTGTTATATGCTTATTTTCATTGAGATACTCCAGAATAGCATCTCTATTGTTTCAGGGCTCTGTTTTTGACCCCTTTTTGAATATTGGCACCACATTTGCTATGCGCCAATTCTGTGGAACACTCCCTGTCAGTATAGAGTTCTTAAATATCAGAAATAAGGGTCTGGCTATGACATTACTTAATTCTCTTAGGATACGGGGGTGTATGCCATCTGGTTCCAGTGATTTGTCTGTTTTAATCTTTTTAAGACGCAGCTGTACTTCTTTCTGGGTCAGACAGGGCACTTTTAATGGGGAATTTACTTTTGCATTCTGCATTTCTTAATTTCCTCAGTGACTACAGTGGAAAAAGTACTATTTATTAGCTTTGCTTTCTCCTCATCGCTGTATGCAACTCTGTAAAGGGCTGACAGAGTTATACATATACAGTACAGACCAAAAGTTTGGACACACCTTCTCATTCAAAGAGTTTTCTTTATTTTCATGACTATGAAAATTGTAGATTCACACTGAAGGCATCAAAACTATGAATTAACACATGTGGAATTATATACATAACAAAAAAGTGTGAAACAACTGAAAATATGTCATATTCTAGGTTCTTCAAAGTAGCCACCTTTTTGCTTTGATTACTGCTTTGCACACTCTTGGCATTCTCTTGATGAGCTTCAAGAGGTAGTCACCTGAAATGGTCTTCCAACAGTCTTGAAGGAGTTCCCAGAGATGCTTAGCACTTGTTGGCCCTTTTGCCTTCACTCTGCGGTCCAGCTCACCCCAAACCATCTCGATTGGGTTCAGGTCCGGTGACTGTGGAGGCCAGGTCATCTGGCGCAGCACCCCATCACTCTCATTCATGGTCAAATAGCCCTTACACAGCCTGGAGGTGTGTTTGGGGTCATTGTCCTGTTGAAAAATAAATGATGGTCCAACTAAACGCAAACCGGATGGAATAGCATGCCGCTGCAAGATGCTGTGGTAGCCATGCTGGTTCAGTATGCCTTCAATTTTGAATAAATCCCCAACAGTGTCACCAGCAAAGCACCCCCACACATCACACCTCCTCCTCCATGCTTCACGGTGGGAACCAGGCATGTAGAGTCCATCCGTTCACCTTTTCTGTGTCGCACAAAGACACGGTGGTTGGAACCAAAGATCTCAAATTTGGACTCCTCAGACCAAAGCACAGATTTCCACTGGTCTAATGTCCATTCCTTGTGTTCTTTAGCCCAAACAAGTCTCTTCTGCTTGTTGCTTGTCCTTAGCAGTGGTTTCCTAACAGATATTCTACCATGAAGGCCTGATTCACACAGTCTCCTCTTAACAGTTGTTCTAGAGATGTGTCTGCTGCTAGAACTGCTGTGTGGCATTGACCTGGTCTCTAATCTGAGCCTGCTGTTAACCTGCGATTTCTGAGGCTGGTGACTCGGATGAACTTTTCCACCGCAGCAGAGATGACTCTTGGCTTTCCGTTCCTTGCGCGGTCCGCATGTGAGCCAGTTTCTTTGTCCACTTGATGGTTTTTGTGACTGCACTTGGGGACACTTTCAAAGTTTTCCCAATTTTTCGGACTGACTGACCTTAATTTCTTAAAGTAATGATGGCCACTCGTTTTTCTTTACTTAGCTGCTTTTTTCTTGCCATAATACAAATTCTAACAGTCTATTCAGTAGGACTATCAGCTGTGTATCCACCTGACTTCTCCACAACGCAACTGATGGTCCCAACCCCATTTATAAGGCAAGAAATCCCACTTATTAAACCTGACAGGGCACACCTGTGACGTGAAAACCATTTCAGATGACTACCTCTTGAAGCTCATCAAGAGAATGCCAAGAGTGTGCAAAGCAGTAATCAAAGCAAAAGGTGGCTACTTTGAAGAACCTAGAATATGACATATTTTCAGTTGTTTCACACTTTTTTGTTATGTATATAATTCCACATGTGTTAATTCATAGTTTTGATGCCTTCAGTGTGAATCTACAATTTTCATAGTCATGAAAATAAAGAAAACTCTTGTGTCCAAACTTTTGGTCTGTACTGTACATATATATAACTCTGTATATGTGTGTGTGTATGTATGTGTGTGTATATATATATATATATGTCGATTCCAAGGAATCAATTGGTCTCATTAGTAGGAGCTCTTCACAGGTGAAGAAGTGTCCATCTGCTGTTTGATTGACAGGGTCAGACATCTAGCCTGCCTCTGTCAGTCTTCTGCCTGCTCAGTGTAGGGACACAAGCATATAAGAGGCTCATTTGGCTTTGTGAATAGTGACTGGGGGTGCGCCACAACACTTCCAGGTATATTGCACATTGTGAAAATATTCATCCACTTGGTGATGTCTCTTTTGTTGCATTACAAACTGGGAATAAAAAGGGTTTCCATGTTTTTAGATTTTTTTGCAGAAACTTTCTGCATCTGAAAATCAGCTCCATTCACCTGAATGGGGCTTGCAGAAATCCTTGTGCTTGCCGCCAAAACAACTTCATTCAAATGAATGGTGCAGATTTTCAGTTGCAGAAATGACTGCAACAAAATCTGTCACGTGTGAAGACGTCCAAATTGAAAGAAAGGACTGAAATACCTAAACCTTGTTATTTCCATTTCTTGTTGAAAATAAAAACTGAAAAGTTGTGAGTGCATATGAAACCCTGAAAAAAGATTGATTCAACCTATTAAATTAAAGAGCATCTGTCAGCATGATCAACCCTATTAACCCAGGCATACAGAGTGGTAGGGCTGATCATGCTGATAAAAATTAAAAACAATACCTTTATTCTGAATATCCCTGGCTCAATTACTGCATTTGTATTTATATGCAAATTACCTAACCGTGTTTCTCCTGCTGCTCTCCTAGCAGCGCAGGTTCAAGCTGAGCAAGTGCCGAGACCGGTCATCTCATGCTGTATCTTCCCGTCTTGGTAGACAGCGCAGGCAGGAGACTACATGTCTCGGTGCTAGGAGAGCAGGAGGAACTAGAAGACTAGTCCAGGGGAAGGGGAAAGAACTGAAGCTGAAGGGGATATAACAAACTGGTGCTCCAAGAGCTCTGGCCAGCCCCTCTGTGCTCCAGTTAGGTTATTTGCATATAAATAAAAATGTAGTTTTCTCAATTTTATCAGCATGATCAACCTTACCAGACTGTATGCCTGTTTTAATAGGGTTGATCATGCTGATATATGTATATGATATATATTCTTTAATTAGTTGAATAATAAGGTATGTATTATATACTGTGTGTGTGTGTGTGTAAAATATATATATATATATATATATATATATATATATATATATATATATATATATATATATATATATATATATATATATATATAATTACAATAATAGATCATTAAATGCTACAGTCATGATGAGAACAGATGGAAAACAGCAGTAGGAGGGAGGACAATTTCCCAGGAAATTATTTCTTTGGCAGAATTTCCATTTTTAATAACACAGTTTTCGAAACCCAAAAAGGAAAAACCATTAACAAACCTCTATTGTGATGTAAAACTGAGTAATGCATTGTGCTATTCTCTCCTGTGATGACCGCTATCTCAAAAATAGCACCAGGATAATAAAAGTACGTGCCTCTTCTTTTGTGATTAGACTGCAGATCTTGCAGTGAATGACCATACCTGAAACACAGACGTTACGTGACAGATCATTATTACCAGTACCATGTAACCAGGCTGCAGAATGACACTTGTGCTTGTATTTGCAACTTGGAATTGACTTCCGCTGTGCTGTCAAAATTATACCCCATGAAGCCATTTTAATGAAAGTTGTGCTCATCAGACACAAGAAATAAATCCTACATAATCAAGCTGCACACTCGGATGGTTTCTGATTGGTCGTACTACTTGGAATTCAGTGTTGTGGTATAAGTACCTGACTCTGCTATTTGGGTTCTGTATGGTTTCTAATACTTGTACATGCACCTGAAGACAGAGCTGTATAGCATTTTTTTGGACTAAGCAAGTTCTAAACCAGCAAATCCAGATCAGGACAGTAGACCACTGATGATCTATCATTAGACAGAATAGGGTTCAGTCAGGACTTTGACTTGGCCACTCAAAAACCTTTTAATTTTTTTTTCTTTTGGGTCATTCAGAGGTGAACTTGTTTGTGTGATCTGCATAATTGTCCCGCTTGGAAACGCAACTGCGCTTAAGCTTTAGGTCACAAACTGATTTGTGAACAATCTCGCTAAGAATTTTCTGATCGAGAGCAGAATTCATGGTTCCATCAGTTAGGACAAGTAGTCCAGGTCCTGCAGAAGCACAGCAACTCCAGACCATCACACTGCCATCAACATATTTGATTGGTGGTAAACTGTTATGGGGGAATGTGGTGTTTATCTTTTACAGAGATGCAAAGGGACCTATGTCTGACAAAAAGTTCCACTTACATTTTTGCCCAGTTTCTTTCTTATTGTGGAACAGTGTTCATTAACCTTAAAGGGGTTGTCCAACGAAAAATATTCTACAGTTTTCAAACCAGCACCTGCATCTAATAAAAAATTTTGCATAGCCAGTCATTCAATAAAATGTATCTGTATAGCGGCACCTGCTGTTTATATATATTTTTTTTTTCTTATTTCTTTGACCTGCCCACTGTGATGGCCACACATGCTCAGTTTCATCTTTCAACTACACTCCCCTTGTGCTGCCAGCGTGATATACCGTATTTTTCACTTTATAAGACCCACTTTCCCCCCTCAAAAGTGCAGTGCGTATTATAAAGCGAATAGTGCATGGCTGACACTGATACATCGCCGGCCTCTATTCTGCACAGTGTGGCCTGCGAAGTACTCTCCGTTTGTGGATAATGACTCTAACTGTGGTACGCTGGAGTCCCAGAGCCTTAACAATGTTAAACATATTTTTTTAATGGTATTTTTGGTGTTTATTTTTAATTTTCAATGTCACTATCTATATAAAAAAAAAAAAAGTACTGTGCACTAGTAATGGGTCATACCTATACAGGTAACTTTTTAGTAGCTATTAGCACTATCATCACAGTCAGAATTACAATGACAAGTAACCTCTCTGTATAACACAGAATCCACCATTCACAATAGGTGGTGTCACAGCTTTTCTGCTCACTCCTTACCTCTGCACAGGTCACACAGCAGGTCTAGAAAAATCTCCCATAGAAGTCATTGAGTCCTCTCTTGTCCAATGTGTCCGTGGCCAATGTAGCTGCTCTCAAAAGACAATAAGGTCTTAAAGGGGTTTTCCAGTGACACACAAAAAAAGAATAATAACACCAGCAGTCAATCTTCAGCATCATATAAGTCACATAAGATGATCTGAGTGCATTTTCACTCCATCATAATTGCTATCTGTGACCTGCAGACCTGTTTACATCCCAGCGGAAGACTCACGGGGTGTGTCTGTAGCATCAAGTCTCTTCCTCTGCCAGCTGAACGTCACAGATCCAAGCAGGGCCAGCAGCCTTGTTAGTATTCACTGCATTGAAGCTGTGTTGGATATGGGCTGGAGAGGGTCCCTCTTCCAGCACAAAGGGGGAGATTTATCAACTCCCTTGCACCAGAACAGTGGCTTTAAAAAGTCGCAAGTTGTGCGCTACTTTTTAATGTTGTTAAAAAAAAAAAAAAAAAAAAAAAGTTGCAAGTGCCTGTTTTTGCACCACTTTTCCAAAACCGAGCATGGCAAGGACGGGAAAAGGGCGTGTCCAACAGCTGAGACAAATTTATCTTCATTTACGCCAGTTTTCTAGTGCAAATGAAGCCAGGAATCTACAGCAGTTCAGAGCTGTCATAGATTTCTGTTTAGAGCCTGTGCCTCGTCAGTGCAGAAAATATCAAGACAGGAAATCTCCTCCAAAGACTTTTACTAAAGAAATTATTTAACAGGTCTTCATCAGGATTTGAACTCCAGACCTACTGTATGTTAGGCAGAAGAGTAAGGGAACGTTCACACGGCGGCTTTTTAAGCAGAATTTTTGCGTTGACAGCCACGCCGAAATTTAGACTAAATTTCTGCTGGAAACCCTGGATCCAAGCCTGCTTGAAGCTCTGCTGAATGGCTACTCCATTCATTTTGGGGGCTTCACATGGTACCCGGTCACCGTTCTCAGGATCGATGGGAGTCCCATCGGTATGACCCCCACTGATCTAATAGTTATTCCTTATCCTGTAGATAGGAGATAACCTAACCAGAATACCCCTTTAAGTTCTAGAAAACCGCTCTAAAATTATTGTTGGTTGATTTTCTGGAATTTCTCCCAACTGCACACAGGATCTTTGGATCTCAGTCACCTCTCTAACCAATGTACTTCTCCCCTGGTTACTTAGTTTGGTAGGGCGGCCATCCTTCTTTTTTACAAAGAAAAAGCCAGCAGCTACAGGGGATTTGGATGGTCTGATATGTCCTTCGTCAAACTATCGGATATATATTCTCGCATCACCTTTCTTTCGGGTTCCGAAAGATTATACAACCGAGATTTGGGCAGTTTACCTCCGGGAATAAGATTGACGGAACAATCACATTCCCGATGCAGAGGTAACTCCTGGTTACCACTCTCAGAAAATACATCAGAAAATTCGGAAATGAACGAGGGTACAGCTTTAGTGGTGACCACAAAGAACGATGTATTAAGACTCACTCCAGTCGAGAATCTGTCTCGCTTTCCAATCGATAGTAGGGTTATGTTTGCTTAACCACAGTAGACCTAACACCAACGGAGCAGGCAGACCTTTCCGCACATAACATGAGATAGATTCCTGATGAAAATCGCCCACTCTTAAATGAATGTCATTCACCACCTGCGACAGTAATTTTTGGGTAAAAGGTGCTGAATCAATTGCAAAGGCAACTTCCCCGGAGGACAAGAATCTGGTGCATCTACCTGAGCCTCCAACACCTGCCTCCAGGTCGGGATATTGGGCGGATATAACTACCCCTTCGGACAATATCGGACCCAGATCTTCTGAATCGCCTCCCCCAGGAAATCTACGCGACAAAGCATCAGCTTTGACATTCTTAACCCCAGGGCGATAGGTGACAATGAAATTAAATCTGCTAAAAAATAAAAAAACAACGACCATCTGGCCTGTCTTGGGTTCAGTCGCTTATCCGACTCCAAGTAAGCCAGATTTTTGTGATCGGTAAGCACAATTATGGGATGGATTGCTCCTTCCTACCAATGACGCCATTCTTCAAAAGCCAACTTAATGGCCAACAATTCCCTATTACCCACGTCATAATTTATTTCAGCAGTCGAGAGTTTCTTAGAGAAAAATGCACATGGGCGCCATTTAGTGGGTGAAGGACCCTGCGACAAGACCGCTCCTACCTGTCACGGCGGACGTACACTTTGTACCAAAGATGACACGCCAGCCAGGCTCTGGACGAGAGACAGGGGAAGGGTCACCTCCTAGCTTATCCCTGACCTCTTTCCCTGCACTGTTCAGCCCACAGCAGACCTTGAAGGTAGGTGTGCTAGTGTCCTCCAGCCTGGGCTAACAAAAACCTTGAACTCCCTAAGATGGTGAAGTGGGGAGATAGGCGCAGTCTGCTCGCACAGAACCTGGATGGACAAGAAGACACAAACAACCGAACTAGCAATGACGCTTATCTCTGAGAGCAGGAACTGAGAGCCAACCTTCTCTCCAAGCTTCCCAGACCAGAATGAACAGTATAATCCGCTCAGGACAGTAGGCGGATCCAGCACGGCTCCAAAGCAATCGCTAAACTCGTGCTGCTATCCTGGCTGACTTCCGCACATCGTCAGAGTGGGGCATGACACTACCACAACCTCGGATGCGTCAACTTCCACAGTGAACGGCTGTGACAAATACAGTTGCACCAGAATAGGGGCAGAAGCCTTCACTGCTGAAAAGGCTTGTAATGCCGCATCAGACCAAACGGAGAAATCGGCAACCTTCCTAGTAGGGCTGCACGATATATCGAAAAAATAATCGAATCAAGATAATCGCCAAATGCGATATGGCGATTTGGCCGACCCGAAAATGCCGCGATTATATATGAAGGGCCCCGCCGCGCACATAACTGGCTTTTTGTGTAAAGTATTTTACTACTGTGTGAAACCTGGATGGACAAGAAGACACAAACAACCGAACTAGCAATGACACTTATCTCTGAGAGCAGGAACTGACAGCCAACCTTCTCTCCAAGCTTCCCAGACCAGAATGAACAGTATAATCCGCTCAGGACACTGGGCAGTGTGCGATTTAAACTAAAGACCCCACCCAGTGCACCTGAGAGGAGCGGATCCAGCACGGCTCCAAAGCAATCACTAAACTCGTGCTGCTATCCTGGCTGACCTCCGCACATCGTCAGAGTGGGGCATGACAGTACCCCCCCTTCTACGGGTGACCTCCGGACACCCCGAACCAACCTTATCCAGATGGGACCTATGAAAGGCCCTCACCAGTCGGCTGGCGTTGACATCAGACGCCGGAACCCACATCCTCTCTTCAGGACCGTATCCCCTCCAGTGCACCAGGTACTGGAGGGAGCCCCGAAGAACTCTCGAGTCGAGAATCCTGGAGATCTCGAACTCCAAGTTTCCCTCAACTAGAACAGGAGGAGGAGGCAATGGCGATGGTACCACCGGTTTAACATATTTTTGTAGCAAAGACCTGTGGAAGACATCATGGATCCTCCAAGTTTGCGGAAGTTCCAGCCGAAACGCCACCGGATTGATCACCGCAGAAATCTTATACGGACTAACAAATCTTGGACCCAGTTTCCAAGATGGCACTCTCAACTTGATATTCTTAGTGGACAACCACACCAGATCACCCACACACAGGTCCGGACCAGTCACACGTCTCCTGTCAGCCATTCGTTTATACCTTTCACCCATCATCTCCAAATTCCCTTGAATCCTCCGCCAGATAGAGGACAAGGCAGAAGAGAATCTCTCCTCCTCTGGCATCCCGGAGGAACCAGACCCAGAAAAGGTACCAAACTGAGGATGGAAACCGTATGCGCCAAAAAATGGCGACTTACCCGTGGACTCCTGCCAACGGTTATTCAATGCAAATTCTGCTAAGGACAAAAATGAGGACCAGTCCTCCTGATTCTCAGCCACAAAGCACCTCCAAGTAGGTCTCCAGGTTTTGATTGGTACGCTCCGTCTGACCATTCGACTGTGGATGAAAAGCCGACGAGAAAGAAAGTTGAATGCCAAGCCGAGAGCAGAACGCCCTCCAAAACATGGAGACAAACTGCGAGCCCCTATCAGAGACCACATCCGAAGGAATACCGTGCAATTTCACAATATTATTCACAAAGATTTGCGCAAGAGTCTTAGCGTTAGGCAGACTCGTTAGTGGTATAAAGTGAGCCATTTTACTGAAACGGTCAACTACCACCAAAATCACTGTTCTCCCGGAGGAACTCGGCAGTTCCGTAATAAAGTCCATGGACCAATGCGTCCAAGGACGAGATAGAATAGACAATGGAAGAAGTGAACAAGGCGGTCGAGTATGGGCAACCTTTGACCGAGCGCAGGTTTCACAAGCTGTCACGTAATTCTCAATACTCTTACGTAACCCTGGCCACCAGAACCTCCGGGACACCAGATCACAGGTGGACTTACCACCAGGATGTCCAGCGAGAACAGGATCGTGATGTTCCTTGAACACCTTGTATCGTAGGCCCTCAGGAACAAACAACCTCCCTGGAGGACACGAACCAGGAGCCCCCTCCTGAGCTCCCAATACCTCCATCTCCAATTCAGGGTACAGAGCGGAGACCACCTCCCCATCCGCCAAAATCGGCGCTGGATCTTCTGAATCACCTCCCCCAGGGAAGCTGTGAGACAAGGCATCTGCCTTGATGTTCTTTACCCCTGGGCGAAAGGTAACCACGAAATTGAACCTGGTAAAAAAAACAATGACCATCTGGCCTGTCTAGGGTTCAGACGCTTGGCAGATTGCAGGTAGGCCAAATTCTTATGGTCTGTATACACCGTAACGGGGTGGGACGCCCCCTCTAACCAGTGATGCCATTCCTCAAAGGCCAACTTGATAGCCAACAACTCCCTATCTCCAACATCATAATTCCTCTCGGCGACCGAGAGCTTCCTGGAGAAGGCACACTGGACCCACTTGCCAGGAGAAGAACCCTGCGAAAGCACCGCCCCAACCCCCACCTCTGATGCATCAACCTCCACCACGAATGGCTGAGATACATCTGGCTGCACCAGAATGGAAGCAGACGCAAAACGCTCCTTAATAGCCGAAAAGGCCTGCAATGCCTCATCCGACCAGACAGACATTAGCGCCCTTCTTGGTCATATCAGTAAGGGGTTTGACTAGAGTGGAATAAAATCGAAATACATTTTTCTATAATAATTCGTAAACCCCAAGAACAGCATCAAAGCTTTCTGATTCTCCGGTCGGTCCCACTCCAGAACTGTCCGGACCTTTTCGGGGTCCATACGAAAACCATAATCAGAAAGCATGTATCCCAAGAACGGAAGCTCTTGCACCGCAAACAATCATTTCTCCAGTTTAGCATATAACTTATTCTCCCGAAGGATCGTCAAAACCTGTCTCACATGATCCTGATGGGTCTTCAGATCAGGAGAATAAATTAAGATGTCATCTAGGTAAACTACTACGAACCTCCCCACCAAGTGATGAAAAATATCATTGACGAATCGCTGAAATACCGCTGGCGCATTCGTCAACCCAAAAGGCATTGCCAGGTTCTCAAAATGACCGTCGTGCATATTGAAGGCCGTCTTCCACTCATCCCCCTCCTTGGTCCTGATCAGATTGTATGCTCCCCTCAAATCCAACTTGGAGAACACGTTGGCTCCAACAATCTGATCAAAAAGATCAGAGATTAAAGGCCCGGGATATGGATCCCGGACTGTAATACGGTTCATCTCCCGGAAGTCCAAACACGGTCTCAGTGATCCATCTTTCTTCTTCACGAAGAACAAACCTACTGCCACTGGAGACTTAGATGGTCTGATATGACCCTTTGCCAAACTCTCGGCGACATACTTTCGCATGACCTCTCTCTCGGGTTGAGAGCGGTTGTAAAGCCGAGACTTAGGCAACTTAGCCCCCGGAATGAGATTCACTGGACAATCATAGTCTCGATGAGGGGGCAATTCCTGAGCCCCACCCTCCGAAAAGACATCCGAAAAATCAGAGAGATACTGAGGCAAGGCCGTAATGGACACTTCAGCGATAGATGTGATAAGACAATTATCCGAACAAAACTTGCTCCAACCAATGATTTGCCTTGCTTGCCAGTCAATAATTGGGTTATGTCTAGACAACCATGGCAACCCCAACACTATTGGCGCTGACAAATCCTTCATGACAAAACAAGAAATAATCTCAGCATGTGAATCACCCACCCTTAAATGAATACCATGAACAATGTGAGTAAGGCTCCTTTGAGAAAAAGGTGAAAAATCAATTGCAAAAACAGGAATCTCGTTCTCTAACGTGCAAGTACTTAGTCCCAGGCCCTGAAGAAAAAGAGAGTCAATTAAATTCACCCCAGCACCACAATCAAGGAAAACATCAACAAACACATTTCTAGACTCTAGCGCCACCATAGCTGAAAGGAGAAAACAGGAACTGCAGGGAGCTTGCATACCCGTCTGCTCCACCACACCATTCATACAACTAAGTGTGAGGGGAGTTTTTTTTTTCCTTTTTTTTCTTTTTCTCTTCCACCTGTGGTTTAACATAAGGACAAGAAAAAATAAAATGACCCTTCTTCCCACAATAGAAACATAGATTGTGCACTCTTCGAAAGTCTCTACTATCAGAATGGCCAGAAATCTGACCCAACTGCATGGGTTCCTCCCCTACCCCAGAGTAACAAGCAATATCATCCTGGGCAGCTGGTGAAACAAAACCACACGCGGGAGGAATCCCCTGCACAGGGGGACCCTTACACCTCTCTGATACGTCTATCCAAACGTATAGCCAAAGAGATTGCATTCTCCAAAGTATCTGGGTATTCATGAAAAGCCAGGGCATCTTTCAACCTTTCAGATAACCCCTGACAAAACTGACTACGTAACGCGGGGTCGTTCCACCTCGACTCAGTAGCCCACCTCCTAAACTCTGTGCAGTAAACCTCAGCTGTATGTTTACCCTGTAGTAAGTTACGTAATTTTGATTCTGCCATCGAAACTCTATCTGGGTCATCGTAAATCAATCCCAGGGCTTTAAAAAATTGCTCCACCGACCGGAGGGCCAGAGAACCGGGCGGCAGAGAAAAAGCACAGGATTGCGCGTCCCCTTTAAGCAAAGACATGATGATACCCACCCTCTGATCTTCATTACCTGAAGAAAATGGGCACAATCTAAAGTACAACTTACATGACTCTTTGAAGCAGAAAAAATCATCAGTACCCCCTGCAAATTTCTCAGGAAGAGCGACTAGGCTCCCCAACAATTTGACCTGTACCTGTTGCCAGCACCTTCTGACACTGTGTGACCGAACTACGCAGATCCGCAACCTCTAGGGATAAACCCTGCATGCAGTCAACCAGTGCATCAATTGACGCCATCACAAAAGCGCTGAGCAATGGCCGTCACAGTATGGCGGATTATAATGTCACGGCGGACGTACACTTTGTACCAAAGATGACACACCAACCAGGCTCTGGACGAGAGACAGGGAAGGGTCACCTCCTAGCTTATCCCTGACCTCTTTCCCTGCACTGCTCAGCCCACAGCAGACCTTGAAGGTAGGTTTGCTAGTGTCCGCCAGCCTGGGCTAACAAAAACCTTGAACTCCCTAAGATGGTGAAGTGGGGAGATAGGAGCAGTCTGCTCGCACAGAACCTGGATGGACAAGAAGACACAAACAACCGAACTAGCAATGACGCTTATCTCTGAGAGCAGGAACTGAGAGCCAACCTTCTCTCCAAGCTTCCCAGACCAGAATGAACAGTATAATCCGCTCAGGACAGTAGGCGGATCCAGCACGGCTCCAAAGCAATCGCTAAACTCGTGCTGCTATCCTGGCTGACCTCCGCACATCGTCAGAGTGGGGCATGACACTACCACAACCTCGGATGCGTCAACTTCCACAGTGAACGGCTGTGACAAATACAGTTGCACCAGAATAGGGGCAGAAGCCTTCACTGCTGAAAAGGCTTGTAATGCCGCATCAGACCAAACGGAGAAATCGGCAACCTTCCTAGTAGGGCTGCACGATATATCGAAAAAACAATCGAATCAAGATAATCGCCAAATGCGATATGGCGATTTGGCCGACCCGAAAATGCCGCGATTATATATGAAGGGCCCCGCCGCGCACATAACTGGCTTTTTGTGTAAAGTATTTTACTACTGTGTGAAACAATCTCTCTCCGACTCCTATTGATAAAATGGCCAGCCTCTGTACTCGCTATTACGATGAATGCACTGCAGCGAGCGGGCCGGCGCATGACTGACGTCACTTAGTAACGCTCCTGCTTCCTGAAGTGGGAGGAGCGTTACTAAGTGACGTCAGTCACGCGCCGGTCGGCCAGCTCGCTGCAGTGCATTCATAGTACTGTGACGGTGAGTACAGACTACAGAGGCTGGCCATTTTATCAATAGGAGAGAGTTTGTTTCACACAGTAGTAAAATACTTTACACACAAAGCCAGTTATGTGCGCAGTTTAGGACACATGAGGGGACACATAGGGCCATGAGGGGGACCAGCATAAGATGCTATATGTGTGTCTTATGCTGGCCCCCCTCATGGCCCTATGTGTCATAGCACACATCCCCCATAACAGCCTCCTCCACAGATTCCCCCATAACAGCCTCCTCCACAGATTCCCCCATAACAGCCTCCTCCACAGATTCCCCCATAACAGCCTCCTCCACAGATTCCCCCATAACAGCCTCCTCCACAGATTCCCCCATAACAGCCTCCTCCACAGATTCCCCCATAACAGCCTCCTCCACAGATTCCCCCATAACAGCCTCCTCCACAGATTCCCCCATAACAGCCTCCTCCACAGATTCCCCCATAACAGCCTCCTCCACAGATTCCCCCATAACAGCCTCCTCCACAGATTCCCCCATAACAGCCTCCTCCACAGATTCCCCCATAACAGCCTCCTCCACAGATTCCCCCATAACAGCCTCCTCCACAGATTCCCCCATAACAGCCTCCTCCACAGATTCCCCCATAACAGCCTCCTCCACAGATTCCCCCATAACAGCCTCCTCCACAGATTCCCCCATAACAGCCTCCTCCACAGATCCCCCCATAACAGCCTCCTCCACAGATCCCCCACAAACCTGAGGGTGAGAGCAGGTAACCCAGGAATTGCACTTCCTGAACTGCAAATACACACTTTTTCCATCTTGGCATATAACGTATTCTTTCTTAAGATCTGTAACACCTGTCTCACATTATCCTGATGAGTCTCCATATCGGGAGAATAAATTAATATGTCATCCAGATATACAATAACAAATCTCCCCACTAGATGATGAAAGATGTCATTGATAAAGTGTTGAAAATCTCCTGGAGCATTGGTTAACCCAAAAGGCATGACCAGATTCTCAAAATGGCCCACAGGTGTATTAAATGCAGTCTTCCACTCATTCCCCTCCTTGCTCCTTACCAGATTATAAGCCTCCCTCAGATCCAACTTAGAGAACACCTTGGCGCCGACAATCTGATTAAACAAATCCGGGATTAAAGGAAGAGGGTAAGGATCACGGACGGTAATACGGTTGAGCTCACGGAAGTCCAGACATGGCCTCAGGGTACCATCCTTCTTTTTTACAAAGAAAAAGCCAGCAACTACAGAGGATTTGGATGGTCTGATATATCCCTTTGCCAAACTCTCAGATATATATTCTCGTATAACCTTTCTTTCAGGTTCCGAAAGATTATACAACCGAGATTTGGGCAGTTTAGCTCCAGGAATAAGATTGACAGAACAATCACATTCCTGATGCGGAGGTAACTCCTGGTTACCACTCTCAGAAAATACATCATAAAATTCGGAAATGAATGAGGGTACAGCTTTAGTGGTGACCACAAAGAACGATGTATTAAGACCGTTGTCTGTGCAAAATTCACTCCTATCGAGAATCTGTCTCGCTTGCCAATCTATAGTAGGGTTATGTTTGCTTAACCACGGTAGACCTAACACCAACGGAGCAGGCAGACCCTCCAACACATAACATGAGATAGATTCCTGATGAAAATCACCCACACGTAAATGAATGTCATTCACCACCTGCGATAGGCATTCTTGGGTAAGAGGTGCTGAATCAATTGCAAAGACAGAAATACTTTTCTCTAGTGCACTAGTAGTCAAACCATGCATATGAACGAACTGTCCATCAATCAGGTTAACCCCAGCCCCACTTTGATTTCCACAGTTTTGGACTCTAGCGTCACCTCGGCTGACAGGAGAAATCTGGTACTATCAGTAAAAGACAAAAGTTAATTTTCTTGCTTCCCACCCACACCACCAATAGTAACTTGGGGATTAAACGTCTTTTTTCTTGTTTTTACCTTGACGCTGCAAGGACGGACAACTATTCACAAAATGACCCTTCTTTTCACAACAAAAACAGACCCCCTTCATATGACCAAAGCTCTTACCAGCAGTCCCAGGAGTAGCTTCCCCTAGCTGCATAGGCTCATCACAAGGCGTAAACTCGAGAGTATCTCCACCCAAAGTATCAGAGGGAGCCGCCATCTCATATGATAGTACCTCCTGAGAATGAGGGACTTTAGATCTCTCTCTCTCTCTCTCTCTCTCTCTCTCTCTCTCTCTCTCTCTCTCTCTCTCTCTCTCTCTCTCTCTCTCTCTCTCTCTCTCTCTCTCTCTCGTCAATCTATACATACAGCAAGTGGCATGGCTGCCTTCAAAGACGATTCTCGTGAAAGGCCAATGCGTCTTTCAGCCTCTCAGATAATCCCTGACAGAATTGATTATTCCACTCCGTATCCGTAGCCCATCTCCTAAATTCAGAGCAGTAGATCTCCGCAGACCGCTTTCCCTGCCGCAAGCCACGCAACGTAATCTCGGCCATGGAAATCGGATCCGGGTCATCGTAAATCAAACCCAGCGCTCTGAAAAACTCGTCCACCAACTGGAGGGACTGTGATCCAGTCTCCTTTAAGCAGTGACATGATGATACCCACTCTTTGACTCTCATCGCCAGATGAGCGAGGACGCAGCTTAAAATATTATTTACATGACTCCCTAAGGCTACTTTCACACTAGCGTTCGATCGGATCCGTTCTGAACGGATCCGATCGTAATAATGCAGACGGAGGCTCCGTTCAGAACGGATCCGTCTGCATTATATTAGCTAAAAAAAGCTAAGTGTGAAAATAGCCTGGGACGGATCCGTCCAGACTTTCAATGTAAAGTCAATGGGGGACGGATCCGCTTGAAGATTGAGCCATATTGTGGCATCTTCAAACGGATCCGTCCCCATTGACTTACATTGTAAGTCTGGACGGATCCGCACGCCTCCGCACGGCCAGGCGGACACCCGAACGCTGCAAGCAGCGTTCAGCTGTCCGCCTGTCCGTGCGGAGGCGAGCGGAGCGGAGGCTGAACGCCGCCAGACTGATGCAGTCTGAGCGGATCCGCTCCATTCAGACTGCATCAGGGCTGGACGGCTGCGTTCGGGTCCGCTCGTGAGCTCCTTCAAACGGAGCTCACGAGCGGACCAGCGAACGCTAGTGTGAAAGGAGCCTAAACAGGGTGAAATTATCACTGCCCCTGGAAAACCTGTCTGGGAGAGCAACCTTAGATTCAGGGCAGGCCTGATTCCCACAGTCGGAACCAGCTGCCAGAGGTCTCTGGATCTGTGCAACGGTGTTGTGGAGGTCAGCTACCTCCAAAGACAACCCCTGTAGTTGTCCGACCAGTACAGGGATTGGATCCATTGCCCCACTGATACAAACAAAATGTCGGTTTTGGCGGTGTATAATGTCACGGCAAGGTGTGGAAGGGAACACCACACCAAACACAAGGGGGGGGGGGGGGAAGGTATCTGGCCTAGAAGCTAGGGAGAGGAAAAGGTCACCACCTAATAAATCCTAACCCTAGCCCTGATGCTAACCGAATGAACGGACCTCAGTGGTAGGACCGTTAATTCACAGGAATCTAAAACCTGACTTGCCCTGTAATGCCCTGAGGTAGTGATAAGGCCCAAAGATGACCCGTTCCTTAAGCAGAAGGAACAGGGGTCTTGACTCAGACCAGATACCTGAAGGCAGGGGAAACAACACAAAACAAATACAAAGGAATGAGTCACTTAACTCCTGAAGTCGAAGAACGAGCAGGAACACCAGAGGAGAGAACGCACACCAGCTCTTCCACTTGCAAATTAAGCTTTACACCGCAACGAGTGAAGGGAGTAGCCAGACTTAAATAGTAATGACCACTATGCTGCACCTGACTAGGGGTGTGCTCATTACCATCAACAACAAAGTGAAATTAAAAGAGGCTGTCAGATGACATCACGTGCAGCCAGCCTCTCCGACCTTCTAACACCTAGCCTGGGAGTGACCTTGACAGTATCTTTCCAAATAATGTCCAATCAACTGAATTTACCACAGGTTGACTCCAATTAAGGTGTAGAAACATCTCAAAGATGATCACGATAAATGAGAGTAAGTGCCATAGCAAAGGGTCTGAATACTTCCAGTATGTTCATGTACATTTTTTGTTTTTCTTTTACATAAATTAGCAAATATGTTTTCACTTTCTTATTATAAGGTATTGAGTGCAAATTTATGGGGGGAAAACGTGATATTTTTTATTTTAGCAGAAGGCTGTATAAAATTGCTAGAAGAGAAATTTGCTAACATTTTGTGAAACTAACTGTAAAGCTGAAATATCAGTGTGACTTAAAACCTTCACAAACTGAATGAGGATGATGATGGTATGAGCATACCTCTATATCAAACACATCTCTCAGATCCAAGCTGTTCCTAATATCTTTTCATAATGTCATTTATTCTGCATAATTGTTGGCAGAACATAGAATTGTGTATTTTATATACTTATGAAAGTCAAATCAGACCAGGTGGCTGCATTTTTTAGCTTCTAGACTGCAGAGAGCCAGGGAATGGGTGAATATTTCAGATAATACAGTAGCTTGCTGTGTGATACTGCATTGCAGATAACAGGAGGATATTCTTACTGTTTAACTGCTCTTCTTCAGCAGATATTATACGTGTAATAAACCTGCATACAGCGAAGTAAATTTGGCTTCCTATAGTATGCGCATAATATTCAAAATTAAATTACTGTAATTTTCATATAAGGAAATATATGAATAAATTGACAACGCTGTGTTACCATTCCTCTTGTCAGTATGGTGTGTCTCTGAACTCTGAAACTAGCACTAGCGACAAGGTTAAAGGGACTCTGTCACCAGTTTCTAACCCCCCCTTTTAAAACTATTGTTCTCTCCATGGTGCCCTTGTCATTACAAAGCTGTTGTTATAAGATAAATCCGCCGTGTAGTTTTGATAAAAATCGCTTTTATCTAACCTGCCAATCTTCTTGATAAGGTGCCCAGGGCGTTTCTGAAGGTCTGAATCTGCCGCTCTCCGCCGCCGCCGTTGGTGCCCAGCTCCTCCCATGATCCTTTCAGCGCCACCTCGATGTAATGAAATCCGCCTCCGGCTCTCCTCAGTGCACCCTCCTCCTTTTCAAAGATCCCGCGCGTGCGCACAGGCCTGTGCCTGATGCGCCCGTGCGTACTTTTAGATTCTGCCTCGTGGAGCGAAGTGCGCATGCGCGCGAATGCTCAACGAGGCAGAATCTAAAAGTCCGCACGGGCGCATCAGGCACAGGCCTGTGCGCACGCGCGGGATCTTTGAAAAGGAGGAGGGTGCACTGAGGAGAGCCGGAGGCGGATTTCATTACATCGAGGTGGCGCTGAAAGGATCATGGGAGGAGCTGGGCACCAACGGCGGCGGCGGAGAGCGGCAGATTCAGACCTTCAGAAACGCCCTGGGCACCTTATCAAGAAGATTGGCAGGTTAGATAAAAGCGATTTTTATCAAAACTACACGGCGGATTTATCTTATAACAACAGCTTTGTAATGACAAGGGCACCATGGAGAGAACAATAGTTTTAAAAGGGGCGGGTTAGAAACTGGTGACAGAGTCCCTTTAATGCCCAGTGTCAATATATTCATGTATTTCCTGAAGGAATAACATGGTAACAGAGTTCTGAAAAACCAAGATGCCAAGTATGTACTGAAATAGATATGTCCGAGCCGAGTGTCTCTTCCAGTGTTGAACTCTATGCCTCTGGAAAGCATGATGAACTGCAAAAATGGTGGAGAGCTTTTGACCTCATGAACACTATCGTAGCAGGTCCATGCCCGTATTGTAGCCCTCAAAAAGCTGGGCCGCAATATATGGTCACTGGCCGTTTGCGCACCGTATGACCTTTGCTGACCCACTCACTTGAATGGGTCCACAATCAGGAAGATACGGTGTGGTGCAGAATGGAGGCATGGATTGGGAGCCCAAGGAAGCACTAGGGACTGTATGCACTACTTTTTTGCTGTGCAGATGTCTTTTTGCCCGTAGGTTATATCCTCTTCCCCAAGCCCATCAGGAACATGTCATGTATTACTTACCCATTATCATGTCTGCCTAACCTGTTGCATTTTTGTTGGCTATCTAATTGCATCAAATATATCATTAGTGTGGATGGGACTATTTTTGACTAATACTGACCCCCCCCTGAGCAACCATCCGGGGGAAATGCGTTGGGGTGATGTTAATGATAATCCAAACCATCTAGGGCATTCCAGGGTCTTATAGGACAGGCACGAGGACAGGGAGACCCCACCATTAGGGGTCGTCCCTGGGCTGAGATATAACTAGGGCCTCTGTAGGGAAAGTTCTTCCCGCTAGGTACTAGGGATCGAACTAAATTATAGATTTTTTTTTTTTTTTTTTTTTTTAACAAAATGTTTTTTGAAATTTTCCATGTATGATCATTACAGTGCAATCAGGTTTTGACATGAAATTTCACATTATTGTTTCAGAATGAAAGAAAACGTATACATCTAAATGAACATAAATCAACATCAATTGACTCCTCCCCCCCCCCCCCCTTCTCAGGTGGTTCACCTCTATGATCTCCAATATAGTGGTCCTGAGCGACTAAGTTACTATTGTTTTATCCGGTCAGGTTTTCTGTGATGGGGTATTTCAGCCTACCCAAAGTTCCTGCAATGTCTTCTCTATGAGATACCAAGTTGAGTCCCTAAAGGGGTAAATTAATTTGTTTATTTCCGATTCATTCAGGAATTCGCTAATAAAGACTCTCCATTTTCTGAAAAGTTGTCGACTGCGTTTCTTGCTTTTTTTCTTTCTCAACCACCTCTAACAACATACAGTGTTTAACCTACTCTACCACTTCTGGGATACTTGGGCATCGTGGGTCGAGCCACTTTCTTAATAGACTCATTTTTACTGCTAAAATAAACAAATGAATTATTTCTGGATTGTATTCCTCATTCTCCATTGCCTGAAAAAGTATCATCTCTGGTGATATCGGAATCTCAATGGTTTTTGTTTAAAGGGTTTCTATCACCAGAAATACTGTTATGTAGCTGACTGACATTAGCGATGCGCCCATGTCAGCACTACATAACAGTATGTTTCTAACGTTAGTCCCTGCAGCCGTGTTTGTTAAAAAGGCACTTTTATTATATGCTAATGAGCCTCTAGGTGCTATGTGGGCGTAAAATCAGCAGCTAGAGGCTCCGTCCACTCACCCTGTATTCCGCCCAGGTCCAGTGTTGTGCCCGCCCCGCTCCTCTTGATTGATGCCACTGTTCCCTGCATCGTTGGCGAAATCCCGCACCTGCGCAGTTCACTTCGGTCTTCGGCGCAGTGAGTGAATGATGCGATCCTGGTGCCGGCTTCCTCGCTGCGCCGACTACGTCACAGTGAGGAAGCCGGCATCAGGAGAGCGGCCTTCACTCACTGCGCTTGCGCCGAAGACCGAAGTGAACGTTGCAGGCGCGGGATTTCGCCAACGATGCAGGGAACAGTGGCATCAATCAAGAGGAGATGGGCGGGCACAACACTGGACCTGGGCGGAATACAGGGTGAGTGGACGGTGCCTCTAGGTGCTGATTTTACGCCCACATAGCACCTAGCGGCTCATTGGCATATAATAAAAGTGCCTTTTTAACAAACACGGCTGCAGGGACTAACGTTAGAAACATACTGTTATGTAGTGCTGACATGGGCGCCTCGCTAATGTCAGTCAGCTACATAACAGTATTTCTGGTGATAGAAACCCTTTAAGGTAGGTTCTGAGTTGGGTCCAGAAATTTCTGGAAACCTGACAACTCCATATTCCGTGATAGAGGTCCGTATCCTCTAGTTTGCAATTAGGGCAAGCTGTCAGTATGTTTTGGTCTAACTTTCAGTTTTTTCGGAATACATAGATCGCCTTATGCATGATCCGAAACTGGGTTTCCCTCCAAATTTCACTAATGGTTACCCTCCTATTTTCCATCCTCTCAATATTATATCATTAGTGTGTTCACTTGGAAATTCAGTTCTCCATCCTTTTGAATAATTCTCTCTCTAACATTGGTATATATGTTTGATAAGCTCTGCTTAGTCTGAGAGGGTGATATCAATGTATCAAATTCGTTCACTTTCAGTTCGGTGGAGTAATTTTTAAACCTTTTCTTTAGGGAACTAATTATTTGGTAAAATGCTCGAAAGGATGTGCCATTTAAAGGGAACCTGTCACCCAAAAATCGCCTATTAAGCTGTTTACAGTACCTTATAGTGCTGTATACTCGTTTCTTGATGCACTTTTTGTTCGTTTTCCCGCATGTCTGCTCATTCAGAAATCGATGTTATATTCAGCTGCTGCCCCGTGCTTCAAGTCAGGCTTGAAGTCACGGGGGCAGCGGCCTCGGCGTCTTACATGGCCCTCTCCCCGCCCCCTGCCTCTGTTACTGACAGCCGAACTCCGAATCCGGGACCGCGCTCAACGGCCGCATGCGCAGTAAAGGGCGGCAGGAGCGCGGTCCCGGCTGCCGCGCGTACTACGCGCCGTCTTACTTTCGCCGCACTGCGCATGCGCCCGACATCCTGTATCAAACGCGCCCGCGCCCAGATGCCGGGCGCGGGCGCGTTTGATACAGGATGTCGGGCGCATGCGCAGTGCGGCGAAAGTAAGACGGCGCGTAGTACGCGCGGCAGCCGGGACCGCGCTCCTGCCGCCCTTTACTGCGCATGCGGCCGTTGAGCGCGGTCCCGGATTCGGAGTTCAGCTGTCAGTAACAGAGGCAGGGGGCGGGGAGAGGGCCATGTAAGACGCCGAGGCCGCTGCCCCCGTGACTTCAAGCCTGACTTGAAGCACGGGGCAGCAGCTGAATATAACATCGATTTCTGAATGAGCAGACATGCGGGAAAACGAACAAAAAGTGCATCAAGAAACGAGTATACAGCACTATAAGGTACTGTAAACAGCTTAATAGGCGATTTTTGGGTGACAGGTTCCCTTTAAACTGTATTTGCTTTTTCCCTCTTGAAAGGTATAATACCTCCCTTCTCCTGAGTGCCAGAAATCGGCTGTGGTTTTCGGTTGGAGTTGGCCGGGTTGTACTGTTAGTTTAGCTTACATTCCTCCCTCCGCTACTATAACCTTTAAAGGGTCAAGATATTCCAAGCCATGATGGTATCCCTGAACAGAAGATGATTTTTAATCTTGTTTGGTAGCATAGCAAAGGAGGTGTGCAATAATGTGTTTTAGGTGATTTTTTTTAAAGTTTTTAATAGTTTGGAGTTTTCGGACGTGGCAATATGTGATATGTTTATTTATTTATTGTTTATATATTTTATATGTAAAATTGGTAAAGGGGGTGATTTATACTTGGTGTGGTGTTTTTATTTTATTTTATATTTTTGCTTTTTATTTAATAACTATTTCCCCCCTTAGGGGCTAGGACCTGGGTTCTTTTAATCCCTTGTCCTAGTCACCCTGATAGAGCTCTATTAGGGTGAATAGGACTTTACACTCTCCCTGCTGCCCTGTGTATAGTACCATGGTAACTGATCGAAGCCCCTGGATTACACTGGGGGCTCCGATGTCACAGGTAACCACCCTTAACCTGTTGCGGACAGGTGACGTACCGGTACGGCATGATGTCCCGGTACTTAAGGACACATGATGTACCGGTACGTAATGTGTAGTTCCGATCATCGTCGCCCAGCGGGCGGTGATCGGAACAAGGTGCCTGCTCAAATCATTGAGCAGGCACCCGGGGACAATGCCCTGTGTCAATTCAGACCTGTGGTTTGCTGCTTTTACAGGTTGCGACGGGCAGCAGTGCCATCGGCTCCCCGTGCGGCTGTAGGGGGGACCCAAAGGCATGGAAGGCAGCGCGATGCCTTCCTTAGACATCGGCGCTGCCTTCCGGTGACAAGCCTGTGAGATCCAGCCCCCTGGATCTCACAGGCCGGAAGCTGTATGAGTAATACACACTGTATTACTCCTACAGCTAATGCATTCCAATACAAAAGTATTGGAATGCATTGTAAAGGGGATTAGACCCCAAAAGTGGAAATAAAGTTGAAAAAATAAATAAAGTTTTCCTCCCAAAAAAGTAAAAATAAACAAAAACGGAATTTTCCCCAAATAAAGTTAAAAAAATATTGTAACAATTTGGGGGAAAAAAAGGTATCTGAATCGACCGGCTCTATAAACATATCGCATGACCTAACCCCTCAGATGAACACCATAAAAAAATTAAAATTGTGCTAAATAAAACATTTTTTGTCACCTTACATCACAAAAAGTACAACAGCAAGCGATCAAAAAGGTGTATGCCCACCAAAATAGTACCAATCTAACCGTCACCTCATCCCGCAAAAAATGAGCCCCTACCTAAGACAATCGCCCAAAAAAAAAGACAACTATGGTTCAGAATATGGAGACACTAAAGCATAATTTTTTTTTGTTTTTAAAAAGCTGTTATTGTGTAAAACTTAAGTAATAACCTGCTCTATAACAATATCACATGACCTAACCCCTTAGGTGAACACCATAAAAAAATTAAATAAAAATGGTGTAAAAAAAAAAAGCTATTTTTTTGGCACCTTACATCACAAAAAGTGTAATGGCAAGCGATCAAAAAGTAATATACATCCCAAAATAGTGCCAATCAAACCGTCATCTCATCCTGCAGAAAATGAGACCCTACCTAAGATAATCGCCCAAAAACTAAAAAAAAACTATGGCTCTCAGAATATGGAGACACTAAAACATGATTTATTTATTTTGTTTCAAAAATGAAATAATTGTGTAAAACTTACATAAATAAAAAAGTATACATATTAGGTATCGCCGCGTCCGTAATAACCTGCTCTATAAAAATACTAGGTGAATAGTGTAAAAAAAGCAATTTTTTTGTCACCTTATATCACATAAAGTGTAATAGCAAGCGATCAAAAAGTCATACGCACCCCAAAATAGTGCCAATCAAACCGTAATTTCATCCCCCTAAAAACATACCCTACCCAAGATAATCGCCCAAAAACTTAAAAAACTATGGCTCTCAGACTATGGAGACACTAAAACATGATTTTTTTTTTATTTGTTTGTTTCAAAAATGAAATCATTGTGTAAAACTTACATAAATAAAAAAAATAGTATACATATTAGGTATCGCCGCGTCCGTGATAACCTGGTCTATAAAAATACCACATAATCTAATAAAAACGGTGCCAAAACAGCTATTTCTTGTTACCTTGCCTCACAAAACGTGTAATAGAGCAACCAAACATCATATGTACCCTAAACTAGTACCAACAAAACTGCCACCCTATCCCGTAGTTTCTAAAATGGGGTCACTTTTTGGGAGTTTCTACTCTAGGGGTGCATCCGGGGGGCTTCAAATGGGACATGGTGTTAAAAAACCAGTCCAGCAAAATCTGCCTTCCAAAAACCGTATTGCATTCCTTTCCTTCTGCGCTCTGCCGTGTGCCCGTACAGCAGTTTACGGCGACATATGGGGTGTTTCTGTAAACTACAGAATCGGAGCCATAAATATTGAGTTTTGTTTGTCTGTTAAACCTTGCTTTGTAACTGGAAAAAAATATTAAAATGGAAAATCTGCCAAAAAAGCTAAATTTTGAAACTGTATCTCTATTTTACATGAATTCTTGTGGAACACCTAAGGGTTAACAAAGTTTGTAAAATCAGTTTTGATTACCTTGAGGGGTGTAGCTTCTAGAATGGGGTCATTTTTGGGTGGTTTCTATTATGTAAGCCTCACAAAGTGACTTGACCTGAACTGGTCCTTTTTAAAAAGTTGTTTTTTGATAATTTCTGAGAAATTTCAAGATTTGCTTCTAAACTTCTAAGCCTTGTAACGTCCCTCAAAAATAAAATGTCATTCCCAAAATGATCCTAACATGAAGTAGACATATGGAGAATGTAAAGAAATAACTATTTTTGTAGGTATTACTATGTATTATAGAAGTAGAGAAATTGAAACTTGGAAACTTTATTTATAAATAAAAATGAATTTATTTATTTTTTACTCCATTTTACCAGTGTCATGAAGTACAATATGTGACGAAAAAACAATCTCAGAATGGCCAGGATAAGTCAAAGCGTTTTAAAGTCATCACCACTTAAAGTGACACTGGTCAGATTTGCAAAAAATGGCCTGGTCCTTAAGGTGAAAATGAGCCTGGTCCCTAAGGGGTTAAAACTTAACTTTTTAATAGCTATCTAAAATGGCTACAAACCCTCCAACACAAACCACATAACCGTAAAATAAGAAAACAAGATAGAAGATATCATTAGGTTGATACTTAGCTTTGGGGCTAGGAATGGCATAGATTGGGCCTAATATATAGCTATAGGCTCTCCCCCTATAGATGACCCTCTCGCTATTTGTGCCCTGCCTACAAACGGAATGGTCGCCCCGATAGGGGCGATCCCATATCAGGAACCACTTGGATGACCCTAACAACTAAAGGTACAAAAAAACAAATACCATAAAAAGTAATAAAAGTTTAGCGATAGATCATTATGATTAGTCTATCTCCTGCTTATACTTGTAGATGCATACTATTAGTTGTCAGATAGCACATAATCCCATATTCTAGTTAAACAGAATGTTTGACATCACCTAGAGTTGGTGGTATCAATATCCCTTTATTTCATAGATATTATGGTGTCATCAACTTAGTGTCACGAGGGTATCGAGAACCACGCCTGACTCCGTTATACCTGGGGTCAGGAAGTCGCAGCGGTTGGCTGCACGCTCTATTTTAGATTGGGATCTTCCTGAGAACCTCAAAGCACTACAACGGTTCTTGGGCTTCGCGAATTTCTATAGGAAATTCATTAAAGATTATTCACTTATTGTAAAACCGCTTACTGATATGACTAGGAAGGGGACTGATTTTTCTAAATGGTCTGACGCCGCTAAAGTTGCTTTTTCCTCTCTAAAAGAGAGGTTTACCTCAGCACCTGTACTAGTCCAACCTGATGTCTCTCAGCCTTTTATTGTTGAAGTCGATGCGTCAGAGGTGGGAGTGGGGGCTGTGCTGTCTCAGGGTCCGTCTCCTGGCAAATGGCGCCCTTGTGCTTTCTTTTCTAAAAAATTATCTGCAGCAGAAAAGAACTACGATATTGGCAATAGGGAACTATTCGCTATTAAACTTGCGTTTGAGGAGTGGCGTCACTTCTTAGAGGGGGCAGTCCACCCCGTCACTGTGATTACGGACCACAAAAATCTCCTGTACCTCGAATCAGCTAAGCGTCTCGCCCCTAGACAGGCTAGGTGGTCGCTATTTTTTACCAGGTTTAACTTTGTGATTACCTATCGTCCTGGGGCAAAGAACACCAAGGCTGATGCACTCGTTGTTTCCCTGGAGGGGGTACTGTGAGTGATCCGGTGCCCATTCTACAGAGAGGAGTGGTTGTCTCTGCGGTACACTCTGTTTTGGAGGGGAAGGTGCTAGAGGCCCAGGGGGACGCCCCGGTCTCTTGCCCCTCAGAGAAATTGTTTGTACCGTTGAACCTGCGTTTCGAATTATTAAAGGAACATCATAATTCGGCACTTATGTAAAGCAACCTTGGAGCACCCGGGTAGTAAAGCAACCTTGGAGCTATTGTCTCGTCGTTTTTGGTGGCCAAGGTTGCGTCAGGATGTATTAGATTTTGTGTCTTCTTGTTCTACCTGTGCGCGCGCAAAAGTTTCACATACACGTCCTGCAGGGTCTCTATTACCACTCGTCATTCCCAATAGACCGTGGACACATCTGTCAATGGATTTTATCACTGACTTACCTTTGTCTGCGGGTAAAACAGTTATTTTGGTAGTAGTGGACAGGTTTAGCAAAATGGTACACTTCATTGCGTTACCCGCACTACCTAATGCTAAGACTCTTGCTAAGGTATTCGTCAGTGAAATCGTGAAGCTTCACGGGGTCCCCTCCGATGTTGTTTCGGATCGGGGTACCCAGTTTATTTCTAAATTTTGGAAAGCTTTTTGTTCCCGTTTGGGGGTACACTTTTATCCTTTTCCTCAGCTTTCCATCCTCAGTCGAATGGACAGACTGAGCGTACCAACCAAAACCTTGAGACATATCTAAGATGTTTTGTGTCTGAAAACCAAGAGTTGTGGTCATCATATTTACAGTTAGCTGAGTTTGCCATAAATAATTGTCGTCAGGAATCCACTGGCAAGTCACCATTTCTTGGTGCATATGGTTTTCATCCCCAATTCTGTACTTTCAAAGAGGGGGGGTCTTCTGGGGTTCCCGAAGAGGAACGTTTTTCGTCATCTCTGTCATCGATATGGCAGAAGGTGCAAGCTAACTTGAAAAATATGGGAGGTAAATACAAATGCATGGCTGATAAGAGACGGTCGCCAGGTCCGGACCTAGGAGTAAATGACTATGTGTGGTTGTCTACTAGGAATATTAAATTGAAGGTTCGCTCTTGGAAACTGGGTCCTAGGTTTATTGGCCCTTACAAAATTGTAGCCATCATCAACCCCGTGGCTTTTCGCCTGGAGTTACCTCAGACTTTTAAAATTCATAATGTTTTTCATAAGTCGTTACTCAAAAAATATGTTCCACCTCTAGAACCATCACCGCTGCCACCCCCTCCTGTTGTCGTGGATGGTAATCTAGAATTTCAGATATCCAAAATTGTTAATTCTCGTCGGGTCCGCCGCTCTCTTCAATATCTGGTGCATTGGAGAGGTTACGGTCCCGAGGAAAGAATGTGGGTTCCTGCGTCTGAGGTAAACGCCGACAGGTTAGTTCGGGTTTTTCATGCCTCTCATCCTGAGAGACCTGGTCCTGAGTGTCCGGAGGCCCCTCGTAGAGAGGGGGGTACTGTCACGAGGGTATCGAGAACCACGCCTGACTCCGTTATACCTGGGGTCAGGAAGTCGCAGCGGTTGGCTGCACGCTCTATTTAAGATAGGGCTGTTTTCCTTATGGTAGCTTTCTGGGTTTGCTTTGCAAACCCTTTTGGCTCACTCAGGGATCCGTAGCTCCTTCTCCTCAGCTGTTCCTTGTCCAGCACTCCCAAACCTCCTTATATTCCTCTCTCACACTTCTCTGGTTGCCAGAGATAGAGCTTCCTGCCTGGACATCTATTCTGACCCACTGGAGCTGTGTTGCTGCGTTCTCGGATGGTTGTTTCAGAACTCTACCCTCCGGATCCCTGTTGGACCTTTGTGGACTGCTGTGGTCGCCCACCTGGGTGTTTGTGTTTGTTTGTATTTGTCTGTCCTCTCCCTGGTGTTTCCCTCTTAGTGCAGTGGTGCGGACTAGCGATCCCACCGGCCCGTTCACTATCTAGGGCTCATTTCAGGGAAAGCCAGGGTTTAGGCACGTGATCGCCGCACGGGTGAGGAACCCGTCTAGGGACGTCAGGGCAGTCAGGTGCCAGCCGCAAGGTGAGTTAGGGGTCACCACCTTTACCTCTCCCTTGGGCAGGGCTTTCCCTGTTTTCCTCCCTGTGTGTGACGCCGGTCATTACACTTAGGCTACTTTCACACTTGCGTTCAGAGCGGATCCGTCTCAGACGGATCCGCTCGTATAATGCAGACAGTGGCTCCGTTCAGTACAGATCCGTCTTCATTATATTGTTAAAATATTTCTAAGTGTGAAAGTAGCCTCAGACGGATCCGTCCAGACTTTCAATGTAAAGTCAATGGGGGACGGATCCGTTTGAAGATTGAGCCATAGTGTGTCATCTTCAAACGGATCCGTCCCCATTGACTTACATTGTAAGTCTGGACGGATCCGCACGGCTCCGCACGGCCAGGCGGACACCTGAACGCTGCAAGCAGCGTTCAAGTGTCCGCCTTCTGAGCGGAGCGGAGGCTGAATGCTGCCAGACTGATGCATTCTGAGCGGATCCGCATCCACTCAGAATGCATTAGTGCTGGACGGAAGCGCTCGGGTCCGCTTGTGAGCCCCTTCAAACGGAGCTCACAAGCGGACACCCGAACGCTAGTGTGAAAGTAGCCTTAGATGGCATCATTGCCCCGACGCGTTTCACCCTTACTGTACTAGGGTTCATCAGGGAACCAAATTGTATTCAGAAACAGGGGTATAAATAGCGCCTTAGTATCTAAATGATATTTAAATTGGTAGTTATGACATTGATAAATATTTGTATACTTGCATATCACCAATGATTATAATACTGGGGGGTGGGGGGGAGGGCACACTGCGCCACCAATGATTATAATACTGGGGGGGGGGGGGGAGGGCGCACTGGGCCACCAATGATTATAATGGTGGGGGGGAGGGCACACTGGGCCACCAATGATTATAATACTGGGGGGGAGGGCGCACTGCACGGCCAATGTTTTTTAACACTGGGGGGTAGGGGGAGTGTGCACTGCGCCACCAATGATTATAATACTGGGGGGTGGGGGGAAGGGAGCACTGGGCCACCAATAATTATAAAATACTGGGGGGTGGGGGGGAGGGCACACTGCGCCACCAATGTTTTTAATACTAGGGAGGGCGCACTGCGCCACCAGTGATAATTAAAGTTCAATACAGGAGGCGGGTGTGTCGGAGCAAAATCACATAGCCGGCACCCTACCTCTGACAGGGAGCTAAGATCAGCGGCAGCAGTTAACCCCTCAGGTGCAGCACCTGACGGGTTAACTGCCGCTGATCGCAGCTTCCTGTCATGTAGGCTGGGCACCGCCTCCTGTATTTGTGTTAGACGTTTATTATCATTTGTGACGCAGTGCGCCCGCCCCTCCTCCTCCCATCTCTCCTCATTGGCAGAGCGGCACAGGGGGAGGGAGAGAGTGACTCCTTCTCCCTGCTGCTAAGGCAACATGAGCATGCTGACAGCAGCGCGCTCATGTTCTGTGATAGGGCGCTGGACACATTATCGGTATATCAGATTATAGGTCAGATGCCGATAACTTAAAAAATCATGAATATCGGCTGATAATATCGGTAAGGGTCCATTAACACGTCCGCAATTTTGTTCCGCATTTTGCGGAACGGAATTGCGGACCCATTCATTTCTATGAGGCAGCACAATGTGCTGCCCGGTTATGGAATTGCAGACCCGCACTTCCGGGTCCGCAATTCTGTTCCCGAAAAAAATAGAACATGTCCTATTCTTGTCTGCAATTGCGGACAAGAATAGGCATATTCTATTAGTTCCGGCGAAGTGTGGTCCGCAAGATGTGGAACGCATATTTGTGTCTGTGTTTTTTGGATCCGCAAAACACGTTACGGACGTGTGAATGGACCCGAACTCTGATAATCCGTCGATCCCTACTAGGTACATCCAACTTGTACTGTCCAATTACCCAGTTCCCCTTTTATTTTACTAGTTGCCATCATACCTGACATCATGTGGACACCATATTTATTAAATCTGTTGGGTCATTTCTCTGCCCACAGTAGCTACCCTTTTTCCTGGGTTTCAGGTTCTCCATTACTTTCCCCAGATTACTATGGTACCTTTCATATTGAAGTCCATCGCCGATTTGCTCCAAAAAACACTTTTTAACCATATGGTAATTAGGTTCTGAAGGTGCCCAGGGGTGGCGTTGCTTACCAAACTCCTCCTCTTTCACCCCTCTGGTCCGCCCTTGTTTAATCTGATTACCTCCTCCTCTCCGTCTGAAATTCTGCGTCCTCGTCGCTTCACACATTCCTGGCACGTGCTCACTGCATTGCCCATTATGGGCAGAGGAAAAGGGACTTTGAATGCGCACGCGCCAGCCTGCGCACCCCGATCCAGCCGGCGGAGGCACGGGATTTCAGACGGAGAGGAGGAGGTAATCAGATTAAACAAGGGGCGGGCCAGAGGGGTGAAAGAGGAGGAGTTTGGTAAGCAAAGCACAAAGGGGCCTGGGCACCGGCCGCATGAACGCCACCCCTGGGCACCTTCAGAACCTAATTACCATATGGTATAAAAGTGTTTTTTGGAGCAAATCGGCGATGGACTGCAATATGAAAGGTACCATAGTAATCTGGGGAAAGTAATTGAGAACCTGATCTGAGTGGTCTGTAATGGTCATATGCGGTGGAATTTTTAAATTAATCCTAATAAAGTTGATGTTTTAAGGGTCCTTTTATTGCAAATTAATGTACTTTCTAGTCTTTAAGGACACCATTACTATCTCTGATAGCTCGTATAATAAATCCGGATCCGCAAAACACGGACACCGGAAATGTGCGTTGGATCATGTTAAGGACCATGTGATGAGCGTAGTGACGTCATCAAAGGTCCTATTCCTCACAGATGAAGACAAAAGAGATGCCGGCTGCACAAACAAGTGGATTAAGGTGAGTTAAATGTTATTATATATTTTTTTTTAACCCCTCCAGCGCTATTTTACTATGCATTCTGTATTCAGAATGCTATTATTTTCCCTTAGGCCTCATGCACACGACCGTTGTGTGCATCCGTGTCCGTTGTTCCGTTTTCCGTGATTTTCTGCGGACTTATTGACTTTCAGTGGGTCAGTTGAAAACTTGGAAAAAGCACCGTTGTTCATCCGCGTCCGTGATCCGTGTTTCCTGTCCGTCAAAAAAATATGACCTGTCAAGTGCGGCACCTGAGGGGTTAATTGTGCGGATCACAGCCCCCTGTAAGAGATCGAGTGCTGCCAGGCAGCAGGGGGCAGTCATGTACACAGTTCATAGTATATTCTAACTTGAAGCGTCCCCCATCACTATGGGAACGCCTCTCTGTTAGAATATACTCTCTGATCTGAGTTTTCACGATCTAACTCAAATCCGATGGTATATTCTAACATAGAGGCGTTCCCATGGTGATGGGGACGCTTCAAGTTAAAATATATACCATCAGATTGGAGAAAATTCTGATCCGATGGTAGGTAATAGGGACTCCTGACTTTACATTGAAAGTCAATGGGGGACGGATCCGTTTGCAATTGCACCATATTGTGTCAACGTCAAACGGATCCGTCCCCATTGACTTGCATTGTAAGTCAGGACGGATCCGTTTGGCTCCGTACGGCCAGGCGGACACCAAAACGACTTTTTCCTTCATGTCCGTGGATCCTCCAAAAATCAAGGAAGACCCACAGAAAAAAAAAACGGACACGGATCACGGAACTACGGAACCCATTTTTGCGGACTGCAAAAAAAACAGTCGTGTGCATGAGGCCTAATAACCATGTTATAAAGGGAAAATAATAATCAGGTCCCCATCCCGATCGTCTCCTAGCAACCGTGCGTGAAAATCGCACCGCATCCGCACTTGCTTGCAGATGCTTGCGATTTTCACGCACCCCCATTTACTTCCATGGGGCCTGCGTTGCATGAAAAATGCACAAAATAGAGCTTGCTGCGATTTTCATGCAACGCACAAGTGATGCGTGAAAATCACCGCTCATGTGCACAGCCCCATAGAAATGAATGGGTCCAGATTCAGTGCGGGTGCAATGCGTTCAACTCGCGCTTTGCACCCGCGCGGAAAACTCGCCCATGTGAAAGGGACCTTTAGAAGTGAATGGGTGGACGTCACACATGCGCAGTGCTCTGATTTTCCTCTGGGACCCCTTTCTGGAGATAGGAGTGTGTCCCAGAGTTGGGACCCGCACCTATGTAACATTCGGGGCATATCCTATGAGATGGGTATACCCATTTAGGTCTTAAATGTTGGTCTTGAAAAGTTACTCCACCTTCTATGTCACCTGGTTCCTGGAGTAAATTAGAGCTGATAATTCTGGGCCAACCATGTCCATTTTCTAAGGCTACATGCACACGACCGTATGTGTTTTCCAGTCAGATCCGCCCAAAAAACAGATGACGTTCCGAATGGCATCTTCTTTTTTTTTTTTTTTTGCGGATCCATTGTAATAATGCCTATCCTTGTCTGCGAACTAGAAAAAAATTGGACATGCACTATTTTTTGGGCGGAGCAACGGAACTGACATACTGATGCCGGCAGCACACGATGTGCTGTTTGCGTTTTTTGCGGACCCATTTAAATGAATGGGTCCGCATCCTATCTGCAAAAAATAAAAACGGAATGGACACCGAAACAAAACGTTCGTGTGCATGTAGCCTAACCCACATTTCAAAACTGAAGTGGTGTAAAAATATAAAATGTTTTAAAATTTTTGTTTGTTTCTTTTTTTTTTTTTTTTGGAGTTTATCAGGCCCAGAGTTCAGGGCTTGATAAATTCACCCTATGTGTGAAGCCACTCTAACCACTTCAACCCCGCTAGCTGAAACCCCCTTAATGACCAGGCCACTTTTTACACTTCTGCACTACACTACTTTCACCGTTTATTGCTCGGTCATGCAACTTGCCACCCAAATGAATTTTACCTCCTTTTCTTCTCACTAATAGAGCTTTCATTTGGTGGTATTTCATTGCTGCTGACATTTTTACTTTTTTTGTTATTAATCGAAAATTAACGATTTTTTTGCAAAAAAATTACATTTTTCACTTTCTGCTGTAAAATTTTGCAAAAAAAATAAATACATCCATATATAAATTTTTCGCTAAATTTATTGTTCTACATGTCTTTGATAAAAAAAAATGTTTGGGCAAAAAAAAATGGTTTGGGTAAAAGTTATAGCGTTTACAAACTATGGTACAAAAATGTGAATTTCCGCCTTTTGAAGCAGCTCTGACTTTCTGAGGACCTGTCATGTTTCCTGAGGTTCTACACTGCCCAGACAGTAGAAAACCCCCACAAATGACCCCATTTCGGAAAGTAGATACCCTAAGGTATTTTTTATTTTTTATTTTTTTGTCACAAGTTAGCGGAAAATGATGATTTTTATTTTTTTTCTTACAAAGTCTCATATTCCACTAACTTGTGACAAAAAATAAAAACTTCCATGAACTCACTATGCCCATCACAAAATACCTTGGGGTGTCTTCTTTCCAAAATGGGGTCACTTGTGGGGTAGTTATACTGCGTTGGCATTTTAGGGGCCCATATGCGTGCAAAGTAGTTTGCAATCAAAATCTGTAAAAAAATGACCGGTGAAATCCGAAAGGTGCACTTTGGAATGTGGGTCCCTTTGCCCACCTAGGCTGCAATAAAGTGTCACACATCTGGTATCGCCGTACTCAGGAGAAGTTGGGGAATGTGTTTTGGGGTGTCATTATACATATACCCATGCTGGGTGAGAGAAATATCTTGGCAAAAGACAACTTTTCCCATTTTTTTTATACAAAGTTGGCATTTGACCAAGATATTTATCTCACCCAGCATGGGTATATGTAAAATGACACCCCAAAACACTTTCCCCAACTTCTCCTGAGTACGACGATACCACATGTGTGACACTTTTTGGCAGCCTAGATGCGCAAAGGTGCCCAAATTCCTTTTAGGAGGGCACTTTTTAGACATTTGGATCCCAGACTTCTTCTCACGCTTTAGGGCCCCTAAAAAGCCAGGGCAGTATAAATACCCCACATGTGACCCCACTTTGGAAAGAAGACACCCCAAGGTATTCAATAAGGGGCCTGGCGAGTTCATAGAAATATTTTTTTTGGGCATAAGTTAGCGGAAATAGATTTTTTTTTTTGTTTTTTTTAGTTTTTTCTCACAAAGTCTCACTTTCCGCTAACTTGGGACAAAAATTTCAATCTTTCATGGACTCAATATGCCCCTCAGCGAATACCTTGGGGTGTCTTCTTTCCAAAATGGGGTCAGTTGTGGGGTGTTTGTACTGCCCTGGCATTTGAGGGTCTCCGCAATCATTACTTGTATGGCCAGCATTAGGAGTTTCTGCTATTCTCCTTATATTGAGCATACCGGTAATGAGATTATTTTTTTTTCCGTTCAGCCTCTGGGCTGAAAGAAAAAAATGAACGGCACAGATTTCTTCATTCGCATCGATCAATGTGGATTAAAAAATCTCTGCCAAAAAAAAAAAAGGAGGGGAAGGGCGTCTGCCAGGACATAGGAGCTCCGCCCTACATCCATACCCACTTAGCTCGTATGCCCTGGCAAACCAGATTTCTCCATTCACATCAATCGATGTGGATGAATAAATCATTGCCGGGATATAATTTTTTTTTTTATAGACAAAGTGTTTGCCAAAGCATAGGAACACCGCCTCCTCCTCAGCTCATATGCCTCGGCAAACGTATCTTTTACTGCAGAGGAGAAATCTCGTCTTGCAGCGCCGCATGCACCGACTTGTGTGTAATCTGACAGCAGCGCAATGCTTCTGTCAGAATGCACATCAGTGCTGCAGCTAGTCGATCGGTTGGTCCACCTGGAAGGTAAAAAGAAAAAACCAGGCCGCAACGCAATAATTTAATTAACTTTGGAACAGAACATATAAACTTTTATTTTTTGAACTGAACATTAACCTTTTTGCTTACTGGTGTTTTGTTTTTTTTACCTTTAATAGAACAAACCTCTCCTTCCCCATGGGACAATGTGCAAAGCGCAAATCGCCCAAAGATGTGGCGAAGTGCGTTATGCACTTTGTCCCAGGTGAAAGGAGAGGTTTGCAGCAGCTGTGTGTGAATGGGCCCTAATAGCCCTGTGTGCCTGTCCTGGTGAGATGTGATCCCTATGCTAGGTGTACCTGTGTGTGGTACTTCTGGAAACACTCCCCTAAGCATAGGGCAGGGTGGTCAGGGCAGTCGGCACAGAAATAGCGTCTGTCATGCCTTATTCCACTCCTGCTACAGACACGACATCTTTTTCGGGGTGACGGTTGGGTTGAGGTACCGGCAACAACATTGGGGAAATGTCGCTCGTGTAGACGGCTAACTACACTGGTGGATGGGGCCACGGAACCTCCTGGGTACAGGAGGTTCTCGATGATCTCTTCCTGAAATTTGAGGAAGGATAGTGTTCTCCCAGCCTTACTGTAGAGAACAAAACTATTATACAGAGCCAATTGAATCAAATATACAGACACCTTCTTATACCAGCGTCTGGTTCTGCGGGAAACTAAATACGGAGACAACATCTGGTCATTGAAGTCCACCCCTCCCATGTGAAGGTTATAGTCGTGGACTGAGAGGGGCTTTTCAATGACATGGGTTGCTCGCTCAATTTGTATTGTCGTGTCTGCGTGAATGGAGGAGAGCATGTAAACGTCACGCTTGTCTCTCCATTTCACTGCGTGCAGTTCTTCGTTACACAAGGCAGCCCTCTCCCCCCTTGCTAGACGGGTGGTAACGAGCCGTTGGGGGAAGCCCGCGCGACGCCACAGGCGCCAATCTGTTCTTGAAACAAATGCCTGAAGAGGGCCATACTTGTGTAGAAATTTTCCACATAAAGATGGTACCCCTTGCCGAATAAGGGTGACACCAAGTCCCAGACTGTCTTCCCACTGCTCCCCAGGTAGTCAGGGCAACCGACCGGCTCCAGGGTCTGATCTTTTCCCTCATAGACACAAAATTTGTGGGTATAGCCTGTGGCACTTTCACAGAGCTTATACAATTTGACCCCATACCGGGCGCGCTTGCTTGGGATGTATTGTTTGAAGCCAAGGCGCCCGGTAAAATGTATTAGGGACTTGTCTACGCAGATGTTTTGCTCTGGGGTATATAAATCTGCAAATTTCTGGTTGAAATGGTCTATGAGGGGCCGAATTTTGTGGAGCTGGTCAAAAGCTGGGTGGCCTCTGGGACGGGAGGTGGTGTTGTCGCTAAAGTGCAGGAAACTTGGACTGGTTTCCACCGGAAAGGCTGGGCATAATAGCTTCCCGGGTGGCGGTTATAAATTGTGTGGCATACCGGTTTGTTTCGACCACGACTATGTCTAAGAGCTCCACAGCTCAAAAAAATCCCAGGGCAGAACCGATCTGAGCTGTCTCAACCCGAACTCCAGACTGGGCGGTGAAAGGGGGAACTACAGGTGCGGCTGAAGTTGGGGACTGCCAATCAGGGTTTGCCAGCACCTCAGGGATTCTAGGGGGTCTACGGGCCCGTCTTTGCGGTGGCTGCGACGGGGTAACTAATGCACGTGCCACCGTACCAGCTTCAACTGCCCTTCTGGTGCTCGCCACTTCACCAGGTTGTACGGCAGTGCTGGTACTAGGTCCAGGGAGGGCTGCGCTGCTGGTGTATGCCTCACCACGTAATCCGACACCACCAGCCCCACTCTGCTGCCCTTGAAGCGGATCCTGCGCAACCTGTGGTCTAGCAACACGGGGCCGGGTACGCCTGGTGGTATCAGGGACCTCAACCTCCTCGTCCGAACTTTGGGTCAGCCACTGCTTTCTACAGGTTCATATTCTGACCCGCTCGATTCATCAGATGAGGGTTCCCATTCCTCATCCGACTGGGTCAGAAGCCTGTAGGCCTCTTCAGAAGAATACCCCCTGTTTGACATTTGGGCAACTAAATTTAGGGGTATTCCCTGAGACTACCCAAGAAAAAAAGCAAGCCTGTCTTACAAATGGGGGGCTAGCGAAGTACCGGAGGCCGCTGCGGTTGATAAAAAATATCAAAACTGATTTTTTTTATCGCCGCAGCGCGTGTAAAGTGAATGTGCAGTGATCAAAAAATATATATTTTTTGTCACTGCGGTGGGGCGGGTGTGGGCGAACGCACGTGTGGGCGACCGATCAGGCCTGATCGGGCAAACACTGCGTTTTGGGTGGAGGGCGAACTAAAGTGACACTAATACTATTATAGATCTGACCGTGATCAGTTTTGATCACTTCCAGATACTATAAAAGCACAAATGCTGATTAGCGATACGCTAATCAGCGAATAAGGGACTGCAGTGCGGTGGGCTGGGCGCTAACTGATCGCTAACTACCTAACCAAGGGGCCTAAACTATCCCTAAAACCTAACTTTGATTACATGATTACGTGATTGACAGGGGCGATCAAAGGGTTAATTGGGGTGCAGGGGGTGATCTGGGGCTAAAGTGTGGTGTTTGGTGTACTCACTGTGAAGCCTGCTCCTCTGCTGGATCCAACCGACCAAAAGGACCAGCAGAGGAGCAGGGCAGCCATATAACACATCATATTTACTAATATGATCTGTTATCTGGCTTTTGATTGGCTTTTTTAAAAATCATCAGCTTGCCAGCCGCGATCATTGGCTGGCAAGCTGATGATGCGACCCCCCTTGAAGAAATGCCGGCCCGCATTGCGCATGCGCGGGCCGGCTAAGCACGTCATCTCGCGTCTCGCAAGATGACGCGTATAAGCGTCAGTCTGCCTGCAGCTGCCGCCTCCGGACCGCGAATCTGCGTTAGGCGGTTCGGAGGCGGCTAAGCCTGGCAGAACATATGGATTCTGTCAGGGATGGCATTCAGCCCTATGTAGTCAGAAACATGGAATATAAACTTATGTCACAGGTGAAAGATGCAGAAACTGCAGGCTGCGCTGTGTGAATGGAGCCTATGTGCCAGTCACTGAATCCTTTTCATCTTCTGTTGTAAACACAAATATATTCACTTACATTACATCGAGGGTTTCTTCAGGCCATCATTTTTTACAGTTTGTGGTGGAGATTCATTACTTGGATTCCCATGAGAGGGTTTTGTGTTTGTCATAAAACAGGAGTTTAAAGAGACATGATGCATTATTATGATTTATTGTGCATTTATGTTCCTAGTTGGAAAATGTTACAATCTTGTTACTGTTCTATCTGGCTTCTTTTGTATGAGCAATGCATAGAAGTGTAACATTTAGATGCTGTCAGGGATTTAAAGAGGACCGGTCACCACAAAACGCAGTGCAATCTGACAACACCGTGTTAGGCTACTTTCACACTCGCGTTTGGTGCGGATCCGTCATGGATCTGCACAGATGGATCCGTTCAGATAATACAACCGTCTGCATCCGTTCAGAAGCGATACGGTTGTATTATCTGTAACATAGCCAAGACGGATCCGTCTTGAACACCATTGAAAGTCAATGGAGGACGGAGCCATTTTCTATTGTGCCAGATTGTGTCATAGAAAATGGATCCGTCCCCATTGACTTGCATTGTGTGTCAGGACGGATCCGTTTGGCTCAGTTTCGTCAGACGGACACCAAAACACTGCAAGCAGCGTTTTGGTGTCCGTCTCCAAAGCGGAATGGTGACTGAACGGAGGCAAACTGATGCATTCTGAGCGGATCCTTATCCATTCAGAATGCATTAGTGCAAAACCGATCCGTTTTGGACCGCTTGTGAGATCCCTGAATGGATCTCACAAACGGAAAGCAAAAACGTGAGTATGAAAGTAGACTTATAGAGGAGAAGAAGCTGAGCAGATTGATATACAGGGGGTCATTTATTAAACTGGTGTAAAGTAGAACTGGCTTAGGTGCCCATAGCAACTAATCAGATTCCACCTTTCATTTTAGACAGCCCCTTTAGAAAATGAAAGGTGGAATCTGATTGGTTGCTATGGGCATCTAAGCCAGTTCTACTTTACACCAGAGTGTATAAGTTGTCACGAACTATGGATCCGATCGCTCCGGATCCCACAGCTGTGACGTAGTGGTCTGTGACTGAGTCTGCGCACACACAGAGACCTCACGTGACCGGGGTATTACCATCCGGCTAACACCCCCCCACTACACTTCGGTAACTGCCACCACGTGGGTTCCTGGTCCACGAGCCGACTATCCGGGTCATTCACTATCACACAGATCAGTGGATGAACCGGATATCACTTACTGACCAACTGCAGTCAATCACCCCCAGCTACAATTCCTAAATGCAATTTAACTAACTACCTGGTAACGTCTCTTCAAAGGCAAGGTACGTTGTTCAGCAGCTTAGAATATGGAAGACTTGGCTATTTAGATTTTATAATCTTTAATAAGAGGTAAAAAGCAGTGCATACAAGTCTAATGAAAATGACTATAAATCTACAGAATAATAATAACAATATAAATAATCACAACAGTTCAAATGAAAGAGAAAAAGATGAAAGAATACTTAGTTTCTCTGGAGGGTTTCAGATGGTCGTTCATATGTCCTTTTTGAATCCTTGCAAACCCAGTTCAGTATGTATCAGGGGAGACCCTCAAAGTTCTTCTGATACAGGGATATGCCGTCAATGTCCAATTAAGTGTCTGGTGATGTTCCATGGGTCTCTCTCCTCTGTCCTTGTGCACAGATTTTTATGAACTCTCCCATGGGCAGGAGACTTACTCCTGTCAGCCAATGGCAGCAGAGTGACTGTGAAGCCTAGGGATTGGCCTCCAAGTGTTTTATGACCCCATCAAAGTTCAGTTCCTACAATGAGGATTATACTTAAGCTCGTATCTCCCTGATACATCGGCATATTTTTATACAGAATACATATTTGCGATCCTTATTTATTTACATACAGAATGAGACCACACACGGTAATGCTGGGACCTGTAGTTCTTCTACTACCCATAGGTCAGTTACAGAATCACATCCTCTGGTCATATTTGATACCCAATTAACCACAATACTCTGTAGAGCCTGGATCTGGTGTCGGAAAGGGCATAAGTTGATTCATAAATGAAATATGAAAGTGGACTGGTTTTATGCCCAGAGCTAATTAAGGGCTATTAGCTCTCCTCAAACCAGACCTGGAAATTAATTACGTCACGCTCCAGCCAGGCTTGACAGCGAGCTGATCTTATCTTAAAGGACAGGATGAGCTGGGCCTGGTATAGCCTTTATGACCTTTTATAGCTGGCCTCACAGAGTAGTGGTAATAAAAGTGTCCATCTATATCATAGGTGACCCACGCTTCAGGAAGATGAGAGTTCAGTTTTTTTTACATATGCCAGAAGCATATAAGATGGCTACCCAGAGGAATTATGTATGTATGCCTGCACACCTCCCTCTTTTAAAAGGTTGCCTGGGGAAATGGCCATAAGCCTATTCCACAGCAACCCAGCCGTCTCCGGCCGATTCTCCCTGCCGCGACAACCCGTCGGCATTTCCATGTAAACTACCTTTTCTGTGCTGCACGGTGAAGTTGTACTGCTGCAAAATCAGGCTCCATCTCAGCAGTTTCGCATTGTCTCCTGCGAGACGTGCCAACCAGCTGAGGGGATTGTGATCAGTGATCACTGTGAAATTGCATCCATACAGGTAGTGTTGTAGCTTTTGCAGGGACCACACAATAGCTAAACACTCCTTCTCTATTGTGGAGTAGCTGGTCTCCCTGGCCACTAACTTACGGCTCAGGTATAGTACAGGATGCCCCTCCTGGCCTGGTTCACCTGACTCAGGACTGCACACAGACCAAAGGCGGAAGCATCCGTGTGGACCACAAACTTCCGAGTAAAATCTGGGGCCTGAAGCACAGGAGCACTGGCTAGTGCATCCTTCAGGACCTGGAAGCCTTGCTCGCATTCCGGCGTCCATGACACCATCCTGGGCAGCTTCTTCTTGGTCAAGTCTGTCAGAGGCTTGGCCAGGGCGCTATAGTTCGGGATGAACTTCCTATAGTACCCGGCCGTTCCCAAGAAAGACATGACCTGCTTCTTGGTGAGAGGTGTTGGCCATCTCGTAATGGCTTTCACCTTCTCTATTTCAGGCCTCAGTGTGCCTCCTCCTACTCTGTGGCCTAAGTAAGTGACCTCATTCATGCCCAGCTGGCACTTGCTAGGCTTAACAGTTAGTCCAGCCGCAGCAAGTTTGTCCAGTACTTGCGACTGGTGCACCAGGTGCTCCTTCCACGTGGGGCTATACACGGCAATGTCGTCTAAATAGGCGACAGCACATTCTTCTAGTCCTTCCAGCAAGTCATTCACAAGCCTTTGAAAGGTGGCTGGCGCATTCTTAATCTCAAACGGCATTACAGTAAATTCGTATAAGCCGAAAGGGGTGATGAAGGTCGACTTCTCCTGAGCCTCCGAGGTCAGGGGAATCTGCCAATACCCCCTGCTCAGGTCCATGATTGTCAGGTAGCTGGCTCCTGCCAACTTATCTAACAGTTCATCAACCCTGGGCATGGGGTAAGCATCCGAGGTTGTGATGGCATTCAGTTTCCGATAATCCACACAGAACCTGGTTGTCTGATCTTTCTTCGGGACCAGAACCACCGGTGAGGCCCAAGCGCTGTGGGATTTCTGAATGACCCGAGCTGCTTCATCTCCTCGATCTCCCTCCTGAGGTCTGCCTGGACCTCCATTGAGACACGGTAGGCGGACTGCTTTGTGGGAGCATGTGTAACTGTGTCCACATGATGGACTGCAAGGTGAGTTCTCCCGGGTTTCCCTGTAAAAGTGTCACGGTGAGCCGTCAACACTTCTAAGAGCTGAGATCTCTGCTGGGACGAGAGTTGAGGGTTGAGGGTTAAGTCCACCTCCAACTCTCGAGTGTCAGCTAGCAGATCTAGTAGGGGGTCGGCCTCCTCCCTTTCGGGCAGGCTGCAAACCGCATAACATGTGGCGTTCTCTCGTGATGCTCCTTGAGCATGTTGACGTGAAACGTCTTCTGTCTCCTACCTCCCTCTCCAAGGCCCACCACATAATTTACCTTACTCAGACATTTGACAATGGGGTACGGCCCTTCCCATGCAGCTTGCAGTTTGTTTTGCCGCATTGGCAGCAGGACATAGACCTTCTGCCCCTCCTGGTAGATTCTCTCTCGGGCAGTGCGGTTATACCACTGCTTCTGTTTGCTTTGGGCCTGCACCATATTCTCCTGTACCAGACCTACAAGCGACTCCATTTTGTCTCGGAACCTGAGGACATAGTCTACTACAGAGACTTCAGTTCCGGCAACCTTGCCTTCCCAAGACTCTCTGATTAGGTCTAGGGGACCTCTTACTCGTCGACCATACAGGAGTTCGAAGGGCGAAAACCCGGTTGACTCCTGGGGAACCTCTCTGTAGGCAAATAGCAGGTGAGGTAGATATCGTTCCCAGTCCTTCCTTGCGCCTCCACGAACGTCTTCAGCATCTGCTTCAACGTCCCGTTGAAGCGCTCACAGAGGCCGTTTGTTTGTGGGTGGTAAAGGCTGGCTACGATATGGTTCACCTGTATTTTCCTACAGAGCCCCTGCATTAGTTCAGACATGAACTGAGGTCCTTGGTCGCTGAGAAGCTCAGCTGGGAACCCCACTCTCGTGAAGATCTCCAGCAGGGCGTCCGCAACCTTGTCCGCCCTAATGGAGGATAACGCCACTGCTTCCGGGTAGCGCGTCGCGTAATCCACCAGGGTTAATATGAACCGTTTACCCGAACTGCTGGGGATGGCCAGTGGACCAATGATGTCCACGGCCACCCTCCTGAAGGGTTCATCAATTATTGGTAAGGGATTCAATGGAGCTCGGTGACGGTCTCCTGCTTTGCCAACTCGCTGACAGATGTCGCAGGACCTGCAGTACTTGGCGACATCTGCCCCGAGGCCAGGCCAGAAAAAATTCTGCATCACCCGGGACTTTGTTTTGGTTATTCCCAGGTGACCAGCTAAGGGGATCTCATGAGCCACTTGCAGTAATTGTTCCCTGAACTGCACAGGTACAATGAGCTGCCTCTTGAGTGGCCCCACCCTACTGTCACTGTGGGAGATGTCCTCCTTATACAGTTTCCCATTGTCCCAACACACTCGGTATTTGTCTCCCTCAGTGGGAGGGCTGGCAGCTAACCCTCTTAGCTGCTCCAAGGTAGGGTCATCTCGCAGGGCCTGCTCAAAGGCGGCACTACAAGTCCCAGCCAGCTGTCCTGTGGCGAACAGGGACAGTGGCTGAGGCTCTGACGCGGTTAAGTCCACGGGGTCCGAACCGGTGGAAGGGGACACTTCCACTTGCTCTTCCCCAATGGAGCGTTCCGCTGCGGCTTTTGCAGCCCTGCGAGTGACGGACAACACAGGCACAATAATGTCATCACATTTAACATTTGCACAACTTGAATCAGTTAAACACATGTCCGCTACCTGCGTACATACACCCGCCATCCCCTCTACATCTCCTGTCATAGGAGAACTGCTCCCACACACCCCACCTCCCACCTCCCGCGGTCCATCCCCAAGGTTATCTGATGTTACGCAAACATCCTTGCACAGTACCTCGGTATGTCCAGGGACCTCCATAGGGACGGGTGAGTCCTGTGTGCTTCCAGGGGGCACGTAGCACGAGACCAATCGTCCTAGGTCAGTGCCTAATAAAACATTTGTGGGGATCTCCGCAGAGACTCCCACCTCCCTTACTCCACTCCCAGCCCCCCAATCAAGGAAAACACGAGCTAGGGGAACATTAGGGCTCACCCCCCCCCCAACTCCCGTGATGGTGAGGCTTTTGCCGGGAATAAGGTCTGCGTCATCCACTAGTTCAGGCCGAACTAGTGTGACTTCGGCTCCTGTATCGCGGAAGCCTGTGGTGCACCGGTTGCCCACAGTAACCGACTGTAGGTTGTCTGCGGTGTGTCTTGCAGCTCCATTCACCAACAGCACAGATGATGGGTTGCGGGCAAGCTTGCCAGGGGGTGCTGTCTTCTTCTCCTGGCACGAGTGGCTGAGGTGTCCTGGCTTGCCGCACGCATAGCACTTGCGCACGTCTGTCGGTGCTGGCTTGACTCCTTCAGGTCTTTGTGCAGGCCTGTGAAAGGGTCGCTGGACAGGAACCGACAAAGCTGGCCGGGAGGAAGAAGCAGATGAAGAGGTTCCTCCCAGGCGGGACAGAGTGTCTTTGAATGCCCGAGTGCTGGGCATGGCGACGTATTCATCGGCTAGCTCGGCCGCCTCTCGCGCACTCTTCGGCTTGTGCTCACATACATATTTTTGCACATCCGTGGGGCAATTGGAGACAAACAGTTCTCGGACCATCAGATCCGCCAGGGACTGCTTGGTGTCCTCTGTGAGGGGATCAGACCACTGTTGGAAGGTGGTCTGCAACTTGCCCAGATGGTCCATAAAAGTATCTCCGGGCCCTCTCCGCAGGGACCGGAACCGTAAACGGTAAGTCTCTGGAGTCAGCTGGTACTTGACCAGAATAGCCTTTTTGATGACCGCGTAACTGGTACGCTCTGCTAATGGTAGTCCGACCAGGGCCTCCATAGCTTTGCCCTTCAGTGCGGACATTAGATGTCCTGCCCACTGTGGCTCTGGCACCTGGTACTGCTGGCATGAGGTTTCAAAAGCATGCAGGAAAAGATCAATGTCACAGTTCTCAGACTCCATCACAGGCAGTTTTGGCTTGACCATCAGGGATGGGCCTGTGGATGTAGCATGCCGGTCGGACCCCTGAAGCTGTACTCGGGCCATGTCCAGTTCATGCCTGCGGACAGCTTCCCGTTCTGCAGCCTCGCGCTCAGCCTGGCGCTCTGCCCGACGTGCCTCCAGCAGCCGAAAATATAAGTCCGGGTTACTGAGCATTAGTTGGTCCAGACCATTTTGGGATGGCATAGAGACAGAGTTATGTCCAGCTAGAGGACTGCAAGCCCCAGCAGGCTGTCCTCCTCCCAGTTCATCATCCTCATTCTGGAAGGGGTCACCTGGCTCAGGGGCCCCTGAGTGTCCTCCATTCTCTGAATCCTGCAGGGATGACTCTTGACTCCTCCGTGCACATAACTCCTGGATAAGGACAGTCTTATTTTTCCCATATACTTGGATGCCTTTGTGCTCACACAGAGCTGTGATATCAGCCACGCTCATGACGTCATAATTCACGGATTCGGACATTATTGCCAAATAAAAGATAGGACAGAAAACAAGAGAGAGGGGAGGGTACTGTCGTGAATTATTATTCTATCAAAACTAATGCACTGTGCTTCGTCTTCCAGAATTTTTCAATCCTTTAGTACAGAGTTATGGACATAACTTCATGCACTAATATTCTAAGCATACAGAATCCCGTAAGCTGCCACCAGAAAATGTCACGAACTATGGATCCGATCGCTCCGGATCCCACAGCTGTGACGTAGTGGTCTGTGACGGAGTCTGCGCACACACAGAGACCTCACGTGACCGGGGTATTACCATCCGGCTAACACCCCCCCACTACACTTCGGTAACTGCCACCACGTGGGTTCCCGGTCCACGAGCCGACTATCCGGGTCATTCACTATCACACAGATCAGTGGATGAACCGGATATCACTTACTGACCAACCGCAGTCAATCACCCCCAGCTACAATTCCTAAATGCAATTTAACTAACTACCTGGTAACGTCTCTTCAAAGGCAAGGTACGTTGTTCAGCAGCTTAGAATATGGAAGACTTGGCTATTTAGATTTTATAATCTTTAATAAGAGGTAAAAAGCAGTGCATACAAGTCTAATGAAAATGACTATAAATCTACAGAATAATAATAACAATATAAATAATCACGACAGTTCAAATGAAAGGGAAAAAGATGAAAGAATACTTAGTTTCTCTGGAGGGTTTCAGATGGTCGTTCATATGTCCTTTTTGAATCCTTGCAAACCCCTTTTCAGTATGTATCAGGGGAGACCCTCAAAGTTCTTCTGATACAGGGATATGCCGTCAATGTCCAATTAAGTGTCTGGTGATGTTCCATGGGTCTCTCTCCTCTGTCCTTGTGCACAGATTTTTATGAACTCTCCCATGGGCAGGAGACTTACTCCTGTCAGCCAATGGCAGCAGAGTGACTGTGAAGCCTAGGGATTGGCCTCCAAGTGTTTTATGACCCCATCAAAGTTCAGTTCCTACAATGAGGATTATACTTAAGCTCGTATCTCCCTGATACATCGGCATATTTTTATACAGAATACATATTTGCGATCCTTATTTATTTACATACAGAATGAGACCACACACGGTAATGCTGGGACCTGTAGTTCTTCTACTACCCATAGGTCAGTTACAGAATCACATCCTCTGGTCATATTTGATACCCAATTAACCACAATACTCTGTAGAGCCTGGATCTGGTGTCAGAAAGGGCATAAGTTGATTCATAAATGAAATATGAAAGTGGACTGGTTTTATGCCCAGAGCTAATTAAGGGCTATTAGCTCTCCTCAAACCAGACCTGGAAATTAATGACGTCACGCTCCAGCCAGGCTTGACAGCGAGCTGATCTTATCTTAAAGGACAGGATGAGCTGGGCCTGGTATAGCCTTTATGACCTTTTATAGCTGGCCTCACAGAGTAGTGGTAATAAAAGTGTCCATCTATATCATAGGTGACCCAGGCTTCAGGAAGATGAGAGTTCACAGTTTTTTTTACATATGCCAGAAGCATATAAGATGGCTACCCAGAGGAATTATGTATGTATGCCGGCACATAAGTGTCCATACAGAGGTAGCTGTCAGTCACTGATGACACCTTCCTTCTGTACCAATAGCTGTTCAGCTGGGAGAAAAAGCAAAGATGTAAATGTATAAATTACATGTTTTACAGAATCTTTTCCCATAAAACCATTTATCAATCCTGCTCTAAAACATGGTGCTTTCAGATTGGATTCATTTACTGTGGACAGGTCCATCAGGGGTGCAGAGATAGAAGTTACTACTGGGCCCTACAGGGGGCCCAAAAACCTTTCTGCCACATAAGAAGACACCAGCATTATGCTAGGGCTACACTGCGATCTTGGCCACGTCACTCATTGCAGAACCAGAGATTGCTGTGTAGCGGTGCAGCCACTAAACTGTATGGGGTTGCATAGCAATTTGCATGTTGTATTTTTTGTCGATTCTGGGGTCACAGTCATGGCATATTGTGAGTCGCACTGCAGCCCCATTCAGTACCACAAAGTGAAGAGACAGAATTCAGCAGAGAACGTCATGTCTACCTGCTAGGGACCATAATCTTAACTACTGACTGTCTTTCCTCTGTGTGTGCCCTGGTAGTACAGCAGAGAGGACTTGCTGAGGATAGCTTGTACTGAACCCAGCCACCCCTAGCTTGACGCTGGGTTCACACCTGAGCATTCGCGATGGAGCGCTCTGTATGCGCGATTGTACCGGCGTTTGCAATCGCGCATACAGAGACAAGCGAACGCCCATTGTCGCGCGTTCCCGAAAGTCTATGTACGGGAACGCGCGACAAGACGCCCCAAAGAAGCTCATGTACTTCTTGGGGCGTCGGGCGTTTTACAGCGCGATCGTACGCGCTGTAAAACGCCCAGGTGAGAACCATGCTGATAGGGAAGCATTGGTTTCTCCTTGTTGAGCGTTTTACAGCTCGTAGGAACGCGCTGTAAAACGCTCAGGTGTGAACCCAGCCTTTATGGAAAGGTTACAGTACCCAGCTCCTAGAGTAATAGCATTACGGGGGCAAAACCTGCTAATCAGAAGCGCATATTAGTGTTTATATAGATATATGCTTTGGCTTATTCAAAGGTAAATCCTTTCAGACATCAGCGTTGTCACGAGGGTGTCAAGAGCCACGTCTGACTCCGTTATACCCGGGGTCAGGAAGTCGCAGCGGGTGGCTGCGCGCTCTATGTCTAAAGATCACGGTGTTTCTTAGTGTTTGTTTTCTGTGTTTGCCTTGCTATCCTTTTTGTCTCACTCAGGGATCCGTAGCTTCTCCTCCTCAGCTGTTTCTTGTCTGCCACTCCCAAACTCCTTATATTCTCCTCTCACACTTCTCTTGTTGCCAGTTATAGAGCTTCCTGCCTGGACATCTATGCTGACCCACTGGAGCTGAGAATCTGGTTGTTGTTCCAGAGTGCTACCCTCCGGATCCCTGTTGGGCTTTTGTTGTCTCCTGTTGTTGCCCACCTGGGATTATATGTTTAGTTTGTATTGTCTGTCCTCCCCTTGGTGTTTTCCTTTAGAGCTAGTGGTGCGGACTAGTGTTCCCACCGCCCTGTTCACTATCTAGGGCTCATCCTAGGGAAAGCCAGGGTTTTAGGCACGTGATCGGCGTACGGGTGAGGAACCCGTCTAGGGACGACAGGGCAGCCAGGCGCCAGCCGCAAGGTGAGTCAGGGGTCACCACCTTCCCTCTCACTAGGGCAGGGCCTCCCTCTTTTCCTCCCTCCGTGTCACGTATGTGACAGTTACGCCGATCGTGATATTATAACTGGCCCTTATTTTTTTTTTGAGAAAAAATATATATAATTATTTTTTTTTTTTCTCTACTTAGAATCCAATATGGATCCTATTGCTGCTTTGGCAAAACAGCTTCAAGGCCTGTCTTTGGAGGTGGCAGGATTGAAGGCGTCTGTCCTCCAACAGCAGCATCAAATGCAGCAGACCGTAAGCCCAGCGGTTGCTATGGGTAACCAGGTTGTTACAGAACCCAAGGTTGTTCTTCCTGACAGATTCTCTGGGGGAAGGGACAAATTTGTGTTGTTCTGTGAGGCCTGCAAATTATATTTTAAGCTGCGCCCTTACTCCTGGGGTAATGAAGAACAGCGGGTGGGGATTGTTATTTCCCTGCTTCAGGGGGACCCGCAATCCTGGGCGTTCTCGTTACCCCCTGGTTCCCAGGCTCTCCGGTCAGTGGAGGGATTTTTTGGGGCTTTGGGTCTCATATATGATGACCCTGACCGTGTCGCCCTGGCTGAGTCGAAGTTACGGAGACTCCTACAGGGAGATCGGCCAGCAGAGGAATATTGCTCAGAGTTCCGCAGGTGGGCTACGGATACTCAGTGGAACGACCCGGCTCTCAGGAGTCAGTTCTGCTCTGGGTTATCTGAAAGGGTTAAGGATGCGCTGGCGCTGTATGAGACCCCCCTTTCCCTTGATGCTGTTATGTCCCTCTCTATCAGGATAGATAGACGTCTTAGGGAGAGATCGAAAATTCCTGAGCAATCTGTAACCTCTCCCAAGCAGCAGTTAGTCTGTACTGACTTGGATGAGCCTATGCAGCTAGGAGGAACTTCTCGTCAGGTCCGTCCTCCTGAGGTTCGCCATAGGTGGGGGGCTTGTTTTTTCTGTGGGGGGAAGGGTCATTTCATTAATGTCTGTCCCTCCTTTCCCAAAAACAAAAGACCGTCGGAAAACTACTAACCCCAGGCTGTGCTGAGGATGTCAGCCGGGGGGTATACGTTTCCTCCATACGAACATCTCAATTTGTGTTGCCAGCGGTTATTGTTTTTGGTGTTAAGACGGAGTCTATTTCTTTTTTTCTAGACAGTGGTGCAGGGGTAAATTTGATAGATGCCCATTTTGCCCGCACTATGGGTTTGTCTCTCTGTACGCTGCAGAGACCCATTCCCATATTCGCTATTGACTCTGCTCCTCTGTCTCAGAGAAACCTCACTCACGTTGTCCATAACTTACATCTTCGGGTAGGGGACCACCATAAGGAGCGTCTTTCATGTTACGTTCTGGAGGGCCTTCCCTCTCCTGTGGTATTGGGTCTTCCCTGGTTGGTAGCGCACAATCCAGTGGTGGATTGGCAGGCCAGGGAGATATTGGAGTGGAGTGAGTATTGCAGAGAGAATTGCTTAAATAACAATTGCTTAATCGCCTCCATAGCTTCCCTACCTACATTTATTTCGGACTTTGAGGACGTTTTTTCTGAAAAGGGTTGTCGGAAGCTACCACCTCATCGTCCTTATGATTGCCCGGTTAACCTGATTCCCGGTGCAAAATTACCCAAGTCCAGGTTGTATAATCTTTCGGGTCCCGAGAGACAAGCCATGAAAGATTATATCTCCGAGAGTCTGGCCAAGGGACACATCAGACCCTCTTCTTCACCCGTGGCTGCAGGGTTTTTCTTTGTTAAAAAGAAAGATGGGGGCCTGCGTCCTTGCCTAGATTTCCGTGAGCTAAACCGGATAACCGTCCGAGACCCATACCCTCTTCCTCTCATTCCTGACCTTTTTAATCAGATTGCGGGTGCTAGGTGGTTCTCCAAACTTGATCTTAGGGGGGCCTACAATCTGATTCGTATCAAGGAAGGGGATGAGTGGAAGACAGCTTTTAACACCCCTGAGGGGCATTACGAAAATTTAGTCATGCCTTTCGGTCTGACCAATGCCCCTGCTGTCTTCCAACATTTCGTTAATGATATTTTTAGTCATCTCATCGGCAGGTTTGTAGTCATATACCTAGATGATATCTTAATTTATTCGGCTGATCTGAAAACACATGAAGTACATGTCAGGCAAGTACTGCAGGTCCTACGAACGAATAAATTATATGCGAAAATTGAAAAATGTGTCAGGTTTCCGTATGGATCCTGGGAAGGTCCAGGCAATTTTAGATTGGGATCTTCCTGAGAACCTTAAAGCTCTACAACGGTTTTTGGGTTTCGCAAATTTCTACAGAAAGTTTATTAAAAATTATTCAGTGATCGTTAAACCCCTTACTGACATGACTAGGAAGGGGACTGATTTTTCTAAATGGTCTGACGCCGCTAAAATTGCATTTTCCTCTCTAAAAGAGAGATTTACCTCGGCACCTGTCCTAATTCAACCTGATGTCTCCCAGCCTTTTATTGTTGAAGTTGATGCGTCGGAGGTGGGAGTGGGGGCTGTATTGTCTCAGGGTCCGTCTCCTGGCAAATGGCGTCCTTGCGCTTTCTTTTCCAAAAAATTATCTGCAGCAGAAAACAACTATGATATTGGAAATAGGGAACTGTTGGCGATTAAACTGGCGTTTGAAGAGTGGCGTCACTTCTTAGAGGGAGCAATCCACCCCGTCACGGTAATTACGGATCACAAAAACCTTCTGTACCTAGAATCGGCTAAACGTCTCACCCCTAGACAAGCTAGGTGGTCGCTATTCTTTACCAGATTTAACTTTGTAATCACCTATCGTCCTGGGGCAAAAAATACCAAGGCAGACGCATTGTCTCGTAGTTTCCCTGGAGGGGGTAATGTTAGTGATCCGGTACCTATTTTACAAAGAGGAGTGGTTGTCTCTGCTGTACACTCTGTTCTAGAGGGAAAGGTGTTAGAGGCCCAGGGGGACGCCCCGGCCTCTTGCCCCTCAGAGAAATTGTTTGTACCGTTAAACCTGCGTCTTGATGCGTCTTGTTGATTCTCGTCGGGTCCGCCGCTCTCTTCAGTATCTGGTGCATTGGAGGGGTTACGGTCCCGAGGAAAGAATGTGGGTTCCAGCGTCAGAGGTAAACGCCAACAGGTTGATTCAGGCTTTCCATGTCTCTCATCCGGAGAGACCTGGTCCTGAGTGTCCGGAGGCCCCTCGTGAAAGGGGGGGGTACTGTCACGAGGGTGTCAAGAGCCACGTCTGACTCCGTTATACCCGGGGTCAGGAAGTCGCAGCGGGTGGCTGCGCGCTCTATGTCTAAAGATCACGGTGTTTCTTAGTGTTTGTTTTCTGTGTTTGCCTTGCTATCCTTTTTGTCTCACTCAGGGATCCGTAGCTTCTCCTCCTCAGCTGTTTCTTGTCTGCCACTCCCAAACTCCTTATATTCTCCTCTCACACTTCTCTTGTTGCCAGTTATAGAGCTTCCTGCCTGGACATCTATGCTGACCCACTGGAGCTGAGAATCTGGTTGTTGTTCCAGAGTGCTACCCTCCGGATCCCTGTTGGGCTTTTGTTGTCTCCTGTTGTTGCCCACCTGGGATTATATGTTTAGTTTGTATAGTCTGTCCTCCCCTTGGTGTTTTCCTTTAGAGCTAGTGGTGCGGACTAGTGTTCCCACCGCCCTGTTCACTATCTAGGGCTCATCCTAGGGAAAGCCAGGGTTTTAGGCACGTGATCGGCGTACGGGTGAGGAACCCGTCTAGGGACGACAGGGCAGCCAGGCGCCAGCCGCAAGGTGAGTCAGGGGTCACCACCTTCCCTCTCACTAGGGCAGGGCCTCCCTCTTTTCCTCCCTCCGTGTCACGTATGTGACAGTTACGCCGATCGTGATAATCGTATAATTATGTGGGTTTTCTTTAGTTTTTTTTTACATTTTTTAATACATTTTTTTTAAAGGGGTTATGCCATAATTGATGCAAAAAATAATCAATAATAACATAAAATAATACATGACAATCTTTTTCTAAGGGCTCGTTCATACGACTGTGTGAAGCTTGTGCTGTGGACCGCAAATTGTGGTCCACAATGCACGGCCACCGACCGTGGCCCAGCCATATGGGGATTGTGGACCCATTCACTTGAATGGGTCCACGATTCCTCCGTTCCGCAAAAAGATAGAGCATGTTCTATCTTTTTGCAGTGCGGAGGCATGGAACAGAACCCCAGGAAGCACTCCGTAGTGCTTCCGTAGTGTTCCGTTCCGTGCTTCCGTTCTGCATCTCCGGATTTGCAGACCCATTGAAGTGAATGGGTCTGCATCCGTGATGCGGAATGCACACGGAACGGTGCCCGTGTGTTGTGGATCTGCAAATGGGGTCCGCAATACGGCAACGGGCAGCACACGTTCGTGTGAACAAGTCGTTACAAAGCTAGAACCAGCCCTTTTCCTCACATCTCCACATTCACTGCTCCAATTGCTCTGCTAGATTATCTTCAGCCTGGCAGCTCAGGGGCGAGTCCTTTCTGCTGCAGCTCTCTCCCTGTAACCACCACAGCCTCTAACAGAACATATGGCTGGTCGCAGTTGAAGATCTAAACTGAGCAGGTTCGACCAGCATACTGAGACGGACAAAAAATAAGGAAAAGAACAAACAACTGGTGGCGCTATACTAGGGCTGCAGCTATCAACTATTTTTGTAATCCAGTATTCTATCGACTAATCCAACAATTAATAGAGTACTCTTATAACAAAAACAAATTAAAATAATGTTTTTCTTTATAAAAACTCATCAGCTTTCCCCCTCAGTGCCATCAGCTGCTCGCTATTGCCACCCTAGTGCTACCAGCTTGCTCCCCAGTGCCATTAGGCTCCCCCCCCCAGTGCCATCAGCTGCCACCCCAGTGCCATCAGCTTGTCACCCCAGTGCCACCAGCTTGCCCCTCAATTTGCATCTGGAATTTTTTGGGTGTCGAATTACTCGATTCAATCGAGTAATCGTTTCAGCCCTGCGCTATACACATACATTTTATTGAAAAAAACCTTAGTGGCGATGCTAAATTTTTAATTACATGCAATGACACAACCCCTTTATGTTTAGAGAGAGCGCTGGCTTTATGATCATTGCAAGCAGAGAGCTGTGTCTGTGTCGGGTTCAGTAAAGTCTAGTTTTGCACTGCATGGCATCCCAGGTACTGCCGACCTGTAGTCTGTGCGGCGCAGCCGTTGGTATCACACACAATACACACAGGAATAAGCATTGCAGATCAGTAATAGGATTACACTGACTGAACCCCACTATAATACTGTCACTTTGTTATTTTCCATTTTTTCCATTACATTTACATACTAACCATGCTGAGGCCGCTAGAATGCTAAAATTGCGTTGAACGTCAGCCGATACAGCTAGACAGAAGCCTTCCTATGGCAGATTGAAAACTGGACCTCAGACGGTCGTGTGGAAGCAATTCCAACGCCCAAGTGCCCTCTTGGCAGCGTTCCTAGTTATAGATTGGTGGACAGGCAGAAATCACAGTAATCCATGCGGACATTTCCCTACAGACACCCTGAGCTGCGCAGTGAAGGTTAACCTCAGAGACGCGCTGGTATGGGGGACAACTCAACCATCATGTTGCTATTAGTGTGCTTGTTTCCTGGAGCACCTCTTGTAATGAGAGTGATTTTTGCACTGGCACCCCCTCAAAAGTGCAGCCCCAGTTTACCCATTAACTGCTGGATAACTGAGACCTGAAGCTCTGAGCTGGAGATGAACTGACCCGCATGAGGGACACTGGGCAAGATGCTTCACCAGTTATTCTCATTGATTCACTCAGAGCTGGCACCGTGTATTCTATCGACAGCGAAACCGGGTGATTAATTTCACTCTGTATTATTGCTGTGTGTACTGCTTGCCCAGTCTCCAGGCTACATTTATTATGCTGATTATGTTCTTTCTAGCACTCTTCATTATGTAAAAGACTGTTATACTGGTTATTTAGGTTAATTTTTCATTTTTGATCATGCTTCTGTTTTTATTTTTTATTTTTTTGTGCAGTATTAGTCCTGGTATTTATTGCAGTACTCATGGGAGACTGGCAGTTGTGCCCCTGTGTAAGAGGGTACTTTGCATTATCATTTTATGTGCTTTTTATCAGGGCTGGTCGATTTGGCCTAAAATTAAAATCTAATTAAGAGTTTTATAGGTTCTTTATATTGATTACTTGTCCTCAGGATAGGTCATCAGTATCAGGTCGCTAGGGGCCTTACACCCTTGTTAGGGTACTTTCACACTAGCGTTTTCTTTTCCGTCCTAGGGGCTCAATACCGGAAAAGAACTGATCAGTTTTATCCCCATGCATTCTGAATGGAGAGCATTCCGTTCAGGATTCATCAGGATGTCTTCAGTTCAGTCTTTTTGACTTTTCAGCACGGAGATAATACCGCAATATGCTGCGGTTTTATCTCAGTCCAAAATTTCGGAACACTTGCCGGAATGCCGGCATTTTTTCCCATTGACATGCATTTATGCCGGATCCGGCCAGAGCAAAACAGATCCGGCATTGCGGTCTGCGCATGCTCAGACCGCAAAAAAATGTGAAGAAAATAAAGGCCGGATCCGTTTTTCCTGGTGACACCGGAGAGACTGATCCGGCATTTCAATGCATTTGTCATACGGATCAGGATCCTAATCTGTCTGACAAATGCCATCAGTTTGCACACGTTTTGACTGATCCGGCAGGCAGTTCTAGCGACGGAACTGCCTGCCAGGATCCTCTGCCGCAAGTACACGTCCTTTGTGTAGTGGACGGAGATGGTTACTGCAGCACTGTTCCCTTCTAAGCGAATGAGAGCAGCGCGGCAGTAACCATTTCTATCCACTACACAGTGGACGGAGCTACTCAGAAACAGCTTATTGGCCAGGTGCGGCTTGTTGGGCCCCCACCCATATGATATTGATGTCCTATCCTAAGGATAGGCCAGCAGTTTAAAAACCCCGGAAAACTCCCTTAAGGACTAGTCTCGCTTGTAATCCCGATTTTCCATTTCATTTTTTTATTTTTTGTTTTATTTTTACTGCCCCATAGAGAATTTGCAGGGTGCATGCTCGACCTGCCGCTTCATAAGGACATGGGAACGGGATCCCCATTCTCTGGATTAGTGGAGGCCCCAATGATCGGACCCCCATGAATCAGTTATCCTTATTTCTGTGAAATTAAGGCCACACATTATTATTTTTTAATTATTTTTGCGTTGTCACATTCACCCAGCCATAATTTTTTTTACGTTTTTTATTTTATTTATGTATCCATATGAGGGCATGTTTTTTTCAGGATAGGTTTTATTTTTCTGTGGTACAATTTTGCGGTACATATAAGGTATTGATTCACTTTTATTAATAGTTTTCTGGGGGTGGGTGATGGGTGGGGAGGAAGCTAATCTGTATTTTTGTTTGCACTTTATAAATACTACTACACACCACAGTCCAAGGGCGATAACCTATTCAATATTCCCTCCAAGTAGCCGTATAGGGGCTTGTCTTTTACGGGATAAGATGTAGTTTTCAATGGTATCATTTAGAGGTACATGGGACTATTGATTAAAACTTATCTTTTTTTTGTAGCGGGAAATAGGAAAATCCGTTCAGTTTTTATTAAAGCATTTTCTTTGTTTATGTTGTTCACCAGGCAGTTTAAATAAGGTTATTTTTATTAGGGCACATGCACACAAACGTATTTTCTTTCCGCTTCCGTTACGTTTTTTTCGTTTTTTATTTTGCAGACCGTATGCAGAACCATTCACTTCAATGGGTCTGCAAAAAAAAACGGAAGGTACTCCATGTGCATTCCATTTCCGCATTTCCGTTCCGCAAAAAAGTAGTGCATGTCCTATTATTGTCTGCAAATCACGGTCCGAGGCACCCTTCAAGTGAATGGGTCCGTATTTTGCGGCTCCATACTGTAGAAATGCTATGCCCAGCCCATATTGCTCATGTGTTTGGTGATTAATAAGTTACTGTTTCCTTTTCCAATCCGCAAAAAATGGAGCGCATATGGAAACCATACGGATATGTTTTGTGGATTAACGGAACGGAAGAGTACTTAAATCAGAAAAAAAAAAAAATCCGATACGGGACAGGAGATCTGTGAAAAACGGACCGCGAAACAACAACGGTCGTGTGCATGAGCCCTTAACCTGAATTTTTTGTGTAGCCTGAGACTGGCAGGTTGACTATTGGGCAGTGCCTGCGGTGCAGCCTTATAGGCATACACTCATGGCATGTCTGGGGGCCTACGTAAGGCCCCTAGCTGCTATGCCAGTTTATCAGCGCCCTACAATTGCATTCTAGAGGGGCTGATGGGAATAGAGGGAGATTGCAACAATTTTTTTTTACTTTTTAAAGATACTGATGACCTATCCTCTGACACCCGGGACCCCCGCCAATCAACTGTTTGAGATGGCACCAGCGCTACCAGTAGTGCCGCAGACTTCTCTCAGCTTCTCCTAGGCCAGTGACGACCCATTCAGCGGTCACGTGGCCAGCTCCATGAAGGTGAATGGGGCTGAGCTGTGATGGCAAGCACAACCGCTGTACAATGTATGGCCCTGTGCTTGGTGAGCACGGAGAAGGGAGCAGCGCTCACAGGAGTACTGGTGCCTTCTCAAACAGCTGATTGGCGGAAGTCCCGGGTGTCAGACCACCACCGATCAGATACTGATGACCTGTCCTGTGGCTAGGTCATCAGTAATAAAATGTCAGAAAAGCTAACCAGGTCCACTTTTACTACCCACGTGTCAAAAAGGGTGGGGGCTTAATAAATTCCCCCACTGTCTTCAGCATGATGCCTATTGCCATTACTGCACTGACTCCTGGCAGATTAGAGATGCTCTTAGACATTGTAAGGAGGAGAGGACTTGTGCAGTCATTCTGGGAGACAAGAAGAAAGAATCAGAGATTACAGCTTAAGCTTGAAGGATTCCTCCTTGTGCGATTATAGAGGATTTACGAAAGTGATGGACTTCACTCAGCTGCCTCGTAGAACCGCACGAATGATATGTAAATCCCAGATTACCTGCAGCACATATGTACATAAACCACCATGGTATGCAGTACATTACCTGCATTAATAATTCCCATTGAGTGACCCTCTCTGTGTGTGGTCCGGACTCGTCTAATGTTTTAATGTGAACCTTCATGTGGTATTAGCAGACTGAAATCTGCTTTACATGTTCAAACAGCGATCAGGATATAATTAGAAGACACCAGAAGTATGCTGCCTTCATATACATCCGGATCAGCACCTCCTGAAATAGCTGCCATATGTGTTAATATGATCTTCAGCTTCTTACATCTAGAATTAACCACAGCTATATACATAAATCTCACTTTAATTAAAATTTTCTCCAAGACTGTAGTACCTGAGTAGTCTAGCAGCTATGTACTAGTCCTGGGAAGGATTTGTTAATTATGTCACGCTAAGCATTGCTGTGTCGAGCATTTAAAGGGGTCTTCCGACCCCTGAAAAAGAAATTAGAAAGGGTCCTGTAAGTGTTTAAAAGAAAGGAAAAAAAAACCACTTGCCTATTGAATGCCGATCTGTTTCAACTCATATGCTTCTTTCTGTACCGGGATGACGTCTGTGGTCATGATGACCACTGCAGCCATTCAATGGCCTCAGCACAGACTTGTCTCTAAGTGGCAAGTGACTAACTCTGCAGTGTGTCCCTCTCACACATCCCCAGTGATTCCAATAATATATAGCACCATGGTATGCAATGCCCACTTCCCAATTTCCTTCTCCACTGCCTAGAAAGAGATATCCAGTAGCTTTATATGTCTATGACTTTAGAAGTAGGGGCAAATGGATGGCTGAAAGGTGTCTGAGCTGCCCTTACAATGAGAGCAACTGAGAAACAACTGAGCATGTCTGGTTCCCCACGATATAATGGACCAGAATTTCAGCCACATGAGAAACAGCAGGGGGCGCTACCAAAAAGGAAAATGGAATGTACTCTTGTAATACTCTTCTTGCATGTATTGAAATTCCCCATTCATTGCATAGTAACACATTTTGCAAGATCCATCTTTTCGATTCCATGTGAATCTGACAGAAAAAACTGGCACACTCCATTGGACGTCATATGGATTATTTTTAATGCCATAATGGGGGGGGGCCACAGGGACTACATGATCATCTTTGTGCTTGAGGCCATAGGACTCTTTATTCTGCATCAATAAAGTGGAACCTACAGAGAAAAGTATAATGGAAAGATGTGTACCTGTTCTGCGTAATGCGGTGATCAAAAAGTAATACTCAAAATGTTACCCAAAAAACGCCATTCCAACAAAAGACAAGTCCTCATACAGCTCTGTCGACAGGAAAATAAAAGTTATTGCAACACAAAAACTAAATATTTTTTTAAGTGCTTTCCGGGAGTTTATGACCTATCCTCAGCAAACCCTGCCACCAGCTGTTTGAAGAGGCCGTAGTGCCCCGGTAAGTGCTGCGGCCCACCAATCATAGCGCTGTACATTGTATAGCTGAGCTGCATCTAGGCCATATGACTGATGAACCTGACGTCACTGGACTGAGAAGAGGCCACTTCACTCAACAGAGCACTGGGCCTCTTCAAACAGCTGACCGGCTGGGGTGCCTGGCATCAGATCCTCACCGATCAGATAATGGTAGCCCATCAAGATCCTGAATGTCCACCTTTAAGTTTTATTGTGCAAGATAGTAACACGTAAAAAGCCGTTTAGATACCTGGTATCATTATAATTGTGCCAGCCCATAGTGTATTGTTATTTACAACACTCAGGTTTTGCATAAATGTTAAAATTCAAAAAACAGGCAGAATTCCAAAGGGGTATTTTTCAAATTTCCCCAAGAAAGGGTTAATAAACGTTAATATTTATATGTACCCCAAAATGATGCCATTGAAACATACAACTTCTGCAGAAAACAATCCCCTCTGCAGCTATGTCAACAATAAACTAAAAAAATGATGGTTGTACAAATGCGATGATGGGAAACAAAGACCACAGTGACTGAGTGCCGTGCACCACTCCAGCCGATGAAGTGCCTCAGCGGTGACCTGTCCCCAAACGGCACATTATAGCTGGGTCACATGGAGTTTGGGAATACGTCACTGCTGAGGCCAGTCATTGGCTTCAGCAGCTAACATGGCCTTATCCATGCAGAGGTTAACAGATGGAGACCAGATGTCTATTAAAGGAAGCCACAGAGCTGGAAATCCCGTGACTATGGATTTCACCACTGGCTGGGGTGTAAAATAATGAAAAATAAATTGTGCAATCTGTTTAACCCCTTCCCGACTTTTGGAGTCAGATCTTCAAAGATGGCTCCCAATCCCGTCTGAAGTGGGTACCATAGCAGCCGGGTTTCTGCTGTTTCATTTAGGGCTAATGTCTGCAATAGGCAATAAAGATTTAACCCCACAGATGCCGTGGTGAGTTGTAACCATGGCATCTGAGGTGACTTTCTCCAGGAGCCGCCTCAGATGCAAGAACAACCGGAATGTTCCAAAAAAGTTGCAGCAGCAACTGGGAAAGTTCCCTGTGATGCCAAGCTATTTGACAGGTTCACTGTGTGGTGCTGAACATAGAACTTTGAAACTTTCTGTATTGATAACTTTTGATCCACAAGAGATATTGCAAATATGATTGTGGCAATCGATTTCTGAGAAAATTATGTTGCCATGATCTAATATGGTGGCTTTCAAGATGGTGCCCATGTTCCGGACATAGCCTAAAAGATAGGCCCCCTCATCCATTTGGCCTAAAAGATAGGCCCCCTCGTCAATTACTTGCTTGGGTATTCAGATATTTAATTTTCTTTTTTGTTTCTGAAATAAAAGGGTGTCCTAAGACGTTTGACTCACACGGTCTGTGTAATATATATCCAAATCACCCCCTTTTTCCCATAATAAAAATAAAGATCATGGACATTGCCACTTTCCAAAATGCCCAAACTTTTAAAATTATAAATATATAAAATTAAAACGTTAACATTTTTTTCCCATATGGTGAATGCAGTAACAGGAAAGAAAATCAAAATGTCCAATTTGCAGTCTTTTTGTTGCTTCTCCTACCAAAAAAATGATTAAAAAGTCACACACCCAAAATGGTATCCCTTAAAACTGCTAATCCCACAAAAAATTAGCCCTTACACAGCTCCGTAGATGTAAATATAAAATGTTATGGGCATCAGAGGGAATGTCGTAAAAACAAAACCCATAAAACTGAAGTTTTTTTTCCAATTCTACCACATTTGGATTTTTTTTTTTTAAAGCCTCCCACTACATCGTTTACAATATTAAATGGTGTCATTAGAAAGTTCCCCCAAAAAAACAAGCATACGGCTGTGAACGTAAAAAATAAAAAAAGTTTTGATCCTGCAGCTTTCCAAGGACAGCGCTGCACTTTGTATAGTGGCAGTGCTTGGTATTGCTGCTCAGCCCCTTTCGCTTGAATAGGGCTGAGCAGCAACTAGGCCACATGACCCATGTACTGTGATGTCACTGTCCTAGGAAGAGGCTGCGGAGCTCAAGGCCTCTTCTGACAGCTGAACGGTGGGTGTCCCGGGTGTTGCGCCCCCCCCCCCTCCCCCCCAGATCTGATACTGATGACCTATCCTGAGGAGAAGTCCTAAATATTGCTTGAACCAATTACATACCAAAAATTTATTGGATAACTTTTACTTCCTCCGTGTTGATAACCAGCAACCAAGAATCCTTTTTCAGTAGGTCTGATGATAATGGAATAAATACGGTAGATCCCATTGTGTTGTCACCAGAGAAGCAAAGGATTATCAAACGGTGTACCCCCAGTCCCCCCCCCCCCCCATTGTGTACGCTTTGTCACTTGACATTTTTTTGCTTAAAAAAAAAATAAAAATTTACATTGTGGACAAACTAATAACAATTTGAAGAGCCCTTCAGGAAGTTGAAGGATGTTAAGTAGCCTAAGGGAATGTGCTTCCACTGAGATCAATAGAAGCTGCACGCTAGGTGACAGCAGTAATTTGTAAGTGCACTGCATAGCTATTGTCCTGGGAATAGTCCAATTCTGTTTGTCTTAAATATTTTATTATGTATCCTTTTGAGTGACACAAACATATCTCCTAGAACAGCGAAAGCTGCGGCTCTCCAGCTGTTGCAAAACTACAACTCCCAGCATGCCCAGACAGTCAACAGCTATCAGCCTACAGCAGGGCATGATGGGAGTTGTAGTTTTACGACAGCTGGAGGGATGCAGGTTGAGCATCCCTGTCCTAGTACATCTCACAACCATGTCTATGTGGAAGAAAACATACTGCTGCAGCTTCCATTGTTTTTCAAAATGTTCATATGTAATTAACATTTAGCTGTCCATTTTTTGGGTTGTGCACGAGGCTAAAGTATGTCTGGAAGTCTGGGATACCGTACTTAAATGCTTAAGACAAAAAATTTAAGAGGCACTCCAGTTTTTTTTTATTTTTTTTTTATTTTAAACTTATTACTAAGGGCTCGTTCACACATCAGTTTTTAATCAGTTATTTCCATCAGTTATTGTGAGCCAAAACCAGGTGTGGGTCAAAAACACAGAACAGGTACAGATCTTTTCATTATATCTGATCTCTGTGTAGCCTCCACTCCTGGTTTTGGCTCACAAAAACTGATGGAAATAACTGATCAAATAACTGACGTGTGAACAAGGCCTAACTCACACCAGTATTTCAGCAGTGTAACTTGTTACACCCTAAGGGCTCTTTCACACGAGTGGATGCCGTGCGTGGAATCCAAGCCCCGTTCTGGACAGCAGAGACACAGAGCATTAACAGGATTGATAATGCTCTTTGCCTCTCTGTGACCTTTTTACTACAAAATCACTGTGACAACTTTATCTCACTGTGATTTTGTAGTAAAAAGATCAGAGAGACCCACATAGCATTATCAATCCTGTTAATGCTCTGTGTCTCAGCTGTCCAGAACGGGGCTTGGATACCACGCACGGCATCCACTCGTGTGAAAGAGCCCTAACTTGGGTGCATCATTTTAGTTATGGGAACCTGGTCATGTGACCTTAAAGAGGCTTTGTCACCAGGAAATAGACAATTCGAGCAGAGGCGGGTCTGAATCATCTGAGCACTGCTCTGTGACACCCGCTGTGCTCTGCACATGCCCCCCTCTATTGACTGACAGGGCTAGACATCAGGCTGAGGGCAGAGTTGTGTCCTGGCTTATACATACAGTATGTACTGTATATATGTGTATTATACACACTATGTACTATAGCTTCACCACACTGAGATCTGCTCAGAACGCTGTTATACATATTGCTGCTTTATTTACAGGCAGAATGTATCATTATAAAGACACTGGTAATATGTGTTAACTTATAAATATAGAAAAAACCATAACTTTTTATCTGCAATGCTATGGCTTAAAGGTTTAAGCAACTGGTTTTGTATGTGAAGATCCCTGGTTTGAATTTTAGTAGAGACTTAAGTTTTTTTTTGTCTTCCGGCATTGAGTTCCGTCCTAGGGGCTCAATACCGGAAAAAAAAGATTTAGTTTTATCCTAATGTATTTAGAATGGAGAGCAATCCGTTCAGTATGCATCAGGATGTCTTCAGTTCAGTCACTGTACGGTTTTTGGACGGAGAAAATACCGCAGCATGCTGCAGTATTTTCTCCGTCCATAATTCCGGAACACTTCCATTGAAATGCATTAATGCATTCCAAGTGTTCTGGGAAAACCGGATCTGCACGTGTGTGAAAAGGATAAATACCGGTCCCTTTTGTCGAATGACAAACTGAGAGACTGATCCGGTATTGCAATGTATTTGTGAGACGGATCTGCATCCAGATCCGTCTACAAATGGTATCCGTTTGCATACAGAACTGCCTGCCGAAATCCAACAATTCAAGTGCGAAAGTACCCTAATGTGGTTTTAAATAAAAATGAAAAATAAAAAGACCTCTCCTGGAACTTGAACCAGGGATGTCTATATTCAGGGCAGATCGCTATACCACTAAGCCAGTGTTTCCCAACCAGTGTGCCTCCAGCTGTTGTAAAACTACAACTCCCAGCTAGGGGTGGGCGATATGGCCTAAAATCTATATTGCGATATAATTTTAAGCACGTGCGATATATATCGCGATATATTGTTTTCTATATTGGGGGGGGGGGTTTAAACTTTTTTTTTTTTTTTTTTTTACTTTTTATTTATTAGTCTCCTTAGGGGCTAGAACCCTTGTCATATTCACCCTAATAGAGCTCTATTAGGGTGAATAGGACTTTACACTCTCCCTGCTGCCCTGTGCATAGTGCACACAACAGCAGGGAGCTGAGTCCCCTCCCCTAAACAGTGCCATCCACAGATCCCCTTCCCCTAATCAGTGCCATCCACAGATCCCCCTCCCATAACAGAGCCGTCCCTGGATCCCCCTCACCTAATCAGTGCCATCCACAGATCCCCCTCCCATAACAGAGCCGTCCACAGATCCCCCTCCCTAATCAGTGCCATCCACAGATCCCCCTCCCCTAAATAGTGCCATCCACAGATGCCCCTCCCCTAATCACTGCCATCCACAGATGCCCCTTCCCTAATCAGTGCCATCCACAGATGCCCCTCCCCTAATCAGTGCCATCCACAGATGCCCCTCCCCTAAATAGTGCCATCCACAGATCCCCCTCCCCTAAATAGTGCCATCCACAGATCCCCCTCCCCTAAACAGTGACACCCACAGATCCACCTCCCCTAAACAGTGACACCCACAGATCCCCCTCCCCGACGCTCACAGGAGCACATTTATAAACTAAACAGTAACTTTAACTTTAATCAGCGACTCTTTACTTGTATACCTTACTCTGCCTGCTGTTACCGGAGCTAAGACAGAGAACAGTATACAAGTAAAGAGTCGCTGATTAAAGTTAAAGTTACTGTTTAGTTTATAAATGTACTCCTGTGAGCGGCGTGGCCCTGTATATTCTAACCCCCAGGCAAGTGTCCCTGTCACCATGGGAACGCCTGGGGGTTAGAATATACCATCGGATTTGAGTTTTCACGCTCTCACTGAGATCGTCAAAACTCAATGATTTACTGTCAGTCCCTCCTCCTCCACCTCTTTTGTCATTGGTGGGCAGCGGCAGCCACGCACAGTGGGGAGGGAGGGACTCCCTCCTTCTCCACTCTGTGCCGTCTCAGGAGAACATGGTGCGCGCAGAGAGCGCGATCATATCGCAGTCCGGCGATATAGGCGATATGCTAAAAATCCATATCGTGGAACAAATTTATATCGCCTATATGGCCCACCCCTACTCCCAGCATGCCCGCACAGCCAAAGGCTGTCCAGGCATGCTGGGAGTTGTAGTTTTGCAACAGCTGGAGGCACACTGGTTGGGAAACACTGCACTAAGTTATAGCATTACCATATAGAGATGCATGGTTTTCTATGTTTATAAACTCACAGCAGAGGTGTCTTCATAATGATGCATTCTGCCTGTGAATACAGCAGTGATATGTATATCAGCGTTCTGAGCCGATCTCAGTGTGGTGAAGCTATAGTACATAGTGTGTATAATACACATATATACAATACCTATGTATAAGCCAGGACACAGCTCTGCCCTCAGCCTGATGTCTAGCCCTGTCAGTCAAGAGGAGGGGGCGTGTGCAGATGGGGGTGTTACATAGCAGTGCTCAGATGATTCAGTCCCGCCTTTGAGTGCTCGAAATTCTCATTTACATATAAATAAAAACGCAGATTTTTCTGCAGCCGTTTAACGTACAGACAAAATAAAGATATGATTTTATTCAGCATGATGAGCCCTACCAGCCAGTATGTCTGGTTTAATACGGTTGATCCTGGTGACAGAGCCGTTTTAAAGGCTATGTACACCTTCGGAGGCAATATTTGTTTGATTGCATTTTACTAATTTTTGAACTGTTCTTTCACAAAGGGTTAACTGTTTTTCTAACTGTGTGACTGGTACTTTCACTTTGTGCTGGTCATCTAATAAACCTTATCTCTAAATTACTAAGAGGTCATAAACACTTAAGCCACATTTTTATCAGTAAGATGAGAACTGAGCTATAATGAGTGTTTATAATGTCAGAGAGCAGAGATAAGGAGACCGTCTGCTCCCCAGATGACAGAAAAGAGAAAAAATCTACATGCTGCTACTACAGCATCTCAGCTACGTACAGAAAAAAGGGCTCCATATTTTTAATAAAGACCAAATAAAAAAATGATTTTAAGCTCAGAATGACTATAATGCAATAATAAAAATAAATAAAAAATTGCCCCCCAATGCTTGCACTTATGTGTGTACAGCAGTGGTCAGTCTCCCAACAGCCTCATCAGCTATCAGATCCCTACTGGAAGCTCTCAGGCATCACCCCACCCTTCATGTTCTTCTGTACATTTTTGTATATGGTTTTTATAAACTCCATGTACTGTAAGGATTTTGCATCATCTTTTTTTGGACATGTCCTCTTTTTGGGAACTAAACAAATGGCCCGGCTGGAATTTACAACATGTCCGGGATTCTCGAGATGGGGGTCGGGTAGCCGGGAACACACTATTACTAATGAGTGCTTCCATTGTGGAGCACTCATTAGTATAGCCATTGCCCCACATTCTGCTTGTGTAAAAACGAAAAATACTCACCTTATCCTTATGAACGTGCCATGGGGAACACTCGTTCCTCATTGGATGCACTGGTCAGGACCTGCACTCCCAGCGTGATGACATTTTGCAGGTACTGCTGCCTCCAATCAAGGAGACACTTGCTCCTCACCGCATGTAGCAGCAAGGACCTGAGTTCCCAGCGTGATGATGTCATTGCTGCTACATTCTGTGAGGAGTGAGGCTGGGTTCACACCTGAGCGTTTTACAGCGCGTTCCTACGCGCTGTAAAACGCTCAACAAGGAGAAACCAATGATTCCCTATGGGAATGGTTCACACTTGGGCGTTTTACAGCGCGTACGATCGCGCTGTAAAACGCCCGACGCTCCAAAAAGTACATGAGCGATTTTTGGGGCGTTTGTGGCCATAGGACACTGTAGTGAATCACACAAACGCGCGTCAAACGCGCGTTTACTATTACAAAAATGCGCGTCAAAAACGCGCGTAGAACGCGCGTTTGCGCAACGCTCAAGTGTGAACCCAGCCTGAGTGTTGACTGGAAGCAGCAGGACCTGAAAAACGTCCTGTCCTGCGCATCCAGTGAAGAGCGGGTGTCCCATCCCCGGTGCATTCAAATGAAGGTGAGTCATTTTTTGTTTTGTTTTACACAAGCAGAATGGGGGGGCATTAATAATATTAGGGGCCGCTAATGGGGGCGTTAATAATGGGAGTTTTTTTTTTTTACATCAAAAATAACGGAGCTCTGACAGAATAGTATATAACAGATACGTCTTTTTGTGGTTGTTTTTTTATTTTTATTACGGATCAGAAGAATGGAAAACAAAATGGTGATGTGAATGCGGCCTAAACTGTTTACGTCCATATCCCATACACATTGACATAGTGCCACCAAATACTTTAAATTACAACATCCACCACCAACTTCCGCCAAGTTCAGGTGTCCGTCTGCACCATGCCACCAGTTGGCACTGTGTCCTCCTTTTCGTAAACCAAAATATGGTCACGCTACTTCTGATGTCACAGGGTCACATGACATTCAAACCTCATTTTCAGATTGACCATATGCCTCACCCTAAAAACTATTAGAGTCCATTCAGACGACTGTGTGGGTTTTGTGGACAAGCATAGGACATCTCTATCTTTTTTGCGGAACAGAAGTACAGACGTGGACAGCAAACGGGGTGAATGTACCCCTTGCCTTAGTTATTATTTTCATATTATATTACTAATCTTTATTAGCACAGCACATGGGATGTAGATATTACCCTGCTTCAAACATCCCGCAGCTTCTTTAGGATGTCATGTAATCCTGTGACCTCACAAGGTCCTTACAGCACATGGAGTTTACACACAACCGTTGATGATATAATGTCTCCCCTGTCTAAAGGATCAGGAGTGCAGATATTTTGTGAAAAGGTTCAATATTCTAGGCTCAAAATGTCACACACTAGTCAGCTAATTAATCCATACCCCCTGAGCAAAGGGCACCCTAAAATTGAGACTTTGGGGTTTCATAAGCTGTAAGCCATAATAATCCATATGATAACAAATAAAGGCCTGAAATATCTCGCTTTGCATGTAATGAGTCTCATATGTTAGTTTCACCTTTTAAGTTGCATTACTGAAATAAATTAACTTTGCATGATATTCAAATTTTTAGAGTTTCATCTGTATATGGTAGGTGAATGTATACAGTGATTAGCTGCAGTTTTATAAACCTCCTGACTCGCACTGCCTTTCTATGCCATCTGTGTGTGCTGACTCTATCTGGGGGGAAGGGGGGGGAACGAATCAAGATGTCTGACAGCTCGCAAATGGCATATCGAATCAAGTAGTTATACACAAGAGCCTGTATCCTATTCTATAACAACTAGACATTAAGCCCGTTACAATAATGGGCGCTAGAACAGTAGTGCATAAACATTAGTAGAAACAATCTATATTAAGTGGCAAGGGGACGGGTGGCATTGACTGGTGGTGCTGAGACTGCTGGCAGCGACTGGTGGCTGAGATTGCTGGCACTGACTGATGGCTAAGACGCCTGGCACTGACTGGTGGCTGAGACTGCTGGCACTGTGACTGGTGGCACTGGCTGGTGGCTGAGACTGCTGGCAGCGGCTGCTGTCTGTGGCTGAGAGTGCTGGGACTGTGCAGCTCTGTGATGCACGGACAGTAATGGCGGCGCTCTGAGTTGGAGAGCACACCATAAACTGCGAGCGGTGGCGGTGATTGGGCGGCGTGCAAGTGTGGGCAGCGTGTGGAGCGCCGTGTGATGATTGGTTGGCTCGCTGCACATGCGCAGTTCAATTATCGGCACACACGCACAGACACACAGCCCTGAGCACGCACACAGGGCTTTTATTATAAGAGTAATGTAATGTGCACCTGTCAGATTTGTTTCCGGTGGATTGTCACAGAATCCATAAGGAGAACATATCTGTGAGAGCCGTGATTAATGATGAATCAGGTAGGAGGTATTTTTGAAGGTTGTGCACAACTCTGTTTTTAATCAAGAAGGAATAAATAATTGTTTTTAACTTTTTTGGCCAATCCAGAACATTTTTGTGCATCTCCAGAAAAAAAAGGAGGTACACAGAATTTTATGGGTGGCGCGGTATGGATCTTTACCACGCCAATCTATATTGCAAGAGCATGAGCATGACTTCTTATACCACGGTTTTGCCCGGCCCAAACTACCGTATTGTCAGATTTTTTTTTTACATGGAAAAATTGGGTGAATCTAATGAACAAAGCAGACTATTTTCTGCACAGCTAGACCAAAGAGAAAAAAATTACAGACTCGTGCTTCAGTATATTCTAGCACTGAGTGACTCTGCCTGCAATATGCAAAGGTAAATGGATTTAATGGAATGAAGCGCTACCCTGGTCTACACGTGTCCGGTATGATCAAAACCCTACTGCAATAGACAATATATGTAGGTAATCAGTTCTCCTTTAATACAAGCACATACTCCATGGTCAGAAGTGTCAGTCCTCCTCAATTATGATCTCTTTTATTGTCAGAAATGAGAAGCAAATCACAGGCAAGTTTTCCTGTTGTTGGATAAAAGCCTTTTTGCTGAAAAAGACAGCTGCATGAGCCTGACAACTTCCTGGGAATGAATGTAACATATTTGAAGAGTCAGTTTTGAAAATAGAAATAATTACACGTTTGCCAGTGAAGCCCTTTTCTGGAAACACGTGTTGTACAATGATGGAAAGCTCTCGGCAGCGAGCGATGTAACCCTCTGTAAATTGACTGTAATTACAAAGTTATCAGGACAGAGTTTGGTCAGTCTAGTTATTTGGCCAGCAGCTAGCTGAGTAGAAAATAACATTTAACACGTCTCAAGGCTTGGCACTATGTAATCAGGATTATTTATCACGGGTCAAGATGTATGGACTTTCCTGTCAGCGAGGAGTTAACTTGATCTTACATTTTATTCTTCTGACAGCAAATTAACCAAAGACATCATGCTTTTTTGCAATGACTGTCCCAGTGGAGAACATAATGTAGGAAACTTTGCTGCAATTAAAAATCATCAAAAATGTGCCCATTACCGATTTTTTATTTGGCTAAATGTAACAAAATCAAGCTCCCCAGCTTGGTTTTCACAGGTATATGTACAGTTGAAACCAGAAGTTTACATACTCTATATAAAAAGACACATCTGCATGGTTTTTCCCCAGTATCTGACATGAAATCAGAATAAACCTTTCCTGTTTTTGGTCAGTTAGGATTACCATAATTATTATTTGCCAAATGTCAGAATAATGAGAGAGCATTTTTTTATTACTTTTCTGCAAAGTCAAAAGTTTACATGCATTTCATTAATATTTGGCACCATTGCCCTTAAACTGTGTGACTTGGGTCAAATGTTTTGGATATCATTCCACAAGCTTCTCACAATAGTTGGTCGGAATTTGGGCCCATTCCTGCTGACAAAACTGGCGTAACTGAGCCATGTTTGTTGGTCATCTTGCTCACACCTGCCTTTTCAGCTTTGCCCATACATTTTCAATAGGATTGAGATCAGTGCTTTGTGATGGCCACTCCAAAACATTGACTTTGTTATCCCTAAGCCACTTTGTAACCAGTTTGGCAGTATGCTTTGGGTCATTGTCCATTTGAAAGACCCATTTCCGCCCAAGCTTAACCTTTTCTGGCTGATGTCTTGAGATCATAGAATGTGTCGGCAGATAAGAACCATTTGGCCCATCTAGTCTGCCCAATATACTAAATACTATGGATAGCCCCTGGCCCTATCTTATATGAAGGATGGCCTTATGCCTACCCCCTGCATGCTTAAACCCCTTCACTGTATTTGCCGCTACCACTTCTGCAGGAAGGCTATTCCATGCATCAACTACTCTCTTAGTAAAGTAATACTTCCTGATATTACTTTTAAACCTTTGCCCCTCTAATTTAAAACTATGTCCTCTTGTAGCAGTTTTTCTTCTTTTAAATATTCTCTCCTCTTTTACCTTGTTGATTCCCTTTATGTATTTAAAAGTTTCTATCATATCCCCTCGGTCTCTTCTTTCTTCCAAGCTATACATGTTAAGGTCCTTTAATCTTTCCTGGTAAGTTTTATCCTGCAATCCATGTACTAGTTTAGTAGCTCTTCTCTGAACTCTCTCCAAAGTATCAATATCCTTCTGGAGATATGGTCTCCAGTACTGCGCACAATACTCCACATGAGGTCTCACTAGTGCTCTGTAGAGCGGCATGAGCACCTATCTCTTTCTACTGGTAATGCCTCTCCATATACACCCAAGCATTCTGCTAGCATTTCCTGCTGTTCTATGACATTGTCTGCCTACCTTTAAGTCTTCTGAAATAATGATCCCTAAACCCCTTTCCTCAGATACTGAGGTTAGGACTGTATCACTGATTTTATATTCTGCTCTTGGGTTTTTACGTCCCAGGTCCATTATCTTGCACTTATCAACATTAAATTTTAGTTGCCAGATTTTTGACCATTTCTCTAGTTTTCCTGCTTCAGTATTTCCACATAATCTTCTTTCCTCATGATTCCATTTGTGAAGTGCACCAGTCCCTCCTGCAGCAAAACAACCTCACAACATGATGCTGCCACCCCGTGTTTCACAGTTGGGATGGTGTTCTTAGGTTTCGAAGCTTCTCCTTTTTTTCTCCAAACGTAACGATGATCAGTATGGCCAAAAAGTTCAATTTTAGTTTCGTTAGAACACAGGACATGTCTCCAAAAATGTATGCATTGGCAAACATTAATCTGAATTTTTTTTATGTTTCTTTTGGAGTAATGGCTTCTTCTTGGCAGAGTGGCCTTTCAGCCCACGTTGATGTAGTACTCGTTTCACTGTGGATACTGACACAATCTTGCCAGCTTCCGCCATCCTCTTCACAAGGTCTTTTGCTTTTGTTGTTGGGTTGATATGCACATGTCGGACCAAAGCACGTTCATCTCTGGGACACAGAACCCGTCTCCTTCCTGAGTGGTATGATGGCTGGACATTCCCATCTTGTATGTACTTGCATTTAATTGTTTGTACAGATGAACGAGGCACCTTCAGGTATCTTGAAATTGCACCCAATGTTGAGCCAGACTTGTGCAAGTCCACAATTCTCTTCCTGATATCTTGACTGATTTCTTTAGATTTTCCCATGATGCTACACAAAGAATCAGTGTTTCAGGTGTGCATTTGAATACATCCACAGGTGTGTCTCTAAATAACTCAGATGTCGCCAACAAACCTAACAGAAGCTTCCAAACACATGACATCATCATATGGGCAGTCCAGAATTGTTTAAAGGCATAGTAATCTTAGTGTATGTAAACTTTTGACATTGCAGAAAGTAATAAAAATCCCTTAAAATAGAGGTGCACCGAAAATATCGGCCGAAAATGGGCCTAATCCATTTCGGCCGATATTGGTACATATCGGCAGAAAATATGGTTGGTTATATACGTTCGGGCGGCCGGGCGGCGGCGCCCCTCATGCTGTGCCTCCTAAACGCTTGCCGCTCTAAAGAATCTCCGGCTCAGTGCTGCGCAGCCTGCTGTGTCTGCTCTGTGCTACTGCTGTTGTTAGTGTAGCGTGGCCGAGCTCTGTTCGTTCTGCGGTACAGGAGCTTTTGTTTCCTGTACCCGGCCGGACTGACAGGAAGTGCTCACTTAGTGTGCACTTCCTTTCAGTCCGGCCGGGTACAAGAAACAAATGCTCCTGTACCGCGGACCGAACAGAGCACGGCCACGCTACACAGGCTACACTAGAGGTGACAAGGGAGGGGGAGGGGGGGTGTAAAATGAGAGTGACAAGGGAGGAGGGTAGAATGAGAGTGACAAGGGAGGGGGGGGGAGTAGAATGAGAGTGACAAGGGGGGGTAGAATGAGAGTGACAAGGGGGGGTAGAATGAGAGTGACAAGGGGGGGTAGAATGAGAGTGACAAGGGGGGGTAGAATGAGAGTGACAAGGGGGGGTAGAATGAGAGTGACAAGGGAGGGGGTAGAATGAGAGTGACAAGGGAGGGGGTAGAATGAGAGTGACAAGGGAGGGGGGGTAGAATGAGAGTGACAAGGGAGGGGGGGTAGAATGAGAGTGACAAGGGAGGGGGGGTAGAATGAGAGTGACAAGGGAGGGGGGGTAGAATGAGAGTGACAAGGGAGGGGGGGTAGAATGAGAGTGACAAGGGAGGGGGGGTAGAATGAGAGTGACAAGGGAGGGGGGGTAGAATGAGAGTGACAAGGGAGGGGGGGTAGAATGAGAGTGACAAGGGAGGGGGGGTAGAATGAGAGTGACAAGGGAGGGGGGTAGAATAAGAGTGACAAGGGAGGGGGGGTAAATAAGAGTGACAAGGGAGGGGGGGTAGAATGAGAGTGACAAGGGAGGGGGGGTAGAATAAGAGTGACAAGGGAGGGGGGGAAATGAGAGTGACATTTTTTTTAAAAAATAACCACTTTGGGTGGCATTGTGTGTATAATATCTATGTATCTGTTTTACTTTATATTTTAATTCACTTTCCTTTTTTTTTTACTTAAAAAAAGTATTTTAAAAGTATTTGGGCAAAAAGGCAGTTTCGGTTTCCGGTCAAGGGCATCCTGAATTTTCGGTTTCGGACCAGAATTTTCATTCATTCTCTCTCTCTCTCTCTCTCTCTCTCTCTCTCTCTCTCTATTCTGGCATTTGGCAAATAATAATACTCATTATGGTAATCCTAATTGACGAAAAACAGGAAAGGTTTATTCTGATTTCATGTCAGATATTGAGAAAAACATGCAGATGTGTCTTTTTATATAGTGTATGTAAACTTCTGGTTTCAACTGTATGTGCGCAGCGTGTTCTTAGATTGCAAATAATGTAAACTCAAGGGCGAGTATGAAGACCCAGATTCTGCTGGGTTGCATCACAGTGATCATTTAGGGGACCAAACACTGTCTGAACTTGGTAGATCTCTGTACACAGGTCACGTATGCCTATTGGGGGAAAAGAATTGAGGATACACTGGAAAAGGTTTATACATGCAACATAATTGTCTCTGTAATGTATTCTAAAGGGGATTTCAAGGATTTGAAAGCATTCAACCATCAGGAGTAAATGTGATTAAAATAAAAACCCTCAAAACATTACTCACCGACAGTCTTTGTTGCCTTTCCTACAATAGTGACTTGCTGTACCCCCGTGTGACTGCTGCATCCAGTGGGGGTATGCTGATAGGTTGTAGGATGAGGAGAGAGATTTGACGCATACAGAAAATCTTTAGATCCTTTCACATTTTTTACATTTTGTTATGTTGCGGCCCTGTGATAAAATTAAAATAATCACATTTTCCCCCATCGTTCTGGACTAATTACCCCTCGTAAAAACAGAATGTTTGAAATCTTTGCTAATTTATTGAAAAAAGGGCTCTGTCTGGGATACTCAAGGACCTTCACAGAGTTGCCCCTAAACCACTCCTGTTTTTTGTCTTGATTGTGTACTTGTCTTGTTGGAAGATGAACTTTCAGCCCAGACTGAGGTCCAGAACAGTCTAGATCAGGATTCATTAATAATATCTCTGTACTTTTCTCCCATCTGCACGTAGGATTTTTTTAGTTCAGCCAGAGTGACCATTGGCTTTTTGGTCACCACTCTTACCAAGGCTCTTCTCACCCAATTACTTAGTTTGGTGTAGCGATCAGCTCTAGGAAGAGTCCTGGTTGTTCTAAACTTGTCCCACTTAAGAATTAATGGAGGCTATAGAAGTGCAGTAGATTTTGCCTCCACACAAATCTGTCTCTGATCTCTACAGGTTTCCGTTCCTCCTCATGACTTGGTTTTTGCTCTGATATGCATTGTTAGCTGTGAGAATTATATAGCTAGGGGTGTATCTTTCGCAAGCATGTCCAGTCAACTGAATTTTCCACAGGTGGACTCTAATCGTGGTGTAGAAACATCTCAAAGATGGTCAAGAAAAATGGGAGGCCACTAGTGCTAAATTTCAAGTGTCATAGCAAAGGGTCTGAATACTTATGCCAATGCATAATTTTAGATTTTCCTTTTTAATATGTAGTATTGAGTGCAAAGTGATGGGGGAAACTTTATTATAGCACAAGGCTGCAACATAAAATATGAAAAAGTGAAAGGGTGTGACGACTATCTGAATGCATTGTATAGTTCAGTGATGGCTAACCTCCGGCACTCCAGCTGTGGTGAAACTACGACTCCCAGCATGCTCAATTCATTTCTATGTAGTCCTGAAAACAGCTAAGCAAGTGTGCATCTTGGGAGTTGTAGTTTTACCACAGCTGGAGTTCTGGAGGTTAGCCATCACAGGTATAGTTGCTCCTCTCCCTGTGTAACTACTGTACATAACCCTAAGAGGGATGGGTAACATGGACGTCTGTCATGTTGTTGTGTTATGCCCTCCTTCCTCCATCAGTCACATTTGTTCTCTGTTTGTCACATGGGGAGCAGACTTTTTTTTTTCAGAAAAGGAATGTGAAGATGAATGCTTGCCCATTGCCCATGACACAGATGTTTACCAGTCCAGATCACAGCATAAAATTAGTTGCACCAAACACTTGAACCACACTCCCTTTTTCCATGAAGTGTGCTATAATTGTACCAAATTATCATACTAATCCAGAGAATAACACCTCATTTATGTTGTGTGGTGAGGTGTGTGTCCACGCCTTTTCTCGTTAGTCACCTGGATGTCATGTCACCAGTGGCCTATACAAAGACCGGCAGGGACCACCGGAGCAGCACCAGTGGAGCAATCAGGAATTTTACAGTTCAGTATCGCATTTTCTCGTGTTAGCTAAATTTTATATATTTTTTCAAATTCCAGGCAACCCATTTTAAAATATTACAATCTTCATGGCAATTATTGCTAATTCTACATAGATTTTGATCAGTTCCCGACACACCCCTTTTGAAATGAAGAACTGTGCTCTAACCATATGGAGGGAATGTATTAAGATTGGGATTTTGTACATCAGTCTTTGATGTGTGCACTGACTTACAATGTGCCAAATTTATGAAGAGAAATGCACCTTTAAAATTTGGTGTATCATGGGCTGATCCTGCACTAGAAATGGAAATCTACACCACTATGAGCAGGTATAGATTTTCACCTAGTTTTGGTGCAAGTTCAAGTACTGGTCCATAGGAGGCCCTGACCCATTCTTCTAAACCCCATCCACTTTCTGTGAAACCCCACTTTTCTCATCACTTTAGAAATGTGGCATGAGGCTAATAAGATTGTTTGCTATGGTACTTAGTACTTTCAATAAAACACACTGTATTTGTGACGTTACATACACAAGCATACACTTGTAAATGCATTTGTATAGTAAACCACTGCCACTGCTGGGCTCTTGGACTATCCAGGGCTCTGGGGCCGGGGAGCCACAGTTCTGACTCGCACTCCTCTATTTTATCTCACTCAGACTCCTTCATAAATGGCCAGTAATAAGTAATTTACTGTTGTACAGTTGGGCTTATTCTCATCAACATGTAAGTAATCAGGCTACTTGAATAGAACTTAAAACCTAGTAATTGGAATACAATTTCTGGCCAAATAACTTTTCTTTAATTTCTGTAAGTTAATATGCAATACACTAGGCATTTAATAACTGGCAAAACACTGTTAGGAGTTAAGAAATCCTTGAATTTGTCCTCAGAAAAAGTGTTGCCTCTGACAGATCCTCCTTCATGGATGACCACAAATCTGATCTAATTATGTTTAGAACCAGAAACAACCTCTCTCCACTAATGTAGGTTGGAAGCAAAGTAGTAACCACAAGGACCATTTCAGAATAGAAAAGAGTAGTTTGTTGATGAATTATTGAACTGCTCTAATTCTTTTACTGCAAGTGAAAAATAAGTTGTGTATAATATTGATTAAGCGGGAGTCGGTACAGTTGTACCAACTGTACCCAAAACTAGCTTGAACTCCACGACTCAGTCCCAGGGCTGTAGAGTCAATCACGCCACAATCCAACCTGCCGTAACTGGTTGATCCCACTGCTGCTACTATTAGTGGGGCTCAACAGACATCATATGTACACAGTCTTGCATCAAATCCAAGTAGAATGAAAGTCCATGGGGATAGGAACTTTTTTTATTGTCATATAGTCACAAAATGTGGAGGATCCACGAGGCCAAGACTTTGTCAATGCCTGGTACACTTAATATATAAGTTTTATTTTAATGCATCAATGATTAAGATAAACAAAACACTACTTTCGGCAGACTCGCTCTATGAAATACTTAGGGGTTCATATTACTTCTTCCTACTTTATACGGAGCGAATTTCCCCCCGGTGATCACTAATATTACTACGCTTTTACACAAATGGGGATCCCTCCACATGTCCTTATTGGGCAATTAAGCTGTCTATGCTGCCCAGACTCCTATATCTCTTTGAGACGTTTCCGGTCAGGGTGCCTGCGGGGATACTCTGCCAGATCCAGTCTGCCTTTCTCACATTTGTGTGGAATAATAAACAACATTGCATTGCTAAGTCGGTCCCGACCTCCAAAAAATCCCAGGGCCCTTTACTATTATGCCACGCATCTTAGACATATAGCTTCTTGGACTACATTACATTCCTTAAATAAATGGACTGAGATTAAACGACTCTGGTTAGCCCAAGTACATATGGGTGCTATGATCTGGGGTCACACAGTCGATATCTCTCCCCAAAACCTACTAGGCCCCATGGCTTTTACTAGAAACCTATGGTTGAGCTGCAAGAATTAATTTAATCTTTCCATTCTACATTCCTCTCGCATCGTTTCTATTAACCCACACTTAGACAATATCAGTAAAGCAAATATGGCTAAACTGTGGATAGAGGCGGGACTCTATCACTTTTATGTTTTGCAAGAACCTCTTACCAACTGCCTATTTTCTTTCCCGGAATTACAAAGTAAATGTCATCTCCCCTCATCCTTGGCATTCCACTACCAACAAATAGCCCCTTACTGTTGCTCAACTGTTACCCCATTTGAAAGAATCTGTTTACAGGGTCCTTCAGCTAGGGGCTTTATTTCCGATATGTATAACCTACTCTCCTCCCAGATTTATTTGGTCGGAGGGGGACATTTATATATGCAGAAGTGGGAGAAATGGCTTGATAGAGAAGTCTCGCCGGGCCTCTGGAGCGTGATATGGTCAAGGGCTTTTGCTAGTTCCTCTTGTGTAGTCTATAAAGAGAACCAACTGAAACTATTGATGCTCTGGTATCGTACCCCGGAAGTGTTGCATACCCTTAATGGAACTATCCCCAATGTTTGCTGGAGAGGTTTGGCTAGTGGAGCCTCGATTTATCACATATTTTGGGAATGTCTTTACATACTGCCATTCTGGAATATGGTGGCTTCTACTGTACAGGATGCTTGGTGTCGTTGGATCTGCTCACGTACCTATTCAATGTTCCCCCTAGGGGAAGGTCATGTCTCCAAGCTGCTCCTCCAATTACTTACTGCAGCGTAATGCCTTAGACCGCTTTTCTGGAAAAAAACTGCTCCTCCATCCAAGGCGGATTATTAGGCTACATGCACACAACATTGAAAAATGGCCGTGTGACGGCCATCTAAGTAGTGGCCATCACACGGCCATTTTTAGCACCAGTGAAAGTCTATGGGGCTATTCACATGGCCGTTCGTTGAAATCAATGGGACCATTTTTAACGGCCGATTCACAGGAGTGCACCAGTCTAATGGCCATTAAAAATGGGTACACAGGCCATTTAAAGGTAAAAAAACAAAAACCTCACCTCATCCACTTGCTTGTGGAGCGGCAGTCTCTTCTCTCTTCATTGAGCTGGACTTGCCGAAGGACCTGTAATCTGCATGGTGACGTAAACATGTGGGAGCGTGCAGTGACGTCATCGCACACCTTCGGCAGGTCCCGTTCTGTGAAGAGAGAACAGACTGCTGCAGCGTGAGCAAGTGGATAAGGTGAGGGTTTGTTGTTTTCTTTGGGGGGGGGGGGGGGGTGGCTGCGGGACGATATGGGGGCATTATATAAACCATGGGGGACATTATAAAGCTGGGGGCCCTAAAATATTTTTTTTTTAAAACACACTATGGGGGACATTATTTAAGATGGGGCCCTACATTGGGGGCATTATTAAAGCTAGGGGCGGTAAAAAAAAATGATATACAGTGGGGGACATTTATTTAGCTGGGGGCCTACATGGGGGTATTATTAAAGCTGGCGTCAGCAAAAAAAAAAAAAAAATTCCTACAGTGTGGGGGAAATTATTTTATTTTAGCTGGGGGAGGCTGTTCTCAGAAGGGTGGGTCAAATTTATCCAGTTTTCATGTCCGTTTTTTAACGGACATGAAAAATTGGTGCAAAACGGACATTAAAAACAGACACACGGACAGAAAATGGATGCACCCACTGATGCAAAATGGCCATGAACGGACATTTTTTTTCCACTGTCATCTGCATGAGGCCTTACTCTTGCATTCAAGACATACACTCTTTAGAATACTACACAACCCCATCACAAGGGAATGTAGATAGGTTTTTGAAGATCTGGTCCCTTTGGGATCTTCATCATACTGATCTTCTTTATAGAGCGAAGGAGAGAACCTGTTTTAGAAAGTCTTTTTTTATTTTTTATTTTTTTTCCCTTTTTTTAAAAATGATGTTCCTTTCCTCATAGCCTTAGATATCTACATGCGCCATATGCTAGTATTTTTATATAAGCTGGTGTTTTATCATCTTTGTCTGTTTTAATATGTATTCCATGTATGCTTTAGACATTGTAATGTAGACAGTTATTCATATGTCAATTAATAAACAGAAAGTTGAAGAAAAAAATTATACATATATAAATATATTTTAGTTGCATTGGGTTTTAAAGTCTCGATATTTTGATACTGGGATTAGCGTTTTTTTTTTCGATACTAAGTAGTATCAGTCACTATCACAGGACATGGTATGCGCACAGCACACCCCATGTTCTCATGTGCAGCCCGATGAGGGATGTCAGGGAGAGAGGGCAGGGGAGAGAGAAACTCGCCGTGTCCTCATGGTGCTGGAAGCTGATAAGTTAAAGGACCGTTGTTGACGCCATTGCCATGTGACAATAATATCCACTTGTTACTGGTCACATGGTGATGACATCATCAAAGTTCCTTTAACATATCAGCTTCCAGGAAGATCTTGCTGCAGGAGGTTTCCTGCAGTTTTATAGGTATGTGTTTTATGATGTGTGCATGTATTAATGTGAGGCACATGCTCTTATTACTTTAGTGCATCACATTAAGAGCAAGTTTTTATTTATTTATTTTGCATGTTATTGATTATCGTAATACTTTTTCTTGGTATTGAAACTGAATAAAATTTTTGGTATTGTGACAGAAGTTGTAGGCAAGTCCAAATTGACTGATGGCAGGGCAACACAAGCCACAAGTAATGAGGGACAACAGAAATGTAGCCCAAAATTCCGCCCCAGAAAAACCAAATGTCACAATACTGCCCTACTTCTGAGGACAGTGATATAGTTGAGTTCAGAAAGGCACTTGCCGCCACTGGCCAGCTACATAAAATACTTGATGCTTCTAGCATTAATTATTGCTGAGAACATCAGATCGTTATGTGCATGGCCAGCAGCTGTGAGGAGAGCTCAGGTGGCCCCATGGGCAGCGGCCCGCTGGGAAATTTCCCTGAGGGGTATATGGCCAGTCCTCCCCTGGATGAGCTGGAGTAAGGATCAGGGCTGTCAGTCGTAAGTGTAGGTCTGGTAATGGTCAGTGCAGGCAGCACACATATGAACAAGGCCAGGAAAACAAGTAGTGTCACAACCATGAGGAGCAGGAAATAACAAATGGACCTTTCTTCTCAGGCTAGTAGTGGACAGAGGTAGACCCTAATGAAGCCTGGTGTGAAAGTTGGTTGGCAGAGTCAGCATAGCTTAGCTCATACTGGCCTTTTAAGAGCCCAGGAGCCAGTACATGTCTGTCACCTGCAGACGGGGCAGCCTCTGAGTTGCTGGACTGTCACACTAGACTTTATATACAGTCCTATAACCTAGTCTTTTCTACCATTCTTATGCTCACTCTTATTGCATTTTTCACGTTGAATTGTTTCTCTTCTTTAGGCCTCATGTTCCCCAGGATCTACAAAGTATATGGCTTGAGCGCCGTATGCTTCCTTTATTAGTTCAGGATGAATGTGGCTTTGGTGGCCGCAGTGGTGACCTGCAAATAATTGGCTGAGTGGCCATTTCCTATGGGAAACTGAATAGCATGGTATAATAATAGGTTATTTTATACGTTATGATATATGGTTTTCACAGACAGCTCTAGATTATACAAGCCCTGTATGAGGAATACTAGTCATAAAGAATATTATAGCATTTAATGGTAATTACTAGGAGCACTGAACATGGAGCTCAGAGGTGCTTTCAATCAGCTATGTACAGTTTTAGACCTGATTGTAGTTGTGTATTTTTACTATAGATGAGTAATCTTAAAGGGGTTATCTGAGTTATTTTTTTTGTTCTTTCTATGTTCCTAACTGGGCAAATGTAACCGCTTTCCAATTCACTCACTTTATCTCCAGAGGCTGGTTTCTCAGATTTCACTGAGGGTCACATGACCTGTGATGTCAGCTTCTCTCCCTGCTCTGATAAAGGTCGTTTACAAGCCTGTAAACAAGACGTCACTGTGCTGGCCACGCCCTCTCTTCCCCCCCCCCCCTTCACTGCCTTCTACTATCTGCTAGGAGTCTTAACCCCTTCAGCTGCACAGCTCTGCAGGCAGGGACAATTCTGGGCACTGGAGCTGATCTACTAGAGAGAGCATTACACAAGAAGGTAGGGTGAAGATGCTGTGTGTATTAGCAGTGTCATTGTACAGCTGGGACTTGTAGTCCTACACATACAACATGCTGCAGTCTCTCCCAGCAGGCAGACATGTCACTCAGGGCAGCTCTTGAATTCACTCCCTGAGCAGAGCAGGGGGAGGGGCAGAGATTGTTTTTATTGCATGTAAACAAAGAGCCAGAAAAGAACCAGGGAAATTAGGAAAAAAAATATATATTTTTTTTTTTGCATAAAACTTGCTTAGCTCAGTTATATATCAGATTTTCAGTGCTATATATTTTTTTTTCCTAACTCGGACAACCCCTTTTAAGGACAAGGATAATACCTTGACAACAGAAATATTCTTGTTTGCTGCGTCCATCTCCCTACAGGTCTGCTAAAACACGGTTTTGGAAATCTACATCATACTATAGAGAGAGATTTTTTTTCAAGCCATTCATAGTTTCTCATCTATTATTGATACCAGCAAGCAAATGTACATCTAATAACACATATGGTGTGATGATGCCTAAGGCTAGGAGTACAGTATGCGACTAGACTGCTCCACTCAAAAAGAACATTCAAAATATTTCCTAAGATTCTATCCATATTGTACTTCTGGTTGATTTTTGATTTGGTAGAGCATTATACAGTATGTATCATGTAAGTTCCAGATGAAACACCACTATGTCTCGCTCTTCCTAACCTAAAAGATATCGTAATTCCCAGTGTAATGGAACAGACAGAGTGAATAACCTAAACCTACCACAGATGACCATTGCTGGGGCCAAATGGACCTTAGTTGCCCAGTCATGTTTTTTGGCCTCTGCTTTCTTGTGTTGGTGGCGATTTTATATTCTAGGGATTATTATATTTTTCTTGCACAAGACCTTGAATCTACAGTATATTTTGAGCCTCACTGTAATTTAATTGCAGAAAAATTGGATGCTTTATAATAAAGACAAGCAGTTTGCGGTCAGCCTTTTATGTGATTCAGCTTCTTAGTCTGCTATTTATGCCGCGGTTGGAGTCACAATCTTGGTGCACACAGCTTTTGGACACTTGCATTATTTTTATGCACCAAAAAGCAGGGTTTTTTTCAATATCCTCAACATTTCTCTGCTTAAGGCCTCATGCACACGACAGTATTTTTTCATGGTCCGCAAAACATTGTTCCGGGATCCGTGTCCGTTTTTTCTTCCGTGTGTCTTCATTGATTTTTGGAGGATTACCAGACCAGAAAAGTGAAAAAAAAAATAATCTAAGTCAAGTTTGCCTTGAAAATGGTAGGAAAAAAACGGACACTGATCACGGATGCGGATGACAATCTTGTGTGCCTCCGTGTTTTTTAACGGACCCATTGACTTGAATGGGTCCGCGAACCGTTGTCCGTCAAAAAAATAGGACAGATCATATTTTTTTGACGGACAGGAAACACCGATCACTGACGCGGATGACAAACGGTGCATTTTCAGAGTTTTCAACTGACCCATTGAAAGTCAATGGGTCCGCAGAAAATCACGGAAAACGGAACAACGGACACTGATGCACACAACGGTCGTGTGCATGAGGCCTTAAAGAGGACCTTTCATGGGTCCAGACATAATGAAATAACTAGCAGGATATGTAGGACATAGTCCATGGATTTAATATTGCTTACTAGTTTGTCTTGGCGCCGCTCCGTTCGCCTGCTGTGCCCTCCTGCAGTTTTCCCGGCTGGTATGCTAATGATTACCATCAGTACAGGGAGGAGGAGACTGCCCTGTTTCTCAATTGGCGTCTCCTTCTCCCTGGCTGTAGCGCGGTCCAATCGCCTGGGAGAGAAAAAAAACTCACCTTCTCCCTGGCTGTGATGCCATGGTCTATGCCCTACATATCCTGCTTGTTATTTCATAATGTATGGACCCATGAAAGGTCCTCTTTAAGCTAGAATGTAGGCATGGGCAGCTTCTGTCTACCTTCTAGATATGTTTATGCAGCTGAAATCCATTATTCTGGCACATAGAAGTGGCACAGATTAGACCAATTTAGAGTTGGTGTAAAGTTTTTGGTGGACAGAATTTTTGGCATGGAGACTGTTTTAGTGAACAGAGACAGGGCATGTGGACAACATTATTGTCCTAAGCTAAGCCAATAAATATGTGGTATAAACTGCACTAGACAGTCTATAGATGTCCCAGATTTATCATCCAGAATCAGCCACTGTGATAAATGTGGTGCATATTCAGATTGTCTGTTTACTCTGTCTACAAATTAGATAGGATTAGTAAATGACCCCAAACTATAGGAGGATTCAGCATTTGAGGCGTCATACTCCCATCACCCTCAGTAACTTGTTGGCCTTTCTGTTTATCTTTTTAAGGGTCCATTCACACGTCCGTTGTTTCTTTCCTGATCTGTTCCTTTTTTGCGGAACAGATCTGGACCCATTCATTTTCAATGGGTCCTGAAAAAAAACGGACAGCACAATGTCTGATTTATTTTTTTTTTTTCAGGACCCATTGAAAATGAATGGGTACAGATCTGATCCATATCTGTTCCGCAAAAAAACGGAACAGATCAGGAAAGAAACAACGGACGTGTGAATGGACCCCAAGTTTGTATTTTATTGTAATTAGTTTTTCAAGTAATGCTCGTCTGTACATTTTGGATGGCAGGGCTGACAATTTTAAGATCTGTAATGTCAGGTAAAACACAATGGTAAATGTCATTGGTAGAGGAGCCTGAACTGTAAAACCTGTCAGTTTTGGGGAATATTAAGACCGATCTGTCAGCTTAGTGTTCTGTCATATGTAAGGGCCTGCATAATGTGGCTACACATCTATACTACTAGTAGCCGAAATGGCAAATCGCCATCCAGACAAGTGGCAGGGGAAGCACACCATTGAGCTCAGAAACTATGGGTGGAATTTATCATAGACTAGCATTTCATGCTGTCTATAATATCCCCTGCGCTGCTAGAGGATGCGCCCAATTTATGCATGCCGCACCATAAATTAGGCACATCCGGTGGCAATCCATACGCTTAAAGGGATATCTACGCCAGCTCCAAGTAAGCTTGGAGTAAGAGAAATATGCTGAAATTGGCTAGGGTGGGGTGGCTTAGAAATGGCTCTAAGTTTAGGTGCAATGGCGTGTAAGGAGCCTTTCACATGGAGTTTTTTTCCACTGAATTGGACACTCTTGCCGAAATCTCACCCCCAACCATGTGCTTTCTGCCTCAAACTCAGTTCAATAGGAGGCAGCGCGGAGTGACTGTTTAAAGCCGTGGCCGGGCAGAGAATGGACTGGTCCCTTTTCAGCACAGCTGCAACTTTAAGCCGAAGCCCCGTGATCCTCAGCGCTGCTTTCCTTTGAAATGAATGGGAGGCAGGAACCAGCAAGAAACCCTGTGGCCACCGGCAAAATTTGAGCATGAGTGTCCACCCCAATGATCCACAGCAAAAGACCCTGTGTAAATGGCCCCTAAAAAGTTGCAAACAAAAAGTCCTGAGAACTGTTGTGGGGGAATGATCAATTCCCCCACATGTCCATTGTATTCTGCATGTCTGGTAGCCACATTCATAGCATTTTAGTCCTGTCGACAGGACTTTCTTTTCAGTCCTGGATAACAGAAACCAGACTAATCTGTTCTGCTTGCCCATAGACCTCGGTTATGGCAGAATGGAATGCCTCTAAAGGTTTCCGTTTTAAATTCTGTCTTACAAATTCCGTTATTTTCCGTTGTAACCATGTTATAATGGAATTCATTAGGGTCCATTCACCCGTCCGTAGTGCATTGCGGATCCGCTATACACCCGTCCGGCACTCCCATAGAACTGCCAATTCTTGTCTGCAATTGCGGACAAATATAGGACATGTTCTATTTTTTTCCGGAGCCGCGGACCGGAAGATCGGCGGCGCGCTCCAGAAATGCGGATGCGGACAGCACATTGTGTGCTGTCCGCATTCATTCCTGCCCCATAGAGAATGAAGTGGTCTGCACCCGTTCCGCAATTTGCGGAACGGATGCAGACCCATTCTGCGGACGTGTGAATGGACCCTAACGCTGATGTGAACCTGCCCTTATTTGTGCCATTCTGACTGCTAGTAGTACGGAACTGTAGCTGTAATATGCTGCCCCTGCAATCATAATAACCTGACAGAAAGGAGTTGTCTCCCAAATGAGAGAGACAACCCCTTTATAATCAGAACATTTTATGGACAATACACTTTATATTTGTGTCTTCAGGTTTTAGTGATTTTATCATTTCAGCTAAGTAGCCACTTCCATGCTTAGTATAATAGCACAGTCTCTGACAGCTCCCTACATAAGGTATATGGTGTCCCCTGTATAGTTCACATTATTGACAATTAAATAAATTTAACATGAAACAAACTAATTGACACTGTTTTATGTTTCATACACAGGACCAGAAAATTTCAGCTCCAAGAGCTTTGCAGTACGAGCTCAGAAGAAAATTCTGAGCAAAATGGCTACAAAGACAATGGCAAATATGCTTATCGATGATGTAAGCAGCGAAATCTTTGATGAGCTCTTTAAAGCCACTAAGGAACACGTGAGGAATAAGAAAGAGGCTCATAAAATCCTAAAGGACCTTATCAAGGTTGCTGTCAAAGTTGGCATTCTGTATAGGAATAACCAGTTCAGTCCTGAAGAACTGGAAATTGTAGAGAAATTCAAGAAGAAGCTCAACCAGACGGCCATGACAGCAGTCAGTTTCTATGAAGTGGAATACACGTTTGAAAAAAGTGTTCTTTCAGGACTACTGCAAGAATGCAATGGCCTACTTCACGACTTGGTACAGCGCCACTTGACGCCAAAATCCCATGCTCGAATCAACAGGGTCTTCAATCACTTTGCAGATGTTGAATTCCTTACCGCTCTTTATAGCATTGATGGAAACTGCAGGCCGTACCTCAAAAGGATTTGTGAAGGCATCAATAAACTGCTTGATGAAAGAATTATTTAAAACGGTCTTCTCTTTTTATTTCTTTTTTTCTCTGGTTCTGATAATATGCTAAGGAATGGCTGTTTCTGAGATGTGGATTGCCAGTGGCCAGATTAGAGCACAGATGGCTGTATTGGGAATGTTTATTTTGGTCTTGGGGCATGTTGTGTACTGCACTCACTGAAGGAGGCCTTCACCCACAACCATTAAACTGTATCCTTATATGAACTCAAATAGAAGAGGAGATAGAACTTGAACTTCCTTTTTCTTCATTGATATTTGTCAGGTGTTAACTGGGCCTTTTTATTCTCAGAGATCTACTTGTGTTTCATACTGTGGCCTCATTCGTTGCTCATATGCTCTTGTTTGACCATCGTTCAATAGAGACAATATATTAGGCACTAGTTTATATGTAACTATTAAGAGGACTTCTTATGAAAACAATCTAAATGGCCTTAATCTAAAAGGAAAAATGCAGTGTCCCATATATTTTATTTATATATAATCAGAAGTACCATACACTTTTCTGTGGTGTCCACTTAAGCTGATTTCATACAGGGAGGAACAGAAGTATTTGAACACCCTGTGATTTTGCAAGTTCTCCCACTTAGAAATCATGGAGGGGTCTGAAATTCACATTGTAGGTGCATTCCCACTCTGATTGACAGAATTAAAAAAGTAATAATCAGGAAATCACATTGTATGATTTTTAAAGAATGTATTTGTCTTGCACTGCTGAACATAAGTATTTGAACACCTGAGAAAATCAGTGTTAATATTTGGTACAGAAGCCTTTGTTTGCAATTACAGAGGTCAAACATTTCCTGTAGTTCTTGACCAGGTTTGCACACACTGCAACAGGGATTTTGGCCCACTCCTCCACTTATCTCTCCTAGATCTGTCAGGTTTTGGGGCTGTCGCTGAGCAACATGGAGTTTCAGCTCCCTCCAAAGATGTTCTATTGGATTTAGTTCTGGAGACTGGCTAGGCCACTCCAGAACCTTGATATGCTTATTACAGAGCCACTCCTTGGTTATACTGGCCTTGTGCTTCAGGTCGTTGTGATGTTGGAAGACCCAGCCACGACCCATCTTCAATGTGCTGGCTGAGGGAAGGAGGTTGTTGCTCAAAATCTCACAATAAATGACCCCATTCATCCTTTCCTTAATACAGTGCAGTCATCCTGTCCCCTTCAGAGAAAAGCACCCCCAAAGCATGATGTTACCACCCCCATGCTCCCCTTCAGTAGTGATGGTGTCAAACACAACGAGTGAAGTTTAGACCAAAAAGTTCTACTTTGGTCTCATCTGACCACATGACTATCTCCCATGCCTCCTCTGGATCATCCAGATGATCATTGGCAAACTTCAGACGGGCCTGGACATGTGATGACTTGAGCAGGGGAACCTTCCGTGCAATGCATGATTTGAAACCGTGACGACGTAGTGTTCTGCCGACAGTGACCTTTGAAACTGTGGTCCCAGCTCTCTTCATGTCATTGACCAGCTCCTCCCTTGTAGTTCTGGGCTGATTCCTCACCTTTCTTATCATCAGTGATACCCCACAAGGTGAGATCTTGCATGGAGCCTGACAGTCATATTTAGCCTCTTCCATTTTCTAACAATTGCTCCAACAGTTGATCTATTTTCACCAAGCTGCTTGGCAATTGCCCCATAGCCCTTTTCAGCCTTGTGGAGATACACAATTTTGTCTCTGGTGTCTTTTGACAGCTCTTTGGTCTTGCCCATGGTAGTAGTTGGCATCTGACTGACTGTAGGGTGGACAGGTGTCTTTAAAGATCTCAGACAGGTGCTACTAAGTTATATTAATGAATGGAGAAGAGGTGGACTTTTTAAAGGCACAGTAACAGGTCTTTGAGAGCCAGATTTCTTGCTGTGTATCAGGTGTTTAAATACTTATGTTCAGCAGTGCAAGACAAATAAATTCTTTAAAAATCATACACTGTGATTTCCAGATTTATTTATTTTTTTATTCTGTCAGAGTGGGAATGCACCTACAATGTGAATTTCAGACTTCTCCATGATTTATAAGTGGGAGAACTTGCAAAATCGCAGGGTGTTCAAATACTTCTGTTACTCACTGTAAATAGCAAATTGTGAAATTGTGCCTATGACCAGTATTCAGCAGATTGAGCACACCAGACCACACACAACTTTTTATTTTATTTTTTAAACTAAAAAAAAAATCGCCAACGTGGCCACTAGCTTTCACTGTACAGGGGTCCATCTAAAATATATGTTAAAAGTACATCAAAATGAAGCATCAAAAATAAAGTCACAGTGATCGATTATGGACCAGGGCAGACAGGGGGTGGGGAAAGCAATTGGACCCTCCACGGCAAGTATGGTAATATAATCAATGGTCACTCTCCAACCAGACATGGAAAAAAAGTCCAAAAAGCTGATGAAAGGAGGTCTAATACCATACGGAAGGTATTAGCCCCAAGGTAGGGGCATGATTTAGATGATCCTAGTACCTGATGTAAAATGTATGGGATAAAATATGACTAGCCCTAATAACATGACACTGAACGGGCTCTTGCAGAGCTTCCGCTCTGAATTGGGCAGGTTACAGATGGTGCCCTTTTGAACCTTTAGACTAACCCTAATAGCATATCCCAAACACATTTTTGCCGAAGGGTCAACTAGCTTCATATGGTCACGTTCCATAGAAATACAGGACAATAAACCACCATAACTGATGACAAAGTTGGCAAAGGTTATGGTCAGACCAGCAGAGTTGACTGCTCCATCTCCTGGCATCATCTGACTCTTTCCATGTCTGGTTGGTGAGTGACCCTTATTATACTTGGTTTAGAGGGCACCATTATTTTCCCCACTTCCTCTTTGCCCTGGTATATTATAGATCACGGTGACTTTTTCTTGTTAATTGTATTGGAATATTGAAGGTTATATTTTAACTGGGCTCTTATACAGCCATTTCTGTTCTTGGGTTGTGAGACCTTGGCTTGCTCTATACTATAGTTGGTGATTTGGTGTTAGATCATAGCCACTTCACAAAGTTACAGGGTTCACAGAAGGGCCCCCAGTATGTGAAGGCTTGATGGGACTGGGTAAATTGCAGGCAAAACTTTTTTTTTTTTGGCTGCTTTCACATGAGCAATGTTTTCGTCCAGGTACTCTCTGAGTTTAGAATGGACATTAAATTGAATCGGTATAATCACATGGGCAACCTTCAGCACAGACTGTTGGTCCCTGCAGCTTTGTCCAATAGGTCTATGGAAAAAACAGACAGCACATGTACTTCATCCATGCGTGATGCATTTTAAATTTCATTGGTATCTGGCTGGATCACAGACTTTTGTAAAACTGGCCTACGTCTTACATTTCCATTTTTCAGTGAGGTTTTTTTACCTTTGCCTTTAGGGCAATTGTAGGCCATCTGCAAGTGGGTCAAGGTCTCAGATGTGTAGTGATAATGCACCAATGCTGCCAATTCCCAGGTTGCCATTAAATCGTACTCTCAAGAATAATCCTGTAAGAAGTTTGAAGAACTCTGTACTGCTGAAATAATGAAGTGCTGCTGAATAGCTCCAAGTCAACGAACTCCTATATGAATGGAGGCCACACTCATGTGGCCCCTGGAATCATCAGACATTTTTTTTTATTGAATAGACATTTGGTTGCACTCATAGTAGATTGTGGTGTTTAAAACAATAGTGGCCCAGATCTCCCATATCGTGCCATGTAATATGTTCAATTTCCAATTCAAAATACCGTAATTCTCTTTATATCCAATAATAGGTCATTGTGAAGCAGGACTAGGTCAAGTCACATATTTTCCTAAAATTACATGTGTGTGTATATATAGCTCTGGAAAGAGACCACTGCCAAATTATCATTTTTTTTTAGTTTTACAATATATGGGTATGTGTTTGACTAAAATGAGCAGTTTTGTTCTTTTCTATAAAATGACTACATTTTAAAAAAATTCCTAAATTTTAGATGAAAATATATATATATTATAATTTTTATTTTTTTTTGAAAATGACAACTGGTCAAAATAACAAAACCGTTCCAGTAATATCAGACCTCAAGTTCATAATTATTTTTAAACAACACAGTACTAATATTTCAACTTAGAAAATATTTTGTGGAATAACCCTGATTTGTAATCACAGCTTTCATACGTCTTGGCATGCATGCCCACCAGTCTTTCACATTGCCCGTCCAGGCGCAGAAGCTCAAGTAGCTTGGCTTTGTTTGGCTTGTGATCACCCTTCTTCCTCTTGATCACATTCCAGAAGTTTTTAATGGGGTTCAGATCTGAGATTGGGCTGGCCATGACAGGGTCTTGATCCCGTGGTCCTTCAACCACACCTTGATTGACCTGTCTGTGTGACATAGGGCATTGTCCTGCTGGGAAAAAAAAACAATTGTCAAAGTTGTCAGAGCAGAAGGAAGCAAGTTTTCTTCCAGGATAACTGTGTATGTGGCTTGATTCATGTTCCTTTCACAAAGGCAAATCTGCCTGATTCCAGCCTTGCTGGAAACCCCCACATCATCACCAACCCTGCACCAAATTTCAGTGTGTGCGAGACACTGTGGCTTGTATGCATCTCCAGGTCTCTGGTGTTGGGCAAAGCTGATAATTGGACTATTCAGAGAAGATGACCTTACTCCAGTCCTTTTCTGTCCAATTTAGGTCAGTGATCAGCAATCTTCGGCACTCCAGCTGTGGTGAAACTATGACTCCCACCATGCACAGTTAGGCTACTTTCACACTGGCGTTTTGCCTTTCCGTTTGTGAGATCCATTCAGGGCTCTCACATGCGGTCCAAAATGGATCAGTTTTGGCCTAATGCATTCTGAATGGAAAAAGATCCGCTCAGAATGCATCAGTTTGCCTCCGATCAGTCTCCATTCCGCTTTGGATGCGGTCACCAAAACACTGCAGACACACAATGTAAGTCAATGGGGACGGATCCGTTTTCTCTGGCACAATAGAAAACGGATCCGTCCTCATTTGACTTTCAATGGTGTTCAAGACGGATCAGTTTTGGCTATGTTAAAGATAATACAAACGAGTCCGTTCTGAACGGATGCATGCAGTTGTATTATCTGAACGGATCCGTCTGTGCAGATCCATGACAGATCCGCACCAAACGCAAGTGTGAAAGTAGCCTTACTTGGCTCTTCTCAGAACTCCCACAGAATTGAATGATGCACACTAGGAGTTGTAGTTTCACCACATCTGGAGTATCGGAGGTAGCTGACCACTGGTTTAGGTGATAGAATGAGGTGTGACTGTGATGGAATTCAACAAACACTGGAATGGAATTGCTGTTGTAGATGTGGATATGCTGATTTCAGAATCCGAGTGGTCTCTTCATTTTTTCCAGAGCTGTGTGTATAATATATAAAAATATCCGCAGGGCTGATATATATTTTGTATACAGTATTTATCTTTTGTGTATTAACTGATATTCCTGTCCTAGAAAGTAATATTAATTGCAAATGGAACCTATCTGTTTGATGTGAAATCTGCAAACATTCATATATACGATTTATAGGATGAGTTTGATAAATTAAAGGATATCTAGTATAGGTCTCAGGTGCATGGATGCATGACACATCCGGTACTATGCAGAACTGCAGCTCTGTGCGGAACCAGCCGTGTTCAGTACAAACAGGGATCTGTGTAAACGGATCAGATGTTCCAGTCTCCACTGACTTGGGGATCATGCACACAAACGTATTTTCTTTCCGTCCCCGTTCCGTTTTTTTGCGGACCGTATGCGGAACCATTCATTTCAATGGGTTCACAAAAAAAAACTGAAGTTGCTCCGTGTGCATTCTGTTTCCGTATGCGCATTCCGTAAATAAATAATTCCTATTATTGTCCAGATTACGGACAAGGATAGTCCTGTTCTATCAGGGGCCAGCTGTTCTGTTCTGCAAAATACATACGGCCGTGTGCATGAGCCCTTAGGGGGATGAAGCATTATCTGTATGACAATCAATGAAGTATGACATTACTTTTTTTTATTATACACTGGCACTTGTAGTGGTTGTAAATCAAAATGAAGAACCTTCATGCCTGGTATTACAGATCTGTTTTCATTCCACTCCACAATGTGGCTGGCCAAACTTGTGCGGCCATTAGAGCCGCAGTTGGGTGGGACTTTGCCTCATTTGGCCAACTGCACAGTGGGGTTGCACCCTAACACACAGAACTGTTAATGTGTCTGATGCTCTGTGCTGTGATAGTCTCTACTACTTAAAGGGGTTGTCCGGGCTTTTACGATTGATGATCTATCCTCAGATGTGACAGTAAAATGTTGCTCTTGTGCCCCAGTTACAGCTGCTGAACAAGTAAGTAGCGCTAGATGTAAAGGGGTTGTCCGGGCTTTTACGATTGATGATCTATCCTCAGATGTGACAGTAAAATGTTGCTCTTGTGCCCCAGTTACAGCTGCTGAACAAGTAAGTAGCGCTAGATGTAAAGGGGTTGTCCGGGCTTTTACGATTGATGATCTATCCTCAGGATAGGTCATCAATATCAGATAAGCAGGGGTCTGACACCCACCCCGATCAGCTGTATGAAGAGACGGCGCGCAGTGTGCCATCTTCTTTCTCTCTTCTTGTTCACTGCTGCTGTCTATGGCAAAGACTGTAGACCTCAGCAGTGGACAGGAAGAGAAGGGAGACGGCACGTGCACATTGTGCGTGCCGTCTCTTCATACAGCTGGTCGGGGGGGGGGGGGGGTGCCAGGTGTCAGACCCCTACTTATCTGATATTGAGGACCTATCCTGAGGATAGGTCATCAATCGTAAAAGCCCGGACAACCCCTTTACATCTAGCGCTACTTACTTGTTCAGCAGCTGTAACTGGGGCACAAGAGCAACATTTTACTGTCACATCTTGAATACTTTAAAACGCACGAAAATGTCGCTCATTTAATCTTCTATAGGACAAAAAAAAATATTAATACTCTAAAGGTTTGATCTACATAGAGAATTTAGGTGCAGCAGTCATAGTTCATTGAAATACAACTACAATCGGGCACAAGTAATATGTTTTCTTAGCGGCTATCCGATGAAGAATAATGGGGCAGAATTACTAATCGTATTAGTCAGATAGTGGAAACTGTCTAAAGATGTATCAGCGGTACCCATTGTATGATACATTCGGTGCATCTTTTAAGGTGGATACACACACTATTCAGATGAATGGAACTGATTGGTAGGCTTACTTAGGACACATCTTACATGTGTTACATTTTAAGCCACATCCCCAAAGCCATGACCCCTTGTTGACCAAGGCACAAAAATTATCCAATACGCTTATGCAACAGAACTCTAGGCAATTTAATTTAGTAAATCTGCCCCACTGCGTTTAAAGGGGTTGTCTGGGTTCAGATCTGAACCCGGACATACCTCCATTTTTACCCGGGCAGCCCCCTGACTTGAGCATCGGAGCAGTTCATGCTCCGATGCTCTGATTAGCCCTGCGCTAAATTGCGCAGGGCAAAGGCATTTTTAGGAGTTCTGATGACGTACCGGGGCTCTTTTCTTTAGATAAGCAATTACCCACATATTCCAGGAAGCATTGCAATTAGCTCTGGTTAACCCCTTCCTCTCCGCATAGAATAGCTTCACTGTGATGGCAATCTCATCTGGTTATTTTCTGTAGCAATGTGCGTACTTCCCTTAACATCAATGTACCTAAATGTTTCAGCTGCTAATTTAAGGATGCCTTCACCTAAACCACGTATGTAAATGTCATACCAACAATTGCCTAATATTAGTGCAGATGATACTGTATATCTTCTCCAGATTTCTGTGTTCAGTGATCACAAACAGGGCTTTGTGTGATTCAATGACTTGCAAAAAGCAAACATTTTCCGTGAATGATTTGTATGTCCGAATGTGCGTTTTCTATTGACTAAATATATATTATGTTTGTTGACCCCGGGCATTACAGTGTTGTCCTGTTGCTTCATTTTAGCTTAAAAATGTAAACTTCAATTAGCTTTTAAGCTGCAGGTATTCTACATAAGGACGGTACTAGATGATGAGTTAGGGCTCTTTCACACTTGCGTTGTCCGGATCCGGCGCGTACTCCATTTGCCGGAATTACACGCCGGAACCGGAAAAACGCAAGTGAACTAAAAGCATTTGAAGACTGATCAGTCTTCAAAATGCGTTCAGTCTTACTATGGCAGCCAGGACGCTATTAAAGTCCTGGTTGCCATAGTAGTAGTGGGGAGCGGGGGAGCAGTATACTTACAGTCTGCGCGGCTCCCGGGCGCTCCTGAATGACGTCAGAGCGCCCCATGCACATGGATCACGTGATCCATGCGATCATGTCATCCATGCGCGTGGGGCGCCCTGACGTCACTCTAAAGAGCCCCGGGAGCCGCATCGACGGTAAGTATACTGCTCCCCACTACACTTTACCATGGCAAACAGGACTTTAGCATCCTGCAGCCATGGTAACCATTCAGAAAAAGCCAAACGTCGGATCCGGTAATGCGCCGAAACGATGTTTAGCTTAAGGCCGGACCTTTCAATGGGCATTAATTCCGGATCCGGCCTTGCGGCAAGTGTTCAGGATTTTTGACCGGAGCAAAAGGCGCAGCATGCTGCAGTATTTTCTCCGGCCAAAAAACGTTCCGGTCCTGAACTGAAGACCTTCTGATGCATCCTGAACGGATTTCTCTCCATTCAGAATGCATTGGGATAATCCTGATCAGGATTCTTCCGGCATAGAGCCTCGACGACGGAACTCTATGCCGGAAAAGAATAACGCAAGTGTGAAAGAGCCCTTAGGCCAGTGCTTCTCAACAGGGGGGGCGCCAGGCTCCGTAAAGGGGGGCTCGTTCAGGGCCGGCCTTTGGGGTGTGCGGCAGTGTAATATGCGGCAGGGAGATGAGCGCTTCCATTGTGGAAGCGCTCATCTCCCTTCCTCTGATCAGAGGCCGGCGCAGTACGGAGCGGGGGCCGGGGGAGGGACTGGGAGGAGGAGCTGGTGGCCGGCAATAGCGGTGGGGAGGTGCGGTCACTGTACTATAGCCCCGCCCCACCGCTCCCTCTGGTATACTAGTAATAGTACCGTATATCCGAATTTCTTCTGTATAATGCCGGCAGGCCGGGCGGCCGGCGTGTCCCTCAGTGATGTCACGTGCCTGCGCCGCCTGCTTTATGAATGAAGCAGGCGGCGCAGACAAGTGACGTCACTGAGGGACGCGCCGGCTGCCCGGCCCGCCTGCCGGCATTATACAGAAGAAATTCGGATATACAGTACTATTAGGCCTCGTTCACACTTCAGTGTTTGGTCAGTGATTTCCATCAGTGATTTGTGAGCCAAAACCAGAAGTGGAGCCTCCACAGACATGAGGTAGAAGGGAAAGATCTGCTCCTGTTCTGTGTTTAGAGTTGTACCTGGTTTTGGCTCACAAATCACTGATGGAAATCACTGACTAAACACTGAAGTGTGAACGAGGCCTTAGGAGTGAGGGGGGCATGTTTAATAACTTTAAACGGCGGCGGCGGGCACACAGAATCTGTGGATGGCACAGTTAAGGGGTGGGGGTCTGTGGATGGCACTGTTATGGGCTGGGGGGGCACTGTGGATGGCACTGTTATGGGGTGGGGGGGGGTCTGTGGATGGCACATATATAACAGTGCCAGCCACAGATCCCCCTGTAACAGTGCCAGCCACAGATCCCCCCCCATAAGTGTCCGTCATCCACAGATCCCCCCATAAGTGTCCATCATCCACAGATCCCCCCATAAGTGTCCGTCATCCACAGATCCCCCATAAGTGTCCGTCATCCACAGATCCCCCCATAACAGTGTCTGTCATCCACAGATCCCCCCCATAACATTACTGGGAAAGGGGGGGGCTGTTATTACTGGCGGGGGCTGTTATTACTGGCACAGAGGGGCTCTTATTACTGGCGGGGGCTGTTATTACTGGCACAGAGGGGCTCTTACTGGCGGGGCTGTTATTACTGGCACAGAGGGGCTCTTATTACTGGGGGCTGTACTTATAACAATTTTATAGACAAATGATACTATTTACAGTCGCGCGGGGGGGGCGCAAAATGTTTTCTTCTTCCTGGGGGGGGGGGGGGCGGCATGACAGAAAATAATTGAGAAGCACTGCCTTAGGCTATTTGATTACTAGAGACAGTGACATGTTGCAACATTTTGCACTTTCACAAAATTCATGTCCCACTTCTCTAGACCTGAACTCTAGAAATCACAGAATAGACTTGTTCAGCCAAAACAGCGGTATTCCAATAGAAGTGAATTAGGACCAAGTAAAACAACGGTTCTAGTCAAACACTTTAGTGCCACTATAGGTCCTTTTACATGGACCGATAATCAGGCCATCGGGTGAGCTTTTGTAGAAATGCTGGTTTCTAATAATTGGCCTATGTAAAGGGTGACGGCAATCATTCGCCAAACAAGCTAATGAACAAGCTGATTCATTGGGTGATCGTGTTTTTCATCCGTAAAATCATCATTTCTGTGCAGCAGATTGTGCTGCGTAAACTGTAGTGATCGCCTGTCTTCATGTAGCTCTCATCTCTTCTCATGATCAGGCAATTATCAGGAAAGTTTGGTTCATTCCCTATAATTGTCTAAAACACCAGTGTAAAAGAACCTTTAGTGCTCAGGCTGCACTGAGTTTAACAAATAAAAAACAGTGCTTTCCTGAAAATCACGCAACTTCAAAACGTGCAAATTAAGTCCTAAAAAGCATGTTCTTTCTGTGCACAGCTATGAGTGACTGATAGCTATCTATGTCTACACACTTACACAGAGAAAACTATCAATCACTGATAACACCTCCCATGTGTACAGCTATCTCTGTATACACACTTACACAGAGAATAATATCAATCACTGATAACACCTCCCATGTGTACAGCTATCTCTGTATACACACTTACACAGAGAATAATATCAATCACTGATAACACCTCCCCCATGTACAACTCTCAGTGACTGACAGTTATCTATGTATACACACTTGCAAAGAGAATGCTGCTGCCTGCAGATCACACTGCATTTTGTGGTGACAAGTTCCCTTTAAGCTCAGTCCCACAGTACAGAGAATGACATACATAAATCCATCTGGTTCACCCTATTCTCCTGCAATGAAGATCCAAACTCTGAAACTCTTGAAATCATATCAGTGTCATATAAAAGGAATGACATCTAACATTGTAACAAGTACTGTATTTACTGCAGCAGCTGGAAAACAATGAAGGAGATACTTATATTCCCTTACATGGCACCATTGAAATCCTGTATAGTAAAGGAGAGGATTTTTTTGTTCTAAATCTAAAGCAATGGGGGCAAATTTATTAAAAGGGTTATCCGATAATTTATAAGGAACACCTATCCTTTGGATAGGTCCTCAATATCAGATCGGCAGGCATCTGACACCCAGGACCCCCGTCAATCAGCTTTAGAATAGGCTGGATGCTCCTTGAGCACTGTGGCCTCTTCCTAGGCCATGTGATGTCACCGCACGGTCACATGGCCTTGTTGCAGGTCAGCCCCATTGTAGTGAATGGGGATGAGCTGCAATGACCAGCACAGCCGCTATACTATGTACGATGCTGTGGTTGGAAGGATGCCAGGAGCCGTCTGTACAGGGAGTGCAGAATTATTAGGCAAATTAGTATTTTGACCACATCATCCTCTTTATGCATGTTGTCTTACTCCAAGCTGTATAGGCTCGAAAGCCTACTACCAATTAAGCATATTAGGTGATGTGCATCTCTGTAATGAGAAGGGGTGTGGTCTAATGACATCAACACCCTATATCAGGTGTGCATAATTATTAGGCAACTTCCTTTCCTTTGGCAAAATGGGTCAAAAGAAGTTCTTGACAGGCTCAGAAAAGTCAAAAATAGTAAAATATCTTGCAGAGGGATGCAGCACTCTTAAAATTGCAAAGCTTCTGAAGCGTGATCATCGAACAATCAAGCGTTTCATTCAAAATAGTCAACAGGGTCGCAAGAAGCGTGTGGAAAAACCAAGGCGCAAAATAACTTCCCATGAACTGAGAAAAGTCAAGCGTGCAGCTGCCAAGATGCCACTTGCCACCAGTTTGGCCATATTTCAGAGCTGCAACATCACTGGAGTGCCCAAAAGCACAAGGTGTGCAGTACTCAGAGACATGGCCAAGGTAAGAAAGGCTGAAAGACGACCACCACTGAACAAGACACACAAGCTGAAACGTCAAGACTGGGCCAAGAAATATCTCAAGACTGATTTTTCTAAGGTTTTATGGACTGATGAAATGAGAGTGAGTCTTGATGGGCCAGATGAATGGGCCCGTGGCTGGATTGGTAAAGGGCAGAGAGCTCCAGTCCGACTCAGACGCCAGCAAGTTGGAGGTGGAGTACTGGTTTGGGCTGGTATCATCAAAGATGAGCTTGTGGGGCCTTTTCGGGTTGAGGATGGAGTCAAGCTCAACTCCCAGTCCTACTGCCAGTTTCTGGAAGACACCTTCTTCAAGCAGTGGTACAGGAAGAAGTCTGCATCCTTCAAGAAAAACATGATTTTCATGCAGGACAATGCTCCATCACACGCGTCCAAGTACTCCACATAGTGGCTGGCAAGAAAGGGTATAAAAGAAGAAAAACTAATGACATGGCCTCCTTGTTCACCTGATCTGAACCCCATTGAGAACCTGTGGTCCATCATCAAATGTGAGATTTACAAGGAGGGAAAACAGTACACCTCTCTGAACAGTGTCTGGGAGGCTGTGGTTGCTGCTGCACGCAATGTTGATGGTAAACAGATCAAAACACTGACGGAATCCATGGATGGCAGGCTTTTGAGTGTCCTTGCAAAGAAAGGTGGCTATATTGGTCACTGATTTGTTTTTGTTTTGTTTTTGAATGTCAGAAATGTATATTTGTGAATGTTGAGATGTTATATTGGTTTCACTGGTAAAAATAAATAATTGAAATAGGTATATATTTGTTTTTTGCTAAGTTGCCTAATAATTATGCACAGTAATAGTCACCTGCACACACAGATATCCCCCTAAAATAGCTAAAACTAAAAACAAACTAAAAACTACTTCCAAAAATATTCAGCTTTGATATTAATGAGTTTTTTGGGTTCATTGAGAACATGGTTGTTGTTCAATAATAAAATTAATCCTCAAAAATACAACTTGCCTAATAATTCTGCACTCCCTGTATTCATCTGAGCGCAGTGGCTCCCTGAAATAGCTGATCAGAGGATAGTTCTTCATTATCTTTACTTGGATAACCTCTTTTAAGCCTGTAGATGGCATAAACGTAAACCGGTTGTCTAGACCTGCACCAAATTTATCACAAGAGCTCAGGCCGGATGATGAATCTGGTGCAGGGATAGACACTTTTCTCTCACTCTATACCTACTATTGTCTGACTTAGGCCTCTTGCACACGACCGTATATATATTTTGCGGTCCGCAAAAAATGCAGATGATATCCGTGTGCATTCTGTATTTTGCGGAGCGGAACAGCTGGCCCCTAATAGAACAGTACTATCCTTGTCCGTAAAGCGGACAATAATAGAAAATGTTCTATTTTTTTTTTGCGGAAAGGACATACGGAAACAGAATGCACACCGAGTAACTTCAGATTTTTTGGGGACCCATTGAAGTGAATGGTTACGCATATGGTCCGCAAAAAAACGGAAGGGACACGGAAAGAAAATACATTCGTGTGCAAGAGGCCTTAGGGCCCTTGCACACGACCGTATGCCCTCCGAGACATACGGTCCGTGAGCGGCATTGATGTTGCACAATCTTTTTGCAAAATGTCACATCTTAGGCCAGTTGTTGTTGTGTGTTGTTTATAAACTCTCAAAAATGTTATTCTTATTTACTAGTTAAAACTAGATAATGAAACATATTACTTTTTCAAATATGTTTTACAGTATTTTCTGGTTGTAGATATTATTTTCTGTACATGATTATGTGGGCCTCAATCAAGCCTAAACTGCTGTTAACATTTACATTAGTCACATGAATCATAGACCATGAGATGTCTATCATTGTGCAGGGAGGGGAAGTAGATGAGCTGTAACATCCCCAATTGTAAATGGCATGATTTTGTGTTATCTAGTTGTTGGTGGTACCTGCCAGTCATAATAATCGCTACCTGTGATAATTAGGTGGCTGCTGAAAAGTGATTTGTTCAGAACAAGAAGTGTCAGCTATTAGGTTTATCTTTCAGCGCGATAAAAGCAGGTTTTTAAGATTTCTCTTTTAAATACAGTGACATAGACCTGCACTTACCTGACAGAGGTTAACATCATGACCTTTTGGCCTTTGTTTGGGGTGGTATACATTGCCATCCTTTTTTTTTTCTTTTTACACATTTTTTGTTTAGATTTTTTTTTTTTTTTTTTAACCATAGTGCCCAGTAGCTGACCGGTAATAGAGAGTACACGGGCACCATGCATGTGCATTTAAAACTGTCTTGTTTTTAGTGTCCTACATCACCCATCTGAAGAAGCCCAAAAGTTGCAGAGTAACCCATGGCAGCCAAATGGGTAACTACTTTCAGATTCTAATCTGTTAAGGGTACTTTCACACTTGCGGCAGAGTGATCCGGCAGGCAGTTCCGTCGCCGGAACTGCCTGCCGGATCCGTCAAAACGTATGCCAACTAATGGCATTTGTAAGACTGATCAGGATCCTGATCCGTCTTACAAATGCATTGAAATGCTAGATCTGTCTTTCCAGTGTCATCTGGAAAAACGGATCCGGCATTCAGTAAAGTGTTCAGTTTTTGGGCCGGAGATAAAACTGTAGCATGCTGCGGTTTTCTCTTTTGCCTGATCAGTCAAAATGACTGAACTGAAGACATCCTGATGCATCCTGAACAGATTACTCTCCATTCAGAATGCATGGGGATATGCCTGATCAGTTCTTTTCCGGTATAGATCCCCTAGGACGGAACTCAGCGCCGGAAAAGAAAAACACTAGTGTGACAGTACCCTAAGGAAAATCCCAGCAAAGGGCAATATTTCTCTGCCTGAAGTATTTTTTGTTTTATAATTTTTTTCTTTTGTGATATTTTTTTTTTCCTTCATTCTTTTTTTTTTTACTTCATTCTTTTTTTTTCATTCAGTTGGTAATGACTTTTCAACATAAGATGTTGTAAGAAAGTATTTGCCGTGCATCTTATTGCTTGTTCATCTTAGGCTACTTTCACACTCACATTTGGTGCGGATCTGTCATGGATCTGCACAGACGGACCCGTTCAGATAATACAACCGTCTGCATCTGTTCAGAACGGATCAGTTTGTATTATCTTTAACATAGCCAAGACGGATCCGTCTTGAACACCATTGAAAGTCAATGGAGGACGGATCCAATTTCTATTGTGCCAGATTGTGTCAGAGAAAACGGATCCGTCCCCATTGACTTACATTGTGTGTCAGGATCCATTTGGCTCAGTTTCGTCAGACGGACACCAAAACGCTGCAGGCAGTGTTTTGGTGTCCACCTCCACAGCGGAATGGTGACTGAACGGAGGCAAACTGATGCATTCTGAGCGGATCCCTTTCCATTCTGAATGCATTAAGGACCAAAACGGATCCATTTTGGACCGCTTGTGAGAGCGCTGAAGGGATCTCACAAACGGAAAGCCAAAACGCTAGTGTGAAAGTAGCCTTACTGATTTGTTTTAATATTCCAAAAAAATGTTAAAAATGGGGAGCCTGAGGAGTCATATAAATGTTTTTTTACATTACCACTGACTTAAGGAATAAAGTTATCAAACACTTATATATAATATCAAGCTCCTGTGTGCTCTGCCTATCACTTTCAAGCATGTTGCCTTGGTTGTTCCCATACATAATTTGTTCTCATTTTGTAAATAAAATATTCAGTTTTTCAAAGTCGGTGACTTTGATTATTAATTCTGCACTTAAAGGGTATTGCACACATAATATATAAATGTTGGCTGAACCCCCCAGGTTAGATGGTTGGCCGGTAAGCAGGACTGGCCAACCATCTAATGTGTATGGATGCCTCCCAATGGCAGCTGTGGGGACAGATGATGATGATCGGGCCATTGGCGTTCACCTGCCCAATTCCTTTGTTGTCAGGAAGATAAGCCACTGCCAGTAATGTCTGGCAGCAGCTTACTCCCCTCTCTCTCCATTTGCAACACATGCACACTTGACCAAGCCTAACATACATGTATGAGGGATAAGGAGAGAGCGCGTTTTTGGCAGGCCTTATACTACTGCCAGTGTTGGCAGCTGAGGCTCTGATTCTCTTGTGTCATGAAAAAGGATAGGTCATCATTATGAGAGCAGCGAGGACCAGGAGTCGGATCATAAGTTTGATGACCCCGCGATGCTCACCGGACCATTGATGAGCACAGCGGCCTCCTTGAAGATTACTAATCACAGCACAGTCTACTGGATAACGGCTGACCTATCCTCAGGAGAAGCCATTAATATCAAAATCCTCTTTAAAGCAATAGCCCAGTTAAGATCTCAGATAGGTAGTTGCATAGTAGGCTTAGCCATGAAGAAAGTCTGTGGTAGCCTAAAATACACCTCCTGTCTCATCAGCGGCTTTGGGTCCATGGCTCTTCCACAAGTCACACGAAAAATCTGTGTCCATATTGGTTGCAGCGCAGACATACAAGTTCAGTGCACGAAGAGGATTAACCCAACAGAAAAGACAATGGCCACATTAACTATTTTGTGGCCGAATTCTGGCACATTTTTTGTACAAATGCCTTAAACAAATGAAACACGCAATTTTGTCACAAAGTGAATACACACATTAGTGAGTACACCAAGCCAAGTGAGTAAAGGCTCTTATACATGGGCAGATTGATGATGCAGCACGTTCACATTAAGATCCCTGAACAAACGGCCACAGAAACACTTGTTCACTACTTACGGTACTTTGATTGTGAGCCCCATTGGGGACAGTGTGATGCTAATGTCTGTACAGCACTGCAGTATATAGTAGCGCTATATAAGTGCGTGAAATAAATAAATACTTTTGATTATTCATGCTGCTGTTCATTTACACTGTTATCTGGGGCACATCCCCTCTTCACATGGGTAGATGTGCAGACAACTAAATTTCACTGTTTGCAGCTGTGTAAAAGAAGCAATCAGCTGATTAAGGAGGGTTTCCTTATTTGTGGGCTGATTGGCGGAACTTTTATACAGTGTAATCATCAGAACTACGCGTTCTGCTGATCATTGTCCTGTGTAAATGGCACGTAACCAGCCAGTGACCGCCAATAAATCTTTCTACGGAAGTCACTAATAAGCCATAGGCCAGGCCACTGCCGTTTTATGGCTGCCTAGTCTAAGTGAAGAGCAGAAGTCAGGCTCTCTCATGATAACCAGACTTCTGCTCTAACAGCCCGATTCAGCAGAAATGCTGATCCAGCCTGTTTAACCCCTTAGATGCCGCGGATGCTATTGACGCATTTAAGTGGCTTAGAGAGAGGGTCCCTGCTGCGAATGTGATCAAGGGTCTTACTGTGGCAGCCTAATGAAGGCCCTCGGTCTGCCTGCAGTGTATGCCTATCAGCCTCGCCTATCATGTGCGGCCTGTCTGCCTGATGTCAGTATAGTACTAACAGTATAATACAATGTACTTCATGGACCTCATCTGTTCCCTTGTGGGAATAATGAGTGGTAAAAATAAGAATGAAATAAAGTTTCTTAAATTAAAAATAAATAAATATAATAATATACACTTTTTGGTATCACTACATCCCTTACTGACCCACACTAACAATTTAGCCAATGTACCCAAAATGGCACCAATGACAACTACTAATTGTCCCACTAAAATCAAGCCCTCACATGGGGGGAATTTATCATTAGGAGAATATTTAAAGTCAGTTTTGCTTCAGTCTGTGTTGGAGTACCGTATTTTCCGGCGTGTAAGACTACTTTCTAACACTAGAAATTATTTTCAAAAGTCAGGGGTCGCAGTCCCTGCTTCCCCCCTCCACCCCGAATCCTGGATCCCAGCGCCGCCCCTCTCAATTTATTCACTGTAGGGCTGCAAGTTAAGTCCCTAATATATCGCTGGCTGCGATGCTTCTCAGCTCAGCAATGTATCAGCCAGGAGGGAGGAGGGGCTGGAGGCGGCAACTCGCAGCAGGGCCGGTGCAGTCACTGTACTCTTACACCGGCCCTGCCGCTCACAGCAGTATAATATCTAAAGACTATTCCTTAACCGGCAGTAACTTGAACTTTGAATCAGCTCTATGAGCTTCATAACCTTACAATGAAGCTCCGGTAACAGGCAGAGCGGGCAGAAGTGTAACGTCACTCACTCATGTGACGCGCCTGTTCCGCCCACTTTATGAATGGAGCAGGCGCGTCACGTGAGTAACGTTACGCCGCCGCCGCCCGCTCTGCCTGTTACCGGAGCTTCATTGTAAGGTAATAAAGATCATAGCACTGATTTAAAGTTCAAGTTACTGCCGGTTAAGGAATAGTTTTTAGATATTATACTGCTGTGAGCGGCGGGGCCGGTGTATTGGGGGACACTGTTATGGGGGAGATCTGTGGATGACACATATAGCATAAGATCCCCCTCCCCATAACAGTGCCATCCACAGATCCCCTCCATAACAGATCACCCATGGCAATGGACCGACTATCCTTTCCCAGCCCCTAGTAGTTCCTATGTGGAAACTGGTAATATGAAAAGAAAAAGATAGGTTACCATGGCAGCCAGGATGCTACTGAAGCCCTGGCTGCCATGGTCAGTTCCCTGCACTGGAGAAGATAGTCTTAGAGACAGGGAGGGCCGGGCAGGCAGGGGTAGTCTTATACGGCGAGTATAGCCCAAACCCTTTATTTTAAATGGAAAAGTTGGGGGTCGTCTTATGCGCCCAGTCGTCTTGTACACCGTAAAATACAGTACTTTGTGCCACATTTATCAAATGTTGCATGTTGTTTGATAAATTTGGTTTGTCTTTAAACCTAATACTTCTGTCTAGAGAAGCTACTCCAATTTTCCTACTCCACCCTGCTCTTGGAGTGAAATTGCAAACTATTTGCGACTTTAAAAAAAAAGTCTCAATGATGAATCTGGAGTGAAACATAGCTCACCACGCCCACTTTTCCATCCATATTACAAAACTGGAGTGAGTGGTATACACATGCAAAAAGTACAAAATGTTGTGCAAGTGAGTGTAAAAAGTCGCAAATACAGGTCCTTCTAAAAAAATTAGCATATTGTGATAAAGTTCATTATTTTGTGTAATGTACTGATAAACATTAGACTTTCATATATTTTAGATTCATTACACACAACTGAAGTAGTTCAAGTCTTTTATTGTTTTAATATTGATGATTTTGGCATACAGCTTATGAAAACCCAAATTTCCTATCTCAAAAAATTAGCATATTTCATCCGACCAATAAAAGAAAAGTGTTTTTAATACCAAAAAAAGTCAACCTTCAAATAATTATGTTCAGTTATGCACTCAATACTTGGTCGGGAATCCTTTTGCAGAAATGACTGCTTCAATGCGGCGTGGCATGGAGGCAATCAGCCTGTGGCACTGCTGAGGTGTTATGGAGGCCCAGGATGCTTCGATAGCGGCCTTAAGCTCATCCAGAGTGTTGGGTCTTGCGTCTCTCAACTTTCTCTTCCCAATATCCCACAGATTCTCTATGGGGTTCAGGTCAGGAGAGTTGGCAGGCCAATTGAGCACAGTAATACCATGGTCAGTAAACCATTTACCAGTGGTTTTGGCACTGTGAGCAGGTGCCAGGTCGTGCTGAAAAATCACATCTTCATCTCCATAAAGATTTTCAGCAGATGGAAGCATGAAGTGCTCCAAAATCTCCTGATAGCTAGCTGCATTGACCCTGCCCTTGATAAAACACAGTGGACCAACACCAGCAGCTGACATGGCACCCCAGACCATCACTGACTGTGGGTACTTGACACTGGACTTCAGGCATTTTGGCATTTCCCTCTCCCCAGTCTTCCTCCAGACTCCGGCACCTTGATTTCCAAATGACATGCAAAATTTACTTTCATCCGAAAAAAGTACTTTGGACCACTGAGCAACAGTCCAGTGCTGCTTCTCTGTAGCCCAGGTCAGGCGCTTCTGCGCTGTTTCTGGTTCAAAAGTGGCTTGACCTGGGGAATGCGGCACCTGTAGCCCATTTCCTGCACACGGTGGCTCTAGATGTTTCTACTCCAGACTCAGTCCACTGCTTCCGCAGGTCCCCCAAGGTCTGGAATCGGTCCTTCTCCACAATCTTCCTCAGGGTGCCGGTCACCTCTTCTCGTTGTGCAGCGTTTTCTGCCACACTTTTTCCGTCCCACAGACTTCTCACTGAGGTGCCTTGATACAGCACTCTGGGAACAGCCTATTCGTTCAGAAATTTCTTTCTGTGTCTTACCCTCTTGCTTGAGGGTGTCAATGATGGCCTTCTGGACAGCAGTCAGGTCGGCAGTCTTACCCATGATTGCGGTTTTGAGTAATGAACCAGGCTGGGAGTTTTTAAAAGCCTCAGGAATCTTTTGCAGGTGTTTAGAGTTAATTAGTTGATTCAGATGATTAGGTTATTAGCTCGTTTAGAGAACCTTTTCATGATATGCTGATTTTTGGAGATAGGAATTTGGGGTTTTCATGAGCTGTATGCCAAAATCATCAATATTAAAACAATAAAAGGCTTGAACTACTTCAGTTGGTGTGTAATGAATCTAAAATATATGAAAGTCTAATGTTTATCAGTACATTACAGAAAATAATGAACTTTATCACAATATGGTGTGTAATGAATCTAAAATATATGAAAGTCTAAGGTTTATCAGTACATTACAGAAAATAATGAACTTTATCACAATATGCTAATTTTTTTAGAAGGACCTGTATTTGTGCGAGTGTAAAAAGCTGCAAAGTTTTTGCGCGAGCGTAAAAAAGTCACACATTTTTGCACAAGCGAGTGTCAAAAAAAGTCTCAAAAGCTTTATTTTGTGACTTTTTGATGCCAGAATTTGATGCCTGAAGGGAAGGTATGATAAATCAGGGCCTTAGATTTGTAGAACGAAAAATAAAAAAGTTATGGATCGTGGGATCTAGCGATGCAAGAATTTTTTTTTAAAGGGTTTTAATTGTGCAAAAGTAGTAAAACATAAAAAAGCATATATATATATATATTTGAAATTACTGTAATCATAAAATAAAGTTATCTTTGCTATTTAGGACGAAAAATGAATGTTTCAAAATGTATCATGTAAAAACTCAGTATTGCTGTTTTTTCCCATCCCCCACAGAGTTAATAAAAGTTAATCAGTAAGTTAAGCGTACCCCAAAATGTTGCCACAAGAACAATCCCTCATAAGACTACATCAACAGAAAAATAAAAAAGTTATAGCTCTTGGAATGCGATGATGAAATAAAATAAAATAGAAATTGCTTGGTCACTAAGGCCCAAAACAGGCTAGTCATTAAGGCTTACAAGGGGTAGTCTGGTGCATGACATTTTGATAACAGCAATGTATCTGAAATGTAATTATGAATTGAGAAAATGAAATTGATAAATACAAGTTAAATGTTAAAAGTGGAGATGAAGTCAAATTATTAACTCACTGAGTACCCTTAATATATAGAAATTTTCCTAAATTTATAATCTGAAAATATCTCACTGCCAATGCAAGATGGTTAATAACCAAAAAATATGGAAACCCGCTAAAGGGCAAACCCATCATCATCAGTGTATACGTAGACACAATCTTACGACCTTTTGTGGTGTCTTTACCTTCATATACTAGAGATACAATGGATTTTCTCAGCAGGATCAATGGCATCACCTATGAGGAAGATATTATGTTGGCTAGCCTCGATGTGGAGGCACTTTATAGTTCTATTTCACACGATAGGGGCATCATGACCATTGAATATTGCTTGAGAGAGAGGGGTTCATTGTAGACCACATAACAAGTTCATTATTTCCCTTTTAGATTTCATCCTCAAGTACAATATTTTTGGGTTTAATGGTAAGATCTTCCGCCAGCTCAGGGAAGTGGCCATGGGCAGTCTGTGAGCCCCGATGTTTGCTAACCTCTACCTGGGCTGCCGGGAGAAGGAGGTCATTTTTAGAGAACATCTTGAAGAATGGGCACCATGTATCCAATTATGGCTGCGTTACATAGATGATGTTCTGATTCTATGGAAAGGTGAGGCAGCACAATTTAAACTCTTTGTGGACAAACTGAACATCAATGAGTTGGGTCTTTTCTTTACATCAACAATTGATCACTGGGAAATGACCTTTCTGGATCTCACAATTAGTAAAAACAAGGAAGGTCTTCTAACAACTAGAATGTACGGGAAACCGACAGCAACAACTTGTTACAATGGGATAGTTGGTGCCCTTCTGAAAGGAATACCAAAGGGACAATATCTCAGAGCTAAATGTAACTGTTTTGCAGTATTGGACTTTAAAACATGACTTGAGACTGAGATTTTAAAACAGAGGATATCCGGAGTAAGTACTTAATACGGCGTACCACCATGCCCGATGCAGTAATCGTAATACCCTCCTCACTCCAAAAATAAGCAATGAGAATGGGGAAACTATAAGAATAATAGGCACATACGGTGATGGGCATAAAGAAGTGAAAGATATTCTCACAAAATTCTGATGTATCCTTCATACGGACCCAGACGTGGAGGAATTCCCCCGCATTACATATCCTAGGGGTAGGAACCTAAGGGACCGGCTGGCCCAAACCTTTGTTAAAGCCCCACTTCACCAACCACTAAGGGGACATACAGATGCAGTGGATGCGTTGCCTGTGCATCCATCTTAACGGGCAGAACATTCAGGAGCACGTCCACAGGTAAAGTGTATGATATTAGAACATTCATATACTGCAGGACCACAGGTGTCGTCTATCTAGCAACATGCAAATGAGAAAGAAGATACAAGAGCTTAGGAGTAGGATAGGGGAACACCTGAATGATATTAAGAATAAAAAAAGATACCCCACTCGGTAAGCATGTGAGAACCTAGGTGACATTAATGCACTTAAAGAGGACCTTTCACTAGTATACAAACTAAAAACGAACTCTATCTATGGACAGAGCGGCGCCCGGGGGTCCCCCTGCACTTACCAGTATGCCTGGCTATGAGCTGTGCGCTGCGATTGGCCAGCACTGCAGCAAGGGACACGCCTCCTACAAAAAATCAGTCCAATACAACAGACGGAGCTGAGACACCGGAGCCTATACCGGGCGAACGGAGCGGCGCCCAGGCATACTAGTAAGTGCAGGGGGACCCCTGGGCGCCGCTCTGCCCACAGATAGAGTTAGTTTTTAGTTTGTACACTAGTGAAAGGTCCTCTTTAAGTTTCAAGGCATCGAACGTGTCCACCAACCTGGATAGGAGACTCCTCAGAAAAGAACTACAGTGGATTTTTCATCTAAACACCGAAAGGATTGAATGAAAGAAGCAGCTACACATGCTTTATTGAATAAATACTGCTTTTTTTTTCTTTTCTTTTGATTTGTGACTGGTACTGATTGAGTGCACTAATAAATCCGGTGGGTGTAACAGATACGTCGTCGCACGCTGGTGTGTCTACACAATTTTTGATGATGCTGAATGTTTATCTAATGAACATAGATAATAGGGAAGCTACACCCATACCACAGTTGGATACTATCCAGAGATAGACCATCTGTAATAAATCTGGTCATTTTCCCTGTGAGTGCAGACCTTTGACAAAGTAGTCCTTACACGCATTACACATCTGCATTCACATGAGGGTAGACAATTTATGCACTCCACTTACTACAGGTGTACTCTGACTATTTTATTTATTTTTGATAATTTTTATATTGCTCTGAGTGAAGGATTTGTTGTATTATGGATTTACATTCCTGGAGGTTCTTTGAGTTACCCCTGCTGGGATATTGTTATTATTGCCTCGTACTGCTCTTTCCACTGAGATGTATAAATCCCCATGAATGAATTCTAGCAATAGCCGCTTGGAAATCCTCAACTGAATTGAATACTTAGGTGGGAATACAGGTATCTTGCCACAGTGGGATGCGGGAGATTGGGACCAGGAGCCTTAGACACGCCCCCTGAGCATCTACGTCCCACCTCTTCATTCCCCCTAATTTATTGAGCGGGAACGGGCCGGCGCTTACAACCACACTAGGAGGTTGCACACCACAAGTGCAGCGTTACCGTTCTTCTCTAGCAACAGATTTACAGTGGATATAAAAAGTCCAGAGCCCAGACCTGAATCCAATTGAAAATCTGTGGGGTGATCTGAAGAGGGCTGTGCACAGGAGATGCCCTCGCAATCTGACAGATTTGGAGTGTTTTTCCAAAGAAGAGTGGGCAAATCTTGCCAAGTCAAAATGTGCCATGCTGATAAAGTCATACCCAAAAAGACTGAGTGCTGTAATAAAATCAAAAGGTGCTTCAACAAAGTATTAGTTTAGGGGTGTGCACACTTATGCAACCATATTGTTTTATTTTATATTTTTTCTTCCCTCTACCTAAAAGATTTCAGTTTTTTTTTTCAATTGAGTGGTACAGTTTATAGGTCACATTAAAGGTGGAAAACATTCTGAAATGATTTATCTTTGTCTCATTTTTTTTACATCACAGAAACCTGACATTTTAACCGGGGTGTGTAGACTTTTTATATCCACTGTAGACAAGATAACCTGCTTCAGGGCCACGCTACAGCTCCTGATGAGGTATACATGAAACACGTCAAGCTAGTTAGGCTACTGACGCTCACCAAGGAGATCTTATTGTAGAAGCGGTGATACTTGCAGCGTCCCACTGGGCGTCTGTATATACTGGAAACACTCACTATAGCAGTCTGCAACAGGATTGAGTGCCTCACCACCGCTTATCTTGCTACATAACTCAGTGTTACGGAGCCTTGGGGACTTGTTACTTAGTTTCCACTATACACCATCCCACAATCAGAGCTTATAATAGGTTGATGTTTTGAGAATCCCTGGTTTGCAACAAATGTTATTGATGATATGGTACAGTGGATAACATTACTATTCCTGCTCAAGGGAAGCCATTGACTTAGTCTTCCCATCAGTTTTGCAGGGCAATATCTTTCTGTGCATTAGGGATGAGGTCCACTACCATTTCATGGTGGCCATCTTTTAGCTACAACTAAGGGTCACACCAAAAATATCCATATCATGTAGTTTCCCTCCACATCTAGGGACCCTTATCCCACCTGTCTGTTTACACGCAGTGACAGGGGTGCAATTAATAATTTATTTCTATTCAATAATTGTTCAAATAAAACTTTAATTGTTTTTGGTTATTAACCGTCTTGCACTGGCAGTGAGATATTCAAAGTGAAGATGCACTTCAATATTCAACTTTTCTAGTGCAGCTACGCTTTATTCAGTACTCTAGGAAAGTTGAAAGACAGACGTTCGGTTCCAAATTTTAAAGTGGTTTTCCACTTTAAAAATCAAGTACCAAAGTTATTCAAGAAAGTCTTGCACAACTTCACCTCATCAGAGGGAGTACATTTTAATGCTGTACGGAGACTGATCTTTGTACAGCATTAAAACAAATTTTTCAGCGGAGCGACCGGATGTAGCATCCAAAGCTTGCTTCGCTTATCTCTAGCAATTTCGATCAGTGATTGTGAGCCAAAACCAGGGTTGGAGCCTCCACGGAGATAAGGTATAAGGGAAAGATCTGCACCAGTTCTGTGTTTACAGCCGCACCTGGTTTTGGCTCAAAATCACTGATGGACGTCACTGACTGAAATTCTGACGTGTGAATGAGGTATTAGAATGTGATTTGTATTCTTACAGCTTATGCACACAAACTTATTTTTCTGTCCATGTACGTTCCGTTATTTTTGCAGCCCGTATGCAGAACCATTCGTTTCAACAAGGCCACAAAAAAACAAAAACGGAAATGACACCGTGTGCATTGCGTGTCCTTATGTCCATTGCTCAAAAAAAATACATGTCCTATTCTTGTCTGTTTTGCGGACAAGGACAGGCATTGTTACAATGGATCCGGAAAAAAACGTATGCAACACAGACATCACACAAAGGTCATCCGTTTTTTTTTTTTTATGCGGATCGGTGTTTTGCGGACCACAAAATACATACGGTCATGTGCATGACCCCTAAATCATTGTTTTGCTGGCCAGGGATTTAACAATTATTGATATGCAGAAAATCTATAACACTCGTTAAAACCCTGTTATCTTTATTCACGTCTCTAAAAACATCAGAGTCATTGACTGGGGAGGCTTACATGTTTTGGATAGTATAGGAACATCCTTACAAACTTGCAATTTGCAAGCTCGGCGTTCGGGTTATCTAAGAATTCCGTAATGGAGTCCGTTAACGTGGACCTATAAGAGGCATTCCGTCATAATAGAAGTCTATGGCCAGCATGCAATACGGAATGTCTCTTATAGGCTTCCGTGCTGCATACCGTCATAGATTGATTCCGTTATGGTCCCTGGTAACTGAATCAATTATGGAATTCTTAGATAACCCGAACACCCAACTTGCAAATCGCAAGTTCACTCAACACTAGTCAATATCTCAACCGGTTAATACTGGCTTTAAAACATATTTGGCCAGATTTATCATTACATTACACCAGTATTATGGTGTGAAAACCTGCACGTTTGCCACTTTTTCAACAGCCTCGACACTTTCCCGAAGAGGTGGGGTTGGGGAGGGGGCAGGGACAGCGGCCCTACCACATTTATCTTCTTCTAGGCCAGTTATCCTTCTTGGTACAGAATGAAGTTGTTAATGGAGAATACTAGGATCTTTTGCCTTGTGCTGTCATCAAAGGGGTAGCTTGTTACTGGTTAGTTTAGACAAAAATACTTTATTGTTTATCATCACGCACATTTCAGGACCAAACCGATCCCTTTTTCGAATGGATTCAATATACTGTATGTATACAAGCATACTGTTTTAAAACTGATTTGGCAGTAAAAGGAACAGGAGGTCAACGCGTGTGCCGTAAAAACAAACAATCATATATGCATATGTCGATGCATAAATACATGTCTTACAATAAAGTAACTTTCTAAACTAACCAGGTACATGCTACGCTTTTGATGATAATGCAGGGAGAAAAATTCTAAGTCTCTGTTAACTACACTACTAATACTATTTAACTACTTATCTCTTTATGAACTTCATGAGTGGTTTTATTAAAAAGAACATCTGTGTGTGGAGGCAGCATTACACAGCCCAACGAGGCAGACGATTGTCGGGAGGGTAGAGTTCCTTCCAGACAAATTTCTGCTCACTAGCGGAGAAGACCACTGCTATTACATGCAGCGATCTCCTCCTCATCATGGGGAGGAGCGATCACTATGTCATTGCCTGTCCCCATGCTGTATAGTGGTTTGCCGGCCGCAGATAGTTATTAGACACCACAATCTGCCACCTACAAATGATTGTTTTTTAGCATGTCAAAAGATTTGAATTGCCTGATGAGCGAGCATTTACTCGTTCTTTGGGCAATTGGTGGCAGTATTACTGCAAGATGATCAGGCAATGTAATAGAGGCTTAAAGGGGTATTCCTGTCTCAGACAATTAGGGCATATTGTTAGGATATGTCCCCATTGTCCGTTAGGTGTGGGTCCCTCCACTGGGACCCGCACCTATATTGAGAACGGAGGGGGGAAAGTGTTGCCTGGAGGACCCTGGGTTTCCCCAGGTCCGGCCACCACCAAACGCTCTCCCCATAGAAGTGAATGGGAGCGCACCGCGCATGTGTGGCCACGGCTCCCATTCATTTCTATAGGGCCAACGGAAATAGCCGAGCCAGCACTCAGCTATTTTCGGCGGCCCCATACAAATGAATGGAGGGCGGCTGCACATGCAGGTTGCACCCTCCTTCACTTTGCTGGCTGCGATTACGAGATAGATCTAGTCCCAGAGATGGGAGCCGCACCTATCGGACAATGGGGTATTTCCTAGTGATATGCCCCCATTGTCTGAGATGGAAATACCACTTTAATATGTGAGATGTCCATTGGTGGGACAAGACCCTTGAGAAAAGCAAAACCGGAGGAAATAATTGAAGATTTAACATCACTGTTTTAAGAACTTTACTTAGAATCCCTTTTTAAAGGCACCAACAGTAGTAAATACGTCTCAGACAATTCAATGGTAAGAAACCACAACTGATTGCATTGCTTGAAAGAACCAATAAAAAAGCAGCCGCACGTTAGTCCACTGGGACAATACCAGCCCCTTGTATATAAGTATCGACATGTTGTATGTGATCAGGCAGACTGGCATCATGCATTAAGTTGCATTTTGCAATCTACATTCAAGTTTCTAGTGGAGGATTTTGAAACTTTATACAATGCTGTAGAAGACACCATGCATGCATCAGAAGAATCTAACCATGAGCTAGAGAGCCAGGTGTTCAGGATGACATTAACCTAATGGAGGACAGGCAATCAGGTGGACCGCTAATCTGCAGGTACAGTTATATATTAACCCCTTCAGGACCAGACGATTTTCAGTTATTTACTCCCAGCCTTCCCAAAGCCATAACTTTTTATTTTTCCATTCACAATGCAGTGGAGGAAAAAAAATTATAAATTTGGGTGGAATTCTAAAAAAACTCACAATTCTGACAAAGTTTTATGGGTTTTGTTTTCACGGTGTTCCCTATCCGGTAAAACTGGACTGTTACCTTAATTCCCCAGGTCAATATGATTAGAACTTTACCACATACAGTGGAGGAAATAATTATTTGACCCCTCACTGATTTTGTAAGTTTGTCCAATGACAAAGAAATGAAAAGTCTCAGAACAGTATCATTTCAATGGTAGGTTTATTGTAACAGTGGCAGATAGCACATCAAAAGGAAAATCGAAAAAATAACTTTAAATAAAAGATAGCAACTGATTTGCATTTCATTGAGTGAAATAAGTATTTGAACCCCTACCAACCATTAAGAGTTCTGGCTCCCACAGAGTGGTTAGACACTTCTACTCAATTAGTCACCCTCATTAAGGACACCTGTCTTAACTAGTCACCTGTATAAAAGACACCTGTCCACAGAATCAATCAATCAAGCAGACTCCAAACTCTCCAACATGGGAAAGACCAAAGAGCTGTCCAAGGATGTCAGAGACAAAATTGTAGACCTGCACAAGGCTGGAATGGGCTACAAAACCATTAGCAAGAAGCTGGGAGAGAAGGTGACAACTGTTGGTGCGATTGTTCGAAAATGGAAGGAGCACAAAATGACCATCAATCGACCTCGCTCTGGGGCTCCACGCAAGATCTCACCTCGTGGGGTGTCAATGGTTCTGAGAAAGGTGAAAAAGCATCCTAGAACTACACGGGAGGAGTTAGTTAATGACCTCAAATTAGCAGGGACCACAGTCACCAAGAAAACCATTGGAAACACATTACACCGCAATGGATTAAAATCCTGCAGGGCTCGCAAGGTCCCCCTGCTCAGGAAGGCACATGTGCAGGCCCGTCTGAAGTTTGCCAATGAACACCTGAATGATTCAGAGAGTGACTGGGAGAAGGTGCTGTGGTCTGATGAGACCAAAATAGAGCTCTTTGGCATTAACTCAACTCGCTGTGTTTGGAGGAAGAAAAATGCTGCCTATGACCCCCAAAACACCGTCCCCACCGTCAAGCATGGGGGTGGAAACATTTTGCTTTGGGGGTGTTTTTCTGCTAAGGGCACAGGACAACTTATTCGCATAAACGGGAAAATGGACGGAGCCATGTATCGTGAAATCCTGAGCGACAACCTCCTTCCCTCTGCCAGGAAACTGAAAATGGGTCGTGGATGGGTGTTCCAGCACGACAATGACCCAAAACATACAGCAAAGGCAACAAAGGAGTGGCTCAAGAAGAAGCACATTAAGGTCATGGAGTGGCCTAGTCAGTCTCCGGACCTTAATCCAATCGAAAACCTATGGAGGGAGCTCAAGCTCAGAGTTGCACAGAGACAGCCTCGAAACCTTAGGGATTTAGAGATGATCTGCAAAGAGGAGTGGACCAACATTCCTCCTAAAATGTGCGCAAACTTGGTCATCAATTACAAGAAACGTTTGACCTCTGTGCTTGCAAACAAGGGTTTTTCCACCAAGTATTAAGTATTTTTTTGTTAGAGGGTTCAAATACTTATTTCACTCAATGAAATGCAAATCAGTTGCTATCTTTTATTTAAAGTTATTTTTTCGATTTTCCTTTTGATGTGCTATCTGCCACTGTTACAATAAACCTACCATTGAAATGATACTGTTCTGAGACTTTTCATTTCTTTGTCATTGGACAAACTTACAAAATCAGTGAGGGGTCAAATAATTATTTCCTCCACTGTATGTATAGTTTTACATTTTAATACTGACCCAAAATTTTTGAAATGTTGGCAAAAAATATTGGGGTCATTTATCAAACTGGTGTAAAGTAGAACTGGCTTAGTTGCCCATAGCAACCAATCAGATTCCACCTTTCATTTTTGACAGCTCCTTTGGAAAATGAAAGGTGGAATCTGGTCTACTTTACACCAGTTTGATAAATGACCCCGGTACATGACCGATAGTTTTTTTGCGTTGCATCGCCATATTCTTACCCCCTTAGCTTATTTTTTTGCAAGCAAGTGTGGATACGGTGCGATTTTTACGTATGGTTGCTAAGGAGACGAGGGATGTATGACCCGGGACCCCATTTACTTTATTATTTTCCATTATAACGTGGTGAGCGTGATGTTGCAGGTCCTTCAAGAAGAACAAAGAACAGGATCCCGGCTGCGCGATCAAATGGATGGGGCGAGTTATGTTTTTATTATTTTTTAACCCTCAATTGACATTATACTTGCCATTTTGTATTCAGAATGCTATTATTTTCCATTATAACCATGTTATAATGGAAAATAATAAAATCTACAGAACACCGATCCTGAACTTCAGTGAAGAAGTCCGGGTTCGGATCTGGGTACCACATTCAGTTTTTTCTCACGAGGGTGCAAAACGCATTGCACTCACGTGAAAAAATAAATAAAAATGAACAACGGAATGCAATCTCAGTCAAAACTGACTGAAATTGCGTGCCTACTCGCACGATTTTCCCTGAACGCACCTGCATCGCATCCACCCCGCAACGCCCGGGAAGGGGGCCTTAGCCTTGTATTGATGTGCATAAATTAATCTAAAACAAAAATGCACCACATTTTGATCTATTTGAAAGGGTGTTTCCAGTATTTTAATCAAGATAAGATAGGTCATCTATATCAGATTGGCGGGAGTCCGATACCTGGCACCCCCGCCAATCAGCTGTATGAAGAGAAGGCAGGCGCAGTGCCGTCTCCCATCTCTCTTCCTGCTCGCGGCTGCTATGTCTATGGTAAGCAGGAAGAGACAGGAGACTAATCTTCATAAGGTTGATCCGGGGAGTCGCCCCACTGCCAATCTGATATTGATAACTAGAGATGAGCAAATGTCATATTTTTTAATTTGTTCACTCTTCTTTTGGTGGTAAAAGCAGGATTGCGTTATGGATTCCGTTACCACGGACCATAACGAAATTCTATGACGGAACGGATTCGTTATGTAGCCCATAGACTTCTATTATGACGGAATAAATAACGGAATGCCTCTAAAGGCATTCCGTTATGAATTGCGTCATAGAATTCCGTTATGGGCCGTAGTAACGGAATCCACAATTCTGCTTTTACCACCAAACGAAGCGTGAACAAATTTCATAACATGAAATTCGCTCATCTCTATTGATAGCAGAAAAATGAATCAAATCTCTAAATCTATTCAGGCTATGTTAGCACTCCAAAAGTAAATAGGCAAACGAGGGGCCCCTAAGGAAGGGGGGAGTGTGATTATATTAAAATATAACTTCTAATGTGGTCTAAAGATAACAGAATAATATGACTCACTGCAATACACAAACATACATAGAGGGACCAAATTAATGGTACCCTGATCGCTGGTAGAGAAAACAAATCTGCTCCGTCTAATGAAAGGCGTGAGCAGTCTTACCAGACCCTTGTAGACAATGGGATCGGTCAGGGGGGATAAGGTTCAGGAAACGATGGATGTATACCAAACGGGAAGTTGCGGACTTGCTTTGTTTCTGTATAGTAGAAGCAGGACTTGTCCTGTGTAGCCCTACTGGTTGGGGAGGGGGCTATTTTACTTCTACCCATCTACACAGAGCACCAGCCCCGAAAGGGGCGACCCCCGTCTGGATACCTGCCCCTATCTTGGACCTGATCCCTAAATCTACAACATTATTGCCAGTGCAAAAGTTATAGTTGTGGTACTTCCAATGACCTCCCGACGTGGCACGTTTCTGTCCGTGACTCTTCAGGGGAGTAAATGCACAGGATGGAAAAGAACGGATATAGCCTGAGCCTGAGGCTAAATAAACACTGAATAAAAGCAACAAAAGGCTTGTATCCGCTATCCCAGGATGGTGGGATGCGGTATTGCAGAGGAGGGGTTAGTCCTATGCTGGACGGTCAGGGCGGATACAATGATCCAGTATCTAGTGGATCCCCTATGGTTGGGGGAAACAACGATATCAACCAGCCGCCTCTCTATTGATAACCTATTCCGAGAACAGATCATCAATATTAAAGACTGGAAAACCCCATTTAAAGGGGGTGTCACCTATAATATTTTTTGCCATTTGAAACCACATAGTGACATATATCATTTTTTCTAATCTTTTATTATTTTCAGATTGTGTTTTTTCTAGTTCCATTTCCTGTACAAGATTATGGGGGGCATCCATCATGCCTGAGCTGTTAACAGCATTTAGATATATGCTTCACAGAGCCACCATGGGCCCATAGGGGGTTATTTATTAAACTGGTGTAAAGTAGAACTGGCTTAGTTGCCCATAGCAACCAATCAGATTCCTCATTTCATTTTCCAAAGGAGCGGTCAATGAAAAATGGAATCTGATTGGTTGCTGTGGGCAACCAAGTCAGTTCTACTTTACACCAGTTTGATAAATTACCCCAATAATATATCAGCCTGGGCGCCTTTAAATTTGAGGTGCATTTTAAATTAAATATATCCAGCAAGGTCTCACAATACATTTTTGCAGTCTCTCCTGTACAGTCAAGTGCCTGATTTTTAATTAACTTAATTAAAATATCTGACATTACAAAGAAAATCAATCCGAATGTGATTGTCCAGGCTGCAGACTGAAGGTCCGTTTCCTCCTGAGTCACAGCCTTCTAATCCATTAATAACGGAGACTTTATAATACATATTGCATTATGTCATTTGGACAAGTGGCTATTAAAAATGATTCTCCAGATATAACTTCACACTGCATAGCTTTTACCATACTTTTCCCAGATTAGTTGCTCTGCCCTATGTGAACACCAAAGCCACAACCAAAGGTCATATGGTGTTAGACATCAAAACCCACTGTAAGGCCCCAAGCATATAAGATCATCGGTTTTACAGCCTGCAAATCGTGGATCCGCAAAATACAGAAGCAGTCCGTGTTGTACACCCGCTATACAATGTACGGTGCTGCGCTTGGCGAGCAGGCAGAAGGCCGTGGCGCTACTGCGAGTGCCGATGCCTTCTCAAACAGCTGATCGGCAGGGATCCCGGGTGTTGGACCTCCATAGATAAACTGATGACCTGTCCTGAGGATAGGTCATCAGTATTAAAGTCTTGGAAAACCCCTTAATGACCGGGCCATTTTGCACCTCACCTTTGTGACCAGGCTGATTTTTATATGAAACACAGAGAAAGAATGCACCAAACAGATATAACACTGACTATACTGGTATAGTCAGTGTTATATCTGTTTGGTGCATTCTTTCTCTGTGTTTCATATGATTGCTACATTCTGTGTAGTTTGTTCTTGTGGTGCATGTGGACCGCACCGACGTCCTCCATTGTATGCATATTTTGCTGGGGTTAGTCGATTACCGCGGTCCACATGCGGTCGGGTTGCTCCCCCTGATTGAGGACACGCCACTGTGTCTGGGGTTGAGCAGCTCCTCCAAAATTGCCACTAATAAATTTTTTTGTTTTTCGTTTTCTGCTTTGCTAGATTTGAGTGTGTCTGCCTTTACCTGGCATTCTAACACTCCTTTGCACCTGGTCACCTCCATCACATGGTCTGATGTGGGTGTGGCTTGCAGCCTGGCTTCATTCACATCGCACAACCGCAGCATTCATGCTGGGCGTTTGTCGGAAGCTTTGCTGCGAGCTGAATTATATCACCCCCAGACCGTGTTCACACCATAGTTAGAGCAGCGGTTAGGACCCCTTGCCATGCTGAGAACCGTGACGTGGTGCATGATGGGCTCCGATATATCCATCACTGGTATATATTGGCTAAAGTCTCAGCTTTTAATACCTTCATTTGTGTCTTGCCAGTATAGTCAGTGTTATATCTGTTTGGTGCATTCTTTCTCTGTGTTTCATATGATTGCTACATTCTGTGTAGTTTGTTCTTGTGGTGCATGTGGACCGCACCGACGTCCTCCATTGTATGCATATTTTGCTGGGGTTAGTCGATTACCGCGGTCCACATGCGGTCGGGTTGCTCCCCCTGATTGAGGACACGCCACTGTGTCTGGGGTTGAGCAGCTCCTCCAAAATTGCCACTAATAAATTTTTTTGTTTTTCGTTTTCTGCTTTGCTAGATTCGAGTGTGTCTGCCTTTACCTGGCATTTAAACACTCCTTTGCACCTGGTAACCTCCATCACATGGTCTGATGTGGGTGTGGCTTGCAGCCTGGCTTCATTCACATCGCACAACCGCAGCATTCATGCTGGGCGTTTGTCGGAAGCTTTGCTGCGAGCTGAATTATATCACCCCCAGACCGTGTTCACACCATAGTTAGAGCAGCGGTTAGGACCCCTTGCCATGCTGAGAACCGTGACGTGGTGCATGATGGGCTCCGATATATCCATCACTGGTATATATTGGCTAAAGTCTCAGCTTTTAATATCTTCATTTGTGTCTTGCCAGTATAGTCAGTGTTATATCTGTTTGGTGCATTCTTTCTCTGTGTTTCATATGATTGCTACATTCTGTGTAGTTTGTTCTTGTGGTGCATGTGGACCGCACCGACGTCCTCCATTGTATGCATATTTTGCTGGGGTTAGTCGATTACCGCGGTCCACATGCGGTCGGGTTGCTCCCCCTGATTGAGGACACGCCACTGTGTCTGGGGTTGAGCAGCTCCTCCAAAATTGCCACTAATAAATTTTTTTGTTTTTCGTTTTCTGCTTTGCTAGATTTGAGTGTGTCTGCCTTTACCTGGCATTTAAACACTCCTTTGCACCTGGTCACCTCCATCACATGGTCTGATGTGGGTGTGGCTTGCAGCCTGGCTTCATTCACATCGCACAACCGCAGCATTCATGCTGGGCGTTTGTCGGAAGCTTTGCTGCGAGCTGAATTATATCACCCCCAGACCGTGTTCACACCATAGTTAGAGCAGCGGTTAGGACCCCTTGCCATGCTGAGAACCGTGACGTGGTGCATGATGGGCTCCGATATATCCATCACTGGTATATATTGGCTAAAGTCTCAGCTTTTAATATCTTCATTTGTGTCTTGCCAGTATAGTCAGTGTTATATCTGTTTGGTGCATTCTTTCTCTGTGTTTCATATGATTGCTACATTCTGTGTAGTTTGTTCTTGTGGTGCATGTGGACCGCACCGACGTCCTCCATTGTATGCATATTTTGCTGGGGTTAGTCGATTACCGCGGTCCACATGCGGTCGGGTTGCTCCCCCTGATTGAGGACACGCCACTGTGTCTGGGGTTGAGCAGCTCCTCCAAAATTGCCACTAATAAATTTTTTTGTTTTTCGTTTTCTGCTTTGCTAGATTTGAGTGTGTCTGCCTTTACCTGGCATTCTAACACTCCTTTGCACCTGGTCACCTCCATCACATGGTCTGATGTGGGTGTGGCTTGCAGCCTGGCTTCATTCACATCGCACAACCGCAGCATTCATGCTGGGCGTTTGTCGGAAGCTTTGCTGCGAGCTGAATTATATCACCCCCAGACCGTGTTCACACCATAGTTAGAGCAGCGGTTAGGACCCCTTGCCATGCTGAGAACCGTGACGTGGTGCATGATGGGCTCCGATATATCCATCACTGGTATATATTGGCTAAAGTCTCAGCTTTTAATACCTTCATTTGTGTCTTGCCAGTATAGTCAGTGTTATATCTGTTTGGTGCATTCTTTCTCTGTGTTTCATATGATTGCTACATTCTGTGTAGTTTGTTCTTGTGGTGCATGTGGACCGCACCGACGTCCTCCATTGTATGCATATTTTGCTGGGGTTAGTCGATTACCGCGGTCCACATGCGGTCGGGTTGCTCCCCCTGATTGAGGACACGCCACTGTGTCTGGGGTTGAGCAGCTCCTCCAAAATTGCCACTAATAAATTTTTTTGTTTTTCGTTTTCTGCTTTGCTAGATTCGAGTGTGTCTGCCTTTACCTGGCATTTAAACACTCCTTTGCACCTGGTAACCTCCATCACATGGTCTGATGTGGGTGTGGCTTGCAGCCTGGCTTCATTCACATCGCACAACCGCAGCATTCATGCTGGGCGTTTGTCGGAAGCTTTGCTGCGAGCTGAATTATATCACCCCCAGACCGTGTTCACACCATAGTTAGAGCAGCGGTTAGGACCCCTTGCCATGCTGAGAACCGTGACGTGGTGCATGATGGGCTCCGATATATCCATCACTGGTATATATTGGCTAAAGTCTCAGCTTTTAATATCTTCATTTGTGTCTTGCCAGTATAGTCAGTGTTATATCTGTTTGGTGCATTCTTTCTCTGTGTTTCATATGATTGCTACATTCTGTGTAGTTTGTTCTTGTGGTGCATGTGGACCGCACCGACGTCCTCCATTGTATGCATATTTTGCTGGGGTTAGTCGATTACCGCGGTCCACATGCGGTCGGGTTGCTCCCCCTGATTGAGGACACGCCACTGTGTCTGGGGTTGAGCAGCTCCTCCAAAATTGCCACTAATAAATTTTTTTGTTTTTCGTTTTCTGCTTTGCTAGATTCGAGTGTGTCTGCCTTTACCTGGCATTTAAACACTCCTTTGCACCTGGTCACCTCCATCACATGGTCTGATGTGGGTGTGGCTTGCAGCCTGGCTTCATTCACATCGCACAACCGCAGCATTCATGCTGGGCGTTTGTCGGAAGCTTTGCTGCGAGCTGAATTATATCACCCCCAGACCGTGTTCACACCATAGTTAGAGCAGCGGTTAGGACCCCTTGCCATGCTGAGAACCGTGACGTGGTGCATGATGGGCTCCGATATATCCATCACTGGTATATATTGGCTAAAGTCTCAGCTTTTAATATCTTCATTTGTGTCTTGCCAGTATAGTCAGTGTTATATCTGTTTGGTGCATTCTTTCTCTGTGTTTCATATGATTGCTACATTCTGTGTAGTTTGTTCTTGTGGTGCATGTGGACCGCACCGACGTCCTCCATTGTATGCATATTTTGCTGGGGTTAGTCGATTACCGCGGTCCACATGCGGTCGGGTTGCTCCCCCTGATTGAGGACACGCCACTGTGTCTGGGGTTGAGCAGCTCCTCCAAAATTGCCACTAATAAATTTTTTTGTTTTTCGTTTTCTGATTTTTATATGGTAATAACTTTGGAGCCATTCTGAGACTGTTTTCTTGTGACACATTGTACTTCATATTAGTACAAATTCATAAATTGGAGTCCATATAAACCACCTTTTTTTATAAAAACCTCCTAAATTCACATAAAATTTTGAAAGAATTGTAATTTTCTCAATTTAAATTTCTCTGCTTTTAAGGCAGGTAGTGATACCTTACAAAAATTATTACTCTACAGTTATTATATTTCCCATGTCTACTTTATGTTTTGAAAATGTAATTTTATTTTTTAAAGACATTAGAAGGCTTAGAATTTTAGAAGCAATTCTTAAAATTGTAAAGAAAACTTCCAAAACCCGCTTTTTTAAGGACCAATTAAGTTATGAAGTCACTTTGTTGGGCTTACATAGTAAAAAAACACCTATAAATTTACCCCATTTTAGAAATTACACCCCTCAAGTTATTCAAAACTGATTTTACAAATTTTGTTAACCCTTTAGGTGTTCCACAAGAATGAACGTAAAATGGAATAGAAATTTCTAAATTTCACCTTTTTTGGGCAGATTTTCCATTTTAATCCATTCTTTCCTGTAACACAGCAAGAATTAAACAGACAAACTAAACTCAATATCTTTTACTCTGAATCTGCAATTTACAGAAACACCCCACATGTGGTGGTATACTGCTGTATGGGCGCAAAACAGGGCTCAGAAGGAAAGGAGCGCCATGTGGTTTTTGGGAGGGTAGATTTTCCTGGACTGGATTTTAGGCATAATGTCACATTTGAAGCCCCCCTGATGCACAGTAGAATCTCCCAAAAAGTGATGCCATTTTGGAAACCACAGAATGAGGTGACAGTTTTATTGGTACTATTTTGGGATACATATGATTGTTGATCGCTCGATTTTATGTTTTTTGTTAGGCAAGGTAACCAAAGAAATGGCTGTTCTGTTTTTTTTTACGATGTTCACCTGACATGTTAGATCGTGTGCTATTTTTTATAGAGCAGGTCATTGCGGATGCAGTGATACCAAATATGTCAATATTTTTTCATTTATTTTGGTTTTACACAATAAAATAATTTTTTTTAATACAAAATCAAGTTTTTGTGTCTCCATTTTCTGAATGACGGTAACGGTTTGATTCGTAATATTCTGGTCTATATTGGACTTTTAGATCGCTTGGTATTACACTTTTTGTGATGTAGGGTGACAAAAAATGGATAGTGTATTGCAGTGCATTGTGTCTTACAAAGCCTGATCAGGCTCCTGCCTCTGCAGGACATGTTAGGCTCAGATACCATGGCAAGTCTGGATGCCTGTGAAAGTGTCTGGTTGCCATGGTAACCATTGGGACGCTGCCACACCAGCGGCCCATGGAGAGCGCTCCCTCCCTGTTAACCCCTTCCATACAGCAGTCCCTATGGACCATGGCATGGAAGTCTTTAAACGGCTGACATCGGTGGCAGCACAGATGTCGGTTGGAGCAGCAGAGTGTCAGCTGAATGTTACAGCTGACACTTTACTGCTATGCTGCTACTGCTTGACCATCCTGGGGGATGAGGCCTGAGGGTGTTTGTTCGGTGGTCCCACTCAGCCATCCTGAATTGGGGGGATTGTGACATTGTGGGGGCTACAGAGACTACTCAACAGCGCAGCCCCTTTCTACTCAACACTCACTGACAGGTTGAGATCGGAGCTGCGCTGCAGGATTTGAGCCTGCCGCCAACCAGGCTCGTGCTGCAATCACCGAGCAGGGACCGCTCTGAGTGGATGCCTGTTGGGTGCAGTCAGTGACACCAGTTTGCATGCCGGTGTCTCCGCATATATACTTGCAGTGACATGTTGGATTTAATTACGTACTGTGTACATCCTAGGTCATTTAAGGGGTTAAAGGCACATACACTGATAATTGCTACTAAAGGGATGACTTTCTAGGTGAAAAATTGCTCCAGCTGTTGCAAATAGTATTAATCATGTTATTGGCAAGAATAATAGGAATATTATGGTTTTTATATATAATATATATATATATATATATATATATATATATATATATGCAGCGTCACATGTTCAGAGGAAGTGCCTGGTATTGTAGTTGAGTGCAATCTTAGTCACACATGGACAGACGGGACACAATATTGGGGCTCATTTACTAAAAACTGGCGCCTCACACACCAGTCAATAAAAACCGCATCGCATTAAATGCTGTTAATTAAGAGGGCATGCCTTTTAATAAATTTGTTGCATCTGTGCTCTCCTTGCGCAAGAAGCTTTAACGTGTAAAGCCAGTTTTCTGTTGTAAATTATAGTGAATGTGAGGGCCGTGCTGGGCTGCAGGAATTTGTGACTTTTGTACACCAGAAAACTGGCACACTCTGTAGACCTTATGAATCATTATTGTATTGCTGTATCTATAATATCTGTGCCAGTACTGCATGCAGACAACTGCACCCTGCTCACAATATCATGCCCAGGACTAGCAACCAGTGCACCACAGCTTGCTGTCTGTGAATTGCACCAATGCCAATGTGTTACATGTCACCCAGCAGATATTTTGGGTGCTGTTCGCTATATCATGATTTTGTTTACAACGGAGCCATTAAAGCTATGCGGGCAGCATATACCGGCAAACCTTGGTAGATAAAATTGACTTTAATGGGATCCATCAATGTGCCAAAAATAGCGCTGTAGACTGTGATACTCTTGCCAAAGATATTGTGAAGTTCGGGGGAAAGCCCTAGGTTCTGAATATAGATGTGAACAAAGCCTTATTTCTGAGTATTACTACATATGTAATAAATGATAAGAATTATCCTACTGGTATCCAGAAATGTAACAAACACCAGCCTTAGTATAAAGTAGATCGGCGAAGAATGCGCCAAATGTATTAAGAACCACAGACCTCTTAATAAATTAGGAACATTCCCAGGCAGTCCAGGCACCAGAAGATCAGCTGAGAGGGCATAGGTTTGAAATATCATTTAAACCTGTTTCTACTACTGGGCAGTGGGAGGCCATGAACCTGCCCAAGCCCCGCTCATTTTCCCACCTAGCTTTTGTAAAGTGGCAAGATAAGTGAAAAGCCATAAATTATGGTGTAAAATATAGAATAAATATCGACATAATTAGCAACTTTCTTACACCACAACATCCCTGAATAAATCGTGTGCCCTTTCTATAGGTTTGTAAAGGAAGCATGCCGCATTAGCAGTCAGTAAGAGAACGCGCTAGACTAGATCCCAGTAGCGCAGCAGGAGCTAAATACTTTGAGGTATTCTCACACTGCTATGGTGGATACTGATGTCGCAGTGCAGCACATAAATAATAGGCTTCTCTTGTGAAGAGAATGACAAAAGTAAAAATAAAAAAAAAACAGGTAAAATGTGAACGTCCATCAAAGTGCAAATGATCAAGTATTAGCAACAACCTGCAGGTAAAAAAAAGTTTATAATAAAATAAAGCAATATCCATCCCTCCAGAGTCCTTAGCATCACATCCTCTCTGACTGTGTTCCTTTGGTACAACCACGTAAAGCACAAGATCCAGAAAAGGAGGCACTGCTATTCTCAATGTTCTGTTAATGTGTTTTGGCAGAGGTGAAATAAAGAGTCCGATAGAGTAGAAGACGACGATCTTATCCACACCACCAATATACCCTCCTGAAGGTGGCAGTGCAGCAGAGATGGTACAGAGGGCATCAGTTGGCACGCAGCTATCCCTTCATCACCTGGAAGACACAAGGAGGCCCTCAAGATTAACAAGCACATACACGGACCAGAAGAGGCTGAAACAGAACAAAATGCATTACTATGTGAATTATTATCTATAACCGTATGGAGATACAGGCAAACCTATTGTTAACCCCTTAAAGGGTTTCTACCCATAAATAAAATTACCAACGCTCACAATAATATTCTATCTTGTACCCTATTCTCTGTCAGATTGCCACTATATCTTTACTATACAGTAGGCACTGTGCAGATCTACTAACTTACAGAATAAGGGAATACAGCACCAGGACCTGATTCAATTAGGTTAAAGAGGCTGTCTAGTTTAGAAATCCCATTACCATGTACTCCATTAGTGAGTTCTCAGTTAATAGATCTGTACAGGACTCTCATCTCTTAGCCAAATCATTACAAAAAGTGTCTCTCCCTCTGGATGAGCTGTCCTCTATAAAACAGACAGTCCATTGTTTTGGTATGGCAGTGTGTAAAGCTTAAAGGGGTTCTCCAGGAATGGTTTAGAATGACTGCCAGGAGCCTGTCATAGAATTTGAGCAGGACTGATTGTCACCTCTTGTAGAGCTGTCTAGGACGGTGAGGGTGCCGGGCCTCACTATACACTACACTCTGGCACTTTCATATACTACATATTAGTGAGTTTTCCTGTCAGGCTGGTCAGCCATGATGGCATATCGTAGGTAGGATTAAATCATTACCATCTATTGTACAGCAGTGTACTCAGGTCCTGCCCTAGGCAGCTCTGCAGGTGGTGGCAAATAGTCTTTCTCAGATTCTAGTACAGGCTGCTGGCGGACATTTTAATTAGTTCCCCGGAGAGCTCCTTTAATTTCACCTGTAATGGTTCTGCTGGGAAACTGAACAATTACTAGGTGGTTACCCACAGATTACAGGCGATTATGGGGGTGGATCCTAAGAGGGGAACGCTTTGTGATCGGGTTATTGTGGGAGGGGAAAGGAGCCCTCTGACAAGTAGGGACCGCTTTAATGTTGAGGGTCCCATGAGGGGTCGTATTACAGTAAACATTGTATCCTGGAAGCCATGACCTATAATTTCTGCTAATCAAGAGGACCTTATACTGGTCCTGACAAAACATTATTACCTGCAGTGTAGGCCATGATCAGTAGATGTCCTTGCCCTATCAGATCAGCTTCTCTGTTGGGGCGCTGAGCCCCTCGTTCTCTTTTGCCGCCCTGTGAGCTAATTAGTAGCATCTGTACAGGGAGGAGGCGACGGCCATGTTTCTCAAAGGGAGTGTCCTTCTCCCTGGCTGTGACGCATAGCATTAGCATAGCTTTAGTGAAAGAAGGAGCCTGGGTCCAGGGTGGATTAAAATCAGACATTCACTTGACTGCCATTATTACCGTATTATGTAACAACTGCTATCCTTATACGTGTGTTAGATAGAAGAACCCAAGTGCTCCGATTCACAGCCAGACCACATACGGCAACCATAGCAACAGTACTTACAACCTGTCGTTTCTCAAGCAGAGCATCTGACGGTATATAGCGGCACTCATCTGATGGGCTGTTGGACTAAGATTACAGCCTCTTCCTACTGCATAAGGAAAAGCATCAGAAGAGACTGAGGACACTGACCCTTAGGCTGAAGTCAGAAAAGAATATAGGAGGGGGTCTGTGAGCTTTAACCATTTCTTGGACTGAAGGGCCCGGATGTTTTTTCTCTAAAAAGGCCCAAACCATTTAGTTGTGGTCGTCAGAGATTTCTGCAGTAACCCTGAATCTGAAACAGCATTCTTTGAAAGAGCCACTGGTTCTTACAGTGCTGTGTCAGACGTGGGAAGGCAATAGCAGGGATTAGCAGGGTTCACTCCCCTTCTTATGGTAATAAAGAATGGATCCCTTTTCTCCGAGCCGGAGCTGGTAAAATGGTCATTTAAATCCATTATCTTACATCACCTTCTCACTCCCATCTAATATCCAGAAGAAGTAGTCAATTAGTTAAAGGAAGTCTGTCATCATGTTTTAAACTGCTCATATAGTGTTATTGTGCACATACACATGAATAAAGCCTTTGATGTATTTGTTCCGTGTAGGGAAGGTTACTTTCACACTTGCGTTTGGTGCGGATCTGTCATGCATCTGCACAGACTGATACGGTCAGATAATACAACCGTCTGCATCCGTTCAGAACAGATCCATTTGTGTTATCTTTAACACAGCCAAGACGGATCCGTCTTGAACACCATTGAAAGTCAATAGAGGATGGATCCGTTTTCTATTGTGTGCCAGGATGGATCAGTTTGGCTCAGTTTCATCAGACGGACACGGCAAGCAAGCAGCGTTTTGGTGTCCGCCTCCAAAGCGGAATGGTGACTGAACGGAGGCAAACAGACATTCTGAGCGGATCCTTTTCCATTCAGAATGCATTAGGGCAAAACTGATCCATTTTGGACCGCTTGTGAGAGCCCTGAACGGATCTCACAAACGGAAAGCCAAAATGCAAGTGTGAAAGTAGCTAAAGCTGCAAAAACGGGGTCATAAACTTATGCAAATTAGGCCTCTCAAGTGCTCAGGGGTGGCGCTATGGCTGTAAGTGCTCAGGGGTGGCGCTATGGCTGTAAGTGCTCAGGGGTGGCGCTATGGCTGTAAGTGCTCAGGGGTGGCGCTATGGCTGTAAGTGCTCAGGGGTGGCGCTATGGCTGTAAGTGCTCAGGGGTGGCGCTATGGCTGTAAGTGCTCAGGGGTGGCGCTATGGCTGTAAGTGCTCAGGGGTGGCGCTATGGCTGTAAGTGCTCAGGGGTGGCGCTATGGCTGTAAGTGCTCAGGGGTGGCGCTATGGCTGTAAGTGCTCAGGGGTGGCGCTATGGCTGTAAGTGCTCAGGGGTGGCGCTATGGCTGTAAGTGCTCAGGGGTGGCGCTATGGCTGTAAGTGCTCAGGGGTGGCGCTATGGCTGTAAGTGCTCAGGGGTGGCGCTATGGCTGTAAGTGCTCAGGGGTGGCGCTATGGCTGTAAGTGCTCAGGGGTGGCGCTATGGCTGTAAGTGCTCAGGGGTGGCGCTATGGCTGTAAGTGCTCAGGGGTGGCGCTATGGCTGTAAGTGCTCAGGGGTGGCGCTATGGCTGTAAGTGCTCAGGGGTGGCGCTATGGCTGTAAGTGCTCAGGGGTGGCGCTATGGCTGTAAGTGCTCAGGGGTGGCGCTATGGCTGTAAGTGCTCAGGGGTGGCGCTATGGCTGTAAGTGCTCAGGGGTGGCGCTATGGCTGTAAGTGCTCAGGCCCCTCTGTGATCTGCATGCCTAACCCCTCTCCCCATGGTGTCCACTGGCCCACCCTGTAATGATCTTGTGTCATCCTCTTCAGTTCTCGCCTGCACACTATACTGCCGGGCCCTGGCACGAGCAGTACTCTACCCACTATGGGCAGAGGCAGAGACCTGTGCAGTGTGCATACCCCGGTTAAATACAGCAGCTCGGTGTCCTCTGCTGGCACGGGCACTTACAGCCATAACACTACCCATGGGCACGTGCGAGATCTAATTTGCATGGGACAAATACATCATAGGTACCGTTTTATTCATGTGTATGTGCGCAATAATGCTATATGAGCAGTTTAAAACATGAAAACGTGGTGACAAGCTCAGTGCTTACCTCTCCTTATTCCTGCTGTCTCCCTGAATATAACTTTTTTTTACTCCTTATAACCCCAACACCCTCCCTCCCCATCTGTGACGATCTCACAGTGCTTTGTAGCGCTCTGAGGCTGTCCGCTATGATTCGACAGAGCGCTGCTATGGACTCTACCGAGGGAGAAGAAACCAGTGGTCTCCCCCAGTTGGGCATTAGTTTGTAGGGTGGTAAATAGGATAAGAGGCCATATCTACAGAACAGGAAGATGTAAAATAGAAAAAAAACGCTATGCTCAGGAAGACAGCGAAAATAAAGACAGGTAGGCAGTTAGCATTTTTTAAACTAATGGCAGGTGTTTTTTAATCTCTCTGCCCCCTGACAACACAGCTGGTAGAAGCTCAGTAGGTGGCACTGGCTGCTTATCAGATCACTTACCAATGACTTCCACAACATAAAGGTTCAACACTTGCTGTATGGCAAGCAATACTTCAGAAAGGGATTGCTGTGGACTGGAGATCTGGATTTTTTCCTTAAGTTCATTTGATAGTGTCAGCCACATCTTACCAAAATTTTCTGTGGAAATCGTAAGAGGTCTGAATAAAAGAAGAAACAACTCTAATTAGACCCACATGGACACCACATCTACTGTACCTTACAGACCTTCCCGCCCCATGACTTGTGGGCCTGAAAGCAAATTGCCATATTATTACAGCCTCATGATGGTGTGGCAAGGAGCTTACGTTAAGCCATGAGCAAAGAATGTCAGCTATAAATTACAGATTACATGCTTATGCATCGGAACCGCAGCAATCCCAGCCGTTTAACCCCTTAGATGCTGCAGTCAATAATGACCACAACATCTAATGGGTTTGTTTGTCAGAGGCACTGTCATCAGATCCCCACAATGCAATCTCACCATGCCAATGGGTTGTCAAAGCTGCAAGGGCCTAATGAAGACTCCCATTTCTGCCACCTCTGTAAACCCATCTGGGGTCTAATGGGATGCCTGTCAACTTTAGGCTGACTAGCATTATATATTGCAGAATGGAAGTACTGCAGTGTACTATACTAGTGATCGAGTCCCCTGGTAAACCCCAAAAATTTATTTACTTGAACATATTTAGAAAAAAAAAAATCATTGTCATTTCTTCCATTAAAAAATAATTATGTCAAAAATTATTAAAACCTCAACATATTTGGTATTACTACATATGTAGCGACCCACTCATCCTGCACTGTTAACACCATAAAAATATAAGGATAAAAAGCAATGTAAGGCTACTTTCACACTAGCGTTTAAGTTTTCCGGTATTGAGTTCCGTCATAGGGGCTCAATAATACCAGAAAAAAACGCTTCCGTTTGGTCCCCATTCATTGTCAAATGGGGACAAAACTGGACAGAACGGAATGCTCCAAAATGCATTCCGTTCCGTATAGTTGCGTTCCCATACCGGAGAGAAAACCGCAACATGTAGATTAATTTCCGTCCTGGGATGCGGAGCAAGACTGATTCGGCATGACCCCCAACGCAAGTCAATGGGGACCGATCCGTTTTCTCTGCCACAATCGTATTTATTAACAGCTTTTATAAATGCTGTTTTTATGGAAGTTAGAATCTCCTCTCTTTTTGTATACTGACATTGCCGCAGGTCTGCAGTGATTCCATGCATCCACAGAAGCACACAAGTGCGCTGAATCTTCATTTTGGGGTACATCTAATGTATAGAAAACATTTAATACATTATTTTGAGAGAGTGAAAAAAGTTTATTATTTTATTTAGCTTTTATGGCGTTTGAAGTGCAGTATAAATGATACATTAACTTTAATCTGCGGGACAGTATTGGTGATACCAAATTTATGCAGTATTTAATATTTATGTAAGTATTTAGGGGGGGGATCATTTATCAAACAAATACACCTATGTTAGGCATATTTCTGGTGCAGATTGCAGCGTAAAGGTCCTTTGTGCCGCAATCTGTGGCTTCTCCCTGCTCACGCCAGGTCTAAAAAAGTGGGCATGACGTGGGTGGGGAAGGGAATGGGATGGGCCGGCAGGCCCGTCTAATTTAGAATTTTTCTACGCCTGTTTTAGAAGTGGCGGAGGTTCCAACAAAGTTATGTAGAGGACGGCACCTCTTTATACCTCCAGCGGATCCATCGCTAGGTATAGGGCGTATTAAGACCTACGTCTAAAGCAACGGTCTTAATAAATGTGCCCTTAATACTTTCATACAATAAAAAAGTCAATAGTTGTTGTGTCACCATATTCTGACCTGCTCTGTTTTACAGCTGTTTTTACAGGAGGAGTTAAATTTTTATTCCAACTATTTTTAAGACTTCTTCATGATTTTCCTTCAATTTTAGGGAGGTGGAATGAACAGAAGCAGTTCTGGTGGTGTTTTTGTATGACATTCACCATTATTCACTCGAGGGGACCAGACAATGCGATCACTTGACTGCTTCTATAATACACTGCAACACTTCTGTATTGCAGTGTGTTAAGCCTGACACAATGCAAGGCCTCTGACAGTAAAGAAAAGTAATGGATGCCTCTGCAAAACATCAGGAATATGGGGACAAAGGGAATCCCCTCTGTCTAACTATTTAGATGCCAAGAACAATAGGCCAAGATTGGAGTTATCTTCAATACCGGCTTTGTGGCAAAGTGTCAGCTCCTGAGCCCAAGCCATCACAATGCCGTAAATGTACAATATTTGTGGAAAGTACCCACAGCTACTCATAGATTTATTTTACCTGATAAAATCAGAGAGCATAAAATATAATGAAAATTCAAGCTGAGAAGGCACTTCTGACTCGGTCAGGTAAGTGACGCGGCCACGGATTAACTCTTTCTTGCATGGGTGTGCCGGGTGTACACTACCCCAGCACTGATGCACTTCTTTTGCCTCCAGATGAGAAAGCTGGCAGCGAAGACTCTGGGAAACCTAAAATACAATGAAATGAGGGTAATGAAGCACAGCAGCAGAGCATTCACATCACTTATAAACTGTGACCTTTGTAACCATGTCCTCTATGCACCCCATACCCTCATCTGCTGGGTTATAAAATATTGTGGCGCTGATATCACACCCTGGAGACCCTGCAGTTTTCCTTCCTAAGGTGAACTTACCATAAGAATCTCAGAGTCTTCCAATTGAAGATTAATATTTTTAATGGCCGAGCTTGTCGGATTAACAATTAACAATACAAGCAGCAAACTGTCTTCTTTCCATACTTTACTGGAGTACAGCATCAGAGTCCCAGCAGCTGCCAGCTCAGTGACGGCAGAGTGTGAATGCTGGGCAAGCTCAGGAAGTAAGGTTGGCACAGAGAGAATCCTGCTGGCTCCTTGGGTGGGTGAAAACGTTTCCAGGTTACAGTTTGCAAACAAAGAAGAAACTTTCCCATCTACTGACTTCTCTTCAACTGTTTGTGAAGGCAGCAATCTAGAAGTGACGGATGAGACATCATTTGGTAAGGTCCATGCCATGTGATTCTGCTCTCCAGGGGAAGACAAGAGTGCATCCTCTTTTTTGCTAAACTTTGACTTTCTTTTAAACTTTTGTGTGGTCTGGTCTGCTTTACCCATCTGTAAAAACAGGAAGATCACACATTAATAATACACATTTATAACCATTTGATATAACTTATTTGCGTCTGTTAAACCCACACTCCTTCAAGCGCCTGGCAGCTGTTTCCCCCCATATTCATTAAATTATAACAAAGAGCAGAAAAAAAGATAATAATGTTTCCTCTGTGATCAGGAGTCCTAACTGGACATTTATTACATATCCACAGGATAGGTGAGAGTCCTGCCTCTGGGACCCGTTACTATCTCAAGAAGGGATCCCGTCAGGAATGGAGAGGAAATACACCTATAGTCATGTGCATTTAAGGAAAAAACACCTGGTTCTACAACAATATAAAATATTGTCCAATACATGTAAGCCTTTATTTGCCTGAGTTTTAAAATCCATCATCCATTAATCTTAAAGAGTCCCTGTCACTACTCCTGACATGCCTGTATTAATAGTTTCATGCATTCCCCATGTAACAACAATTCTGGAGCATCTATTCTTATGGCTCTATATTGTACCATTCCTTTATTTCTGCTAGAAGTTATGAATGAATTGCTAGCAGTCTGCAGTAAGGGAACAGAGGGGTGGTAACCAGTTAGGGGTGTGTACCTGCACAATGGCAGTACTGATTGGACAGAGTCAGACTGTACAGGGACACACCCCCAACTGGTTACCTCCCCTCTGTACCCTTACTGCAGACTGCTAGCAATTCATTCATAACTTCTATCAGAAATAATAAAGCAATGGCACAACATAGAGCCATGAGAATAGATGCTCCAGAATTGTTATTCCATGAGAAATACATGAAGCTATTAAAACAGGCATGTTAGGAGAGGTGACAGGGACTTTTTAAGAAGAAAAAAAGAAATAGATAAAACCAAAAACCTTAATTAACACACTTTGGCTACTTAGCCAGATGATAACAGAACATGTGCATGCATGCTTACATTCACACTTTTTATTAGGACGTTACAGAGGATGCAGAGTCAGACATGACCTTAGGACCAAATACTATTTAAGTTATAGCTGATCACTAGCACATGCTGCTATGGAGTCAATAGGTATAACAATGGAGAACAGAAGAACGTTCTGTGGGGGATAGATTTGTTATATCCACAACATCTCTTTAGGAACACTAAAAAAAATCTATGATACGGCAGACCTTTGTGTATCCCAAAAACTAAAACTGCCATCCACTTTACCTCCTCTTACCTAATGACGCATTATCAATCCTCCACTGCCTCATATAGGAGGTCTGAATACCATGGACGGACTGGCCATAGACTCTGTTGCTCCCCGAGTTCATTAAGACTGGGAGTGTCAAGACCTTATGTACTTGGCCGGCGGCTACTGGTGCCCTCCTGCCTTCTGAATTCAACCGTATTGCCATCCTGAGGCAACTGGAGTAGAGGACGGAACGTGAGAGCTAGCACTGGCCACCGTAGAGCTTTTGGGGAAGTTACTTTGTGCTGCTGGGGCGGCATTTTGCGCTGCACTGTAGTATTTGGTTCTGCTGGGGCAGTATTTTGCGCTGCACTGTAGTATTTGGTTCTGCTGGGGCAGTATTTTGCGCTGCACTGTAGTATTTGGTTCTGCTGGGGCAGTATTTTGTGCTGCACTGTAGTATTTGGTTCTGCTGGGGCAGTATTTTGTGCTGCACTGTAGTATTTGGTTCTGCTGGGGCAGTATTTTGTGCTGCACTGTAGTATTTGGTACTGCTGGGGCAGTATTTTGTGTTGGTTTTTGCATGGAATCGTATCACATATCTGGAATTAAAGATACTTTATTCAACATAGACCAAATATACACACACACACACACACACACACACACACACAACCAAAAATAGAAAAAAAAATTGATTAAAAACAACGTCAGTTATATCTATATGCTCCACATCACACCATATTCTTATTTTTAGGGTACATATTTGACAGACGCTTTTCAATATGATTGGTATTATGCGGCCAACTGATTTAGTTTGGAGCAGTATACAAATTAAGCACATTTGGAATTAAATCAACAGTATGAAAAATTAAAAAACAAATAAAATATGTAAAACATATGTAGATAATTATAAAAATATAGAATGAGGTGTGACGATATTGTAGTACTTTCTATATAGACAAGATTCAATTTTCTGGATCTTCCACAAACATATGTATCAGATCTAATGTCCCGCTCAGTTAACCCACTTATTATATATCAAAGTCACTTAGAAGATGAGTGTCCCTTTAATATTCCATATAGACAACTCCTATTATTGATATTCTCTCTGTGGGACCGTAGATGTCCGTTTCATATCACAAGCCCAATACAATGAGTTTATTTTTCCATGTGGCCATAGAATGCCAACGTCAGTTGCACTGGTTATGTTCATCTCAGTGGATCATTTTGGAGTCCATTTTAGATACATAAATGCTTCCTTGTAAATCTAGTCAATGAGAACTCCACTGTTCTTTTTCAATCCTGGTAATTATTATCGGCACTTTGGGAAGTATTGTAATTAAAGTAAATGCTTGCATTACCAGTTCCTGTATGTGACCGGGGGAGCTCTGTGCGCAGAGCGTAAATGTATCACTGAAACTGTAGTGTCTTTAGTTGCTGCGCTATCCTCGGGGTCCCACGTGTTCTGGGGATGCCGGTGTTCTCAGCTTCCAATTACCAGTCAGTGAGAAGTACAGAGCGTTCCTATTCATTTTGAATGCATATAGTTGCATTAAGTCGGATGTATTAAACGCTCTGATGATACCATTCCTGCATGTATTGTCTCCTCTCAAGCTCAGACGCGTTTCGGAGCTTAGTGCTCCTTCATCAGGGCTACCACTGCTCCGTACTGCTCACTGACCGGTAATTGGAAGCTGAGAACACCGGCATCCCCAGAACACGTGGGACCCCGAGGATAGCGCAGCCACTAAAGACACTACAGTTGCAGTGATACATTTACGCTCTGCGCACAGAGCTCCCCCGGTCACATACAGGAACTGGTAACGTAAGCATTTACTTTAATTACAATACTTCCCAAAGTGCCGATAATAATTACCAGGATTGAAAAAGAACAGTGGAGTTCTCATTGACTAGATTTACAAGGAAGCATTTATGTATCTAAAATGCTCCAAAATGATCCACTGAGATAAACATAACCAGTGCAACTGACGTTGGCATTCTATGGCCACATGGAAAAATTAACTCATTGTATTGGGCTGTGATATGAAACGGACATCTACGGTCCCACAGAGAGAATATTAATGACAACAGGCGTTGTCTATAGGGAATATTAAAAGGACACATCATCTTCTAAGTGACATTGATATATAATAAGTGGGTTAACTGAGCGGGACATTAGATCTGATACATATATGTTTGTGGAATATCCAGAAAATGTAATCTTGTCTATATAGAGAGAGTTCTACAATATCACCACACCTCATTCTATATTTTAATCATTATCTACATATTTTTTACATATTTAATTAGTTTTTTTAATTTTTCATACTATTGATTAATTCCAAATATGACTAATTGTATACTGCTCCAAACTCAATCAGTTGGCCGCATTATACCAATCATATTGAAAAGCGTCTGTCAAACATGTGCCCTAAAAATAAGAATATGGTGTGATGTGGAGCATATAGATATAAATGAGGTAGTTTTTAATCTATTTTATTTTTCATCTATTTTATTTATATTTTTGGTTGTGTATATATGGTCTATTTTGAATAAAGTATCTTTAATCCCATATATGTGATATGATTCCGTGCAAAAATAAGATAATTGAGTGCCCTCCATACTCTCTACTTTATTATTATATTGCAAATTGGCATGGGTGTTGATATGGGAGAGTGCACCTAGTTCGGTGGATTCGTGTTGGTTGGGCCACTAAACCCAGGTCCCAGTATATTGTGCTGCACTGTGGTATTTGGTTCTGCTGGGGCAGTATTTTGTGCTGCACTGTGGTAATTGGTTCTGCTGGGGCAGTATTTTGCGCTGCACTGTGGTAATTGGTTCTGCTGGGGCAGTATTTTGTGCTGCACTGTGGTAATTAGTTCTGCTGGGGCAGTATTTTGTGCTGCACTGCGGTATTTGGTTCTGCTGGGGCAGTATTTTGTGCTGCACTGCGGTATTTGGTTCTGCTGGGGCAGTATTTTGTGCTGCACTGCGGTATTTGGTTCTGCTGGGGCAGTATTTTGTGCTGCACTGCGGTAATTGGTTCTGCTGGGGCAGTATATTGTGCTGCACTGTGGTAATTGGTTCTGCTGGGGCAGTATTTTGTGCTGCACTGTGGTAATTGGTTCTGCTGGGGCAGTATTTTGTGCTGCACTGTGGTAATTGGTTCTGCTGGGGCAGTATTTTGTGCTGCACTGTGGTAATTAGTTCTGCTGGGGCAGTATTTTGTGCTGCACTGTGGTAATTAGTTCTGCTGGGGCAGTATTTTGTGCTGCACTGTGGTATTTGGTTCTGCGGGGGGCGGTGTTTTGTGCCACAATATGGTCTTGTCCAGTCTAATATTGTTGCCGCTCCTTCTGCCCTTCTGTCGCTCTGGACCCGCCTACAACATGATGCTACTTTTAACTTTTCCCGGCGACACTTTAAATTCCCATCCCGCCCCTGCTGGATACATATAATATTGTAATCATGCAGGTGACTTCACAAAGCCACATTTCTCATTTCCTGGACTGGTCTCCGACATAATAACAGAATCAGTGAAATGATATATCTGTATCCTGCTCATGACTATTATAGCCTTCCCTTACTTAGTCTATTGAGTTTATGCATAATTTCCATGAATGATATTAGCTGTAGTTACTTTACAAGACTCAATAAACCAAATTATGCATAAAACCAAGACCGCCATGTCTAGTCTATGGGAATCTGTCTCTAGTACTAAAGGTAACAGGAGCTTATTCCTTAATATCCGCTTGATATACTGTATACAATACTGCTATTTGTCTTCTTTAACTTACATTTCTGTGCAGGACACTTATGTGTTGCATAGACAGATGTTCCAACCGCAAGCCGCAAAAAAGGCTACATATAATGTTCAGGCGTCCGAAAAATTGTACAGAAAGACAGACGGCCCTTGTACTGACTTGAGCACCACTGGAATTTGATCATTGGAAGTCTGACCTCCAGGAATACAACGATGAACACCATGAAAGACAGTGGCATTCAGACATCCTTGGACTATCTTTGTTTTGTTTTAGTCCTGGAGAAATCCTTTAACTATATTAACATATATTCAATAGAACCGATTACGTGCACAGAGGCTCCTATTAGACCCAGAAGCTATAAAGCCAATTTTTGCCTATCTAGATGTAATAGCAAAATCAATAAGTCAAAGTGAACTGAGTAGATCCTTCAGCCGATCAGAACTTACCAATGAGACAGCATTAGATCCGAGGCCCACAAACAACGTGGAAGCTAACAGTTTCTTCTCTCGCTCTTCCTCTGAAATAACCGCCACTGACGGTTCTGCAGGAGTAACAGTGGCTTCTTCATCCTCCCCCATTGATATACCACTCTCCAGTGGAGGTGAACTAGACTCTGTTTCACCAACTTTACTTTCCTTTTTCATTAAGTAGCCTTCTTTTCCCCAAACTTTCTTAATACCATCCATCTTCAAACGATTTTCCCTACACAGGAAAAAAAATATATATACTGTATGTAGATACAGAAAATTCTGAAAACATTTTAGCAAAAGCTTAAACCGTAAAATAAGGTTATAAAAAAGGAAATACTCTGCGACAAGCCCTAGAGAGGAAGCCATATACTGTCACCAAACTTTCAAGGACAAAAGTAATGGCAATCCCCCACAACTGGCATTTCCTAAAGTGGTTAGCACTGGTGCCTTGCATCACTGGGGTCCTAGGTTCGAATCCGACCAAGGACAACATCTGCATGGAGTTTGTATGTTCTCCCTGTGTTGCAGTGGGTTTCCTCTGGATACTCCGGTTTCCTCCCACACTCCAAAGACCTACTGATAGGGACCTTAGATTGTGAGCCCCATTGGGGACAGTTGGTTGCTAAAGCGCTGTGGAATATAGCAGCACTATATAAGTGCATAAAATAAATATATTATATATGGTCACTGAGACAGGGCCTGGCTTTAGAGAATACACAATATAAACTATAAACGCTCTTAAACATCACAAGGACCCTTTCTCAAAGAACCAATAAATAACATGAACACTACTGAAAGATATGGTCCAAACTGTAATATAACTGGTATGGCCTCATCTAGTTTTCTGTGATTACTACATTACTCAGTTGTTGTCCAGGGTGTTTTTTTACTGCTATAGATAATGGGTGGAGATTTATCAAACTGGTGTAAAGTAGAACTGGCTTAGTTGCCAATCAGATTCCACCTTTCATATTCCAAAGGAGATGTGAAGAATGAAAGGTGGAATCTGATTGGTTGCTATGGGCATTAGAGTACACAAGCTGGTTCCTCTTGATCCTTCCCAGTTCTGGCCGAGGTGGGTCCGAAGCAGGGAACTCTCCGCTATTACATCCATATACCCTATTATCAGATCACCCCTTTAAAATGACTGTTAGATACTTCTGAACACTTCATGATCCTCCCTCCAGTATCCTACTGGTTGCACTTACTCTTTTTGTCCAGTCTCCCCACTATTTCCAGAGACTTCAGATAACACAGAGATCGCAGAAGGTGAGTGCCCATCAGCCAAACTGATAGAAGGTAGACTGGGGGAAAAGCACAGTCCATAGGGCTCCAGGTTTAAAGCTGAGAAGAGAAAAGCTTTGTAACTAACAGGTAACAGATCATTTCCGTATGTAGTTCATCTTTATCAGGCAACATTACTGAACTGATGTAAGAACATCCATCTACAGAGAAGACGTTCAGATCTCTATAAACCAATCCATTGCCAAACTGGCTGCATCACCAACAGATGAAGATATTACAGGTATGCAGACTTCTAAAGGAAAGGCCTATCCTTAGGATAGCCCATCAATATTAGTCCTACTCTCAGCACCCACATTCACTTGTGTGATATGTGTGGGTTCACATCACGTTTTGTGCCTTGTTTGACGTATATGTTAGATAAAAAAAAAGGATACAAAAATGCAGCACACCACGTCCTTGTATGCTGCAGATTTTTTTTTACAATAGAACTCTATGGCTAACGGATGCCACTGTATGGCATCAGTCTGAGGCATCCGTTTAACGTATACGTTAAACAGATGTGAACCCACCCTAAGCCATCAATTTAAAAAAAAACGGAATAACCCTTTAGAATCCTTACACACACATTTGCACTGGCCTTTTTGGGGCTCTAAAAAACATCAGGTTTTTAGGCCATCCCTATTTTTTGCCACTTTTATTGTGCCATTTTTTCAGGCGTTTTTGCCCACTACCATTTTCTTCATGTTGTTTTTTTGCCTACGGAGAAGCTGATGTACAAATACCTGCAAAAAAATGGCAAGAGCTTCAACATGCTGTGTTTTTGAAAAGAAGCCAAAGAAACTAAAAAATGTCACCAAATTTACAAACACGGTAGTAGCAAAAAAAAAAGCCGACGTTTCATATTTCGCATAGACCTTTGGCTAACATCTGGAGCAAGCATTTTTACTGCAAAAACATAAAAGTGCTGAAAAACGCCCACAAAAATCTATGTGCGAACCCACCCTAAAAGGGGTTGTGGAGTGCTACTATACTGCCGGGATTGGTGGGGGTCCGACTCCCGACACCCTCACTGATCAGCTGTTTGGTGGTGGTGATGGCACTAGTGTGAGGGCTGTTTCCGCTTCGTAATTAACTGTGCGCCGTATAATGACAACTGAGGATAGGTCATCAGTATAGTAGTGCACTGCAGGAAAATGGGATATCTCTGTTATGTCTAGCAACACACCCTCAGTAATAAACAAACTGACTTTATGACTTCTTCAAACTGTATACACAATGTAATAAAATCAGTGCTACAATTAGATTCAATCAGCACATAATATACTGTAATAGGTATAAAGTATAAAGGAAGAAACCGTCAGTAATCATTATAGCTGTACAAGCCCTGATCAAATAAAGAAAGGTATAAAACATTCACAGTAATAACTAAATAGAATTAAACTATTATCAGAAACAAGCTCTGTCACAATGGAGAACAGACACAGTATACCGAATGGTTGGGTAGAAGTCAGGAGCTGGAGAGCAGAGCTGTCCGGGAGGTCGCGCCAATGTTAGAGATACCTTATTAAGACTCTATCCTCTTAAACACAATTGGTTACTCTGATGAAATATCTGCTTCCCATCTGGTCTATACGCGTGCTGTGGCAGTGAACCTCACGTAAACTCAGGATTACATCAGCGCTGGCTAAGCTTAGATTTCATCCACAAAGCATCTAGCACCGCGACCTATACACATAACAGAAGTACAGTCCCGTCCTGGATCAGCTCTACGGTACTTTCAAACTTGCGGCAGAGGATTCAGTCGTCGGAACTGCCTGCCGGATCCGTCAAAACGTGTGCAAACTGATGCCATTTGTCAGACAGATCAGGATCCTGATCCGTATGATAAATGCATTGAAATGCCGGATCAGTCTCTCAGAAAAAACGGATCCAGCATTTAATTTTTTCAATTTTCTTTCGCTCTTAGCATGCGCAGACCGCAATGCCGGATCCGTTTTGCAAGAGCACTAAATTCCATACCCGGCATTAATGCATGTCAATGTGAAAAAATGCCGGATCCTGCATTCCAGCAAGTGTTCCGGAATTTTGGACGGCGATAAAACCGCAGCATGCTGCGGTATTATCTCCATCCTGAAAAAGGCAAAAAGATTGAACTGAAGACATTCTGATACATCCTGAACGGATTGCTCTCCATTCAGAAAGCATGGGGATAAACCTGATCAGTTCTTTTCCGGTATTGAGCCCCTAGGACGGAACTTAATGCTGGAAAAGAAAACCGCTAGTGTGAAAGTACCCTTATACACCGCCACGATGAGAAGTTTGTTTCTGTAGGGCTAATTCACTAAATCATCACTTCTTCCAGGTAAAGTGCGCACAAAAGCAGCAGGGAATAGTCAGGAACTGTCATTTTCTAATTTCACTATATGACGGTTTCATGTTCTGGAATGAAAAACGAACAGCGGGGGGCTGTACTACTAGTGAGCCAGTTGATCCTTCTGCTACCTTAGATTTCTGTTTAAGTGCGTGGACCGCCAGCCGCACAGGGGATATCAAGACCAGCGCCAGCCTTAATTAATCTTCCCTATGAATCCTTTCTGTCTTCAGCAGTGAGGAACGTGAGCAATCTGTGGGAGCATTTCTATCACCACGTTTGAACAATTGGCGGGGGTCTCAGAACTCAGACCTCCACCAAATCAAAAAAGTTGAAATGTTATTATGAATTTAGCAAAAGTTTTTTTTTTTTTTTACAGTACAGGGACCCTTCAAGTCTTATATCTCTTCTATTTCAGGCTGTACATTTGTGTGCCACTTGCAAACCTAATAAACTGTATAAAATGACCTCATTGCAACAAACATTTAGGAGGAAATTTTCCAACGCCCGCAGCAGACGCCAATCTTGATTAATCAGTTACGCATGATCAGATATCTCTCTGATGAACACAGTATTATTCTGTTAGAAAGTGTAATTCGATATCAGCTTGAAGCCAGGAAAGCACTGGATAATCACCAAAAGCATCATGAGCTATTCCAAATTATGCACAAGACTAAATATTAGTCAACGAGTAGAGCCAAGTCACAATGATGGTGACCACCGACATTTCAAGCCTTTCAGATGAAATGTTTTTACAAGGTCTTTAGTTACATCTGAGAAGGATTTTGTAGGTCTACTTTATATCTCATCCTCAATTACCTCCCACTTCAACTAAACATGAAGGCTGCGTCATACAGTACATTAAAGTGTAACTGCATTTATTTCATTTTTCTTCTAATGTGTAGGGACAGTGATAGGGAGGATTTTATTAATATACTTTATTTAAAGAACTTGTACATTTATAGTAGAAAACTTGCCCCTTGAGTGTTGCTAAGGCAAGTCTGTCTACACAGTACAGAGCAGCGCTCACTGTGAAGATGGCTAGGGTTAATTATTTTTCCCTTCATGCTGGCTCGTATATATTTCTAGAAAAGAACATATGTAATATATATTTGCTCTGCTCTCCCATCTCCTGCTATTGTGACAATGATCAGCATGGCCAGCTCTGACAGTGAATAATCCTGTATCCCGGGTGCTCTGAGTAACTAACCAGCCCCCGAGAGATGCTACTATTGAGAAGGGGAGACATCCAGTAAGCTGACTTACAGCACATATAACTAATGGTTCGCTTACTTTGAGACAGATCTTTACCTCAGAATTGCGCCAAAATTTTGGAGCGAAATAGTGCATCGTAGGCCCCACCCATTCCCATGAAGCCCCACCTACTTTCAGCTATGCCCCACCCCCTTGTCACAAAAAAGTGTAGGAATTTAAGATGTGTCAATTTGCATCACTTATTTTTAGACAGATTTTTGCCACACACAAAAGGAGATTTTTGTATAACTTACCAGTTAAATCTCTTTCTCGCTCTTCCTTGGGGGACACAGACCTTGGGTATAGCTCAGCTCCCTAGGAGGCGTGACACTAAGTAAAACTGTTAAGCCCCTCCTCCATCAGCTATACCCTCAGCCTGGAGATAGAGGCTACCAGTTGCGTGTCCAAGTAGTGAAAGGATAACAACCAATAACGGAAACAACCAGCCAGCAACCCAACGGGGCGCCAGACCATAACCCTGTAACCAAACACAGAAGGGTGGGTGCTGTGTCCCCCAAGGAAGAGCGAGAAAGAGATTTAACTGGTAAGTTATACAAAAATCTCCTTTTCTCGCCCATTTTCCTTGGGGGACACAGACCTTGGGACGTTCAAGAGCAGTCCAAGAAGGGAGGGACCACAAACCCAAGGCGGAACACCACCAGAGCATCAGGAAACCGCTGCCTGCAAAACCAGGCGGCCCAAAGCAGCATCCGCTGATGCATGCGTATGCACCCTATAGAACTTTGTGAAAGTGTGCAGAGAGGACCAAGTGGCTGCTTTGCACAACTGTTCAGCCGAGGCCCGATGCCTCTGCGCCCAGGAAGCTCCGACTGCTCTGGTGGAATGAGCAGTGACGCCGAAAGGCGGAGGTCTGCCCTTGGCTCGATAAGCCTCAGACACCGCCAGTTTAATGAAACGGGCAATAGCCACCTTGGAGACCGCCAACCCTTTGCGCGAACCCTCCGGAACCACAAACAGGGAGTCCGTGCGCCGAAAGGACCCGGTGACCTCCAAGTAAATCCTCAACGCCCTGACCACATCCAGACGGTGCAGTTCCCGTTCTCTGGGGTGGGAAGGAGAGGGACAGAGCGACGGAAGGACGATGTCCTCATTGATGTGAAAGGCGGAGACCACCTTTGGCAGGAAAGTCGGGACAGGCCGAAGCACAACCTTATCCTGGTGGAAGATCAGGAAAGGTTCGGAGCAAGAAAGAGCCGCTAACTCCGACACCCGTCGGAGAGACGTGACGGCCACAAGAAAGATGACCTTGCAGGACAGAAGGCGAAGGGAGACCTCCCGTAAAGGCTTGAAGGGGGCTGATTGGAGCGCTGAGAGCACCACATTCAGGTCCCAGGAAGGAACTGGAGGGCGGTACGGCGGAACAGAGTGAGCCACCCCTTGTAAAAAGGTCTTAATTGGCCCTAGAGGGGCCAGGGGACGCTGGAGAAGAATAGACAGCGCCGAAATCTGACCCTTCAGAGAACTGAGGCACAGCCCCAGGTCCAGACCCGACTGGAGGAAGGACAGGATTGTGGGAAGAGAAAACCGGAGAGGTGGGATGCTCCGGGACTCACAGAACCCCAGATAGGACCTCCAAACCCGATAGTAGATCCTAGAGGATACGGGCTTACGAGCCCGGATCATGGTGCGGACTACGTCCGCGGAGAAACCCCGTCGCGTTAAGACGGCGGTCTCAATAGCCACGCCGTCAAACGTAGCGAGCCTAAATGCTCGTGGAAGATCGGTCCCTGAGAGAGAAGGTCTTCCCTGGAGGGCAGTGGCCACGGTGCGTCTGCCAACAGCAACATTAGGTCGGCGTACCAAGACCGGCGGGGCCAATCCGGGGCGATTAGAATCGCGGGGACGCCCTCTGCCGCGATCCTCCGAAGAACCCGTGGCAGGAGGGGAAAAGGAGGAAAGACGTACAGAAGGGAGAATTCGCGCCACGGAAGGACGAGCGCGTCGGCGCCGTATGCCTTCGGGTCCCGTGCCCTGGCCAGGTATAGGGGGACCTTGTGGTTGAATTTGGAGGCCATGAGGTCCACGTCGGGGCGACCCCAGCGAAGACAAAGGGCTTCGAACACCTCTGGGTGCAGGGACCATTCTCCCGGGTCGATGGTGGACCGGCTGAGGAAATCCGCCGCCCAGTTGTCCACCCCCGGGATGTAAATCGCAGATAAGGCCGGCACGTGCGTCTCCGCCCAGAGGAGAATGAGGGTCACCTCTTGCATCGCTGCAGCGCTGCGAGTGCCTCCCTGATGGTTTATGTATGCCACAGCCGTGGCATTGTCCGATTGGATCCGAACAGGGTGGCCCCTCAGCAGATGGGTCCAGTGTCTGAGGGACAGAAGAATCGCCCTCAGTTCCAGAATATTGATTGGAAGTCTGGACTCCGATAGAGACCAAACGCCCTGGACGGACCGGGGAGGGAAAACCCCCCCCCACCCCCGTAAGCTGGCATCTGTGGTAATCACCAGCCAGTTCAGTGGACGGAAGGACTTCCCCCTTAGAGGGATATGCAACCACCAGCCGAGGGAAGCCCGAGCCAGGGGAGGCAGAAGAAAGGTCCTGTCCAGACTCCTCGGTGATTTGTCCCAGGCCGACAGAATTGCCCTCTAAAAGGTGCGGGATCGGAATTGTGCGAACGGCACCGCTTCGAAACAGGCAACCATCTTTCCCAACAACCGCATGCTGGATCTGAGGGAAGGGCGGTGATGACGGAGGAGACTGCGAACCGACCCGCGAAGGGCCAGACGCTTGTCCGACGGAAGGCGGACCTCCGCCAACTCTGTATCCAGGAGCATCCCCAGGAAGATCAGCCGTCTGGAGGGGGTAAGGGAAGATTTGGGGTGGTTGATAATCCAACCGAACCGCGTCAGGGTCTCCAGAGTGAGTTCCACACTGCGGGATGTCTGAGAGAAGGAGGGTGCCTTGACCAGGATGTCGTCCAAGTATGGGAGAAGAAAAACACTTCTTGAACGTAGAAGGGCCAAGACAGGGGCCAGGACCTTGGTGAACACTCGAGGAGCCGTCGCCAGACCAAAGGGAAGGGCGACGAATTGGAAGTGATCGTCCCCCACCGCGAAGCGCAGGAAGCGGTGATGACATGGAGCAACCGGAACGTGGAGGTATGCATCCTGAATGTCGATTGAGGCCATGAAATCCCCTCTTTCCAGGGAGGCCACTGCGGACCTGAGAGACTCCATCCGGAATCTCTGCAGTCGGAGAAAACGGTTCAGGCGTTTTAGGTCCAAGATCGGACGCACTGAGCCTTCCTTCTTGGGAACCACAAAGAGGTTCGAGTAGAACCCCCTGAACCTTTCCGTCGGAGGCACGGGGGCGACGACACCCTTGTCCATTAGAGAGTGAATGGCCGCGAAGAAGGCGGCCACTCGTACGGGATCTCGCGGAGGACGGGATCGGAAGAAACGGTCTGGCGGAATGGACGCAAATTCGATTTTGTATCCGCAAGATACAATCTCGAGCGCCCATGCGTCTGAGATGTGGGCCCGCCATACGTTCCTGAATAGGAGAAGGCGGCCCCCCACCCGGGTGGGTGGGGGCGCACCTTCAGGCAGAGGGCTGCTGGCCTGTGGGAGCCCGTGCAAGCTGGGACTTGCGCCAGGTAGGTTGCGTCCGAAAAAACGGCTTCTTGCGTCTATCCTGGGCTGGGCCAGAGGAAGAAGAACTGGCCGCGGGTCTAGACCCGGTGGGCTTGCGAAAGGACCGAAAATGGGACGAACCAGCGCGACCACGGGGGGCGCCCATTGGCCTGGACTGGGGGAGGTGAGTACTCTTCCCACCCGTGGCCTCTGATATAAGTTCGTCCAGACGGGTTCCGAACAGGCGGGAACCCGTGAATGGTAGGCCGGCCAAAGAGCGTTTGGAAGCGGCGTCCGCCGCCCAAACCTTCAGCCAGAGTTCCCTCCTGACAGAAACTGCCAGGGCAGAGGAACGGGCAATGAGGGCACCCACATCAAGGGAGGCCTCACAGACGAATTTTCCGGCCTGAACAATTAGTTGGGCTAAGGAACGGAGGTCCTGAACAGGGACGTCCGACCCTAACTCCCGTTCCAGTTGCAAACCCCATTCAGAGACCGCTTTGCCAACCCAGGCGGAGGCAAAGACCGGTCTAAGGGCCGAACCAGAGGCAGTAAATATGGCCTTGGAGAGGGATTCCGTACGACGGTCCTCAACAGACTGGAGGGAAGATCCGTCCTGTACAGGAATAGTAGTGCTTTTGGACAGGCGAGCCACGGGAGGATCAACCTTAGGCGGGGATGTCCACGTGGTCACAGAATCCGCTGGAAAGGGATAACAAATGTCCAGCTTTTTGGGTGTAATAAAGCGGACGTTAGGCCGAGTCCAAGCCTTGGATACCACAGAAGAAAAATCAGCGTGTATGGGAAAAACCTTGGAGGCCTGTTTGGGGCGGAGAAAGGACACGCCGGCCTGTTCAGAGCTGGGGGGGTCATCGTGTAGCTGAAAGGTATCACGGATGCTAGTGACAAGATGCCCCACCGCGGACGCCAATTTGGACGGAAGCTCTGAGTCCATGTCCACGTCCGAATCCGCCAGTTCTCCCTCAGAAAGCGTATCCCTTTGAGAGGATAGACTTGACTGAGCTCGCACGCATGGCGGAGAGAGCGAAGCATCTGGAGAAGATGTGCACTCAACCCTTGAACGTTTCTGAGTATGCCGGGCCCTGGAAGATTCGCTGGGAGGCAGGGAACCAGTGGGGGCGGCAGAAACGGTAGTCCCAGCGGGTGCGACAGGGATTGTGGCAGCCTGCGGGAGAGGCGGTCTATCCACGAGACGGCCCACTACGTGTGTAAGGCTTTCCACCGCCTGAGACAGAGACCTAGCCCAGTCAGGGGGTTCAGAGGCACCGGGGGGCGCAGCGGGAAGCGGGCCCTGCACTGGGGCCTGACATGCAAGGCAATGTGGCTCAGATTGCCCCCGCGGAAAAAGTTCCTTACAGGCGGTACAGGCATGGTACCAGGGTTTGGGGGCACCTGTGGGATCTGACATGCTGAAGTGTGGTTGTACTCTAATATAGAGACCACAAAGGGTTATAGCAGCTATGACCAGGAGGGTTAGGAGAGGGTTAACTGTCCTACCAGTGCCTCAGAAGAACGTCAGGAGATGGCCCAGATCAGCAGCAGCAGAGAAGCAGTGAACAGCAGTGAGCAGCAGAGAGCGCCCACAGAAGCCGAGCGATGTACACAGGAGGTTAGAGTCCCCCACCGTGTCCCAGCTTCCTGTCAGGAGTGAGGAAGCGCGGGAAACCTCAGCAGAAAGCACGGGGAACAAGCTCCGCCCCCTCCAGCGCTTGAAATGTCTCCTGTGAAGGAGAACGTAGCTCCGCCCCCAAAATGACGCGCGCGTAAGCCCCGCCCCCCGTTCTCGGCAGGAAGGGGGAGAGAGAGAAGAGAAAAATGGAGTCAGCCCCGAATGAGGGGGAGGGGGGGAGAAAGATAGCAGCGTGGGGGGGAACGGCGTGGGGGTGCTGAGGATGCTGCTGTGCTGCATTGTCCTGCAGATGAGCGCTCAGAATGAGCGACCACGGGTGCCCCCCTTACCCAGAGGGGTAGATGCTGCAGATAGGGACGGGGTATGGGCTGGAATAGCCATCTCACCGTCCGACGTCTTCACCCTCAGTCCTTTCCAGCAGGGTCGCCCCTTCAGCCACTGGCACCGCAGTGGCAGGAAGCTGGAAGAGGGGCTTGGCGTGCGGGCGACCCCCTAGCTGGCGGGATGTAGGGGAGCCATTGCTGCCCAGATCCTCCTATTGCTTCTGTGGGGGAGGCAGCAGTGCAGATAAGTTGGCACTGGCGCAGCTCAACCCCGGGAGAGCAGAGAGGTCTAATGCGTCTCTGGTATCCCTAGGAAAAAATAAAATAACAAAATTAGAAGAAAAAGTAAAAATAACAAGGAGAAAACAGCCCTGCAGTAGCAGGGAGTGTCTTGCCTCCTTGGACACTAAGCTAAAACTGGTAGCCTCTATCTCCAGGCTGAGGGTATAGCTGATGGAGGAGGGGCTTAACAGTTTTACTTAGTGTCACGCCTCCTAGGGAGCTGAGCTATACCCAAGGTCTGTGTCCCCCAAGGAAAATGGGCGAGAAAAGTAAATCTGGGCCATTGTATCTGCTCACAGTATGGACGGTAGGGCTTCAGTCATATTCTCGGCCCATAAGAAATTTTAAATCCCAACCAAAAAGACATCAATCAAGCCATACTGAGTGTATCTGAAGAGCTGAGACCATGAATGTTCAGACCAGGAGCTCCACCTCCATGACCTCAAGAAGGTAAGTTACATGCAAGGTGCTCCATCTTCAAAGTTAGCGCTAGGTTTTCATAATGCAGCAATACACAAAGGACACAGGGATGTGGTTAGGTAGCTGCTCACCTACACTATAAAAGGTAGTAAAAGCTACTGCCGGGTTCCCTTTAATGTCGATCTGCCTGACATTTAAACGGAATGTGTCACCAACAATATTATCTTCCAGTTAGAACCAGGTAACAACACATCTCCTTTTTTCTAATCTATTTTTATTTATGATTACAAATTTATTTATTATGTTACCTGAACATTATATATGGGGGTGGCCATCTTGCCTTGTTCTTAACTGTGTTTACACAGCATTAAGAAAATTACTTCACAGCAGCCCCATGGTCCATAGACGCAATACTCAGGAGGGGATCTCAGTGACTTCTATGGGAGAGTCTTTTAGACATGCTCTGATCTGTGCAGAGGTCATAGTACACGGGAAGAATAGATAAGCTCTGACAATCACCTATTGTGAACGGTGGATCCTGTGTTATCTATAGACAGAGGTGATATCATTACAGGCAGGATTAGAATGACAGATAAGTAGGTAACTGTAGGAAAGTGATCTGTACAGAACAAGAAGTGGCCCCTATTATTGGGCTTGAGGGCCCATAGTAACATAGTTCAGTCCTTATAAGGCAGAGCGACGGCATTAGCAATCGCTCCTTCCCATACTCTGGAGGAGATCACTACATGTAAATGCACCAGTCTCCTCCACTAGCGATCAGCAGATTGTCAGGAAGGAACTGCTGCAATATCGTCCCGTGTAAAGAGACCTTTAGTGACCAGTGGGAAAACTGCGGGGTATTTGTTTAAATATAATCGACATGATGGAAAATTAAAATATCAAAAATTCTTAGAAATGTGTTTAACATAAAAATGCGATTTAAACAATGGTTTATTTTCTGATGGCACATTCGCTTTAACTATACGTTATGCAGGAAGAACGCTACATGTGCAGTGTAATCCGGCTGGGCACATACCTTTTTCCCGAGACAGCTTTTCCTCTTGGCGCTGGTGCCGAGGCTTATATGGGGCTGCACCATTACTAAGAGCTTCAGCCACAAACCCATCCATAAAAGACAGAGAAGCATCCACCTGCAACCCAACATTGCACATTTATGATCCATACACAAGTGAGCATATCAGAGATACAAGAAAACTGTATGAAACATAAAAAAAAAAAACTAGCATATTGCCGATCGAATCCTCCCACAAAACTATGCACCGCTACACTACATACCACGTTTCATCCGGGGACTCCTGTTTCAGGATTGCAGTTCCAGAATTAGAGAACTGACACTTCCAGGTGGAGCATTAAGAGGGTAAGCAGGGGGCAGTACAGTACAGATTGATTGGGCATGCTGTGTGTGTAAAGCTGCTCCTGAGGAAGGGACCTCCTAGTCGGGAAACGCGTTGAGCCGGATTTTGACTCCAAATTAAAGAATTTTGAACAGAAGCCCCGGATGGTGTTGGCTGGGGGTTCAAGGTTTACTGGTGAAGTGAGTAAAAGCAGACAATATCTACAATCCCTACATGTTATTTATTACTGCTTGAACTTTCTCTACGGATTCTAAATTATTGGCCTTATGATCTGAACCAACTTAAAATAGTGAATTGGCGCTGTACTTTGGGTTGTTTGGAGCAGGTTGTATTCAGTAGGTTGTCACCACGGGCCTGCTGTACCCAACCTGTGTCCTTTCCACTAACATTGTCTTACATGCCGATCTTGTGTCCGCTTGGTTAACCCATAAGCAGCCTCTTCACTAGATCTAATACATTCTACCTGCCTTTTCCTTCCCTCCTAATATGTTCTCCTAACCCACTGGCGCGTCTAGTTTTTTCTGGATCACCTTTCCACAAGATCTGATTAACCCTCAACTCTTTTTTTCATTACATATACAATCCAATGGGAAATTATACACTATAGAAATCCAGCATGTTTTAGGCAAAAGATAATAGCCAAGCGGATAACTAGGGGACATATAAAGTAATATTAGTCTTTTAAGATAGTTCTTTAAGTACATAATAGTAACTCAGCATAGCGAGACAACAGAGACTGGATCAGCCTTCATAGTGCATGTCACTGTAAATGACCTTATAGTGCTTCATACCAGGGCTAACATATTAGTGTGAACTCATATTTACCAGTAAGTCGTCACAGCAGGAACTCAGCGGAAAAAGGCCATGGATTAGCGACCTATCCTCCCACAGTGCTTTCAATTCGCAGGCCTGCTGCCGCATTGCCGTGTCCAGGCAGGTCGAGAATTCTAGGATTAGCTGATCCACTAATGAAGAATGAGGGGTGACTGCGGCCAGCTTTGTTATTGCGGTCATGACCCAGGTCATGGTTTCAGAGGTGGCAGAGCTTTGTTGTAGGACGTTTTGCAGTTTAGATATTACTGATTCTGTAGGAACCTGCTTTGCCAGATAGGAATATTCTCCAAGTACCTGAAAACAGCAAAATCCATGCATAAGAAATGCTAACAGGAATGTACATTTAACGTCGGCTTTCTTTAACCCGACACATTAAAAGGCTCACTTCACTTCACATCACATTTTGGCATTAGGCATATACCCCAAAGGAAGGCTACAACATATCCCATTGAAAAGGCAACATAGACTCCCACTGTAAAAAAGTCTACAACTGTATACCAATGTATATCGGCCGTCACCACTGTATACCAATGTGTATCGGCCGTCACCACTGTATACCAATGTGTATCGGCCGTCACCACTGTATACCAATGTGTATCGGCCGTCACCACTGTATACCAATGTGTATCGGCCGTCACCACTGTATACCAATGTGTATCGGCCGTCACCACTGTATACCAATGTGTATCGGCCGTCACCACTGTATACCAATGTGTATCGGCCGTCACCACTGTATACCAATGTGTATCGGCCGTCACCACTGTATACCAATGTGTATCGGCCGTCACCACTGTATACCAATGTGTATCGGCCGTCACCACTGTATACCAATGTGTATCGGCAGTCACCACTGTATACCAATGTGTATCGGCCGTCACCACTGTATACCAATGTGTATCGGCCGTCACCACTGTATACCAATGTGTATCGGCCGTCACCACTGTATACCAATGTGTATCGGCATTCACCACTGTATACCAATGTGTATCGGCCGTCACCACTGTATACCAATGTGTATCGGCCGTCACCACTGTATACCAATGTTTATCGGCCTTCACCACTGTATACCAATGTGTATCGGCCTTCACCACTGTATACCAATGTGTATCAGCCTTCACCACTGTATACCAATGTATATCGGCCTTCACCACTGTATACCAATGTGTATCAGCCTTCACCACTGTATACCAATGTGTATCGGCCTTCACCACTGTATACCAATGTATATCGGCCTTCACCACTGTATACCAATGTGTATCAGCCTTCACCACTGTATACCAATGTGTATCAGCCTTCACCACTGTATACCAATGTGTATCGGCCTTCACCACTGTATACCAATGTGTATCAGCCTTCACCACTGTATACCAATGTGTATCGGCCTTCACCACTGTATACCAATGTATATCGGCCTTCACCACTGTATACCAATGTGTATCAGCCTTCACCACTGTATACCAATGTACAGAAGCCAAATGGACACTTGATTGGTCCCCATAAGGTGAATGAAGATTTTCCCACTAACTAGTATGCTAATGAAGCCGATATCATGACAGGAAAGTAGGATATATTTCATCAACCACAGTACAAAGGCTTTATAACAGGTAAACCATGTATGTCCAGTCTACTGGTGGAAAGCAAGATCTACATGCATTCAGCTTCCCAAAGAACTTCTGTATTTCTTCCAACTGGATACAATAAAAATAGGGCTGGGACGGACAATTGCCTTTACACACGCCGCAAAGTGGCAACGGCCGTTTCGCGACTCTCCTGGCCACATACCTCATCGTGCAAAACGCGCACCTTTTAAGCGGCACTCCATCCAGTTGCCATAGCAACCTTTGACGCTATTATACTTATTAAAACAAAAGTAACACAAATGACACCTAGCATCAAAACTTATATATATTTAGACCTAGAGGGCCCGAAGCAGCGGTCCAGACGATCCATCTAACCTCCTTTTGTAGGAGTAGGCGGTGAACGAGTTCAATACCTGCAAAGCTCAAGCAACTTAGATCCCCTCTGTGGACATCGTATACGTGAGTGCTCAGTCTGGGGCAACCTTTTCCGGTTCTTACAGAATGAATATGCTCCCTAAACCTTTCATACAGAGGTCGGATTGTTTTACCTATATAAAAAGCACCACAAAATCAAATAGACCACATAATTACCTTTACATGTGATAAATGGAGTTATTTTATGGTGTATCCCTCCAAAAACTAAGATTTTTTTCTGACAATTATATCTACAAATAACGAACAGTTTCCGCATTTGTAATTCCTTATAGGTCGTTTATCTGTTAACCAACACTTCTATCCTCCCTATAGCGAAGTTTGTCCCTAAGTGTGTGGCACCTCTTAAACGTTACCAACGGTCTATTTGATTTTGTGGCGCTTTTTCTATAGGTAAAACAATCAGACCTCTGTATGAAAGGTTTAGGGAGCATATTCATTCTGTAAGAAGAGGAAAAGGTTGCCCCAGACTGATCACTCACGTATGCGATGTCCACGGAGGGAATCTAAGTTGCTTGAGCTTTGCAGGTATTGAACTCGTTCACCGCCTACTCCTACAAAAGGAGGCTAGATGGATCGTCCGGACCGCAGCTACGGGCCCTCTAGGTCTAAATGAAAGGAAATATCGGAGCGTATTTATAGAATGCCAATAACGTGTATAAGTTTTGATGCTAGGTGTCATTTGTGTTACTTTGTTTTAATAAGTATAATAGTGTCAGAGGTTGCTATGGCAACTGGATGGAGTGACGCTTAAAAGGTGCACGATGAGGTATGTGGCCTAAAGAGCCGCGTAAGCGCAAAACCGCTGTCACCACTTTGCGTTCTGTGTAGAGGCAACTGTCCATCCCAGTCCTATTTTTATTGTATCCAGTTGGAAGAAATACAGAAGTTCTTTTACCACAGCGGTGAGTGCCGCCTTTCTATTTATCTACTTGTATTTTAGAGAAATCCATGTGTGTGGACAAGACCCTATGAAACAGCGGTGCTCCCATTCAAATCAGTGACCAGCTCCATCACTACGAAACGGACTGAGCTGTGTACTTCTGGCTAAAAGTACTGCAAATGATTGTGGGTTGAAAGGCATTACATGCCCAATATATGGCATGTGATCCACTACAGAATTACACCGGGAGTGCAGCGCTTGCCCGGTAAGTATTAAAAAAAAATCCTATTCCTGTAAGACTTACCACTGTGGGCAAAAACATCAGAAGAACTGCAAATGTAGCTCCAGATTATAGTACAGGCCTTTTAATGATCTCATGAATGGCTTGTGCTACCAAAAGCACAGTATACATCAGGCAATCTGAGTATAGGTACGGCCATCTTGGATGGCAGAAGAGGAGCCCTGGAACTGATGGATCTGCAACTGATCGCCGAATGCCCGATAATGGCATGCTCGAGGGCGGAGAAGGCCGCTATCAGACACCTCTGGCAGAGGCTTATCTCTCAAGAACAGATGGATCAAGCATGTTGAGATCACCCCAACAGCTACTGTTGGTGAAGAGTCAGAAGGTCCCCATACACATCTGATGGTTGGCTGGTCCTGCCAAGACCAGCAGGTTCATCCAACATTCCTCTAATATGTATGGTCAGCTTTAGTAGTGACTAGTGTTAAGCGAACTTGTGTTTTAAGTTCGGCATCTAAAGTTCGGGTTTGGGTTCTCGAAGAATCGCGTTATGGATTCCGCTACGAAAGACCATAACGGAATTTAGAATCCATAACGCGATTCTTCAATAACTCGAACCCGAACTTTAGACGCCGAACTTAAAACACAAGTTTGCTCAACACTAGTAGTGAGTACTATTTAAAAGGAACCTGTCCATTTGGAATGCAGCCCTATTGGTATACAGTTAGCTAGCAATGTTCCGGTATTACTGGTATTTATGTCAATCCTTGCTATATGCGTTTAGGAGTCCAGTGGGTGGTCCTACTCAGTGACCGACATATCTGTCATGCTGGGAAGGCTGCCAATCCCAGAACCGCCCACTGGACTTCTACACTCAAAAAGAATGAATAAAAAACATATGATACTGAATCCTTTCCTAGTAAGTTTGATGAGCTCCCCCTTTCTATATTAAAGCTGCATGTACAACCTGTCAGGTCCCCTTTAAAAGTCCTGCCACGCAGATATGAACAATGTGTAACTGCCCTGCAGAACTAGAACCAAAGCAGTATTATTTTAATGAAATCCACAACTAATTAAAGTCAACTTCTTTCCAAATATTTCCCGTAAGGAGATTTAAACTTGTGCAATTTGGGAAATGTTAAATATTGCTGGACTTATTCTAAAATCCCCGGCTAGCAAGCAGAGAGTATAATTAGAAGTTAGCCAGTGTGAAACAGCCAATTTACATGGCAGCTCAGAAGCGAAAATGCTAATGTCTACTTCATGTATCCAAGCACAAAGGCAGGCTTTCCGCTAATATCTTCCTCACCCAGCTGATAACCTGTAGGAAGCGCTGGGGATAAGGCGCATTCTCCATTTCCAGCAAGGCGAGATAAGACTGCACCGCATACAGCCTCAGCTGTCCATCTTCCTTTTCATCACCAGATCCTGGAGAGATGAAAAATGAGATGTTAACCACAGAGAGCACAAGCTGCACAAAGAGATCCGAAATAAACTTACAAACTGCAAGACTGTCAGTCTTGGGAAATGATGCAGAAATGGTGCGCAGGCACAAAGATCCCCGGGAAACCTTCCGCCTCCAGCTGCTAGAATTTAGCAAGATAGCAGAAATGCTGCCGGAGGCTCCAGGGACAAATACACGGATACAAGAAGACAAAGGAGGGGACTGGAAAGCAGGTCTCAGCCAGCAAAGCACTAAATATTCTGCTTATTAACAGCCTCCATGCCGAAGGCAGCATAGGCTCTAATGAATTACACATAGAAGGGGCTGCCCGAGCACAAACATGGATGTAGGGGGTGGGCGATATGGCCTGAAATCTATATTGCGATATCATTTTAAGCATGTGCGATATATATTGCAATATATTCTAGATTTTTATTTAATAACTATTAGCCTCCTTAGGGGCTAGAACCCTTGTCCTATTCACCCTAATAGAGCTCTATCAGGGTGAATAGGACCTCGCACTCTCCCTGCTGCCCTGTGTATAGTACACACAACAGCAGTGAGCTGACCATGGCAGCCAGGGCTTCAGTAGCGTCCTGGCTGCAATGGTAACCGATCGGAGCCCTGCTATGGGGAAGGGGGGGCACAATTAATATAATACTTCAAAGAGGGTGAGTAGAAGGGAGAGGCTGTGGCCACTGCGCCAATGAATATAGTTAATATGCCTGAACACAAACGTAGCCTGCATGTGCCGGCCATATCCCATACCTGGCCTCTATTACTGCACGCCGTGATCCGCCGCAATTAGGGGGCTCCAATGGATATGGGCCCATATTCTTGTGATCAGTGGGGGTCCCAGTGGTAACATCTTTAGAAGGGTTGTCCAACTTGCTATGCTTTTTTGGCTGACTCTCCCCCACCCCTCCCCCGAGACCACCCAGCTGGGCTTATGGACAGCAGCATACTTACCTGTTCCCTGACACTTGGTTCCAGCTTCTCCAGTCCCCACATGTACACTTCCGGTGGACAAGGGTCAAGTGTGCCACTGCAGCCAATGACTGGCCATAGTGGTGAGGTGCCCCCCCAAGCACCATGTTACCGGTTTGGGTGGGGGTTAGCCAAAAGGTTTAGAAAGCTGGACAACCCATTTAATGAAAATTTACTAACAAGTAAATATGGGTGGCTCTTAAAATTGGATTGCAGCACACACAATCGTCAATGTACAACTACACCATGATCACACTGAGGCCCACAATACACATGACTGAAAGCAGCTCCATAGAGGCCAGATACCTTGCCCATCATGCTGCCACCTGTACAGCCCAAATTAACATTCATTATTTCCTGCACTGTAAGGATACAACCAGAAATAGCATGTGGTGAATACATCATAAAATCTGCATATATTACATGTGGACTTTGGTGTGGCTTGTGCCATAGATTCATGGAGACGTTCCCCCTGCTTTATAGAAATAATGAAATGCACAACAAAATGAGCATTGTCCAGACTGAAAACCCACAAAACGCTTTTTTTTTTCACACAAAGAAAAGGACTAATCAACAATATAACAAGTTGATTGGTGCTGGTATAAAGGGTCTTTACACTGTCCAGTGCAAACTGTTTGGGGAGGAATGACATACAGTTTTCACACTGTCGACAAGCAGGCAATCAGTTGAGCGTTTTTTCAGCTGTCATTTGCCGACTGATCAGGGCAATGATGAAGAACGAGCGTTCTTACGAATATATTATGTATGCAAGGTAAAAATATATTGGATGCCAGACCTGATGGTAAATAATTCATTCCATGAAAGAGGCCGGACATCCTCCTCAATGGCATATGAAAGGTGCTTACCATCAGCCAGAAGTCGTAGGAAGTTGTTAGGAATATCTGGATGCACCAAATCTCCACCAATGGAAAACACTACATTCATTGTCTCCACAAACCACTGATTGTTTGGTGAATACGTAATAATATTGTCAAGGAAAATCATTTTATCATTTAAAACAAAACTGACTCGGAGCCACAAACATAAAGACGATGGTGCTGAATACAGCCCACAGTTAAAGGCTATGGACACCTTTGACACCAGAAAATATTATATACACTAGAGGTTACTTTGAGTAAAAACCAAAAGTTGCACCTTAAGGGTCCATTCACACGTCCGTTGTTTCTTTCCTGATCTGTTCCGTTTTTTTGCAGAACAGATCTGGACCAGATCTGGACACATTCATTTTCAATGGGTCCTGAAAAAAATCGGACAGCACAATGTCTGATTTTTTTTCAGGACCCATTGAAAATAAATGGGTCCAGATCTGTTCCGCAAAAAACGGAACAGATCAGGAAAGAAACAACGGACGTGTGAATGGACCCTTAGGCTGCATTACTTCATCAAATTTTAGACCTCCTGATATTTTACCTGGTCCAATTTTAGACTTCTCTTATGTGGAAGAGTCCCACCTAATAATATATGCTAAATCGGTGTGTCCAGGATGATGTTGTCTTCACTACATTCCTGGACTTCCTTTTTTACAGCCAAGAAGGGATCTCACATTTACTGACAGACACTGATGCTGAGGAAAATGTTATCCCGCTTCAGAGTTTGCCATGCATGCTCTGCTTTCTCTTTAAAATGTATACACAACCTATGGGATTCTTCCCCTCTAGACTGCCCTGTATGTGGATTCCTCCATATCTACAACCAGTGTGAACCACCCTCTTTGGATGCTTTGGCCCTCTCCACCTTCTGCTGTGCACAACCTCCTCCCCCTCCTTGCTGCCATCTCTAAGAGAAGGGGAAAGAGAGCAAAGTGTCCAGAAAAAGGAGCCGAGCTCTGATGGATTCAACAGCCCCAACTGCTAACTGAAGGAGTTACAACACTCTGCAGAAGGAAAACAGTAGGTAATGTTTGATAAAGACTATTTAGCAAGTTGCTTCATTTTGAAATTAGAAAGCAAATGAAGAAAAAGAAGATCAGCACAAAAGGTATTTATATCCCTTAATTTTAAGGAGCCATTTAGACAAAGGTCATAAAAGATGGTTGCTGAGGATGAGGTTTTTGGGAGCGCCAACAGTGAAACAGATGGCTAGATGCTGGTTTTACAGCTTAAAACCATCGAGGGGGGGGGGGGGGGGGGGGGGGAGGTGTGCAGCACACTATATATAACAATAAAAAATATAGATATTTTTTTTTTTTTTACTATAAAAAGCATTTTTTTTAGGAAGAAAAAAAATATTGCCTGCATCTTAAAGTCGGCAGCCAGGGTGGCCCTGCAATGTAAGACCTCTCTGACTGCTTAACTCCTTCCCGCCCAGTGCATGTACGAGAGCGGATCGCTACACCCCAAAGTTAACGACCTTGACCGTCCACTTCATTTAAAGGTTTATCAAAGACCTATAGTGCCCCCCCCCCCCCCCCCCCATATGCCAGGGCCCACACACAGTTTGTACTTACCTCGCTCCCCGGCACCTTCGGATGCAAACATATGCGCAGGACCCCCACCAATCTCATACTGATGACCTTTGCTGAGGATAGGACATCAATATGTAAATCCCAGAGAACACCTTTAATAATAAAATTGCTAATTTGGTACAGTTTAGTCACAACAAATTTATTCTTAATAGATGATTTATTACGCAAAAAGGATATTTTTCCGCCAAGTCTGCTACTTTTCCAACCAGTGCAATTACTGTATATTCATCTTTACTTTGCTTTAAATATTCTAGCATTTTCTGTACAATAACGGTAACGTTCTGCTCATTAGTGATCCGATACAGAAGCTCCAGCGTCTATAAAAAATACAAAATCACATGCAGCATTTAAAAAAATTTCTCAAAATGAGAAATGAGATTTACAAAGAAAGCAGTCTTCACTCCTGACATGTTTTTCTTAGAACTCTGTGGTGAGTTCCTCTGTTATTCTTCCTGTAAAGCATGACGACTTGTTGTTCCCCTTCTGACAGTCAGACACTGTCCAATCAATGATCTCCCAACTCCACCATAAGGCCATGTGCATACATGGGAGATTTGTTACAGATTATCAATATAAAAATATGTAAAAGAAACAAAACAAAAAAAACACCTTATTTGCTAGAAGCGGAGTACTCCTTTAGTACATGTGTTATTATCAACAAACCTCTCTTTTAATGATGGGATCAGGGTGGTCTAAGCACTCAATTATTGTCATCTGGTGCTGAAGAGCCAGGTTAGGGTCTTGCTGGATAACATATGTAAGTGCCTTCAGTCCTATAGGAGAAAATCATAACATAACAATACCGACAGAAAATGATTGGCTTCCACAATAAGAAGCTTAGACACTATCTTTACTGCCAAAGCTGCAGCCCGTACAGACCATAGATTGTATATAGTGTATGCATGTACGTGCTCAGAAGTTGGAATATTATAGGGGAGATTTACTAAGGTAAATGCAGCAGAATTCTGTATTAATTTGTGCCCAAAAAAATAACTGCAGCACATGCTTTGCAATATAAAACACACAAAAAAGCCAGCGCTGCATACACCAATATCATAGTACAACCTATTGAACAGGTTCCTGCCACTGTACCCAACACATTCCCAAGGTTAGGACAGCACACATTCCTTTGGATGAGAAGCTGGGTAGCCTACAACTTAGGGAGCTTAAAGGGGTTTTCTGAGATTATTTAACTGATGACCGATCCTCTGCTGATCAGTATCTGATCGGCTAAGGTCCAAAACCTGGGACCCCTGCCAATCAGCTTTTTGAGAACGCTGTCTAGCACCGATGCCTTCCCCAGAACAGCCCAGTACATTGTACAGCAGCTTGGTATCACGCTCAGCCCCATTCCATGTGACTGAGGAGCATGACATATGGCCAATGCAAATAGCCTTCTCAAATAGCTTATCGGCAGGGGTCCTTGGTATCAGACCCGCACCCATCAAATACTGATGACTAAAGATTATTATTTTTTTTTAGGGAGAAATTTGCTTCCTGTTAGGGGTACCTTTTCAATGGAGATCTGACCTGCCAATGTGAAAGCGGTCAGCGCTTATTTTTATGGCCTGATGATATGATGTCTACATCAAAATGTGTAACGTTTTATATTCAAGATTATTAATAAATTCTTCAACTTTATCTATTCTGCATCCCTTGCATTTGTCCCGCCTAATGCCGCACGGCCGATGAAAATTCCTTTTGTGTTGGTTCCATGTGATGCACCATGTTGCCGCTGTGTTTGTTCTTTTAGATACAGTATATGCTTTGTGATGGCTTTCTTATGCGTTTTACACCCCCGTATGCACCCTTGTGTGGTGAGATGAAGTGACTAATGTGCATCAATATTTCACCATTTAGGTACAAAGTAATGAAACCAATAGGTGGTCTAAAGTTAAAGTGTCTAAACATCCCTCTTGCATGAACCACTGTGATAAACCTGGGGCATCTTATGCTGTCTAAGTTTACGCTGCCTTAACATTAGGATTAGTACATCTGCCCTTATGTCTGTCGTTCTCACATAGTTCAATTACTCCAACACAATCTCAATGTAGTCCATTAGCACTAGTGAAAATACAATACACAATTCCCGCTGACCTATTAGGGCTGCATATGAAAGGAACGGTTTGCTGTAAAAACACTCCTTGCATTGCTACAAAACAAATACAAGTTATCTTCGTTCCATGTTCTTGTATACACAAGTGTAGGCTGCAACGATTAATCAAAGTTATCGATCATATTCGATAACGGGATTCGTTGTCAATGAATCCAGTTATCGAATAATCGGCCAATTCGTTGCTATGCGGGGCAGGAGCGGGCGGTCAGGGTCCTTAACCAGCAGTAACTTTTACTTGAACTTTAAATCAGCGCATCTTTACTAACTTACAATGTAACAGGCAAAGCAGGCGGCGGCGTTATGTCACTTACTCACGTGACGCGCCTGCTCCTCCTGCTTCATTCATAAAGTGGGCGGAGCAGGCGCCTGCTCTGTCTGTTACTGGAGCTTCATTGTATTTGTAAGGTAATAAAATTCATAGAGCTGATTTAAAGTTCAAGTAAAAGTTACTGCCAGTTAAGTAATAGTCTGAATACTGATGTGGCCGCTGTATTGGGAGATCTGTGGATGACACATATAGCATACGATGCTATATAGTGTCATCCACAGATTTCCGCCTCCCCACGCCAGTGTGTCATCCACAGATTTCCGCCTCCCCACGCCAGTGTGTCATCCACAGATTTCCGCCTCCCCACGCCAGTGTGTCATCCACAGATTTCCGCCTCCCCACGCCAGTGTGTCATCCACAGATTTCCGCCTCCCCACGCCAGTGTGTCATCCACAGATTTCCGCCTCCCCACGCCAGTGTGTCATCCACAGATTTCCGCCTCCCCACGCCAGTGTGTCATCCACAGATTTCCGCCTCCCCACGACAGTGTGTCATCCACAGATTTCCGCCTCCCCACGACAGTGTGTCATCCACAGATTTCCGCCTCCCCACGACAGTGTGTCATCCACAGATCCTCCCCCTCAACAGTGTGTCATCCACAGATCCTCCCCCCAACAGTGTGTCATCCACAGATCCTCCCCCCCAACAGTGTGTCATCCACAGATCCCCCCATAACAGTGTGTCATTCACAGATCCCCCATAACTTGTCTTTTTTACATTGTAAAGCAAAATTTTAATAATTATGTAACTCCTAAATTAGTTTTAATATGGCCTTTGAACATAATTTTTCCAAGTAAAATCATATAAACCCCTTTTTTTTTTTGACATTTTGGTGTTTTTTCCCGATTAATCAATGAAATTATCGACAACTAATCGATTATTCAAATAATCGTTAGCTGCAGCCCTACACAAGTGTGTGCATTTAAAAAGGAGTTATCCAACCTATAATGACCCCGACCAATGCCCAGGCACCTCATATACATTATACTTGCCCTACTCCCCGGCTCCCCACAACAGTGTGTCATCCACAGATTTCCGCCTCCCCACAACAGTGTGTCATCCACAGATTTCCGCCTCCCCACAACAGTGTGTCATCCACAGATTTCCGCCTCCCCACAACAAGAGGTCAGACTTACAGATACACAGGAGGCTCCTATAATCTTCAAAAGCAGTGTAAATGCAGAGCTTCTACCAGTCTCAGGAGTTCAGCTAGCTCTGATACTCCCCCATTTCCTGCAAGTCGTCCTCTGTTACAATAGAAGGACCTTGTCCGACAACAGGCAGTGGACTGCATATTAGAAGGCTGACCATATTGCCTCCTCTGCTGGCTTGATTCTTTTTATCATCTTATTATACACAACTAGTTTCCAGGGGTTATGACCACCCTGCAATCCATCAGTGGTGGCTGTGCTTGCACACTATAGGAAAAAGTGCCGGCCTCTCTGGTAGCCAGGATCGCAGGAGTGCACATAAGTCAGTGCTCTTTCCTATAATGCACAAGCATGGCCACCACTGGTGGATTGCAGGGTGGTTGCAATCCCTAGATTTGAGCAGTGTATAATGTGATGGAAAAATGAAACTAGCCCTCAAAGGAGGCCTTGTATTAACTTTATCTACATGATAAATGTAATTTGCTGAAGTGAGACAACCCCTTTAAGTTTCCGTCAATCTGCAGACTTTCACATTAAACCCATCAGGTTTCTGTTCTGATGGCTTGATGTGTAGCCCTTATCTCTAAATTCCTGACAGCTCCTAAACGCCATACACCATATTCTTATCAGTTTGAATTAGAATTTTTAGGTGTCAGTCTTAATAAAGCCCCATTGCTGGCGGAGGATCCGCCGAAGTTATGAAGAGGCGCCGTTCTCTCCATAACTTCGGCGAATCCAGTGCCAGTTCTAAATGTAAGGCAGCTTCCTTTTAGACCATTTTCTATGCCTAAAACAAGTGTAGAAAATGGTAAATGAGACCGGTCCCCGCCCACAATTTTAGGCCTGGCATGAATAGGATGAGGTCGCAAATAGCGGCGCAACTAACCGTTGCACTGCCATCTGCGCCTGAAATACACCTAATATTTATTTCAGTATAATAAATGACCCCTATTGTCCCCAAAGATGTTCAAAGTCTTTAGGTATTTTTTCTGTATATTTCAAAAAAAAAAAAATATATATATAATGTTCGCATGAAATTGTGAAAGGCTGCAATTACCATGCTTGACTATAGGTGTCGTGGTTTCAGATATACATTGGCAGACATGGGGCATCACATTATGGCGCTCACTAGCATCTCATTTTATCATCACTATGAGCGTGCACACATTTGATTTTGCCTTTTTATCTGGAAATCACAGGGGTCCCCAGCATATAGTATACACGGCTTGCCAGCATGCAGAAGGATAACATTGCAGCACTGCTACTTATCACAAAGCCCAGATCTATTCTTCCGCACATCTGAAAGGAAATGCTGCTCTATGAATTCTAAATAGTAGCTACTCTGGAAACAATGCCATTTAAGTAAAGAAAATTAAATGAACATTTAGCATTTTAGAGAAAATTTCTATGATTAATACTGTAGATAATAAGAGGAGATAGCCAGCGCCTCTTCATAACTTCGGCAATCCACCGCCTGTGCAGGGGCTTTATTAAGACCCCCTCTATTTCTAAATCTTAAATTAGGCACAGTTAGTATTTGTAAGCCAGAACCAGGAGTGGAACCTACAGAGAAAAAAAATAAATAAATAGCAAATCTTTCCATTACACTTTTCCTCTGTAGGGATCACTCTTTGGCTTACAAATACCAAATGTGTGAAAGCCACCGAATACACTTTCTCTTTGAAGATATTTGACAAAGTTCTTAATGTACTATAAAAGTGACACTGCATATCAAGCCTGTTGGCCAGTAGCTGGGGGACTTTTTTTTTTTTTTTCCTGAAGAAAAATAGAGTGAGGGGATCAGCTTGGTTAAGTAAAAAAGAGAGGAACTCATCATTCGTCCTACACCACCTCATGTTTGCGACAACATTTTAGTTGCAAGTGGAATTTCCACGCATCCTCCGCAACTTTCCAAAAATGGGACATGGCAAAGGCAGGGTAATTAGGGCCAGTTTTTGCACTTTAATGAAGACAGAAGTCTACGGCAGCTCGGAGCATCTTCTAGCAGCACAGGGGAGATTACAGGTGGGTGATTTACTGTATTTTTCGCCGTATAAGACGCACCTAGGTTTTTGGGGAGGAAAATAAGAAAAAAAATATTTTTAACCAAAAGGTGTGCTGTGTGTTTGGAACTAATGGTGCTCTGTGGATGACGGACACTGTTATGGGGGGGATCTGTGGATGACGGACACTGTTATGGGGGGGATCTGTGGATGACGGACACTGTTATGGGGGGGATCTGTGGATGACGGACACTGTTATGGGGGGAACTGTGGATGACGGACACTGTTATGGGGGGAACTGTGGATGACGGACACTGTTATGGGGGGGATCTGTGGATGACGGACACTGTTATGGGGGGGATCTGTGGATGACGGACACTGTTATGGGGGGGATCTGTGGATGACGGACACTGTTATGGGGGGGATCTGTGGATGACGGACACTGTTATGGGGGGAACTGTGGATGACGGACACTGTTATGGGGGGAACTGTGGATGACGGACACTGTTATGGGGGGAACTGTGGATGACGGACACTGTTATGGGGGGAACTGTGGATGACGGACACTGTTATGGGGGGAACTGTGGATGACGGACACTGTTATGGGGGGAACTGTGGATGACGGACACTGTTATGGGGGGAACTGTGGATGACGGACACTGTTATGGGGGGAACTGTGGATGACGGACACTGTTATGGGGGGAACTGTGGATGACGGACACTGTTATGGGGGGAACTGTGGATGACGGACACTGTTATGGGGGGAACTGTGGATGACGGACACTGTTATGGGGGGAACTGTGGATGACGGACACTGTTATGGGGGGAACTGTGGATGACGGACACTGTTATGGGGGGATCTGTGGATGACGGACACTGTTATGGGGGGGATCTGTGGATGACGGACACTGTTATGGGGGGGATCTGTGGATGACAGACACTGTTATGGGGGGGATCTGTGGATGACAGACACTGTTATGGGGGGGATCTGTGGATGACAGACACTGTTATGGGGGGGATCTGTGGATGACAGACACTGTTATGGGGGGGATCTGTGGATGACGGACACTGTTATGGGGGGGATCTGTGGATGACAGACACTGTTATGGGGGGGATCTGTGGATGACAGACACTGTTATGGGGGGGATCTGTGGATGACAGACACTGTTATGGGGGGGATCTGTGGATGACAGACACTGTTATGGGGGGGATCTGTGGATGACAGACACTGTTATGGGGGGGATCTGTGGATGACAGACACTTATGGGGGGGATCTGTGGATGACAGACACTGTTATGGGGGGGGGATCTGTGGATGACAGACACTGTTATGGGGGGGATCTGTGGATGACAGACACTTATGGGGGGGGGGGATCTGTGGATGACAGACACTGTTATGGGGGGATCTGTGGATGACAGACACTGTTATGGGGGGGATCTGTGGATGACAGACACTGTTATGGGGGGGATCTGTGGATGACAGACACTGTTATGGGGGATCTGTGGATGACGGACACTGTTATGGGGGGATCTGTGGCTTGCACTGTTATACATGTGTCATCCACAGACCCTCCCAGCCCATAACTGTGCCATCCACAGATCCCCCGCCTGCTCCAGTATACTAATATAATATGTCTTATTCAATTAATAGTTATTAAATATGCCTCTTTATTCCTAATAGTACCCAAAGGGACACTGACGGGCAAATTCAGCATATTGTGTTATATATCTGACATTACAGGTCTTATACAGTCTATTAAAAGCATGTAAGTATCCCCCCTGTCCACCTTCTAAATACCGAAATATAAAGTTTTATAACTTGCCTGTCTCCTCACCAATCTGCCCAAGGGGTGGCGTTTCATCTGAAAATGCGCCCAGCCAGCCGCCCCCAACTGCCGTTCTGTAGCCCCGCCCAGCTCATCAATATTCACTTCGCTGGGCAGGGCTACAACTCTCCCCAGTCACGATCCTGCGTATGGTTGATAGAATCCGCTTGGCAGCGTCCGTCTAATCCTCTGCGCCTGCGCCCCGCCGTGGTTAGATCGCGCCTGCTGTACACACCCTGCCTGCGTTCCCAAAGGCAGCTGCAGCCTCTGCCTCATGCGCATGCCCCAGGCACTGTTCAAAGCAGCGCTTCAGAGTGCTGCTCACTCACATCTCCAAAGGGGTTAATGATCGCTGGGCGGGGCTACAACTCTCCGCACTATCATGCAGGCGCAGAGGATTAGACGGACGCTGCCAAGAGGATTCTATCAACCATACGCAGGATCGTGACTGGGGAGAGTTGTAGCCCTGCCCAGCGAAGTGAATATTGATGAGCTGGGCGGCGCTACAGAACGGCAGTTGGGGGCGGCTGGCTGGGCGCATTTTCAGATGAAACGCCACCCCTTGGGCAGATTGGTGAGGAGACAGGCAAGTTATAAAACTTTATATTTCGGTATTTAGAAGGTGGACAGGGGGGATACTTACATGCTTTTAATAGACTGTATAAGACCTGTAATGTCAGATATATAACACAATATGCTGAATTTGCCTGTCAGTGTCCCTTTAAATCCTAAGCGCTTCAGTACAATGCCGGCAGGCCGGCGCGGCGCGTCACTCACGTCACTTGCCTGCGCCGCCTGCTTCATTCATAAAGTAGGCGGCGCAGGCACGTGACATCAGGGAGTTACGCTGCCGTCTGCCCGGCCTGCATTGTACTGAAGCGCTTAGGATTTAAAGGTACTATTAGGCATAAAGGGGCATATTTAATAACCATTACCGTATTTTTCGCCGTATAAGACGCACTTTTTCTTCCCCCAAAATGGGGGAGAAATGCCCCTGCGTCTTATACGGCGAATGCAGTCAGTTTTACATCGCTGGCAGCGATGTAAAGAGAGCGAGGACTCGGGGAGGGACTGGGAGGAGGAGCTGGGGCCGGCAATAGCGGCGGGGCGGTGCAGTCACTGTACTAAAGGCCCGCCCCGCCGCTCCGGTGTACTAATAAAATATGTCATATTCAATGAATGGTTATTAAATATGCCCCTTTATGCCTAATAGTACCTTAAATCCTTAGCGCTTCAGTAGTATGCAGGCTGGGCGGGCGGCAGCGTAACTCCCTGATGTCACGTGCCTGCGCCGCCTACTTTATGAATGAAGCAGGCGGCGCAGGCAAGTGACGTCAGTGAGTGACGCGCCGCGCCGGCTGCCCGGCCTGCCGGAATTGTACTGAAGCACTTCGGATTTAAGGTACTTTTAGGAATAAAGAGGCATATTTAATAACTATTAATTGAATAAGACATATTATATTAGTATACAGGAGCGGCGGGGGATCTGTGGATGGCACAGTTATGGGCTGGGAGGGTCTGTGGATGACACATGTATAACAGTGCCATCCACAGATCCCCCCCTGTAACAGTGCCAGCCACAGATCCCCCTGTAACAGTGAAAGCCACAGATCCCCCCATAACAGTGTCCGTCATCCACAGTTCCCCCCATAACAGTGTCCGTCATCCACAGATCCCCCCATAAGTGTCCGTCATCCACAGATCCCCCCATAACAGTGTCAGTCATCCACAGATCCCCCCATAACAGTGTCAGTCATCCACAGATCCCCCCATAACAGTGTCCGTCATCTACAGATCCCCCCATAACAGTGTCCGTCATCCACAGATCCCCAGTAATAGTGCCATCCACAGACCACCTAGTTCCAAACCCACAGCACACCTTTTGGTTAAAAATATTTTTTTTCTTATTTACCTCCCCAAAAACCTAGGTGCGTCTTATACGCCGGTGCGTCTTATACGGCGAAAAATACGGTAATTGAATATGACATATTATATTAGTATACCGGAGCGGCAGGGTGGGGCTATAGTACAGTGACTGCACCGCCCCGCCGCTATTGCCGGCCCCAGCTCCTCCTCCCCGAGTCCCCGCTCGCTTTACATCGCAGCTTGCGATGTAAAACTGACAGCATTCGCCGTATAAGACGCATTTTGGGGGGAGAAAAAGTGCGTCTTATACGGCGAAAAATACGGTATCTTATTTTTTTTCTCCTCTCCTCCTTTCTTCTTCTCTCTTGTTTTTGTGGACTGATATTATTCATAATACTACTGATCCCTGTATTTTCTATTGCACTGTATTACATGCACATTATATGTGACTTTTTGCCACTTTCCTCTGACAGTCCTTGTATCTGTTTAATTTGCGTAACCGTTAATTCATCTTTTGCTACTTACCTAAATACTTAAGGTTGATTTTTGGAGACAAAACAAACTTTCCAATACACTTTGCAGCTTTCTCAAATAAATCAGACTTTGGGTAAATTGTATAAATCGTTTGTACACATTCAAAAAGGATAGCTGAAACAGAAGGACAGAAGAATCACATAAAATATTTGATAACATTATAGAGGAACACTCTGATCCCTATGAAATAAATATAACAAGGTGTATAATGCTAGACACTGTATTTGACTTTTTTCCCCTTTAAACCATCTATGGATACAAAAATTAAAGAGGTATTCCCACTCGCATCGTCATGAACGGTCTCCTTCTGCTTGGACACAGAAACCAGCAGCTGACCCATGGGGGATGAGGGTCAGGGCACCCATATTCTGCAGACATGTGCGGGTCCCAGAGGTGGGGCATTTATGGTATACCCAGTTTAAACACCATAGTATAAATGTCCCAGATGGAGATACTCCTTAAAAGAGCACCTGTAACCACTCCGGACATGTCTGTTCTAGTAATTATTGTATACAACATGAAATGACACTGTACTATGTACACTGTACTATGTCTCTATTATTCCTGCTAGAAGTTCATGAATAAAGATACAACTGGGTGTTACTAGTTGGGGATGTGTCCTTGTACAATCTGACAATATCCAATCAGCGCTGACAGTGTTAGACTGTGCAGAGACACACCCTCACTGGTAACATATAATTGTACCTTTATTTACAAACTTCTAGCAGGGATAATAGAGGAACAGAACAACATACAGTTATAATAAAAGATTCTTTAGAACTGTTATTGAATGGGGAATGTAAGTACCATAATTTTTGCCCTATAAGACGCACTTTGCTAATGAGCGGTGCCATTTTGTACAGTAGGACCGGGGATGGGTGAATACAGCACTCCTTTTACTGGCTCTGTACTGACCGCTTCCTGCTGGCGCCACACTCTGTGTTGTGACCTCCGCACAGTGTGAGGACATAGCTCGAGGTCACGAAGCGTACCTATGTGACCTCAGGGCACAGCACAGCACGGCAGGAAGAGTGCTGGATCTCAAAAGCTAAGGCGGTGTCCGGAACAGGAGAGGCGACTTGATTTTTTATTTTATCTGAGGACTGATTAACATCGGGGTTCTGATCTGAGGTCCGATCGGGGGTTCTGATCTGAGGTCCGATCGGGGGTTCTGATCTGAGGTCCGATCGGGGGTTCTGATCTGAGGTCCGATCGGGGGTTCTGATCTGAGGTCCGATCGGGGGTTCTGATCTGAGGTCCGATCGGGGGTTCTGATCTGAGGTCCGATCGGGGGTTCTGATCTGAGGTCCGATCGGGGGTTCTGATCTGAGGTCCGATCGGGGGTTCTGATCTGAGGTCCGATCGGGGGTTCTGATCTGAGGTCCGATCGGGGTTCTGATCTGAGGTCCGATCGGGGTTCTGATCTGAGGTCTAATTAACATTGAGGGTCTTATCTGAGGTCTGACTGGGGGTCTTATTAGCATTGGGGGTCTGATCTAAGGTCCGATTAACATTGGGGGGTCTAATCTAAAATCTAAATGAGGGTCTGCTTAACATTTTTTATTTTCATCCTGTAAAACCTAGGTGCATCTTATGGGCAGGTGCGTCATATAGGGAGAAAAATACTATAGTTATTAAAACAGCTATACAAGGCATGCATGACATTTTAGCTAATCACATGGAAAGTAACAAACCCCAATTATTATGCAGCAGGCTAAACAGTAGTTAAACGGGAGTAACTTACATATACCACTATTACTTTTTCGGAGGAGCCAAATGCTCTCCAAATGTCTGGATTATTTACAGATTTTGTTCAGAGGATCTATTTTCTCCAATGCGTAGACAGGCCATCCTGAAGAGGATGAAAGGCTTACCATAAGTGATATTGTGATTTATTTCTGCTCTTCGCAATGATTCATCTAGTATGTCATAAATAAGCTGGCTGGATCTTCACAAAAGACAAGAAAACATATTTATAATTAATCCTTGAGCCACAGGGTCAGACATAAGCATACACATAAACATATAATGAAATACAAGCCATGCCACACATACAATATAAAAAATAACTGGCTAAAACCAGGCAAAGTGATCTTCAGACATGACACAAAGAATGAATATCACACTGGGGAATCTATACAGTTGAGTCACATTATTATCACCACCAGCTAGTATCCAGAGTAACCGCCAAGTGCAGCGAGGACACCAGTTAGGCTACTTTCACACTAGCGTTCGGGTGTCCGCTTGTGAGCTCCGTTTGAAGGGGCTCACAAGCGGACCCGAACGCTTCCATCCAGCACTAATGCATTCTGAGTGGACGCGGATCCGCTCAGAATGCATCAGTCTGGCAGCGTTCAGCCTCCACTCCGCTCAGCAGGCGGACACTTGAACGCTGCTTGCAGCGTTCGGGTGTCCGCCTGGCCGTGCGGATCCGTCCAGACTTACAATGTAAGTCAATGGGGACGGATCCGTTTAAAGATGACACACTATGGCTCAATCTTCAAACGGATCCGTCTCCCATTGACTTTACATTGAAAGTCTGGACGGATCCGTCTGAGGCTATTTTCACACTTAGAAATATTTTAACAATATAATGCAGACGGATCCGTACTGAACGGAGCCACCGTCTGCATTATATGAGCGGATCCATCTGAGACGGATCCGCTCTGAACGCAAGTGTGAAAGTAGCCTTAGAGGGCGGGGAGTGATTCGGTTAGGACCTAGTAGGTTGTCACAGGCATCTGGAGCCATGCTGACTGCAATGCATCCCACAGCTGCTGGAGGATCCATACAGCAAATCAGACGATCAAGATGGTTTCACAGATGCTCAGTTTCTTAAGTCTGGGGAATTAAGAGCCCGGGTAGTACTTGGAAGCCTTGGTCACTCTCTTCCAACCAATTTCGGACATTTCTAGCCGTGTGACAGGTCACCTCTCACATCAATGGCACGTGATGCTCCAGTTTCTTCGTCACTAATTCACAACTTTGCCATTTGTCCACTCACTATACACTTTCACCACAGCCGCATGCGGACAGTTCACAGACTGCACAGCTTCAGAAATACTTCCAAGTAGGAAGTGGTCATAATAATATGACTCGACGACCAATTCCTTCATATGAAGGGGACGCAGTGCTCCACTGAGTTGAATATGCTTTTGCTTGCAATGTCATACCATCTGGGTGGGCACTGTGTAGCACTGAGTCAGCAGGGGGCTGAACTCCAGTACTCCATCCACCTCTGAATATGTCACAAGATCCACTTTAGCTAGATTTCCCCTTTAAGCAGAATAAAGTAAAACTAGGAACATAATACAGGATAATAATATCCTAATAAAAGCCTTTCACTGGTATCATCCAAATCGTTTTACCCAGGGTCATCTTTTCCTAGCAGTCTCAGGATCCTCAAGAGTTGGATTTGTAGCCAGGGTGCGGGGACACTGTGATAATTAAAGTCTACAGGGAGTTTTCCTCCAACCACTTGTTTCAGAATCGTCACAAATGACCCCGTTAGATCCTTGTATCCAGATGGGTTATCCTGTGCAGAATTAAAGGCATTAGGAGATAGAATGTGTTATTTGTTGTGCTTGCTAACAAATCAGAAGTTAAAGAAGCACTCCAACAATGTTTTCTCTATATAGTGCAGCATAGACTACTAATGAAGGAACAAATGCTTGTCTTGCGTTTACTCATGTTACCTCATCTGAGCCTACATTTCCCATTATACAGAGACAGAAGAAACATGGTCTCATCACGGTGTAGTTGCGAGAATCCTATCTAAGGGCTGTAAAAGATGGATCAGTGACATGAAACGTCTGCCCTCTCACACTTCAGAGTCTCAGTGCAGTCCTACATGATGCAGCTTCAGCCCGTCTGCCCTTGCCTCCTGCCTATGATACATTTCTCACTGTCAGTTTACAAACAGGAGACAGGGACAGAAGAGTGAAGCTGTACCTCACAGCCATATACTCTGCATAAGGCCTCATGCACACAACCGTATTTTTTTGTCCACGTCCAACACGCATTTTTTGCATTCAGCACGTGGACCCATTCATTTCTACGGGGCCGCAAAAAAATTCCTTTCTATGATAGGTCAGCAGAGAAAAATGTCCCACGGCTCAAGAAACCATCCAATAGTTTGAATCAAATTCAGAGGTTTTATTCAGCAAGTGGTACAATGCGTTTTGGGGGCTGTGGTCCCCTTCAAGTACTAAATACTTGCAAACATATGTAAAATACTTGCATACGTATTTTGTACCTGATGAAGGGGAGCACAGCACCCGAAACACGTTTTACCACTTGCTGAATAAAACCTCTGAATTTGATTCAAACTATCGGATGGTTTCTTGCGCCGTGGGACATTTTTCTCTGCTGATTGACTTATCTTCTGAGGGACCCCAGGCATATCTTATTTGAAGCACCTGCATCCATGGCAGCACACCATCCATCTAAGTAACCCCTGATAAGCATTCACTAGAGTTGTGCCTACCTATAGCACAACCACAGAAGGTGAGCCTCCTCAATTGAGACATTTTTAATCTGCACGTACGTTATTACCCTAGGCGTCTCCTCAGCTTAGCACTGCCTGCTTCACTCTTTCTAGGATAGGGACCAAGGAAAGTGCAGGATGCACATGGTCAGTATCCATACTTTGCGGATCCGTGGTGTGCTGACTGCAAAATACATACGGCCATGTGCATGTAGCCTAAAGCACTTGATAATAGTACAGACAGGCATTGTGAGTCTGGACAGCATTATAACTCTGCAGCTAATTATGGTTTGGCCTCACCTACTATATCACTGCTTTCTTGGCCTCTTAAATAGGGCCGGAATAATACATTCAGGAGCACTCTATGAATTGAATGGGAGGACATACAGCGGAACAAGGAGAGTGCAGCTGAATGTGGAGGAGAGGTGTCTCAGAGCTACCAGGAGGGATTTACCAGATAATTAAGTAATTTTGTAGTTCATAGTAAGTCAGCCTCAAAGGGGAGACTGAAACCTTGAACGTAGGGGAGACTGAAACCTTGAACGTAGGGGAGACAGGGGAGACAAACCATGAACGTAGTGGAGACAGGGGTGACTGAAAGTAGGGCAAGCTCAGGACTGGTGGTCAGGCTGGGATCATATGATCCCTTAATGAATAGTCTCAAACTGCGTGAATGAAATAAATTACACTACACGATGTCCTAAAGCAAATTAGCAGAAGTGCTGCTTTACCAAATTGTTCAACTCAAGACATTTTTTACCTTTATGACCTGCAGATAAATATGCAGAGAAGCGGCCATTACACCGACATCCCTGTCACATAATGCCTTCCTGAACTTCTCATGAATGTGTTGTACTTGAGTGGGTGCAATAAGGTAGAATTTATACAACGCCAGGACAGCTTTCCTCCGCACAATTTCTCTAAAAGATCATAAAAAAATCATTTTACAACGAGAAGATCATTCAAAGGGTTCTAATCATGTTACTGGCATTACAAGAATGGAATCCAACAAATAAACCAATCTCTTACCAGGTCCGGCAACCGGATATTTTAGGTGCAGCTCTGTCATTTCATAGGCATCCAACCAACAATTTATGAACACACTGGGCCAGATTTATCATTACACTTACATCTTACTCCACTTTTACACATGACCAAACTCACTTTTGGCCAAGTCAGATTTATTAATGCCCTTAATACTGTGATAAATGTGGTTTGAAGGTAGCAGTTTATCCTTCAGTAAGCGGATTTACAAAAGTCGCACGTCTTTACGAAAAAGTTGCATGTTCTAACAAAAAGTCGCATAAGATAAGCATGGTCATCACTGGTGTGAAATAGCCAAATGTTTTGCGACTTTTTAAAATTTTCGCAATAGTAAATCTATCTAGAGATTAATTTACATAAGAAAACACGCCCACTTTCAGAAAACTGGTGAGCATAGCGCAGAGCCAATAAAAGTCGCACATTTTTGCGCAGTTTTAGCTATTGCGCAAAATTTGCAACCTTTTTAACTCCATTATTTTGACTTGAGCTAATGATAAATCTGGCACAGAGTTAAAGGGAACCGCAGACAGCATGAGATACTATAACCGCCCTGAAAATAACGAGTGGCGTTTCAGAGACATCATAGGGGGTATGTACATTCAGAAATATGCCTATTTCTGGTGCAGATTGCGGCGCAAAAGGTTATCTGCACTGCAATCTGCAACTTTTACTCACTCACGCCGTGATCGTGGAGTGGGTTTTAGGCGTAGAAAACTGTTTACATGCAAGACAGCAAGGAAGCTGACTAACATTAAGACTGGCAGTGGATACGCCAACATTACGTAGAGGCTGAAGCCTCTACATAACTTTGGAGGAACCACCCCCAGCGCAGGGGCTTATTAGGACCGGCGTCTAAAACACCTGTCTTAATAAGTGACCCCCATAATTTTAAAAGGTGTCAGACTTGGACAGAAGTGTCCACTGGGTGGCTCTCCTTAGGCTACTCAATGCCCGGCTCAGCATGAACAACACATCTGTTAGTGCAGGCTGCCGTATTATTAGGGCTAGGCCGTTGGTGCTACCTCTTCATGTTTACTGGCTTCAGGGAATTTCTGTGCCTCAAGTCCCCTGCAGGGGACAGTTTGAATTGGGCGGCAATCTGCGGAGAGACGACTTATATATATTTCCATCCGATCGATGAGAACAGATTAAGCTATATGGAAGTTTATTCTACACATTTATGTACTTTTCCAAACTATGGCAGGTAGGGCTCAGATCATAGTCTGGAATGTCAGGGGTCTGGGAGATGCCACAAACGGCGGTCTATATGGCCGTACAAATGTATGAACCGGCCATATTAGGTCTCATATAAACGCATCTTTCCAAACACTCCCAAAGACTGCTGCATAAGACGTGGATCTTGCACAATTATCAATCTACCTTTTCCAATGCCAGAGGGGTCAGTGTCCTGGTTCACAGGGCTATTCCTCCGAATTTGATCCTGATGGCAGATACATCTGCCTACACTGTTCCCTATATAAGGTACAATTCTTTCTGATTGCTATGTATATTCCACCATCGTATTCATGTGAAGTGATAAAGCAGGTGATGACAGTTGTACTTCGAGGCCCTCCGGTGCCAACACTTATGCTAGGGGACTTTAATAAGTACTTAAACCCATCTCTAGACAAGGGCCCCACCCTGGCAACTGACCCAGAAACCTCATTGGCAAGGCTATTACGCCAGTTGGATCTTCATGACCTGTGGAGACTCCAATTTCCTACGGTGTGCCAATATTCTTATTTTTCAATATCTCATAACTCTTTTTCCAGAATAGACTTGTCTATTGTGTCATATATTTCCTCTATAGAATACCTACCACGTAGCCTGTCAGATCATTCCCCCATCCGCATAGAGATGCTACTTGTGAGACATAAGGAGTGTAGAGGACCATTTCTTTAAAATTTAACCCATTCTGGATTCAGCTATTGGATGAGGGGGAGCCTCTCACAGAAAGGATTAAAGAGTTCTCTCACTGCAATTTGGGTTCAGCGGCTATGGGGACGGTTTGGAATACTGGGAATGCTTATGTCGGGGTCTCTATGTACAAAAAAATTAAACAGTGCAAAGCTAAGTCTAGGGGACTTTCTGACTCCTTGCAGCGGGAGGTGAAAGACTCCGAGGCTGCTTCTATAAGAGACCCATCCACGCGGACTGAGTCTGCGTGGAAGGAGGCGCAGGATAAACGCAATGACCATTTGATCCAAGCTGCTGACAATAAACCCTTCTTCCTGAGACAGAGATATTTTGTAGCAGGTGAAAGTGCGGGTAGTTTGTGGCTATTAGAACTAGAGAGGAGGTTCATTCCACAGATGATCCGGTTATCCTTATTGAGTTTTATGAGTTATACACCTCCAAACTGGAAATGGAGATAGGTGATCTCATATCTTATCTAGCCAATATACCTGTCCCAGTAATGTCTCTGGAATCAGACCAGTACCCAGATGAGCCCTTAGAATTGGAGGAACTTAAGACGGCTCTTTCCCCAACGAGAAAGCCCCGGGTTTTGACAGCTTACAGGCAGAGTTTTTTAAAAGATATCAGGAGACCCTTCTCCCACACCTGTTAGACACCTTTAATGACGCTTTGCGGTTTGGGAAACTGCCTGCATCCATGCGGGAGGGTGTGGTGGTAGTGTTACCACAACCTGGCAAGGACCCAACTTTGCCTGAACCCTTTAGGCCCATCTCCCTTTTGTCGACAGACTTGAAAATACTGGCGAAGGTACTTGCAAATCGGCTTAAAGTTATTACTTCCCTCATACATGAAGACTAATCAGGTTTTATGCCTGACAAAGGTACCTCCATTAATCTTCGGAGACTTGTCTTTAATCTTCAAAGATCCGTGGACACCAGGGGCTGCCTTGCAATAATATCTCTAGAGTCTAGACGCTGCCAAGGCTTTTGACAGTGTGGAGTGAGAATATCTGTGGGAGGTCATGGGGTTTGGTCAAGGTTTCATGTCATGGGTCAAGCTGCTCTACTGTTCGTCAGTAGCCAGGATTAGGGCAAATGGAGAGCTATCTGGACAATTTCCATTGCATAGGTGAACGAGGCAAGGGTGTCCACTGTCCCCTCTATTGTTCGCTATTGCCATCGAACCCCTGGCCTGTCTCCTGCGTTCCTCTCCTGACTTGAAGGGGTTTCCACTGGGTTCTCTGGAGGAGAGAGTCTCCCTGTACGCCGATGATATGCTCCTGTACGTAGGGAATATAGAGCAGTCTATTTGCCCCATTATGAGGGATATTATTGAATTTGAGAAACGTTCAGGGTTAACAATTAATTGGGACAAATCTGTAATTATTCTTGATCCCGTCCTACCACAGATGGAATGGACTCAAATCCAGTTACAGGTTACCTGTCATCTGGATTTTGCCTATAAAGCAGCGGACATGTGCTGCTAGATCGCCGCTAGCACATCCGCAATATACATTCCCCATAGCTCTCAGTGTGTTTATTGTGTCAAAAAAATTATTTTATATATATGTAAATGAGAAAAATAAGGTGCCCAAGGGGCTGTTACTAACATTTCTGCTGCCCAGCTACGCCCACTGTGAAGGAGCCCAGCACCGTCCCACATCCTCCGAATCTCCTCCTTGCTCCACGATGTCACAAAGTTAGAGCACCGTAATCTCGCCTTATGTCAGTGCCAGCATAGTGTTCCTTCCCTGTGCTGGCATCAGCCTCAGGGAACTAACTGCGCATGCGCTTAGCTGCGAGATTACGGCGCTCTAACTTTGTGACGTCGGAGAGCAAGATTCGGAGGATGTGGGACGGTGCTGGGCTCCTTCACAGTGGGCGTGGCTGGGCAGCAGAAATGTTAGTAACAGCCCCTCGGGCACCTTACTTGATTATATATATATATATATATATATATATATATATATATATATATATATATATATATATATATATATATATATATATATATACACACACACACACACACACACACACACTCACCTAAAGAATGATTAGGAACACCATACTAATACGGTGTTGGGCCCCCTTTTGCCTTCAGAACTGCCTTAATTCTACGTGGCATTGATTCAACAAGGTGGTGATAGCATTCTTTAGAAATGTTGGCCCATATTGATAGGATAGCATCTTGTAGTTGATGGAGATTTGAGGGATGCACATCCAGGGCACGAAGCTCCTGTTCCACCACATCCCACAGATACTCTATTGGGTTGAGATCTGGTGACTGTGGGGCCATTTTAGTACAGTGAACTCATTGTCATGTTCAAGAAACCATTTTTCCAGTCTTCAACAGTCCAATTTTGGTGAGCTCATGCAAATTGTAGCCTTTTTTTCCTATTTGTAGTGGAGATGAGTGGTACCCGGTGGGGTCTTCTGCTGTTGTAGCCCATCCCCCCTCAAGGTTGTGCGTGTTGTGGCTTCACAAATGCTTTGCTGCATACCTCGGCTGTAACGAGTGGTTATTTCAGTCAACGTTGCTCTTCTATCAGCTTGAATCAGTCGGCCCATTCTCCTCTGACCTCTAGCATCAACAAGGCATTTTCGCCCACAGGACTGCCGCATACTGGGTGTTTTTCCCTTTTCACACCATTCTTTGTAAACCCTAGAAATGGTTGTGCGTGAAAATCCCAGTAACTGAGCAGATTGTGAAATACTCAGACCGGCCCGTCTGGCACCAACAACCATGCCACGCTCAAAATTGCTTAAATCACCTTTCTTTCCCATTCTGACATTCAGTTTGGAGTTCAGGAGATTGTCTTGACCAGGACCACAACCCTACATGCATTGAAGCAACTGCCATGTGATTGGTTGACTAGATAATCGCATTAATGAGAAAAAGAACAGGTGTTCCTAATAATTCTTTAGGTGAGTGTGTAACATATATATATATATATATATATATATATATATATATATATATATATATATATATATATATATATAGTGGGTTTTGGGTTGCAGTTTGGGCACTCTGTCTGTAAAAGATCCGCCATCACTGCTTTATAGTGTCACAGCCTCAGCTTAACAGTGGGCCTAACTGTACGTTCACTTGCGGTAAATTACATTACGTCCATATGCAGGAAGGGGTTAGAGGGGACCTGTAACCTCCCCTAACATGTCTATTTTAGGACTTGTAAAAATAGATAAGTCAGGAGAGGTTACAGGTCCATTTTAAAAAGGGAACCTGTTGTCAACTTTATGCTGATCTCACTGGGGGCAGCATAAAGTAGTGACAGAAATGCTGATCTCAGCGGTGTGTCACTCACGACCTAATAGTAAGTGGTTGCCGAGAACCAGCATCATAATCATTGCAGCCCAGGCCTTGAGAAGAGTCACATCTACCTGAGAAGAGTCCTGGTTATTCATAATCTCCTGCTCTCTCACCCATCTGCTGATGATTGGCAGTTCTCTCCTAGAGGGACAGGGAGAATACTAGGTAGAAGCCTGTCAGTCATCAGCAGGTGGGCAGGAGAGCAGGAATTCATGGATAACCAGGACTCTTCTCAGGTGGCCGGGACTCTCTTCCAGGCCCAGTCTGCAATGGTTGTAATGTTGGTGCTCGGCAACCACTTACTTGTAACTTATAAATGACAGATCACTGAAATCAACTCACCTGTCTCTACTTTATTCTGCCGTTAGTATGGGTAGCATAAAGTTGATGACAGGTTCCCTTTAAGGCAGAGTGCAGACGTGGCAGACCTGATACAGATTTTCTGTGCACTCTCTACACTGCCAATCCACAGCAAGTTAAAGTACAATACATATGGATAGGGTTTTGAAGACGAAATTCACATTTAGTGGAAAATTTTGGGTAGGCTGTAGATTTTCAAATCTGTTCTATTTCAATTCTATATTTTTAAAAACTTTTGGGGTCATTTATCAAACTGGTGTAAAGTAGAACTGGCTCAGATTCCACCTTTCGTTTTCCAAATGAGCTGTCAAAAATGAAAGGTGGAATCTGATTGGTTGCTATGGACAACTAAGCCAGTTCTACTTTACACCAGTTTTTTTCACTTTTTTTTTTTCCAGTACCCTTAGTTATGAATCCAGGCTAATAATCTGGCTTAATTGGAAACAAAGTACAAATTAACAAAACGGCTGTATAAAGATAGTCCCTCGGCCACAGTAAAGACAATGTGATAAATTAATTGGATTTGACCGTAGCGGGCTGAACCAATTCACTCATCAGCATCTTGGATCCTTCAGAGGGATCGGGCTGCCATAGCAAACAAATGGCTTCCCCAATCACAGCGCAGGGGAGCCATTAATGCCCTGGGAGCACAGCATCCCCAGGGAAAAGCCTCTTAGATGCCACAGTCACAATTGACCGTGGTATCTGAGGGTTTAAATGTCTGATCGGCGCTATTGTTTAAAACAGCAGAAAGCAGACATTATGGCAACCGCTCAGCTTCTGAGAAGGCGCCATCTTTAAAAGACTCGACTTCTGCCGTACATGGACGGCACAAGTTGGGAAGAGGTTTAAGAAGGTCCTGAAACAGGATCAAAGTGGAGCAGTGTCCAAAGATGGAGCTAAATGGAGCTATACACAAGAACTACATACACACTGTGATAAATGTCTTACTTTGAATGCTGAAGCTTGTCTTCAATGAGTGGTAGAGCAGCAGGAATCATTTCCCGGGGAAATATCTGGCTCACAACAGTCAATGCCATGCACACCTCCACAAGGTTAGTGCTCTGTAGATCCTGTCGGAGGGCACAGTTTACTGGACAATGCTTTACATCACTATAAGGCCTCATGCACACGACCGTTGTTTCATTCCGTGTCTGTTGTTCCGTTTTTCATGATTTTCTGCGGACCCATTGACTTTCAATGGGTCCGTTGAAAACTCGGCTAATGCACCTTTTGTCATCCGCGTCCGTGATCCGTGGTTCCAGTCCGTCCAAAAAATATAATCTGTCCTATTTTTTTCACAGAAAACCGTTCATGGACCCATTCAAGTCAATGGGTCCGTGAAAAAACGCGGAGGCACACAAGATTGTCATCCGTGTCCACGTCCGTTTTTTTCATATCATTTGCATGGGAAACTTTTAGACTTTTTTTTTTTTTAACTTTCCTTCATGTCTGGTTATCCTCCAAAAATAAAGGAAGACACACGGAAACGGATCACGGAACAACGGAACCCCATTTTTCGGAACGGAACACAACAACGGTCGTGTGCATGAGGCCTAACACTGTATAGTCTAATCCTGAGACTTAGTTCAATGTGTGATTTAAGTCGTAGAATTAATTTACACAATTAACTTTTCTACTAATATATATGACAAGGATGGATGAAACATCGTACACACAAGTAGCCTTGCAATAAAAACTTTCACTAGAAAGCTACATATATCTAAAGGGTATATTAGCCGGGCCGATTTTCTGCCCAGCAATCGCTAATGAGCATACCTACGAAAGCTTGTTAGCGATCATCTGGCAGTCTAATACTGCCTTTGATTGCCTTGAATGAGCAATCTGGATTTGCCGGCGGCAGATTGTGCCGTGTAATTATGATCTGCTGCCGGCACACCACTGTACGGCATGGGGACAAGCGATAGCATAGTAATCGCTCCTTCCCATGCTGTGAAGGACATCACTCCATGCAATAGCTGCGGTGTCCACTGCTAGCTATCTGACGATTGCTGGGAGGAAACGCTTCCCTCCCAACAATCGCTTGCAGCATTGGTTTGCCTAATACACCCTTAAGTACTGCACGGATCCCTGCAGCGATCAGCTGATTCCCAGATGGCATTCTTGTGAGGAGTGGTTGTCTAGATGGAGCAACTTCTTTAAAATTGAGACTGTCAACTAGCGTCAGATGTTTTAGTGCGCGGATCTGATTTCCTTATATCTGCAGTAAATATAAAATACTAATGACTGCGGACTACAGATGTCACAAAATCCATTAAAAAGGAGCATAAAAACTGTACAAGCTATCCAATGGACGGTAAAACAGACTCTTTCTTTACCTTTAGAACAGTATTTACAAGCAGAAGCAGCAACTCGTGATTTTCATGTAGGAATAATGACACTGCCAAGTAGCCTGCAACAAACAACAGGATATCAAGGTAGATAAAAAGCATAACCCAACATGTAAACCATTTACAGCATGTCTCCCCCTACAGCTGAGCTGAGCTAAGCTGAGCTCTGGGATAATTTTTTGCCCTATAAGACGCACCTAGGTTTTTGAGGAGGAAAATGAGAAAAAAAATATTTTGAAACTAAAAGGTGTGCTTTGGTGGATGGCACTGTTATGGGGGGGGTATCTGTGGATGGCACTGTTATGGAGGGGTGTATCTGTGGATGGCACTGTTATGGAGGGGTGTATCTGTGGATGGCACTGTTATGGGGGGTGTATCTGTGGATGGCACTGTTATGGGGGGGTGTATCTGTGGATGGCACTGTTATGGGGGGGTGTATCTGTGGATGGCACTGTTATGGGGGGGTGTATCTGTGGATGGCACTGTTATGGGGGGGTGTATCTGTGGATGGCACTGTTATGGGGGGGTGTATCTGTGGATGGCACTGTTATGGGGGGGTGTATCTGTGGATGGCACTGTTATGGGGGGGTGTATCTGTGGATGGCACTGTTATGGGGGGTGTATCTGTGGATGGCACTGTTATGGGGGGGTGTATCTGTGGATGGCACTGTTATGGGGGGGTGTATCTGTGGATGGCACTGTTATGGGGGGGGTGTATCTGTGGATGGCACTGTTATGGGGGGGGTGTATCTGTGGATGGCACTGTTATGGGGGGGGTGTATCTGTGGATGGCACTGTTATGGGGGGGGGGTGTATCTGTGGATGGCACTGTTATGGGGGGGGTGTATCTGTGGATGGCACTGTTATGGGGGGGGGTGTATCTGTGGATGGCACTGTTATTGGGGGGGGTGTATCTGTGGATGGCACTGTTATTGGGGGGGGGTGTATCTGTGGATGGCACTGTTATTGGGGGGGGGTATCTGTGGATGGCACTGTTATTGGGGGGGGTGTATCTGTGGATGGCACTGTTATTGGGGGGGGGGTGTATCTGTGGATGGCACTGTTATTGGGGGGGGTGTATTTGTGGATGGCACTGTTATTGGGGGGGGGTGTATCTGTGGATGGCACTGTTATTGGGGGGGGGTGTATCTGTGGATGGCACTGTTATTGGGGGGGGGTGTATCTGTGGATGGCACTGTTATGGGGGGGGGGTATCTGTGGATGGCACTGTTATGGGGGGGGGTATCTGTGGATGGCACTGTTATGGGGGGGGGGTATCTGTGGATGGCACTGTTATGGGGGGGGGGTATCTGTGGATGGCACTGTTATGGGGGGGGGGTATCTGTGGATGGCACTGTTATGGGGGGGGGGTATCTGTGGATGGCACTGTTATGGGGGGGGGGGTATCTGTGGATGGCACTGTTATGGGGGGGGGGGGGGGTATCTGTGGATGGCACTGTTATGGGGGGGGGGGGTATCTGTGGATGGCACTGTTATGGGGGGGGGGGGGTATCTGTGGATGACCCATATATAGAATCTGATGCTCTATATGTGTCATCCACAGATCCCCCCATAACAGTGTCCCTGTGTAAATAGTGACCCCAAATACAGGGGGTGGAGGCCGGCAACTGGTGTTGAAATCGCGACGGGGCCCGGTGCAGTCACTGTACTCTATTACACCGGGCCCTGCACACAGCAGTATTCATATGTAAAGTGTAGGCAATCCATAGCAATCCTCTGCGGTAGCGCAATCCACATAATACTCACTACTAGCAAGAAGGCTGGCCGGTCACTCACATGCTCCTCCCAGTTTATTAATGAAGCAGGCGGAGCATGCGCGTGATGAAGTGAGTGACCGGCCAGCCTGTCTGCCTGCTAGTACGGCGTTTCATAGTAAGTACTACATGGATTGCACTACCGCAGAGGATTGCCTACACTTTACATATGAATACTGCTGTGTGCGGTGTAATAGAGTACAGTGACTGCCCGCCTTCAGCCCCCCCTCCCTCCATGTATCAGTGTTAGCAGAGTAAAAATGGCAGCATTCGCCCCATAAGACGCACTTCCATTTTCCTCCCACTTTGAGGTGGGGGGAGTCTTATGGGGCGAAAAATACAGTAGGTTTATATCAGGTATGCCCAACCTGCGGCCCTCCAGCTGTTGCAAAACTACAACTCCCATCATGCCCGGAAAGCCTACAGCTATCAGTCTACAGCCAAGCATGGTTAGAGTTGTAGTTTTACAACAGCTGGAGGGCCTCAGGTTGGGCATTCATGGTTTATATGATTTGAAGGTGGATTTCTGAGTAAAAAGCAGAGTAAATCCTGACAGGACTCCTAGGAGAGGCAATGAGAGTCCTGATTACCCCACCTACTCATAATGATAGACAGCTCTTCTTATATCAGGGTGCGCACACAGAAGGCTGTCAATCAATGTGTGGGCAGGGTGATCAGGGCTCTCATTGCCTCTGCTAGGAGTCCTATTGAGATTTACTCTACTTTTTACTCATAACTCTAGAATTCTATGGCATAAGGATACAAGTATACTTTTGCCTGGAATCAAGATCTGTGCGGATCAGACTCACAGCACTCCCACCAATCAGCTGTTTAAAGGTGCGGAGTACTGCACAGTGTGCGCTGCATCTTCATTATTTACACATGTCCCTCCACATAATAGAGGCAGTGCATGGCATTGCAGCATTGTCACATCATATTCCTGGGACGAAGCTGCAATTACCTGCGCTACTATGCAGTCAGCCTGCTGGTAGATGGAGCCATGTAAACAATAAACTTTAAAGGGCATGTGCACATTTTTGGGGGTTTAGCAAACCCCTCTCCTGGGCAGACCCGTGAAGGGAAGCACACTTACCTGCTTCCCAACTCCTGTGCTCACTGGCCCTCACTGCTCCACTCGGGTACCAGGATGTAAACTTCCGTTTTGATGCCACTGCAGCCAATCGCTGGTCGCAGCAGTAACCTGCTCTCCTGGCATCACGTGACCATTTATCATGATGCAAGTGGAGCAGATCACCACTGTGGTCTGCAATTGGCTGCAGCAGCGTCAAAATAGAAGTTTGCATCCAGGGACCTGAGCAGAGGCCAAAGAGTGCAGGAGCAGGTAAGTATGCTACCCTGAGCAGGTCTGCCCAGGAACGGGGTTTGCTAACCCCCACCTTAAAAGGGAACGCGTCATCAACTTTATGCTGCCCATACTAATGGAAGAATAAAGTAGTGACAGGCGAGTTGATTTCAGTGGTCTGTCATTTAAAAGTAAGTGGTTGCCGAGAACCAACATCACAACCATTGCAGACTGGGCCTGGAAAAGAGTCCCGGCCACCTGAGAAGAGTCCTGGTTATTCATGACTTCCTGCTCTCCTGCCCACCTGCTGATGACTGACAGGCTTCTACCGAGTTTTCTCCCTTTCGCTCTAGGAGAGAACGGCCAATCATCAGCAGGTGGGTGAGAGAGCAGGAGATTATGAATAACCAGGACTCTTCTCAGGTAGATGTGACTCTTCTCAAGGCCTGGGCTGCAATGATTATGATGCTGGTTCTCGGCAACCACTTACTTTTAGCTGATAAGTGACACAGCGCTGAGATCAGCATTTCTGTCACTACCTTATGCTGTCCTCAGTGAGATCAGCATAAAGTTGATGGCGGGTTCCCTTTAAACTTAAACTTTAAGTCCACTAACAGAGGAATGGTACATACCGACTCGTTTCTCAAGTAGGTTTCCTTGCTGAGCTAATTTAATGGCGTGAATATAACCAAATGAAGCTTCATATCCCAGCATTTCACAGTAAATCAATCTCACCATGCATTCCTTCATCTGCCTCTACAATGTAATTACAAGTCAAGATTAGTGGTAAGATATATACGACCTATCAAGTTGTATACAGCAGTCAGTGTATTCAAATATAAGAAATGATCATTTGTGCTTCTGGCCATGTGCAATTGGGAAACTTGGGATAAGATATTCCTACTGTAAAACTATTTAAAGGCTATAGACACGTCTGCGGACTCCGCTTGAACGGAACATTAAAAGCAAAGCAAAAAAGACTTTATTGGTAAATATAATAAAACTGGGGCCGTAGCCCAAAAATATCACTGTAAATCAAGCTGCAGGGTGTATAAAGCAGAGGTGAAAGGTCTACATCACTGGTTTAGACCAATGCAAACCTATGTGAATATCTTAGTTGTGGGAGGTGATGCGATCATCAAACGTCACCCAGTGACCTCACCTAGTCACACCACCCTGTTAAATAAATCACTACTCGAGTGTAATGTTCCCAAAATATTTAGAAGGGATACAGTTACTCCTGTAAAGAGATATATGCCACTGGTAAACCAGCCGGCATAGGGTTCAGATGGCTACCCAGGGAGAGTATCTACATGCTAGTAACGCTCTGCACAGGCACAGCGACAGCCTGTGAGTTGCAGAGATCTCCTGTATAGAGGTCTCTGTACTGTGCCCCTCCTCAGTATGTGATCAGTGATCCTGTCAGGGAGCTGCTCTGATGGCACAATCTGTAGCCCTTATATCTAAACTCCTGGCAGCTCATAAACACCCACCGCAGCTAAATTCGTATCAGTCTGATAAGAACGTAGCTGTAATAAGTATTCATGAGCTGTCAGAAATGATGCACTAACTGACAATTGGGAAGCAATAGGCTGCAAATACACTGAAAGTGAAAGCTGTAGAGGACAAACTGTTAAAGATGAATTGGGAAAACTAGTAGAATGTAGAATGCAATGACAAAGAAGTTGCTCCCAAAGATGCCCTTGCAGTGTGGCACTTCAGTAGCCAAGGACGTAACTCATATGATGTAACTGGTATAAGAGCCTGGTCTGTTTTTAAAGCTGACAATCTCAGCTTTAAAACAAAACCAAGGTTGAGGCTCTATCCGGGATAAAAGGTGCGTTAGAGCCCTTAGAAAATCGGGTCAGGGATGAAAGCTGCAGGTATATGCAGCTTTCAGTGAGATTTCTTTCTAAGTGCACTACTTGCGATTTCCGTTACTTGCCTTGACATTGGTCTTGATTTAAAGCTTTAAAACAAGACCGGGCCTGAATTTCTAGCTGTTACACAGCCTGATATATGACCCAGAAACCAGCCCTCCCCCAGTTTAACCATCTGAGATGTAAGCCAGTATGGAGGAGGAGAGAGACACATAGTGCCTTCTCTCTCCCTGTGTAACTGTACATGTTCCCATGGGGAGGATAACATGGACTTTTACCCATCAGAGAACATACTTGCTTTCCGATTGTCACACATGGGGACCCTTTTATCAGAAAATGAGTGTGAAGATGAGTGCATGCTCATGTAATCACCCTTATTAGACTGTTTACTGATGTGATCCAGAGCGTCGGTATCATAGCACCAAACACTCCACAAACATCAGTAGAGCTTACATTTTGCACTACCCCTTACCTGATCTATGGAGTATAATATACAGATACCAGTTACACACTGCAGTAATAGAGACGAATATCTAATATCGTTCTGACAGATGGAAAACCTTTTCATCAGTCAGCACAGATTTTTCACTCGACTGTCGCCATAAATAACTGCTTTCAATATTTTTAGTACTCAGACATTTCTGTCGGGTGTAATACAGAGGCTTTTTTGTGCCCATATTATGGAGGCAACATTCAGGCCTCCCAGAACCAGGGCATGGCACTCCAACTCATTTTCTTGTGAACTGCAGGCGGACTAGTACCCATATTGTATCCAGAAACAGAGATCAGGAATATTGAAATCCAGCATGCCCGATCCTTATTTTCTCCCCGTACCTACTTCTAACGTATGCACACCTTTATATCAGACAAGCTATAGTCAGAGCAATGAAAGCACATATGATGCTGCACTACTGGACGGTAGGTAATGTAAGACATGAATAGTACGGGGTGTTACCAGGGTGGTATTAGGCGAGGAAACTGTTGTTTTCAGGTTGGCAAGTTCTTGCTGGATGAGCTTTTCTTCCTCCTAAAGGAGAGGTAGTCAGCGTTAATATGACGTGCTATGTGGTAGGACATCTGCTTATTCTTATCTCCATGCGCGTGATACCGACACTAAAGGGATTATCTGGGAACTGAAAATGAGGTCATCTATCAATTTAAAAGGAACGTCTGGGGAGGGGCAGAACGGGTTAAAAAAAAAATTACAAATAAAAGCCTTACTCACCCATCCCCCACTGATGCTTACTGGTTCCCCGCTAATTTTCACTTTCAGGTCCCTCGGAAGATACCGGGTCACTGCTGCTGCCAGCGATTGGTTGTGGGGACATTTTCTGTGGGTCAAGACAGGACCTGAAGGTGGAAACCAATGGGGACCCAACAAGCGCCAAAGCACCAACAGGGGACCGGTGAGCAACATTTCTTTAATATTTTTTAACTCATTCTGCACCTCTTCTAAAACATTTTATCCTGCCAGACAACCCCTTTAAAGGAGTTTTTCGGAATTTTAATACTGAAGGACTATTCTCAGGACAGACCGATGATCCCTGATAGGCGGGGTCTGACACCCCAGACCCCCCCACCAAACGGCTGTTCACAAGTAGCTCCAGGTCTACCAACCAGTGTTCTGAAACTACAACTCCCAGAATGCTCCATCATAAGAACAGCTGAGCATGTTGGGAGTTGTAGTTTCACATCAGCTAGAGTACTGAAGGTTGCTGATCCCCAGTGTAGTGAATGGGGATGGTAATTGCAGCAGCGCTCCCATTGAAGTACATTACCCAACCACATCCAAAAAATCCTGGTCCCAAACCATGACGTCAGTGCCATGTTATAGAGCGCTGCACCAATGTATGTGCGCCACAACTCTTCAACTGGAGCAAAACTACAACTCCTAGCATGTGCTGGCAGCACCTTATGGGACAGATCATTCTACTTACTACTAAGAGTCACTGGTTTGGTAGCAATGACATATGTGACTACCAGTCAGTGCTCTCAGACTGAGGAGCCTCACTGTCAGTTATAAGCTGTCTGATCCCAAGTACTGCAAGATCTATGGACAACTAGACAGACAGATGGGTAGATAGATAGACGGACATGATAAAAAGATAGGTGGACAGAGAAACTAGACAGACAGTGAGTACTCTGGCAGTGAGAGTCCTGTACCTGTCTGGAGGTGAGCGCTGTGATGCTCCGGATCAGGCCCCCCAGTTTGGAGCCAGGCCCGGGCGCAGGGTCCTGCAGGAGCAGGCTGGGCAGAGCGCTCAGGGTCCGCTCCACAATCTCACTCATCTTCCAGCTCCCCGCTCACAACAACAACCGGCATCATCCAGCACTTCCGCTTCTGTTCAACACAACATAACTTTATTCATAACTACTTTGTTACATGCAGTGAGCCGTGTGGACACTAGGTGGCGCTCCTGCATTGGATTGTATGTACTACACTACCGTATAATGAATGACGTCCCTAGTTCTGAAGTTTAATAACTTTTCTGTGACCAAGAATCTGATCAGATACAGAAAAGACACTGGAATAAGAAAGAATAATGCGGCCTGAGCACTTCTGCCTATTTTCTAATGCCTTTCAAGGCCCTTGTTATTGGCACATGATGGGGGGGGGGGGGGCATGGAGAGGCATTTGTTACTGGCACATGATGGGGGGGCATCTATGGGGGCACCTCTTACTGGCACATTATTGGGGGCATCTATGTGTGCACTTCTTACTGGAACATTATTGGGGGGCATCTATGGGGGCACTTCTTATTGGCACATTATTGGTGGCACTATGGGGGCACTTCTTACTGGCACATTATTAGGGGGCACTATGGGGGCATCTACTGAGGCCACAAAGAAGGGGTATTTTATATGGGAGAAGGGGAGAGAGGAACACTATGGGGACTTCTACTGAGGTCACATAGAAGGGATATTTTATATGGGGGGCTCTGTGTGGTACTAGTATTATCAGGGGGTTTATCGGTTTCTACAGTATAATACTGGGGAGCACAGCAGCACAGTATTGGGGTAGTAGGATGATTTGTCCAGAAGATGGGAGGATGATGGAAAAGTAGACAACTAAGATATTTTTTGTCAAACTGCAGAGACGAAAAATGGCTGAAAAATGGTGGTCTGGTCTGAAGGTCTGAAAGGAGATGAGGAAAGAGAATATCTATATGAAAGGAGACGTCACTAGATGTAAGAAGTATGTGGGGCTGTATAGAAAGTACAGCAAAATGCAGTGTAGAGGGAGGGGGCACTTAGAGAATTGGGCTGTGACGAAACCAACCTCGCCACAGTGTTTTGGAGGGGGCTGTTTGCCAGCCTCCTGCCCCAGGATTACGGCCCTTTGAGATACTTTTGCTAACTTTTAAACCCCTGAACTTATTCGAGTGAATTTTGGATGGGTTTGTCCCCAAGTTATACTGGTTGGGTTGATGTGGGTTATGTGTATGTACAATGTAGGCTCACAAAGTTGTGGCAATTTATGAGAGTAACTTTTCAGCTTAGGAGATAGTTGGGTAGATGCAGAGATTGACTCAATTATCTCCTAGACAGAGGGGAGGAATATGCTGGGTGTGTTTCTATTGTCCCATTGTGCCATTGTCCCATTGTGCCATTGTCCCATTGTGTGTTTAAATGGTAATTTCTGTCCTGTTGTCTCCACGTGTGTATTGGCAATTTCCCTTTGTCCTGAGAGATAATTGAATTGCTCCTCAGGTGTCTCCGGGGCAGAGGGGAGGAGGCCATGATGCATTGTGGGGATGTGTTGTGTCTGTGTGTCGCAGTCCCCCTTCCGGTCCCCTGGGGACGTGTCCACCAGATGGGGACCTGCATAAATACGGGCGGGTAGCCCTCAATAAAGAGATGCTGTTTTTATACCTTCATGAAGTCTTGGCTCATGTTTGGGGAATGCGATAACTACACTCTTGGGGATTGCTATATCACAATACTCCCCTGAGTAGAAGCTCTTGTAAGAGCTTGTTCCTAGTTCCTGTCTCTGCATTTAGGAGAGGTTCACCCACTGGAGCCTGGAGCCTTGTCGTAGGTCCAGGGTGGGTAGGAGACGGTGAGACCTCAACCAAGCTTCGGCGGTTCGTGGGGTCTGCAGTGCGTACGGTGTCAAGTGGAGTGCTTGGAGTCCTCGGAAAGCACTAGGAGCATCTATCGACGGAGGTACCCGGTCGGGGTGCTAGGCGTTCTGTTACATGGGCCATATTCATTGGGGCTTGGGCCCCGGATCTTGGACCCTAGAAATGCCCCTAACCTCCACCCATTCTACTGCGCCCCGCCCACGTGACCAACGTCATCTCAACAGCAGCAGCAGAAAGTGACGTCATGTTCTAAGTGGTTGAAAGACCGGCAGGCTTAGCTACTACTTCCGGCCAAGCTAAACCTGTCTGCAATGACCGGCCATGATGACAAGGTCAAAATAGCATATCTGTGTGATGTCACCATGTGCTGGGAAGGCTGTTACTGTTACTGGAAATGCAGTGGTAGATTGAAAGGAAAATATTACTGATAGCAGCCAAAGGCTGTGTATGATACTGCCGGCTGAACCACATATCTAAGCTTACCATGTGTAAGGGCTCATGCACATGGCTGTGCCTGTATTAAGGCCTGCAATAACAGCGGATCCGCAATATACGGGCATCGGACGTGTGCCCACTGTATAATGGATGCAGAGGAAGTGCCCCTTCCGAGACCAGGCTCTGGATCCGCCACTGCCCCAGCCTCGCTTCCACCCATCCGGGCCCGCCCGGCCTCCACCCATCTGGGCCGGGCGCTGCTTTCTTGCTGTGATCTTGCAGGATCACGCAATGCACGCCAGAAGACGGGATTGTGGGAGGCTGCGAGCGAGAGCAAGACGGAGGGAGTGGAGCAGTCTCACTCTCAGAGCGAGGTGAGTATTATTTTTTTTTTAAATGTGCACACTGCTGCCTGGCTTTATAACTCACACAGGGGAGCACCGCACCTGGCATGGCACTATATGACAGGCACCAGCAAATCCTTCACAGGGGCCTGGCCCCGGGGGCAAAAATATATGGCACTGGCAATAAGTAAACTAAGCAAAAAATGAAAAAAAAAAGGAATATATACACAGGGGACAAATGATTATGGAATATATACAGAGGGGGCAAAATCGATATATACAGGGCCCCTGTATATATATCCATTTGCCCCCTCTGTATATATTCCATTTTCATTTTGCCCCTTGTATATATATCCATTTGCCCCCTCTGTATATATATATCCATGGGATGCTGGTGTTAGGAGGAGTTCTGGAGGGGCGCCAAAATGTAGCCTTGCACCGGCCCTGTCCGGATGCGTTGCGGGCGGGTTCAGGGAAACCCGCGCGAGTTCGCACACAATTTGTCTGCGATTGTGTTGCATTGTTCAGTTTTTCTGCGCAAGTGCCAAGCGTTTTAATGCAATTTGCGCACGCATGATGAAAAACGGAATGTTGGTACCCAGAACCCAACCCGGACTTCTTCATTGAAGATTCTTCTATCTTCATTCAGCAGGACCTGCGCTGACGTCACAGCGCTCACCACGTGGTGAGCGAGATGACGTCAGCACAGGTCATTTTGCAGGTCCTGCAACAAGAAGAAAGAAGACGATAACAGCTGCGTGATCAAGTGAATGAGGTGAGTCATTTTTTTATAATTTTTTTTAACCCTCAATGGACATTCTACTTAGCATTCTGTATTAAGAATGCTATTTTCTATTATAACCATGTTATAATGGAAAATAATAAAGTAAATGGACTTTAATGGGGTCCCGGGGCTCAACCCTATTTATTAACATTATCTCCTTAGCAACCATCCATGAAAATCGTATTGCATCTGCACTTGCTTGCGGATGCAATGCGATTTCCACGCAGCCCTATTCACTTCAATGGGGCCTGTGAAAAACGCAGAATATAGGACAAGCTGTGATTTTCACGCAACGCACAATTAATGCGTGAAAATCATCGCTCATGTACACAGCCCCATTGAAATGAATGGGTCAGGATTCAGTGCGGGTGCAATGCGTTAACGTCACGCATTGCACCCATGTGAAAGGGGCCTAAGGCCAGAGGGTGCCTGAACTTTAGGTTCCCTGGTGACCAGCATAGGTATTTCATAGTCTAGTGCTTCTGTGATTTGTCTGCATTTATCCTTCTTGTGTTCCTACTATGTTCCAGTCCTCCTGTATTCATCATGCTTGTGTGCTCCTGCACTACAAATTCAGTTCTGTTCTTGTTTCAGTTCAGTATCCAGTCTTTTTATCCAGTCTGTGCTCCTGTCAAGTACCCAGCTTGCCCTCCTTGTCTGTTCCTCCACCACTACCCTGCCCTGCAAGCCTATGCTGTGTCTAACATCATCACCAAAATTTACAGTGTGCTGCTTGGATCTCCAAAAAACTGTTTCAAGTCCTTGTGCTGTTCAGGTTGTGGCTGTGGTTTTCCTGCATCTTTGCTATCCTGTGTTCCCAGTGTTTATACCGGAGTCTCTGATTGCCATGTGTCAGCTGATGACAACAAGACTGTCCCAGGAGGTAGGGGTCTGGTTGCTCCCCTGCAGCAAAGTCCATATTCCTCCTGTGTAATGGTGCAGAACCCCAAACAACCAGACAGAGTTTAAATAATGGTGGATTTATTAAATGACGGCAGTACAGCCCAGACCAGAAATCATATGCAGGTAATCAATCCAAATAATACCTTGTGCAGGAAAACTCACAAGGGACAGCCAGACCAGGCCAAAGTTCATATGCACAGAAATAGTCAGTGTAACGTAGTACCTAGGGACGAGACATTTCCAGGGTCCGATCCGAGGCCCAACACGAGACAAACTGTTCCGCATAGAAGTTTCCCACAGGCAGTCTCTAGAGATGGATTGAGGAAGTCAGAGGTCATGAACAGGTACAGTAGCCTAGAAGAATGTGAACAGCGAGGCACAGGTAAGCCCTCTGAAAACAAGTGCGGTCACAGGAAGCAAGCAGTTCCGATAACAGCCACCGGGGGCCTTCATCGGTCCGCAAATTGCGGATCGCACATTGCATGTGTCCGTGTTTTGTGGATCCGTAAAACACTTACGGACATGTGAATGGACCCTAAGCCTGTCATGCAGAAATTACTACATGAAGTGAGGCGCCAGAGTGAACGTCAGGATGTCATGATGCAGTTCATGCAGAAGGTTGGTGCCCGTCTGGATGCTATCTCTTTTCCAGGTACTGCAGGGTCGTCAGTCACGGCTACTCCTACCGTTTCCACACCGGTGAATCCGGATTTGTTTGCTGCCAGGGTGCAACTGCCACTTCCACCATGCTATGGTGGAGATCCTAAAAACTGTTGTGGATTTCTGAACCAGTGCCTGATCCATTTTGAGTTGCATGGGCAGAAGTTTCCCTCTGAACGGTCCAAGGTTGCCTTCATTGTGTCTGATGAGGCACTTGCTTGGGCAAATGGTGGTCCAGAGACCATTAATCTGCAGTCTTTCCTGTCAACCTTTGGGCTGGTCTTTGAAGAGCCCGACCGTACGTCCTCCGTTGCTTCAGCTCTGCAGCGTCTACGACAGGGTTCCTCGTCTGTGGGTCAGTACGCTATCCAATTTTATACCCTGGCTGCTAAACTTGCATGGAACAATGAGGCTCAACTGGCAGTGTTCTGGGAGGGCCTTTCTGACTGGATTAAGGATGAATTAGCTGGTCACAACCGTCCGTCTACTCTGAATGACCTGATCTTCTTGGCCACAAGGATAGATATGCATTTAAGGGAACGTTCTAAGGAGGTCGCATACACCAAAAGACCACCTCGTTTGGCTCCATCCTTCCAGAGGCCGTTCCTTCCTCTAGCATCCACCCCATCTGAAGAGCCCATGCAAATAGAGCGCCTTTGATTGTCTGACCAGGAACGTTTACGCCACAAAGCAGAGAACCTGTGTCTGTATTGTGGAGGCCAGGGCCACTTTGTGCATCAGTGCCCACAGAAGCCAGGAAACGCTAATGTCTGGGATTAGTTGGAAAGGTGGTCCTAGACAAGAAGTCCCGTGAGTCTCTTGCACCAAGGAGTAACACTGTCTGTGCCTGCATTCCTTGACTCTGGGTCAGCCGGTAATTTCATTCAGCAAGCTCTGGTCCATCAGTACCAGCTTCCTACCATCCGTCTAGAAAGGCCTCTGTCAGTGGCTTCCGTAAATAGATTACCACTCCCGGACCAGTGCTTTCTGTCACAATGCCACTTAAGCTATAAATTGGGGTTCTGCATTCTGAGATGATCACCTTTTATGTGCTGCCAGCATCCGTGAATAAGGTCACAGTCAAGAATCGATACCCTCTTTCGCTAATCTCCGAACTCTTTGACAGGATTCGGGGGGCTAAGGTTTTCACTAAACTTGACCTGAGCGGTGCATACAACCTTATCCGCATCAGAAAGGGCGATGAATGGAAGACTGCTTTCAACACTCGTGATGGACACTATGAATATCTTGGCATGCCTTTCGGTCTGTGCAATGCTCCGCGGTATTCCAGGAGTTGGTAAACAATATCTTCTATGGGATCTGCTCTATATCTGCGCGATAGTTTACCTGGATGATATACTGAGCTACTCTCCAGATCTGACCACTCACCGGAAGCACGTATGTTTATTTTTTACAGTGGTTGAGAGAGAATCGACTTTATGACAAACTCGAGAAATGCATCTTTGAGAAATCTACCATACCATTCTCGGATACTTCATCTCGGATGCCGGGTTGTAGACGGATCCTGAAAAATTTAAAGCATTAATGGACTGGCCCGCCCACAGGGTCTTCGTGCTATACAGCGCTTCCTTGAATTTTCTAATTTCTATCATCCGTTCATTCCGAATTTTTCATCCCTTTCTTCCCCGATCTCCGCTCTTAATAAGAAAGGGGTGAATGCCAAAGACTGGACTCCTGAGGCAGAGGCTGCCTTCGTCCAGTTAAAGAGATCCTTTGCTTCTGCACCTGTTCTGCATCATCCCGATGTCTCCCGCCAATTCTTTTTAGAAGTGGACGCCTCCTCCATAGGAGCCGGTGCTGTTTTACTACAGAAAGGTTCCAAGGGCAACATGTTTACATGTGGGTTCTCCTCCAAGCTCTTCTCACCTGCTGATAGGAATTACTGTATAGGAGGCAGAGAACTTCTGGCCATAAAACTTGCCTTGGAGGAGTGGCATTATCTATTAGAGGGGGTCCAACATCCAGTGATAATCTTTACTGATCACAAGAACTTCATATATCTGCAGACTGCCCAGCGTCTAAACCCTCATCAAGCCAGGTGGGCTCTCTTCTTCTCCCGTTTTGATTTTGAGCTGCACTTTCACCCCGACTGAGAAGAACATCAAGGCGGATGGGCTACCTAGGTCATTTGACTTCTCCAATCAGCAGGAGGAGCCTTAGTACATTGTAGATCCTGCTCGATTGATCACAGTGGCTCCTGTCTTGATAAAAAATATCTCTCCCGGGAAGACATTCGTGCCATCTGCCAAGAGGAGATGTATTTTAACTTGGGGGCACCACTTCAAACTGGCTGGTCACCCAGGGATCCGCAAAACCACTGAACTTTTGTCTCGCCACTACTGCTGGCTCACATTGTCCAAGGATGTGCGTGATTATGTCTCTGTTTGCACCGTCTGTGCTCAAAATAAAGTCTCCAGAATCAAACCACCCGGACTGTTGTTACCTCTACCTGTCCCTGATGCTCCATGGCAACACATTGCCATGGACTTTATTACAGATCTGCCCTCTTCTGCCAGATGTACAGGTATGTGGGTGGTCGTGGACCGCTTCTCCAAGATGGCGCACTTCGTTCCTTTGACTGGATTGCCCTCGGCTGCGGAACTTGAAGCTAAACTGTTCGTGAAACATATATTTTGTTTGCATGGTTTACCTGAGCATTTTGTTTCTGATGACGGAGTCCAGTTTACCTCTAAGCTCTGGAGAGCTCTTTGCCGACTGCTAGAGATTGACCTGGACTTCTCTTCCGGTTATCATCCCCAGACCAACGGGCAAGTAGAGTGGTTAAATCAGATATTGGAGAACTATCTCTGGCATTTTGTTTCAGCTCAACATGACAGCTGGGTACAATTGCTACCTTGGGCAGAGTTCTCCTATAATAACCACACTAGTGAGTCGACTGGATCCTCTCATTTCTTAGTCGTTTTTGGAGAACATCCTAGTACACCTCTCCCTGTCCCTATATCTTCTGGGGTACCAGTGGCGAATTCTTCTTTCAGGGATTTTTTGAAGTTTTGGTGTGATACCAAGGTCTGTATCAATAAAGCGGTAACCCACATGAAGATGAATGCAGACAAGAAAAGAAGAAAAACGCCTCAGTTCTCATCTGGAGACAAGGTATGGCTATTCTCCAAAAACATCCGTTTAAGTGTTCCTAGTTTCAAGTTTGCCCCCTTCTTAGTTTTGAGGAGGATCAATAAAGTGACTTATAAGTTACAGCTACCTCTCTCTCTCTACGCATCCGCAATGCCTTCCACGTGTCCTTGCTTAAACCTGTAGTCCTAAACCGCTTCTCAACGTCTCCGTCTACTCCTACTCCAATATCTGAAGATTCGGAGGGGACATTTGAGGTCAAGGACATCTTGAACTTCAAGAAGGATGGCAAGAAGACCTACTAACTGGTGGACTGGAAGGGCTTCGGCCCTGAGGAGAGGTCTTGGGAGCCAGAGGAGAATATTTATGCCCCGGACTTAATAAAAAGGTTTTTGTCCCGTCATGGACTCAAGAAGAGGGGGCGTAAGGAGGGGTACTGTAACAGCGGCTGCTGTACGCTGCTGTTCCCCCGCTGACCGCTGTGGTCCTGGGCGCCGTGTTCAGCTGTGATCCTTTCGTCCACCACTGCAGTCCTGGACTCTGTCGCTGTACATGCTGTGGTGCTGAGGATTCCGCTCCACAGGTTCCACTCAGCCCTGGACACAGCATGCTTGCTGCTGGTTTCTTGTTACACTGCCCAAGGGGCGGCGCGCATCACTCCCTGGGATGCATGGGTTGGGTCATGTGACCTTGCTGACCAACCCAGGCTCTCCTGCAGGTACTAAAGTGGCTTAGCCCCCTTCCCAGATGCCTCAGTGTCAAGGTCCTTGTGTTTACTAAGCTCCTGATACTCACGTGTGCTCCTGACTTATACCTTGTTTCTGAATTCTGCTACTTGTCTGATCCCTGCCTGTTTGCCTTGACTCTCCTGTTGCCAACACGGATTGACTGAACTGTTCCTGTGATGCCTGCCCTGACCTTTTGCCTGTCTGACTACGCCTCTGCCTCATCCTTCAGTCCTGCACTATTGCTCCTGGTAATGACTCTGCCTGCCTGACTATGCTGGTACTTCTAGTACTTACTCAGGTACCTCCTGGTCTGCCTGGACCAGCTGCCTCGTGTGCCTACCCTCCTCAAGAGGTAGCGACCTGGTGTTCCCCTCGGGAAAGTCTATCCCCACCATCAGGGGTACTGTGAAGAATTGAGGGGTACACTTAGACAACTCCCTTAGAGGATGTGGGACACGTGGCACAGTAGGTTCACACCCGCTGGTTCGTGACAGGACTGTGGCTGGAGTCAGTGCTTCAAAAGCCATCACTCAAAGACACATCCAGGACATGGGCTACAATGGTACCATTTCATCTGTCAGGCCACTCATGACCCAGGGATAATGTGACTGGACTGTTGCTCAGTGGTGCAAAGTGATGTTTTCAGATGCAAGTAAATTTTGCATTTGATTTCAATTTGCAAATCAAGGTCCCAGAGTCTGGAGGAGCTTGAGTCCAGTGTGAAGTTTCCACAGTCGGTGATTGTTTGAGGACCCATGTCATCTGCTGGTGTTGGTCTACTGTGTTACATCAAGTCCAAAGTCAGTACAACGGTCTACCAAGAAATTTTAGAGCACTTCACGCTTTCCTCTACTGAGAAGCTTTACGAAGATGCTGATTTTCTTTTTCCAGCAGGACTAGGCACCTGCCCACACTGCCAAAAGTACCAATGCCTGGTTTAATACTTTGGTATCACTGTTCTTGATTGGCCAGCAAAATCGTCTGACCTAAATCCCATGGAGAATCTAAGGGGTATTGTCAAGAGGAAGATGAGAGGCACCATACCCAACAATGTAGATCAGCTGAAGGCCGCTATCAAAGCACCCTGGGCTTCTATAACACCTCAGCAGTACCACAAGCTGATTGCCTCCATGCCACGCAGCATTGATGCAGTAATTCATGCAAAAGGAGCTCCAACCAAGTATTGAGTTCATATACTGTACATACTTTTCAGTAGGCCAACATTTCTGTATTAAAAATAATTTTTTTAATTGGTCTTATATAATATTCTAGTTTTTTTATATACTAACTGTTGGGTTTTCATATTAGCTGTACCCTATAATCAACATTAAAAGAATTAATCACTTGAAATATATCACACTGTGTATAATATATGAGTCTCACTTTTTTAATTGAATTACTGAAATAAATTAACTTTTTGATGATATTCTTTTATTGAGATACCCCTGTAAAAGATGTATGAATAGTTAGTGGTAAATAAACTAAGCACAGGAGAACTAGATTACTGGTCTACCACTAGGTGGCGAGCTAGTACTGTGTATAGCTCCACTGTCTGGGCTGCATAAAATATATTGTCAATGTTATTAAACAGCGTTTGTCAGCATGATCAACCTTATTAAACCAGGCATATAGACTGGTAGGGTTGATTATGCTGAAGAAAACAATACATTCCTTTCCTTTTGTAGCTTGCATGGTTGTGGAGAAATGTGATTTTTCATCTTTATGCAAATCAGGAGTTACAACACCAAGGGGTGGGCTGTAACATTCGAGCACCACTACAGCTACTAGCCTAGTAATAATTCCCCCCTCAGCTTTGATTGACAGGGCTAATAGCCCAGTTCCGGGGCGTAGCTAAAGGCTCATGGGCCCTGGTGCAAGACTTCAGCTTGGGCCCCACTTTCCTCAGTGCTTTGTGGCAAGGGGCAGGGGAGCACATAGCCTTTCTGCTAGGCAACCCCCCATGCCAAATTTTCAACCTATACTCCTCCCTCCAGCCCTACTGTTAAAGACATACCGTACTTGGAAAACACTACAAAACATACAATACAGTACTACATACTTCTTACATCCAGTGACGTCTTCTCTGAGATAGACGTTCACTCCTCAATTTCTCCCTTTGCACTAGAAAACAATGATGATTAATGTTGATTGAGCACCAAAGTGCTCTGGCCAAACACATCATTATGCTCGTGTGCTCTACCGAGCACAATGGAAGTCAATGGGAGAACCTCAGGCACCCCCTGTTCGGAAGAGAAGAGGGTGTCTGGTTCACAAAAAAAGGTTAGAAATTGATGGAAACCCCATCAAAATGGTTTGGAAACAGCATTAGGAGGATAGCTGGATGTGTCTTGGACTCTTATTGTCTACGACATACAGTAGACAACCACACAAAGGCTATATGCCAAAAGCCACGTATGTGCAAGCCATCAATCTATCTATCCATCCATCCATGAGACAGATAACAGGCTTAGTCAGCTTACCTTACAATGGCAGCCTTCTGCACTATGAGAAATTCCAAACCAGCTCTCACCTGACTGAGAACAAGTAAGCCTCAAACTTGCTTCAGATCTGATGGATGGCTTGGGTGGACCTGCGCACCTAGATTAATATCATTAGGGAGACTAAAAGTTTTCTGATTGTCCTAAACATGGGCATATGGGAAAGACATGCAAATGAGCAGAATCTGCCTTGTTTTTCAGCTTAAAAACCATTTGCATGGAAAATTCACGATCTACACTACTCATGAACAGCGCCATCTATTGGTTTCATAGTCTGATGACAAAAGTAATAGTCTTGTCATAAGACTATAAAACCAATAAATGACGCTTTTTCTGAGTCACGAACAGCTCCATCTATTGGTTTCATAGTCTTATGACAAGATTATTAGTGTAGCCTTTTGCATGGACAATTCGCAATAAAAATTTGCGATTAGAATATTTGCGATCTACACTACTCGTGAACAGCGCCATCTATTGGATTCATAGTCTTGTCATAAGACTATGAAACCAATAGATGGCGCTGTTCATGAGTCATTACAAGCAGGGCAATAGTCTTCAGGTACACCCTTGCAAGCTTATATTACCGCAGATAAAGTGCTAGAAGATGTGTAAATGATAGCAGCAATCCAATATACAACTCAGTGTTAGCGCAGGCTATTATAGGCTAAATGCTACATGGTGTGTGGACTCTGTTGAGCAGTGTGCCCCACTTACTAGCGCCCCAACAAGATGAACAGCGCCATCTATTGGTTTCATAGTCTGATGACAAGAGTAATAGTCTTGTAATAAGACTATGAAACCAATGGATGGCGCTGTTCATGAGTAGTGTAGATCGCGAATATTTTAATCGCTAATTTTTATTGTGAATTTTCAATACAAAAGGTTACACTAATAGTCTTGTCATAAGACTATGAAACCAATACTTGTCGCTGTTCATGACTCATGAACAGCACCATCTATTGGTTTCATAGTTTTATGACAAGACTATTAGTCTTGTCATAAGATTATGAATCCAATAGATGGCGCTGTTCATGAGTAGTGTAGATCGCAAATTTTCCATGCAAATGGTTTTTCAGCTGAAAAACAAGGCACATTCTGCTCATTTGCATGTCTTTCCCATATGCCCATGTTTATGTAAATTAGTTTTCACATGACAAAGCTGTATAGAAAGGTTTTTAAATATTATGTTAGGACAATCAGAAAACTTTTTGTCTCCCTAATGATATTGATCTAGGTGCGCAGGTCCACCCAAGCCATCCCTCAGATCTGAAGTAAATTTGAGGCTTACTGGCTCTCAGTCAGATGAGAGCTGGTTTGGAATGTCTCATAGTGCACAAGACTGCCATTGTAAGGTATGCTGACTAAGCCTGTCATCTGTCTCATGGATAGATTGATGGCTTGCACATATGTGCCTTTTGGCATGTAGTCTTTGTGTGGTTGTCTATTTTATGTTGTAGATAATAGGAGTCCAAGACACATCCAGCCACCCTCTTAATGCTGTTTCCAAACCATTTTGATGGGGTTTCCATCAATTTCTAACCTTTTTTTGTGAACCAGACACCCTCTCTTCTTCAGAGCAGGGTGTGCCTGGTTTGATGCTTGGGTCTCCCATTGACTTTCATTGTATTAAATTGTACTCGAGCACTCGGATGTGCGGAGCATAGCGATGCTCAAGCTGAACAGCAGTTCGGCCAAGCATGCTCGCTCAACACTAACTCTTGTCTCTGCAGAGTTTGACAAAAATATATCTTAGTTTCTTACTTTTTCATAATCCTTCCACCTTCTGAACACCCTAATACTGTGGGCTATGTGCTGCCCAATACTATACTGCAGAAACAGATAATCCCCCTGAAAATACTAGTACCACACAAAACTGCCCTCTTAAATAATTATTAGCACACAGTGCTATAAAAAATAATTGACCTCGGATCAGACCCCCATATCTGATTCTCAGACCACCATATCAGACCCTCAGACCCTTATCAGACCTCAGATCAGACCCAAAATAAATAAAATTCACTTACCTCTCTTGCTCCGCCGCTACTCTCCATGTCTTGCGGTCTCTCCTTATTTGTCCACTCGCTTGTCTTCTCCAGACTTACACAGCACTGTGACCTGACTGCGTTTAATGGCAAGTCATAGTTTGCATACTACGTCCTGATGCTGTACACAGTTAGGACATTGCAGCATGGACCAGGAGAAGACCAGGGAGGAGCGGTGAGTACAGTGCTTCACTTACCTCCCCCCACCTCCTGGTCTGTCTCTAGATTTGTCCTCCTGGCTGCTGAGGCATTAAGCTGTGGCCTCTATATCTAGCAGAGCTGAAGGTGCTCTAGCCGAGTTGTTGGGCTTAGCTGGGACACGTCCAATGGCGACGTGCCCAGCCCTTGCTTCCTTCCCCTAGCAGGGGGTAAGCTAGACTCTCCCCTAGCAGAGGGTAAGCTAAACTGACTCTAACTAACTAGTCCCCTCCGAGGGAGAGTTAGAATAGAAAGAAGGGTTCTATTCTCTCTAACTGTAGCTCTGCCATGCTTGCTGCCACCTACTGGTGAACTAGGCACATTACATTTGAACATAAACAGCTGCAAAACATGGGAAATGCAGTGTTTGGACCTGAAATAAATACACATGATGACATGAGGTTAACTAATAAAGACAGTAGTGGGGTGCAGAAGTGGTAATGCCACTCTGGGGTGTTACACTGACTCTTGTAGTACTCCACTGTACAGTGCCTTGATTCTGCTGCAGTGTGATTATCATCAAAATGGTGTGATCATCTCTTGTAGCAGTTCCACAATCTCTGATGCCATCATCTAAATTCCCCATCCCTGTCACTATCCCCATCCCTCTCCCCCAGCAGCCCACCTCCCCAGGGGCGTAGTGAGGGGTGGGGGTGCTATCCCAGCATTTATTTTTTCCATTTAAGATTAATTGCTGTATTTGTGTTATCATGCCACCCTGTGGTCATTCTTTTTATAGGTTTCTGAATGTATTATGTAAATCCCATTGCCTTTGCTCTCTGTCTGCTCCTCCCTTTCGGTGACATCATATCCTGTTGTGCTCTTCCTTTTCTGCAGCAGACTCAGAGCTGGTGAGAGCATTTCGTTTTGACCTCTAATGTCCTCTATATGTCTTTGCTCAAGGTAAACTCAATAAATTACCAAAGCATCTCCATTGTATCCTCCTCACTCGATCTTCGCATACAACTGGTACCACGTCCTAGGGATATAAGTGAGTTCAGCTGTCTTCCATTGCTTGTACAGATATTACCACTTACAACCAGTCAGAGACTTCTCTAAAGTACATCTGTGGCAGAATAGTGGGGGCAAGCCGGGCATGTGGGACACTGGCATCAGCGGGATTAACCAAGACAGCTACGATATACTCCAGCTTTCTACAAAGAAACTTTGGCATAGCGGGACTAAGACGGCTGCGATACACTCCAGCTTTCTACAAAGAAACTTTGGCATAGCGGGACTAAGACGGCTGCGATATACTCCAGCTCTCTGCCAATAGATTCCTGGTCAACGGACGGGTAAAGTAATTACAAAGTTTTATGTACCAGCTCAGAAGCTATAATATACACATGGATGCGCAACCACTAATATACTAACCACTAACCCGTGACGTTTGGCAAAGAGACATATAGAACTGTGGACCAATATATTGGATTAGACAAGAGGCATATTTATAACTAGCTGAACAACCAACTCTTTTGGGATTTTATTTTTATTTATTTTTATCCATTTTTATTTTTTGGGTCTTATAACGGTTTATTATTAGTTTTGCTATCAGGCGCAATTTTTTAACCTAATAAGTTTGTATGTTTGAATATATGTGGTATATTTTCCTTGTGACTACCAAGTATTTGAGTGCCCTCCAACTCTTTTTCTTATTGTGATACGGTTTCTAATTGGGCAGAGGGTGTTGCCCTTGGAGAGAGCACCTGTCCTGTACTGATCTATGCTGGTGAGCCATTGTCAGTATCTTTATTTTTCATTACTTACCCACAGAGGATTGAGGGCGCACCTGGGCAGTTGATTTGGATGGTGAAGCAGGGAGTCGTTCACTCCCTGCTTCACAGTTCAGCTGAGCTATTGCTGTCACGCAGGTCCTGTGTGCAGGTCCTGTGCCTGTTGGTAAAGCTGAAGGGAAAGGGTAGGCGGGGTTATCGGCTACTAGCGACGTAACCGGGATGTAGGGGAGGGCGTAACAGCAATGGCAAGGCTGGGGGCCTAGTGTAATGAGAGCAGAGAGTGGCGTGCTTGGGCTCTGTAGGAGGGTGGACCTGGGCACTCAAGGGCGTTCCTGGGCACCTTTTGAATAAAAATAACACCCCTCTGGGCACCTTACTGCCTCATTATATTAGCATACTCCTCCCCAACAACAGTCCCCTTCACCTTGGGAACGCCTCGGGGGTTAGAATATACCATCAGATCTGAGTTTTCTCGATCTCCCTCAGATCTGAGTGAGATCGTGAAAACTCAGATCCGATGGAATATTCTAACCCCCAGGCGTTCCCATGGTGATGGCGACGCTTGTCAGGGAGGAGTATGCCGAAGTGAAATAACCGTATAGGTAGAAAAAAATGACGAATATTCGAAAAAACTAATATATAGCATTATATAGAATATAGTGCTATATATTCCTTTTTAGAATATTCGTGAATATAACGAATATTCTACAAAAAAATTGGAAAATATCGCGAATACGAATATGGCAGGGAACAATGTGGATGTAACTACTGTGAGCAGGCACAATGTGGATTTAACTACTGTGAGCAGGCACAATGTGGATTTAACCACTGTGAGGGGCCACAGCGACCTTGTTTCAGATCCAGCAGACATCATGCCGACATGCCACCAAAATCATGGATGCAGTAGGACCAGTTGGTTCTTTCATTTATTGCAAGATGTATTGGTACCATCGTGCACCCTATGATAGATTTTATCAGATGTATATATTGGGGGTCATTTACAAAGACCAGCTTTTTGCGCCAATCTTTTTTCCCCCTCTGCACTGAGGATTAGGGGGTCTGGAGGTCTGACTGGGGGGTCTGGAGGTCTAATGGTGGTCAGATATGGGGGTCTGGAGGTCTAGTTGGAGTCTGGAGGTCTAATGGGGGGTATGGAGGTCTGATATGGGGGTCTGGTCTGAGGTCTATGTGGGTCTGGAGGTCTGATATGGGGGTCTGGAGGTCTGATATGGGGGTCTGGAGGTTTAATGGGGGTCTTATATAGGGGTCTTATCTGAGGTCTGATATTGGGTTGGGGTCTTACATGGAGGTCTAATGGGGATCTGATCTGAGGTTTAAAACTGGGGTCTTATACATAGAGGTCTAAAGGGTGTTTGGTCTGAGATTGGGGGATCTCATTTAGGGTTTTATATGGGGGTCTGATCTGAAAGGATGGTGTTTTTGTTATTACTAGCACACAATATAAAGGGCTGTTTTTGTACTGACGCTCTGTGTGGTACCAGTATTTTCAGGAGGACTATTTCTGCAGGAAAGTATTGGGGAGCACAGTGGACACAATATTGGGGGTGGCAGGATGGGGTGTTGAGAAGGTGGGAGGATGATGGAAAGGTAGTAAAATAAGATGTCTGTTTGTTAAACTCTGCAGAGACAAGGCACAGATGAAAGAAGTCATCATGGTGGTCTGGTCTGACAGGAGAAGAAGAGGAAAGAGAATATCTACATCAGAGAAGAGAAGTCACTGGATGTAAGAGGTACATATGTGGGTCTGTATTACCCTGTATGTTCTGTAGCGCTGTATGTAATGTTTTCCAAGTATGTCTTTAAAGGGGTTGTCCGCTTTATTTTTGTATAAGCGCTGCCTTGTCTACTCTGTTTACCTGCTCATCACTGCAAATGCTATGACAAGCAGGTGAACAGAACAGAGAAAGTAGCTCTCATATGAGTGCTGCCCTCTCTTCAAACAGCTGGGGGCACAAAGGGCATTACTACTATGGAGGGGGCACAGACGGCATTACTAATGTGAAGGGGGCACAATTGGCATTTCTACTATGGAGGGGGCACAGAGCCAGAGGGCATTACTACAATGAAGGGGGAACAGTGGGCATTAATACTGTGAAGGGGCACAGTGGGCATTTTTACTGTGAAGGGGGCACAATAGGCATTATTACTGTGAAGGGGGCACAATGGGGATTTCTACTATAGAGGGGGCACAGAGGACATTACTAGCACAGTGGGCATTACTACTATTAAGGGGGCACAATGACCATTATTACTGTGAAGGGAGCACAATGGGCATTATTACTATACAAGGGGCACAATGGGGATTATTACTATGAGGGGGGGGGGGGGGGGGCAGAGAAAGGACCCGCCCCAGGTGCCAAACACCCTAGGCATGACACTGCAAATGGCATTTATCATGTAGAGAAAGTTAATACAAGGCACTTACTAATGTATTGTGATTGTACATATTGTGTCCTGTGCTGGCTTGATTCATTTTTCTATCACATTATGCACTGCTCATTTCCAGGGGTTATGGCTACTGCTGCAGTGCAGATACTAAGTGGCCGGGAATGTGGGATGCTGTGCACACGTGGCTATGCGCACTCCCTTGGTCTTGGCCACCAGAGAGCCTGGCGCTTTTTTCTATTGTGTACAAGCACGGCCACCGCTGCTGGATTGCAGGGTGGTCCTAACCCCTGTATACGAGCAGTGTATAATGTGATGGAAAAATGAATTTAGGGCTCTTTCACACTTGCGTTCTTTTCTTCTGGCATAGAGTTCCGTCGTCGGGGCTCTATGCCGGAAGAATCCTGATCAGGATTATCCCAATGCATTCTGAATGGAGAGAAATCCGTTCAGGATGCATCAGGATGTCTTCAGTTCCGGAACGGAACGTTTTTGGGCCGGAGAAAATACAGCAGCATGCTGCGCTTTTTGCTCCGGCCAAAAATCCTGAACACTTGCCGCAAGGTCGGATCTGGAATTAATGCCCATTGAAAGGCATTAATCCGGATCCGGCCTTAAGCTAAACGTTGTTTCGGCGCATTGCCGGATCCGACGTTTAGCTTTTTCTGAATGGTTACCATGGCTGCTGGGATGCTAAAGTCCTGGCAGCCATGGTAAAGTGTAGTGGGGAGCGGGGGAGCAGTATACTTACCGCCCGTACGGCTCCCGAGGCGCTTCAGAGTGACGTCAGGGCGCCCCACGCGCATGGATGACGTGATCGCATGGGCACGTCATCCATGCACATGGGGCGCTCTGACGTCATTCTGGAGCGCCCCGGGAGCCGCACGGATGGTAAGTATACTGCTCCCCCGCTCCCCACTACTACTATGGCAACCAGGACTTTAATAGCGTCCTGGCTGCCATAGTAACACTGAACGCATTTTGAAGACGGATCCGTCTTCAAATGCTTTCAGTTCACTTGCGTTTTTCCGGATCCGGCAAATGGAGTACACGCCGGATCCGGACAACGCAAGTGTGAAAGAGCCCTAAGCCAGCAGAGGAGGCAATATGAACTATCACAATACATTAGTAAGTGCCATTTGCTGAACTGAGACAACCCATTTAAGCTGCATTTGCATGGGATGATTGTCATGCAAATGATCAGGAATCCCCAGTAATCTGCCCTTGTAAAGGTACCACAGATCACCGGATGAATGAGTGAAATGCTTGTACATCAGGTGAAATGATCTTTGGTGCAGACACCTCAATCATCATGTCTGGGCAGCCTATTGTACTGTGTGAACAGCACTTTGCTGCCTGGACACAATGATTCTGTATGGGGACAATCAATATCAGCAGCCATCGCTTGTCCCCATGAGGTGATTGCTGCATGTAAACACTTCCCTTCCCTTCACAAATTTTTATCGCAAATATCTGCATTTCGAGAATTCGCAAAGATGTAGAATATAGTGCTATATATTCGTAATCGTGAATTTTATTTTTTTATTAGTAACCTCCGTTCTTGCTTGTGGACAATGAGAAGGCTGCAATGTCTTTGTCTGAGCTTAGCAACATCCGGTAGGAAAGTTGCCGACCCCTTTACTATATAGGAAACTCCCCAGCAGCCATTTTCTGCTGTTTTTTGCAGTTCTGAGAGAGCAGTGTCATTGCTGTGCTCTGTGCTTTCATCTGGATGTTATTTCTTATCCAATTACATTAGATAGATAGCTCATATATATATTACAGATAGTGGGAGATAGTCAGTGTAGGTTAGCTAGTGATATAGTGTAGCTGTTGCAGTGCAGGGTGTTAGGTAGTGTGATAGGAAGTACTGTTTCTCTGCTGTCCATACATACATGCTACAGACATAGTGCTGTGATGTCACAATACTTGTACACCAATCAGTAATCTATCTACTCAGATCTGATAAAATGTGAAATATGCGCATCATTAGTGGCGATTTGTGCAATCGCGAAAATAATAACTGGAGATCCAATTTGCAGATTTATTGTGAATATTATGCGAAAAATTAGCAAACTATTGCGAAAACGAATATTGCCTATGGCGCTCATCACTACTGATGAGCAGGCAATTGTCAGGAAGGAACGTTTTCTTCCAGATTAGGACCCTTGCACACAACCGTATGCCCTCCGTGACACACAGTCATTGAGCGGGCCATATGTCCCGGAGCGGCATTCATTGTGCGCACAGGAGCGTAGATTACAATGATGCTGTGCACGTCGGGCCACCCGTGGGAATATTATTAATCATAAGATCATATGAGTGCAGGACAATAGTCCCTCCGGCGGCCCGACGTGCACAGCATCATTGTAATGTATGATGCTGTGTGCTCCTGTGCGCACGATCAATGCCGCTCCGGGACATATGGCCCGCTGACGGATCGTATGTCTCGGAGGGCATACAGTCGTGTGCAAGGGCCCTAAGTCTCTGCTCGTCGCCCCTGTGTAAATGCAGCATTAATAAAACACTGTGCTTTATTACAGAGCTCCTGAGATGTAAGAAATAGACAGGTTTTCTTGATGACTCAACCTTGCTTAACAAGGAGTACACCATTCTTCCTCAGATAAACGTGTCCACCTATCAGATGAGCTAGTCCTACGTCATAAGCCAATTCGATCCTAATCAACAGCATTATAAATAGTGCTTTATTAACCCCTTCACCATTTTTCACACCATTTTTAGCAAATCTGACATGTGTCACTTTATGTGGTGATAACTTTAAAACGCTTTTACTTACCCAGGCCATTCTGAGATTGTTTTCTCGTCACATGTTGTACTTCATGACACTGGTAAATTTGAGTAAAAATATTTCATTTTTACTTATAAAAAAATATCAAATTTACCAAAAATGTAGAAAAATTAGCAAATTTAAATTTCTCTACTTTTAAAATAGATAGTAATACCTCTTAAAATAGTTATTACTTTACATTCCCCATATGTCTACTTCATGTTTGGATCATTTTGAAAATGGCATTATATTTTTGGGGGACGTTACAAGGCTTAGAAGTTTAGAAGTAAATCTTAAAATTTTTAAGAACATTTCCAAAACCCAATTTTTTGAGGACCAGTTCAGTTGTGAAGTCACTTTGTGGGGGCATACATATTATAAACCACCCATAAATCACCTCATTTTAGAAACTACAACCCTCAAGTTATTCAAAACTGATTTTAGAAACGTTGTTAACCCTTTATGTGCCCCACGAGAATTAAAAGAAAAGGGGAATGAAATTAAAAAATTTCACTTTATTTTTGCAGATTTAAAATTTTAATCTATTTTTCCTGCAACACATCAAGTTTTAAACAAAACTCTAAATCTATTACCCTGAATACTTTGACCTCACAGGTCTTTCCTAGAATTAGGAAACACTTGGCAGTGAAAATGAAAAATTGCATTTCCTTAAAAAAAACTTTAGCTTTATACCCACATTTTTCACTTTCCCAAAGGGTAACAGGACAAAATGCACCCCACATTTTGTTCACCATTTCCCCCTGAATACGGCAACACCCCATATGTGCTCAAAAACTGATGTATGGGCGCACAGCAGGCTTCAGAGTGGAAAGACCACCATGTAGCTTTAGGTGAGCGGATCTAGCTAAAATGGTAATTGGGAGCTATGTTGCATATGAAGACACCCTGAGGTGGCCCTACAGTGGAAACACCCAAAAAGTTACCCCATTTTGGGAATTACGCCCCTCAAGGAATCTTTCAAGGTGCGTAGTGAGCACAAAAAGTTGCTTTACACACAGATTTTTCACTTTCCCAAAGGATAACAAGGCAAAATGCACCACACATTTTGTTCCCCATTTCCACCCGAATATGGCAACACCCCATATGTGCTCAAAAACGGATGTATGGGAGCACAGCAGGGCTCTAGAGTCCTGAAAATATGAATGCAGACCCACACAACGGCCGTGTGCATGAGGCCTTATCCACATAGAGGTGGTAACCCTTATCCAGCAGTGAGTGCAGTAAGTCCCACACGATCTTCCCACTAACTCCTAGGATGGGGGGCATTCTGGGGGTTCTATTCGGGAATCTTTCCCTTCGTAAATACAGAACTTGTGGGAGTACCCGGAGCTACTCTCACAAAGGTTGTATATTTTTATGCCATACCTTGCCCGTTTGCTAGGCAGGTACTGGCAGAATCTAATACTCCTTTTGAGTAATCATCTGCACAGACATTTTTATCTGGGTTGTACACCTCAGCAAACCTGGTGTTAAAGTGGACAATGACAGGCCTAACCTTGAGCTGACGGTTAAATGTTGGGTCGTTTTGGGTGGGCACTGTGCATTGTCATTGTAGTGTAGGAATTTCCCAATTGACTCAAATCGTTTCCGGGTCATAGTGTTACTGTAAATTGGAGTCTGGTAGAAAACATCTGAACTCCAATATTGTCTAACGTTTGGCTTTTTTACAACGCCCATATTCAGCACGAGTCCCCTAAACTTCATCATCTTTAGTGCACTTACTGGGGTCTAAGCTAGGGGTCTAGCATATGCCGATGTTGGGTTCTGATCAATGAATTGTTGGATGTATAAATTGGTTTGGACCACCATTAAATTTACAAAATCTTTAGAGAAGAAGATTTTGAAAAAATCTAGTTCAGTGAAGCCCACACAGTCTATCTGTATTCCGGAGCTGCCCTCAAAATCCAGAATTTGGGGCCGATAATCGTCAGGGGGTGGGCTCCATATGGGCTCACTCTGGGGGGCTGCCTCAGCTGTTGTTCTGGGTGCCTTCTAGAGGGTTCCTCATCAGCGGATGATGATGAGGGGGTAGAGGAGTAGAGGAAAGTGGCATCCTCTTCTCCCTCACTGGCAGACTTAGTATTGGAGGCAAGCATGGCGTATGCCACTTCAGCTGAGTATACTCGTTGTAACGGACGGGCCATTTTTATTTTATTGGGGTGTGACGTGTGAAATATGTAAACATTTTAGTGTGAGGGGTGTGTATGTTGTGTTTTCACATGTGAAGGGGCTTGTAATAAATTTGAAATATAGAGAAAAGGAGTAGAGAAAAACGTTTTTAAAAAAATTGCAGGATGCATGCACGCACGCACAAAGATGTTGTACACATGATCTACACTAACACTACCTAACGAAAATGTATTTTTATATATATATATATATATATATATATATACAGTACAGACCAACAGTTTGGACACACCTTCTCGTTCAAAGAGTTTTCTTTATTTTCATGACTATGAAAATTGTAGATTCACACTGAAGGCATCAAAACTAGGAATTAACACATGTGGAATTATATACATAACAAAAAAGTGTGAAACAACTGAAAATGTGTCATATTCTAGATTCTTCAAAGTAGCCACCTTTTGCTTTGATTACTGCTTTGCACGCTCTTGGCATTCTCTTGATGAGCTTCAAGAGGTAGTCACCTGAAATGGTTTTCCAACAGTCTTGAAGGAGTTCCCAGAGATGCTTAGCACTTGTTGGCCCTTTTGCCTCCACTCTGCGGTCCAGCTCACCCCAAACCATCTCGATTGGGTTCAGGTCCGGTGACTGTGGAGGCCAGGTCATCTGGTGCAGCACCCCATTACTCTCCTTCATGATCAAATAGCCCTTACACAGCCTGGAGGTGTGTTTGGGGTCATTGTCCTGTTGAAAAATAAATGATGGTCCAACTAAACGCAAACTGGATGGAATAGCATGCCACTGCAAGATGCTGTGGTAGCCATGCTGGTTCAGTATGCCTTCAATTTTGAATAAATCCCCAACAGTGTCACCAGCAAAGCACCCCCACACCATCACACCTCCTCCTCCATGCTTCACGGTGGGAACCAGGCATGTAGAGTCCATCCGTTCACCTTTTCTGCGTCGCACAAAGACACGGTGGTTGGAACCAAAGATCTCAAATTTGGACTCATCAGACCAAAGCACAGATTTCCACTGGTCTAATGTCCATTCCTTGTGTTCTTTAGCCCAAACAAGTCTCTTCTGCTTGTTGCCTGTCCTTAGCAGTGGTTTCCTAGCAGATATTCTACCATGAAGGCCTGATTCACACAGTCTCCTCTTAACAGTTGTTCTAGAGATGTGTCTGCTGCTAGAACTCTGTGTGGCATTGACCTGGTCTCTAATCTGAGTTGCTGTTAACCTGCGATTTCTGTGGCTGGTGACTCGGATGAACTTATCCTCCGCAGCAGAGGTGACGCTTGGTCTTCCTTTCCTGGGGCGGTCCGCATGTGAGCCAGTTTCTTTGTAGCACTTGATGGTTTTTGTGACTGCACTTGGGGACACTTTCAAAGTTTTCCTAATTTTTCGGACTGACTGACCTTCATTTCTTAAAGTAATGATGGCCACTCGTTTTTCTTTACTTAGCTGCTTTTTTTTGCCATAATACAAATTCTAACAGTCTATTCAGTAGGACTATCAGCTGTGTATCCACCTGACCTCTCCACAACGCAACTGATGGTCCCAACCCCATTTATAAGGCAAAAATCCCACTCATTACACCTGTCAAGGCACACCTGTGAAGTGGAAACCATTTCAGGTGACTACCTCTTGAAGCTCATCAAGAGAATGCCAAGAGTGTGCAAAGCAGTAATCAAAGCAAAAGGTGGCTACTTTGAAGAACCTAGAATATGACATATTTTCAGTTGTTTCACACTTTTTTGTTATGTATATAATTCCACATGTGTTAATTCATAGTTTTGATGCCTTCAGTATGAATCTACAGTTTTCATAGTCATGAAAATAAAGAAAACTCTTTGAATGAGAAGGTGTGTCTAAACTGTTGGTCTGTACTGTATGTATATACATATATATATATATATATATATTGTGGGGTTTCGCTCTGGTAGACAGGATTAGCAGACGCAGTATAGAGGCAACAACAAGTTCTTTGGATCAAACAGTTCAGTGTTTTATTCACACTTTAGGCAAGTGACAAAACAAGCAGTCATAATCAAGCAAAAAGTTACCTTGCGTCGTTGGTGGTAATTCACACCATGCAGCAATTCTGCCTCAAAGAGTCCTTGACCATAGCAGCACCAACCTGTTTTCACGCCAAACAGATAGCAAGCCTTCATCCATACACAAGGCTCTCAGATCCCAACACAGAGACATGGCTTCTGAGCCCAGCTGCCTATTTAAGGACAGTCAAGTGCTGCCAAAACCTGGACCGGCACTTAAAATCCGGTCTGGTATTTGACCTCACCTGGCTGTAAATCAGCCCCGCAGCACATGCTGGTAGGAAAATACCTGATTTCCCAGACCAAACCTCTCACTGTGTCACATACCCTCCCCCCTTTGTTCAACCCTGAGGGGGTGAACACATGCCAAATAGTGTACCCGGGACAGGGCATCCGTGTTTCCCCGTAACCGGCCTGCCCTGTGTTCCACCGAAAACTTAGTTTTGTGGGGAGAGAAACCTTCGGGTGACACGGGCATTTCTGTCCTTGGCCTGGCTCATCCACTTAAGAGGGGAGTGGTCAGTCACCAGGCGGAATTTTCTCCCCAATAAATAATAGCGGAGAGATTCTAGTGCCCACTTGATAGCCAGGCACTCTCTCTTTCTACTATACTATACCGGGTCTCGGCTTGGGTGAGCTTATGGCTGAGGAAGACAACGGGATGCTCCTCCCCGTTGACTTCCTGAGACAGTACAGCACCGAGGCCTACTTCAGAGGCATCGGTCTGTACTATAAACTCCCTTTTGAAGTAGGGCGTCTCGAAAACCCGAGACCCGCACAGGCCCGACATCAAAGCGGAGAAAGCTTCTTCCGCCCGATCATCCCAGCAAACCATTGTTGATTTGTGTCCCTTCAAGAGCCCTGTAAAGGGCGCGGCTAGAGTAGCAAAGTGGGGAACAAACCTCATGTAATAGCCCACCATTCCCAGGAATGACTTTATTTGCCTAGTGGTGACAGGTCGGGGCCAATTTCGTATTGCCTCTATTTTGCTCACTTGGGGTTTGATGACTCCGCGCTCAATAACATACCCCAGGTACTTAGTCTCTTCTAACCCTATTGCACATTTCTTGGGGTTAGCGATTAGGCCAACTTTCCAAAGGGAGTCCACTGCAGCCTGCACTTTGGGTAGGTGACTTTCCCAGTCGGTACTGTGGAAGAGAATATCGTCCAGGTAAGCCGAAGCATACCGACGATGTGGACGAAGCACAATGTCCATTAGTCGCTGAAAAGTGGCGGGGGCGCCATGCAGACCAAAGGGAAAAACTTTATATTGATACAGTCCCTCAGGTGTGATGAAGGCAGTTTTCTCTTTGGCAGCCTTCTTTAAGGGCACCTGCCAGTACCCTTTCGTGAGGTCCAAAATGGAAAAATACCGGGCTTGTCCTAACCTCTCGATGAGCTCATCCACCCGGGGCATGGGATACGCATCGAATTTGGAAACCTCGTTAAGTTTTTGAAAGTCGTTACAAAACCGCAACGTTCCGTCCGGCTTGGGTATCAATACTATAGGACTAGCCCACTCACTTTTTGACTCCTCAATGACGTCTAGCTGCACCTCCTCCAATATGTTTTGTCGCCGAGCCTCGGGTACCCATTATGGCTTTAACCGGACTTTTGCCTGAGGCTCAGTGACAATGTCATGCTGGATTGCGGAAGTGCGTAGAGGGAGGTCCAAGAACACATCCGTGTTCCGACTAACGAACTCCCTGGCCTTCTGAGCCTGTTTAAAGGAGAGTCTGTCAGCAATTTTTACTGTGGCAACCGCTTCCCTTGCATCAGACAGAGGGGTCGGAACCTCTTCCCCTAGAAAACCCAGCTGAGGTCTGTCTTCTGTACAGGTTTCCCTATCTTTCCACGGTTTGAGTAAATTCACATGGTAAACCTGCTCCGGCTTTCGCCGCCCTGGCTGGTGTACCTTGCAGTTTACATCTCCAATTTTCTCGAGTGCCACGTAGGGCCCCTGCCACCTAGCCAGGAACTTACTGTCCACGGTCGACACCAGAATCCAAACCCGATCACCCGGGTTAAAGATCCAGACCTGAGCCTGCCGATTATAGACCTGACTCTGGGCTCGCTGAGCTACCTCCATATGTTCCCTAACAAGAGGCAACACTGTCTCTTTCCGATCTTGGGTAACGTACTAAATGACACTTTTATGTGGAGTGGGTCATTGTTGCCACGCCTCTTTGGCCACGTCCAAGAGACCGCAAGGGTGTCTGCTATATAGCACTTCGAAGTGCGAGAACCCAGTAGAGGCCAGGGGTACCTCTCGCACTGCGAACATGAGATAGGGCAGAACGAGGTCCCAGTCCTCCCCAATCTTTAGCCACCACCCTTTTCAACATATTTTTTAATGTTTGGTTAAACCTTTCTACCAGACTGTCCATTTGCGGATGGTAAACAGACGTCCATAGCTGTGTTATGTGCAGCAACCTACATAGTTCCCTCATCACCTTGGACATAAAAGGGGTCAGAACCTCTTTAGCTAGTCTTACTCGGGAAAACATCTCCATTAACTCCTTAGCTATGAGTTTGGCCGAGGTATGTTGCAGTGGTACAGAGTGGAGTAGTCTACAATGACTAAGATGTGTTGATGCCCTCTGGCGAACTGCAGTACTGGGTCTATGAGAACCATAGCTATTCGGTCAAACAGTACTTCAATAATTGGGAGAGGTACTAGGGGACTACAGAAATGTGGCTGGGGACTAGTTATCTGGCAGGTCGGGCAAGACTTATAAAACTCTTCCACTTCTTTGAATATGCTGGGCCAGTAAAACCGCTGTAGAATATGATCCTGAGTTTTCTGCAGCCCCAGGTGACCCCTGAGAATGTGTTGGTGGGCTAGATCTAACACAAGCTTGCGATAAGCCTTGGGGACCACCAACTTTTCAATAGGCTCACCCGTAGTTGGTTTACCCGATACAACATATCCTGATGAACCACAAAACAGGAAAACACTGACTCTTCCCCAGGTTGTTGTGGTTCACCATCTACTATTAACACATTTTCTCAAGCGTGGGATAGGGTTGGGTCTCAACGTTGGGCGGTACCAAAATTATCCCTGGAGACATTGAGGTCTGCCAATTCAGGACCCAGCGGCAAGTCCTCCACGTCTCCCACCATCACACTTAGCGGGGTTGTCGCCCCCTCTTCCACCAAAGTGGCGGTCACCCCTACCACTGGCCCTTTGGTCTCAGTTTTCCAGGGTTCTGGTCTCCCCCCTGAGCCGGGCCACTCTGCTAGGGTTACACCTATCTCATGGGTATCAGTCACTCTCATAGCAGGACACAGTGCCAGGAAGCCCGAGAAGTCTCTTCCTATTATAAGTCCATAGTGTAAATTTGGGGAAAATAGTGAGTCCATCTGCCAGCCCCTGTGGTTAGAGACACCAAGGTGGTGGGACAGTCTTTTAAGTCTCCATTGACGCACATGACCCTGACTTTCCGGACAGTATACTCTGCTGACCGTACCAGGGGAGCCTTTACTAGGGACACCAGACTCCCTGAGTCCAGCAGAGCCTCTGCCGGAGTGTCTCCCATTTTCACCTGGCACAAGTAATCTATAGACTCTGGGGTACCTGTTGTCTCCTGGCATATAGCGACTGACGATAGCCATAGTTAGTGTCCATGGGCTCAACCCGAAGGGGACAGTCAGCCCTCACCTGGCCAGAATCCTGACATCGCCAGCAGACTATCAGAGCAAGGTCCGCCATGGGTACATCCCGGGCGGGTTTTATCGGCTAAAATCTCTGGGCCTTGCATGGAGATTTCCGGGTTTGCAGACCCCCTCCCGACAGAACCCTCCTTTTAGATTTCTGATAGCTTCATAGCATTCCACCAGGTCCACCATCTCAAGCAGTGGGACTCAGCATGTCAGGCTGTAGCCATTTTTGCAAGAGGTGAAGCAAGTTATAATACTGGGGTCTTGCAGGCTCAGCCTGGTTAAACCCCCATTGATGCACCTGCTGGGCCTGGACCAACACATTCACCCCTAGTCTTGCCAGAATCTCACCCTTGATGCTCCTGCCTTCATCCAGACACAAGGCTCCCAGATCCCAACACAGATCTTCAAAAACACGGACGTATCTAGATTCCACTCAATAGCGAGGGGAAAAAGACAAAAGGGGTAGGGGGCGCACAATAGGATAGTACATTCACCACAGATGTAAATTGATTAGAAGACAATGGTGCTCACCTTTTAGGGTCGTGCTACTGATAGGCACAACACTATTGTAGACTTGTAGGATTATAGACACTTTTTCCAGGACTGCAGCCGCAGAAGAAATTTCTTTGGGATCGGATGCCCAATCCCCCAAAGAATATTTGTAGGAAAAGAAGTTCTGGTCAGGTGCAAAATCACTGGTGGAGAAGGTCTTTAGAGATCAAACCTTCTTTATTTCATAAATAGCATATATACATAAAACAACGCGTTTCAGGGCTCAAATGGTCCCCTTCATCAGGTTATTAGGCCTAATAATAATATGATTTTGCGCCTGACCAGAACTTCCTTTCCTAGATCCCAAAACAGAGACATGGCTTCTGAGCCAAGCTGACTATTTAAGGACAGCCAGGTGCTGCCAAAACCCGGATTGGCACTTAAAATCCGGTCCGGTATTTGACCTCACCTGTCTGTAAATCAGCCCAGCTGCACATGCTAGGAGGAAAATACCTGTTTTCCCAAACCTCTCACTGTGTCACAATATGTATATGGAAATTTATATACAGTTGTGTTTAAAATAATAGCAGTGTGTTTAAAAAAGTGAATAAAGTTCAAAATCCTTCTAATAGCTTTTATTTCCATACACACAAATGCATTGGGAACACTACACATTCTATTCCAAATCAAAACATGAAGAAAAATATATCAGATTTGTGTTGTTCCTCTAACAAAATTGAAGAAAAGTGAATATTAGACTGTTAAAAAAATATCAGTGTTTGTATTCTTCTTTACAAACTCAAACATTCACTATATAAACTGAAAAATGTTGGAAGATTTTACACTTGCGTTTTTCTTTTCCAGCATAGAGTTCCGTCACAGGGGCTCAATACCGGAAAAGAACTGATCAGGCATATCCCTATGCATTCTGAATGGAAGAGTAATCTGTTCAGTTTGCATCAGGATGTCTTCAGTTCAGTCGTTTTGACTGATCAGGCAAAAGAGAAAACCGCAGCATGCTACAGTTTTATCTCCGGCCCAAAAAACTGAACACTTGCCTGAACGCCGGATCCGGCATTTTTTCCCATAGGGATGTATTAGTGCCGGATCCGGCATTCAGAATACCGTAATGCCGGATCCGTCGTTCCGTTATGCGCATGCGCAGACTGAAAAAACGGTGAAAAAAATAAATGCCGGATCCGTTTGGCCGGTTGACACCAGAAAGACGGATCCGGCATTTCAATGCATTTTTTCGACTGATCAAGCATTTTTAAGACTGATCAGGATCCTGATCAGTCTTAGGCTACTTTCACACTAGCGTTCGGAGCAGGTCCGTCTGATGTTTCATCAGACGGATCCGCTCCTATAATGCAGACGTTTGCATCCGTTCAGAACGGATCCGTCTGCATTATAACTTAGAAAAATTTCTAAGTGTGAAAGTAGCCTGAGCGGATCCGTTCAGACTTTACATTGAAAGTCAATGGGGGACGGATCCGCTTGAAGATTGAGCCATATGGTGTCATCTTCAAGCGGATCCGTCCCCATTGACTTTCCATTATAAATCTGGACGGATCCGCTCGCCTCCGCACGGCCAGGCGGACACCCGAACGCTGTCTGCTGAGCTGTGTATCTAATCCTATCCTGTGTGATACTGTCTGCTGAGCTTTGTATCTAATCCTATCCTGTGTGATACTGTCTGCTGAGATGTGTATCTTATCCTGTTCTGTGTGATACTGTCTACTGAGCTGTGTATCTAATCCTATCCTGTGTGATACTGTCTGCTCAGTTGTGTATCTAATCCTATCCTGTGTGATACGGTCTGCTGAGCGGTGTATCTAATCCTATCCTGTATGATGCTGTCTGCTGAGCTGTGTATCTAATCCTATCCTTTGTGATACCGTCTGCCGAGCTGTGTATCTAATATCCTATCCTGTGTGATACTGCCTGCTGAGCTGTGTATCTAATCCTGTCATGTGTGATACTGTCTGCTGAGCAGTATATCTAATCCTATCATATGTGATACTGTTTGCTGAGCTGTGTATCTAATCCTATCCTATGTGATACTGTCTGCTGAGCTGTGTATCTAATCATGTTGTGTGTGATACTGTCTGCTGAGCTGTGTATATAATCCTATCCTGTGTGATACTGTCTGCTGAGCTGTGTATCTAATCCTATCCTGTGTGATACTGTCTGCTGAGCTGTGTATCTAATATTGTTCTGTATGATACTGTCTGCTGAGCTGTGTATCTAATCCTATCCTGTGTGATACTGTCTGCTGAACTGTGTATCTAATCCTGCTCTGTGTTATACTGTCTGATGAGCTGTGTATCTAATCCTATCCTGTGTGATAGTCTGCTGAGCTGTGTATCTTATCCTATCCTGTGTGATACTGTCTGCTAAGCTGTGTATCTAATCCTATCCTATGTGATATGGTCTGCTAAGGTGTGTATCTAAACCTTGCTGAGCTGTGTATCTAATCATATCCTGTGTGATGCTGCCTGCTGAGCTATGTATCTAATCCTGTCATGTGTGATACTGTCTGCTGAGCGGTGTATCTAATCCTATCATGTGTGATACTGTTTGCTGAGCTGTGTATCTAATCCTATACTGTGTGATACTGTCTGCTGAGCTGTGTATCTAATCCTATCCTATGTGATATGGTCTGCTAAGGTGTGTATCTCATCCTGTTCTGTGTGATACTGTCTGCTGAGCTGTGTATCTAATCCTATCCTATGTGATATGGTCTGCTAAGGTGTGTATCTCATCCTGTTCTGTGTGATACTGTCTGCTGAGCTGTTTATCTAATCCTATCCTATGTGATATGGTCTGCTAAGGTGTGTATCTCATCCTGTTCTGTGTGATACTGTCTGCTGAGCTGTGTATCTAATCATATCCTGTGTGATACTGTCTTCTGAGCTGTGTATCTAATCTTATCCTGTGTGATACTGTCTGCTGAGCTGTGTATCTAACCTTATGTTGTGTGATACTGTCTGCTGAGCTGTGTATCTAATCCTATCCTGTGTGATACTGTCTGCTGAGCGGTGTATCTAATCCTATCCTGTGTGATACTGTCTGCTGAGCTGTGTATCTAATACTGTTCTGTGTGATACTGTCTGCTGAGCTGTGTATCTAATCCTATCCTGTGTGATATTGTCTGCTGAACTGTGTATCTAATCATATCCTGTGTGATACTGTCTGCTGAGCTGTGTATCTAATCCTATCCTGTGTGGTACTGTCTGCTGTGTATCTAAGTCTATTGTGTGATAATGTCTGCTGAGCTGTGCATGTCGTCGTGTAGGCCTAGCCTAAAGCTGACTTACAGCAGTGAAGAAAAATGACTGGGTTGTTATGGAAACCTGGAGTAAAACTGTATGTGGAGACTAAAGGCCTGCGAGCTTCTATTGGCTGATAAGGGACGTGTGATCGTGTGTATGGCAGTTGGGGGCTTGTATTGACTAATGCAGGTCATTTTTGGGAATATCTCAGGAACGGTACATCCTAGAGAGCTGAGACCCGGCCTAAAACCTTCCCGGACACCTGATGTACCTGTGTGCCAAATGTGGTGAAGATAGGTTCAGTTGTTTGGTGGCGCATAAAGAACAGACAGACAGACGTTATGACAGACAAACTCATTTATATATATATATATATAAGAGATTAAGGGGGTTTCTGACATTTTTTTAACTGATGACCTATCCTCTGGATAGTTACCTGGGACTCCCATCGTTCAGCTGTTTGAGAAGGCACCTGCGCTCTTGTGAGCATCATGGACATCTCGTTGCTTACCCTCGACCAGTGACATCACATTCATCTGTCAAGTGAATGAGACTGAGCTGTGATAGAAAGCACAGCTGCTATACAATGGTGCTTGGTAAGCTGTGAGAAGGTCACAGTTCTCATGTGCCTTCTCAAACAAATTATCTGTGGGGATGGTGTCAGCCCCTCACTCATCAGATTTAAAGTACTTTTGAATGGACAGCTTTTACTACAGTTCTCCTGAATAATATCTGGTAGTGGTAAGTTAGGTCAGAAGTATCTGCTGAAAATCTGATCCAAATTCTCAGCATATGAATAACATTCTCTGCTTAAAGGGTTTCTGTCACCAGATTTAACCCTATTAAGCTAGCTGACATTAGCGATGTGCTAATGTCAGCTAAACCTAACTAGCCTATTCCTACTTTCATCTTTGCCCCCGTTACGCCAGAAATCTAACTTTTATAATATGCTAATTAACCTCTAAGAGCAGGGAGGGCATTGTTCCTGCTCCTAGAGGCATAGGTAAAAGTGGGAATAGGCTAGTTAGGTTTAGCTGACATTAGCACATCGCTAATGTCAGCTAGTTTAATAGGGTTAAATCTGGTGACAGAAACCCTTTAAGGGAGAGTTAAGAGGATCTTGAAATGTGCTGCTGTTTTTAGGACTTTATTTTTCACTTATTCTATCAACCATTTTGTGCTTTCTCTTTATCAAATATACTGAAATAAAAATTACTCTCAGGACCGCCATTAGTGGGGGGCAAACTGGGCAAGTGCTGTTCAGCCCCACAACCAGGCCATTCAGCTGTGGAAGAGAGTGGGTGGAATGCAGCTGAGCAGTGCACCCAGCTAGAGAGCAGAGAGTACAGCACCGTCGTGTTAGCCGTGCAGGTCTGCAGGTCGGCCTTCATGCTCTTTAAGGGAAGCTAGCGGAGGCAGAGCAGAAGCAATGCAGGACTCGAGAGCCACATCACATCACATGGACTTTATGTTGGTTGGGAAATAAACTACTAGCGGTGGTTTTGTTGAAGAAACCTGGACTGAGTGTCTCTTTGCCTGAGCTAATTTCCCACACTGTTACAATATATACATTATACAGTATACATATACTGTAGTCAATGTTGATTGATATTATCTCCCTCTGTACTAGTCTGTCATTTAGTTAGTTCAGTTAGTTTATATTAATTGTACTAGTTTTGGGGTTATATTATGCATGCAACAACTTTTCATAGGTGCAGAATCTTGGAATTAACCCTTTACTGACAGCCTTTAAAGACGGCATCCACTTGTGCGCTGCTCTTTTATAATGCAGGCAATCGAGGGAGCTGTTTCCTGTGTGCAATAGCCTGGGTCTCTCTGAAGAAACCCATGCTATTGCAGGTGTAGTTCTCATGGAGCCTTGCAAGTGGCAGGGCTCCACAAGAACATAGCAAATCTGCAATGAACTGCAATGGCAATTTATTGCAATGTTAGGGAGAAACAATCTAATAATTGTTTCTTATGGTTATCTAGGGTGACAAAAAAAGTTAAAAAAAAATGTTAAACTTCGAATCACACCCCCTTTCCCCATAATTTAAATAAAAATAAACAATGAAAACATAAACATCATAGGCATCGCCGTGTCCCAAAATGCCCAAACTATTAAACTTGTAATGTATTTATCCCATACTGTGAACATCATAACAGAAAAAAACATCAAAATTGATTTGCCGTTTTTCCGTCACTTCACCTCCCCAAAAAATTGAATAAAAAGTGATCAAAAAGTCATACTTCAGAAACCAGGGAGTAAAAAAACTAAAATTCTCTGGAGCTGATAGGGTTAATATATATAAATATAGATATAAGATTAGATAGATAGATAGATAGATATACACACAACACAAAAGATAATTAAACCGGCACTTCCAAATATATATTATAAAAGGGCACAGGTGCACGCTACCTTGGCTGTAACACAATGCATAGAACTACAAGTAGCAGCGCACTGCTTAATGCACAAAGACATAGATGAGCGGTGACTACATAAAAGTGTAACCTGCATTACTGCTATACTTACTATATGAAAAGTAGAAGATATTTGCGCATCATTTTTGATCAAGAATATGTCAGGATCATCTACCAGCGATAAGGTGGCTTCCAACAGACGGGACGTACTCTAATGGTCTTGCCTCTCTTGGGATTTTGGCCTATAAGTTTCAGGGCAAAGTAGCATCCAGCTATGAGATACTCTGATTAAAAGCACCAGGTAGATGTGCGGGAGTGCAAGGGTTTTATATATATATTTCTGTTTACAAATAATGAAAGGATAAGACTTCCATTTCATTATCAGCCCCTACCTGTGAATACAGAATTATCGTTTGTCAGGACACAATTTATAATTTTATAATAACTACAATTCATTGTATCATTTAAACCAAGCATTTTCAGAAAGATAAACATGGTCTCTAATTAGATGTTCCTTTGTGTCCCACACACGCTCTGTGTAAACAGGCTCTGACATCTCCCTGACAGAACTCTCTGGTAATACCGAACGGCGGGGGGAGCAATTACACTGCATGTTGTAAACATCTTCCACAGAGTGCACCAGTCACAATCAGAGGTAACAGACACGTCCATCATGTACAACGGGTGTGACCTCATTCACCAATCACAGGTCCCCAGGCTCCAATCAGAGGAGGTTTTACATCCCAGGCAGTAGTAAAGGTCACAATGTCCTACACAGCAGCATTGGTGGTGCCAGGCTGCTCTCCAGTGACGCACACTGGAGCTCTGATTCCTGATCTACAAGCAGAGACATAGCACATCCCATTCATACGATGATGCCAGCTGCTGATGAACAATAGAAGGCAGCTACCCTTACTGTTCCTGCTCAGATAGCAACACAGACAGCTCCCATCTGGGCAGTGCAATCTACATTCAGCACCAGAGCAGTGGACAGCTCTCATCTGGGCAGTGCAATCTACATTCAGCACCAGAGCAGTGGACAGCTCTCATCTGGGCAGTAGAGTCCAGATTCAGCACCAGAGCAGTGGACAGCTCTCATCTGGGCAGTAGAGTCCAGATTCTGCACCAGAGCAGTGGACAGCTCTCATCTGGGCAGTAGAGTCCAGATTCAGCACCAGAGCAGTGAACAGCTCTCATCTGGGCAGTAGAGTCCAGATTCTGCACCAGAGCAGTGGACAGCTCTCATCTGGGCAGTAGAGTCCAGATTCTGCACCAGAGCAGTGGACAGCTCTCATCTGGGCAGTAGAGTCCAGATTCTGCACCAGAGCAGTGGACAGCTCTCATCTGGGCAGTAGAGTCCAGATTCTGCACCAGAGCAGTGGACAGCTCTCATCTGGGCAGTAGAGTCCAGATTCTGCACCAGAGCAGTGGACAGCTCTCATCTGGGCAGTAGAGTCCAGATTCTGCACCAGAGCAGTGGACAGCTCTCATCTGGGCAGTAGAGTCCAGATTCTGCACCAGAGCAGTGGACAGCTCCAACACAGTTTCAGCACTACAGCAGTGGACAGCTCCAGCCTCTTTACCTCTTACCTGGAGACCACAAGCAGCCCCTCTTTTCTACCCCTTTGCTGATAGCATTGATTCGCTGCATTCAAGTATAAAGCAGGGTTGGACAAGGACGCCGGACTTGGTGGCAAATGGCTCTTAAGCCTGTTCTTTCCTTCTGTGCCCTTATTGGAGCGGTATGTTTTGTTCATGGATTTCCTAAACCAGACACCAGCCAAGGTAATTCTACTCTTTATTATGTACTTACTATTTAGGATTGATTACATAGTGTTTATGAGCCAGATGGTCTTTAGTAGTTCTGTGTATCTGTGTATCGCCCTCAAGAAAGATGTAAAAGAGAATGTATAGGAAGAGAGCGCGGCTCAGATGCTCTATTTAATCCAACGATTAAAGTAATCCAACTAAATCCGTTGTCACGAATCAACTCTTAAAGGAATAAAGCACTTTTTTTGTAGAAAGCATTCTAAGAAGCATGAATAGTTGTATATATGTATGTGCCTATATGTGCTCTATATAACATATTATGAGTTAGTAGTAATGTTCCTTCCTCTGTATCCCTTCTAGACAAGGCTCTGCATAACAGAGAATTAAGTGTAGAGAGACCATTGGAAGAACAGGTACGTTTTCAGATTACAATGTGCCTAGAGAATTTCTGCTAAACATTTCCCAACAGTAAAGAGATTGTAAAGAATTGTGTTCAATGGTTAATGGACATTCACCCTATAGATAATTATTTCATTGTATGCAATGTTTGAATGTTGCAAATTATAGCCAGAGAACACATATATCATAAGTCCATTGTAAAACAGTGCACTAGTGAAAATGCAACCGGTGCACTATAGACAACATGGTGCACAGGAAACTCTTTGTTGCCTATTTACCTGACCCATGCAATCTTTTCTAACATACATTGCAGACTGAAGACTGCAGACTTTGAGGGATTAATGAGCATTAGTTGGCAGTCTGCCAGCTCCATGCAGCTTTATTTGAGAGGAAATAACCAAATAACTCTGAATCCTGGAGACCATACTAATGCTTTTCTGTTTTATTCATCATTTCCCCCCTTAGATTGCTGAGGCGGATACAGTGAGCAGAGGAGCCACGAAAGGTAACATTTATTAGCGTGGAATTATGGGATCAGCATGGAAGAAAAGTAACTTCTACAGTTTTTGTTCTTTTTCCATCCTGTAGATAAAATAAAAAATGATTCCTTTGTGGATGACTTGAACTTCTTGATGTCAGCAGCTGAGAAAGAAAAGAATGTCAAAAGAAGCGGCTGGACAAAAAGTGCAGTCAGCGGCCAGAGGACCTCTATGGACGAGGCAGACTCAACAAAAAACATAAAGCCAGTGGAGTATTTTGACTCCACTAAAAGTGGATTGGATTATAAATATGAAGGTATTTGATAATCATAACCATGTCAGATAAGTAGCAGTGATAAAGTGACATACAATGTATAATGTCATCTTTAGGTTATGACTAAGCCATCCATCCATTAGTGGAGAGTACAGGAGAAGTCCAGCCACAATTAGCTTCTGATCTGTCATAGATACATATGAAAGGGTCACATTACTGCAGTCAGTGATTCATTAGTATTGATTTTAAAGAGGACCTGTCACCAAAAAAAGCAATGCAATTTGACCGCATCATGTTATAGAGCAGGAGGAGCTGAGCAGATTAATTACATAGTTACATAGTTAATACAGTTGAAAAAAGACATAAGTCCATCAAGTTCAACCAAGGGATAGGTGGGGACACGAATCACAGAAGGAAGTGAGACTCAGATTTCTACACATTTTCAGATGCATTAATTTTCATTTACTTTTAAGAATTCATCTAAACCCTTTATAAAACTGTCCCCTGTTCCTGCTGTGACCACGTCCTGAGGGAGTCTATTCCACAGATTCACAGTTCTTACAGTAAAGAAACTTTGATGCTTCTGGAGATGGAACTTTTTCTTCTCCAGTCGGAGGCATTGCCCCCTTGTCTTTTGAGGGGATTTTACATGGAACAGTTTTTCACCGTATTTTTTGTATGGCCCATTTATATATTTGTATAGGTTAATCACGTTCCCCCTTAGACGTCTCTTCTGAAGACTTAATAAATGTAATTCTTTTTTAAGTCTTTTTTCATAACTAAGACCCTCCATGCCCCTTATCAGTTTAGTAGCTCTCCTCTGTACTTTTTTCCAGCTCCAGGGCATCCTTTCTATGGACTGGTGCTCAGAACTGAACTGCATATTCCAAATGAGGCCGCACCAACGCTTTAAAAAGTGGTTATATTACATCCCTGCCCCACGAGTCCATGTCTCGTGATATATATTTCTGTGGGAAAAGATTAAGCAAAACTTGTTATTTATGCATTTATATCTTTTCTTTTACACCTCCTGTGAACAGCTATCGGTACACGAGGGAGGGGGTTATCAGTGATTGATAGCAATGTGTATATAAGTGTGCATAGTGAGATAGCTGTCCGTCACTGATAACATCTCCCTCCTATACTGATAGCTGGAGGTGGGAAAAGCAAAATAAATGATTACATTTAGTATGAAGAGAGTATATAAATGTGGAGTTAGTAGGTGCAAGTGTTATAATATAATAGTATTACCCATAGAAAGAGGAAATAAATATAAAACAAAACAAATGAGATAATTACAATAAAACATTTTCAGAATTGCGTTAGTGGTTTTGCTATCTACGTACTGGAGTAAATGTATGGCCTCCAGTACATGGGGAGAATGACACCGGCTGTGCGAGAGAGCATCAATGGCCATAGATTTAATATAAAACAGGGATTAAATTAAGCGTAGTGTATCACAGCATTTTCTACCTCATCATGATAGTAACCACGATCTTTTAAAAGTTACTCTATTGGATAAAATAAATTATTCTTTCTGTCATTTTATAACACTTTGTAGTAGGGAGAGTTTTGGGATTTTTTTTATTAAATACACTAGTTCCTAATGGGTTGAATGAGGCTATAGAAAGGACTGACTTAAAGATAATAAGGGGCATTTATAAAGACTGGCGTTCTCATAAACCAGTCTTGATCCCTCTGAACCAGACTGAGATGTGCCTAATTTATTATGAGGTGTATGCATCTCTGGCTGTCCGCAAGCTATAAACTCAAATCTGCGCCAGCCAAGTAAATGCAACATCATTTCTGGTAATAGGACAGTGAAGTGGAGGAGGGGGGTAGTAGTTATTTAGAGAATAAGTTGAAGTTATGTGCTTATTCCTGATGAAGAGCGAAGTCCCACAACGTGTTGGATTAATTATAGCTATTACAAATTTTAAAGAATAAATGTTGTATCCCTTTGGACACTAGTCTGAATACTAGGAAATTACGGAGGGTGAGGAGTGTGTGGGGCTAACCCTCCTCAGAGACTTGAGTCAATACCTACAGCCAAGCTGTAAACCTAGAAGAAATATGAATTCTGCTCTCCACTGTGTTTTTTAATATGTTTTATAGCTTCTAGTTGATGGAAGGAAGGTGATGGTTTGAAAAATGTAGAATATTTTTTATGGGACAACCCCTTTAAAGCACCATACTATTGAAAATTGTTGGAAGTCAAACTCATAGGGGTCATTTACTATCAGAAATACGCATATATTAGGCAGGCCTGTCTCATTCATCATTTTCTATGCCTGTTTTAGGCGTAGAAAATGGTCTAAATTTAAGCTAGCAAGGAAGCTGGTTTACATTTAGAGCAATGGTGGATGTGCCGAAGTTATGTAGAGGCCGGCGCCTCTGCATTACTTCGGCGGATCCACCGCCAGCTAAAGGGCTTATAAAAACGCCAGTCTTAATAAATGACCCCCATAGACTTTACAGCTATATATAGGACATATCAAGAGATGGCTTTTCCGGTGAATTTCATGTTTGTAAATTACCTATATTTTATATATATGGTTTTACCATTACTAGAGGCTACTAAAGCTTTGTAGCTAATGTCTATAGTGCTCAATGGTCCCTAGACATGTACTTTTTAAATACCATAGGATGAGTTTTAGATCTTAAATCAGCTAATGAGACTACTTTTAAACTATATTTTAATATGCAATTATACAGTAGATCTATTACTTTTTATGATTACTTCAAACAACCAGTTTCATAACCATTCCCCTATTAAGGCTGCTAGTATATGAGCAGAAATGAATATATGATGAAGTTAATGGGGGCTTGGAGCTTAAACATTCAGCGCTAATGAAGGAGACATTAGCAACATTTCTCCACATTTCATATAAATAGATGGCTGAAAGTAGGTCAGAAATGATTTATTCTTTTAGATGATCCGGATGGGCTTCACCAATTAGATGGGACACCACTCACTGCAGAAGATATCGTTCAGAAGATCGCTATGAGAATTTATGAAGAGAATGACAGAGGCGTATTCGACAAGATTGTTTCTAAGCTCCTAAACCTTGGACTGGTAGGTGAAAATCCTTCATATCTGCAATGTATTCTCTATATCAGTGATTCTCAACTGGAATTTGGAACTTGCTCAAAATTTCTTCAGAAGACCCATTCATTTTGCAGCAGGGATTGCAGATTAATTTCAGTCTGCTTATAGATTGTGGCACACTGAAATGAAATCACATGCTGTGTAAATAGGAACGCATATTCCTTTGCAGTAAATCGCGTGGCACATCATACACTTCTACCTGTTGGCCCCTTTATAAGCTTACCCACCTTTACAATACACAGCATATTGCATGCATAAGTACAATGAGTGTATATGGTAGTAACAGATACAGTCAGGTCCATACATATTGGGACAGCAACACAATTCTAAAATTTTTGGCTCTATACACCACCACAATGGATTTGAAATGAAACAAACAAGATGTGCTTTAACTGCAGACTGGCAGCTTTAATGTGAGGGTTTTTACATCCAAATCAGGTGAATGGTGTAGGAATTACAACAGTTTGCATATGTGCCTCCCATTTGTTAAGGGACCAAAAGTAATGGGACAGAATAATAATCATAAATCAAACTTTCACTTTTTAATACTTGGTTGCAAATCCTTTGCAGTCAATTACAGCCTGAAGTCTGGAACGCATAGACATCACCAGAGGCTGGGTCTCATCCCTGGTGATGCTCTGCCAGGCCTCTACTGCAAATGTCTTCAGTTCCTGCTTGTTCTTGGGGCATTTACCCTTCAGTTTTGTCTTCAGCAAGTGAAATGCATGCTCAATCGGATTCAGGTCAGGTGATTGACTTGGCCATTGCATAACATTCCACTTCTTTCCCTTAAAAAACTCTTTGGTTGCTTTTGCAGTATGCTTTGGGTCATTGTCCATCTGCACTGCGAAGCGCCGTCCAATGAGTTCTGAAGCATTTGGCTGAATATGAGCAGATAATATTGCCCGAAACACTTCAGAATACATCCTGCTGCTTTTGTCAGCAGTCACATCATCAATAAATACAAGACAACCAGTTCCATTGGCAACCATACATGCCCACGCCATGACACTACCACCACCATGCTTCACTGATGAGGTGGTATGCTTAGGATCATGAACAGTTCCTTTCCTTCTCCATACTCTTCTCTTCCCATCACTCTGGTACAAGTTGATCTTGGTCTCATCTGTCCATAGGATGTTGTTCCAGAACTGTGAAGGCTTTTCTAGATGTCGTTTGGCAAACTCTAATCTGGCCTACCTGTTTTTGATGCTCACCATAGGTTTACATCTTGTGGTGAACCCTCTGTATTCACTCTGGTGAAGTATTTTCTTGATTATTGACTTTGACACACATACACCTACCTCCTGGAGAGTGTTCTTGATCTGGCCAACTGTTGTGAAGGGTGTTTTCTTCACCAGGGAAAGAATTCTTCGGTCTTCTACCACAGTTGTTTTCCGTGGTCTTCCAGGTCTTTTGGTGTTGCTGAGCTCACCGGTGCGTTCCTTCTTTTTAAGAATGTTCCAAACAGTTGTTTTGGCCACGCCTAATGTTTTTGCTATCTCTCTGATGGGTTTGTTGTGTTTTTTCAGCCTAATGATGGCTTGCTTCACTGATAGTGACAGCTCTTGGGTTCTCATCTTGAGAGCTGACAGCAATAGATTCAAAATACAAATAGCACACTTGAAATAAACTCTGGACCTTTTTTCTGCTCCTTGTAATTGGGATAATGAGGGAATAACACACACCTGGCCATGGAACAGCTGAGAAAACAATTGTCCCATTACTTTTGGTCCCTTAACAAGTGGGAGGCACATATGCAAACTGTTGTAATTCCTACACCGTTCACCTGATTTGGATGTAAATACCCTCAAATTAAAGCTGACAGTCTGCAGTTAAAGCACATCTTGTTTGTTTCATTTCAAATCCATTGTGGTGGTGTATAGAGCCAAAAAATTTAGAATTGTGTCGATGGACCTGACTGTATATGGTAAGATTCCTACAATATAAATGCATTTCATGTTTATGTGACATCTAAGCGTATCTATAATATCTGGTGTCAATAATTATTCAATCCGGTTATAAAATAGCAGAAAACATGGAAAATGAGTGGAAATACAATAACCAATAATATCGCTTTCTGACTAGTGTGGGGTTTCGCTCTGGTACATAGGGTAAGCGGGCGCAGTACAGAGGCAAAATACAAGTTCTTAATTCAAAATGTCAGTGTTTATTCACACTTGAGGCAATTGCATAAAACAGCACGTAACTTTGTAGTCTTGGTGTTAATTCACACACAATGGAAAGTTAATATAACACAAGTCACCTTGTTGGCAGTTCTGCCTCCAGTAGTCCACGGCAGGCTTTAGGGGGCCTGTTTCCCCATCGTGCGGCTCTCAGCCTTCCAGCACACCACAAAGCCTCAGATTCCAAAAACAGAGACATCTCTGCTGAGCCCAGCTGCCTATTTAAGGACAGCCAGGGTCTGCCAAAACCCGGACCGGCACTTAAACTCTGGTCCAGTATTTGACCTCACCTGGCTGGAAACCAGCCCAACCGCACATGCTGGGAGGAAAATACCTGCCTTGCCAGACACAACCCCTCACTGTGTCACACTAGGTAGATTAGAATTGATTCTGTATCTCATTGATTCTTTCCTTTGCTCTGTCACGTGTCATGGGAAATCACAGTTAGATGTCATGAGTGAAAACAATATTAAAAATAAATTAGGAAAAGTCCTGTCAGATTCTAAAGGTCAGGGAAATTGATGTTAATAGAGGATAACTTGCAGTATAGTACCAGTGCCGCTTAAGTTACAGTCAATAGGTAAAGCTAGTAGAAAAAAAAAGATGCAGAACCGGCAGCAGCATGTCTCGGAGAGCTCTGCAGACAATAAATTAGGAAATTAGACGCCAGCAGGTTTAATAAATCAATTCCACCAGCAAAAGAGAAATGATAAAGCCAATGCTTATCGTAATATGCAGGACATGAACTGGATGACTCATAGAAAGGAAGGGAAACCATTCGCAGCAGTTGTATTGATGACGTCTGCCATGATCTTTTTAATATTATCTGCAATTTTACCTACTAAATGTTAGCAATACAACCTGGTTTTATACTGCACGGCTTTTCATGGAAGTATCAAGGAAGCATTATACATTCATATACATTTTATGCTGTAATCATTTGCTTCTGTAAAGAGGAAAGCAGCAAACTGTTAACATAATGTAACAATGTAAGGCTACATGCACACAACCGTATGTGTTTTGCGGTTTGCAAAACGGATGACATCCGTATGCAATATGTTGTTTTTTTTTGCAGATCCATTGTATCAATGCCTAAAACGGGCAAGAATAGGACATGTTCTATTTTTTTTCCAGGGCTACAGAACGGACATACTGGTGCAGACAGCACACGGTGTGCTGTCCGCATTTTTTGCGGACCCACTGAAATGAATGGGTCTGCATCCTATCCGCAAAAAAAAACTGAACGGACACAGAAACAAACAACATTTGTGGTCATGTAGCCTAAGGCAGAGTTCACATCCACGTTCAGCCTCTCCATTCTCCTGCCCCGTTATAGGAGCAGGAGAACGGAAAGGAGTGATTCGGTACATCACTGAGCCAAACGGAGCCTACGGACCCCTTGACTATAATGGGGTCTGTTAGGTTTCCGCTCAGCAGTAAAAAAAATTCAAGCGGAGACAAAAGTCCTGCGCGCACAACTTTTATCTCCGCTTCAAAAATCTTCCACTCAGCAGAAACCTAGCGGTCCCCATTATAGTCTATGGGGTCTTTAGGTTCCGTTCGGCTCAGTTATGTGCCAAATCCGTCCTGTCCATTCTCCTGCTCCTATAATGGAGCAGGAAAACGGAGAGGCTGAACGCTGATGTGAACTCAGCCTAACATACTGGTCTTTTTATAGGAAACTATGTCTTTAATTATTTTTTACAACGTTTTATGAAACTTTTATAAAATATAAATAAACAATATGTCAAACAAACGGTTAAAATCCTTGATTCATTTTTCCATTGCATTATATACTGTACTGGGCATTTCCAGGGGTTACATCCACCTCTGCAGTGCAGATATGAGGCCGGGATGGGAACTGCTGCGCATGTCTGCATATGTGCGCCCCCACATATCCAGCCACCAGAGAGGCCGATGCTTTTTCCAATGGTGTGCAAGCATGAACACTGCTGCTGGACTGTGGTGTGATCATAACCCCTGCAAACAAGCAGTGTATAATGCAATAAAAAAAATGAATCCAGCCAGCAAAGGAGGCAATATAGACAAATAGTATCTTGTATTAACTTTGTCTGCATGATAAATACCCTTTGCTGAAGTTCGACAAACCCTTTAAACATATTTAATAAATTGAGGGCCCATGGAGTGTAAAAAGAACTACACAGTATCTTGTTGCACTATGTAACTTCTCCCAGCAGTCTGTATTTCACTGTCTTCCTCAAATGATCAAATGACAATATGTTTGCTTTACTTGATTTTATTGGAAAATGTCGAAAAACTTGATTTTAAACGTCCTGTAGACAATCAGACAACTGGACCATGTTGGGGAGAATAACTACATTTGAAAGCTCTAGGTCCTTATTACCTTAGGGAAAGTAAGCTCTATGAATCCTATATATGGCACAGCTTTCAAGGAGCCAAGTTCCAAGAAAAGCCTTGAAAAGGACCTTGAAATGCCAAACGGTGACCTGTAACTACAGTTTTTTACTAATAGGTTGATAAATGTTAGGATTTTGTAAGCTGTGCTTAATTGTATTGAAGTACAAGGCGGAACCCCACGTGACATGGACAATTTATGGTGGATATAGGGTTCACATAATATATTTCTGTAATTCAACAGTGATTAGACATTTACACTATCTACTAACATAAGCTACCCCATATTTTAGAGCACATTTATACATTTATTTATGACACATAGCTAATGTAAATTCTACTATTGTAAAATAATTGCCATAGTGTGATTCTGCACAGTATATGACATTATTTATTTTGTTCATATTTTTTCTGTAACACAGGACATTCTGTAGTGCTGTACAGAGATTATCATCACTCACTGTCTCAACTGGGCCTCACAATCTGATTTTTAAACTAACCCATCAGTACATTTTTTCTTTGGTGCGTGTAAGGAAACCAGAGGAAACCTCTCCAAACACAGGGAGAACATACACACTCTATGCTGACGTTGCCCGTGGTCAGATTTGAACCTAGGACTGCTGTGCTATAAGGCACCAGTGCTAACCACTGAACCAGTGTACTGCCCAGTAGCAGGTCTGGCATCTCATATTTGTGACCGATGTATTCTCCATCCATTAGGGAGAGTAATACTACTGCACTGGCAGAGATGGAGCTTTCTGTGATGGACATGGAGTGTCCCATTTGGCTTGACCTGAAGTTGGCCACACTCCTGTTTAACTGATTGGGCAGTATGATGTAATGAACTAAGTATAGTTTAATGAGCGCTCTCTTCTCTTCCAGATTACAGAAAGCCAGGCATACACATTAGAAGATGAAGTGGCAGTTGTTTTACAGCAAATAATTGCTAATGAGGCCAAAACCCGTGAAAAGGAGTCAGAGGGCCTTGATTACCCTGCAGTCAAAGCGGACATCGGTGGAGATAAGAAGCAGGAGGGAAGAATGGTAATTGTTTTACATGGCTGAATAACAAATGTGAAATATGGAGGAGTCTTTAGCCTGAGGAAATAATTACTTTACTGTAGAACACAATAAAAGATGTTCAGTGTAATGCAATGTGATAGTGGGCAGAAATTCAATTGTATGAATGAAACAACCGAGCTAGCAGACAACAATTAGACTGAGCACGGTGAGCAGACATGGCATTGGGAATACAAATAATCATCCAAAAGCACAAACTACGAGTCTGTTTAGTGTACAGCCAATTCTTTAACAGGCACCAGACATAGATGTTGTTTTCTATGTAAATTCAATGGTCTTAGCCAATACTACTACGTCATTCTTAACAATAATTATGTGCGATCAACAGAAGCCCCAACCCATTTTTCAATGGGCAGAATGCTCATTCCCAATAAGGGGCTTGTTTTTTGTCGGGTGATACCTATTTGTACAGCACATAAAAAAAAGAGATGTGCTGCTGACAATAAATGTGTATGGGGATGAATGAACGCAGTAGCGATCGTTCATTCCCATACGGAGGGGATGATTGGTGCAAGTAATCAGCTTCACCGAGTGAGCAATGATCAGGAACAAATTGTTTGTTCCCGATCATTTCCCTGTGTATTAGCCTATTTAGATGGCCCCATCCTGGAGGTTAATCAAAGGGGTTTGATAAGATTAGAAAGACATGGCTGCTATCTTCTAGAAACAGCGCCACTCTTGTCTATGGACTATGTCTTGTATTACAGAGTTTATTTAAATATACACTTAGCCAGTGGACAAAAGTAATATTGATAGTATTATTATTTTATGATTCTCAGATTATATAATTTGATAGAATATCAAAGAACAAAAAGTACACCGGGCACTCTCAGATATCGCAACCAATATTTAATTTATTATATATAATAATGAAAATAGGTGCTACCCTATGGTGAAGGGTACTGGGCACAGTTAAAGTGTTTTAGCGGGACGCCGCTGAGAATCCAGTATAGCGGGACGCCGCTAGGACAATCTTTGGGCGAATAGCTTATTATAAGCTGTATTTGAGTTCCAAGTGACTAATCTTGTCCTTCCAAAGTGATTCATATGGGATTTAGATGTTTATCTTCATGTTCTAAAGTTTCGATCGAACACTATCGATCTTTCCGATTTGAATGTTACATATTTTACACCTATGAATGCTGCTATTGAATGCTGATACAGTTCGAAAACTAATATAGGCATTTTAGTTAGCGATTTTACTTAGTGATTCTTTATCGATTTTATTGTTATTGTGATGATTGTTTATATCCTCGACTTTTCTTGTTATTTTTAACTGTGCCCAGTACTCTTCACCATAGGGTAGCACCTATTTTCATTATTATATATAATAAATTCAATATTGGTCACGATATCTGAGAGTGCCCAGTGTACTTTTTATTCACATTGTCTCTTTACTGAATAGGTTAGGCGAATTTACTCTACTGAGAGCACCTCTTTTGTTCTCAGACTCATCCTGTGCGTCACATTATTTTTTATTTTATATTTTCTAGAATATCAAAGAAGTTAATTTTTTTTGCATACTGACTATTGTAGTGTGAAGGCTTTGTTTTGCTTTTTTTATTGAAAAATTGGAAGCAGTTACTGCAACATCACCTTTCGCCTCTAGTAGTTAAAACAACCCAAATGGTAAGAATTTCTTAACAGACGGTATACAGCATAGTCCTATTTTCTCAATAACAAAAACCCACCAAATCTGATTTAGTGTGAACAAGCCCTATAGATGCTTGCTGACCAAATCTAAAGCTAAGCTGATGATTGAGTAAAAATCAATACGGGTTAGCCTGCGCAGGGAAAGTTGCAAGGTTGTTGGCATTGCCTTGCTTCATGCAGCAATCTGTTCACGTCTGTGCTAATCATTTCTGTTCTTCAGCTCCATCATAGGAGCAGAACAGGAAATATGACAGCAATGCTTAATCCATCACATGATGGTCACCACACCAGCAGCATCTGATGGATGCAATTAACTGTTATGAGGTCTGTTGGGTTTCCATTATGGGGGCATGCTGCATTTATGACATAATCTGCAATGGAGAATCATAAGAGTTAGCTGAGTTCCTTTAAAACTGATAAAACCTGATTAAAAACTGAAACAAAAAATCACCCCAATTTCAATCAGTTTTTCAAAACGTCACCTGTTGATCTTAATGATAAAAACTAAAATGATTGTGGCAGAACTGATGAAGGCTGATGGAAACTGCTAAGGTTTAGCATCCTTAGGTTTAATTTGAAGCTCCTGGGCCTAATGCAAATGCTATAATTCATATACAGTATTCCATGCCCCTGTTTCCCCAGGTCCTATAGAAATTACTAGGATCTGTTAAGTGCCTCTGCTGAGGGTTCTATCACTTTTAACAGCAAGAATATTGCGGTACAATATGCCTTGCTGCAAACATTTTATACCCTCATCAAAGTCCAAAAGGACCCCATATATGTTAAAAGGACTCAGTCAAGATTTATAAGTTTCAGGACAGAGTCATGGCTTCCATTATAAATAGAAGCCATGATGCAAAGGTTCTCTACGTACTGCAGAAAGGTTGCCCATGTCAAATGATTTATCCATAGTGACATGAGACTGTTAATGGGATTTCATTTTAGTATTTCAGTAATAGGAGTTAAATCACTTTAGTAAAGTTGATAACTCATGCATATATACCATACGCCAGGGGCAGATTGGGAACTTAAAGTTGCCTGGAAAAAATACTAAAAGTGGTCCTGTTTTGTAGTCAGGTCAAAGTTGATGGAAGGCAGGACCAACACAAGTAGACGGGCCAGCAATACCATATTATGGCACATTATGCCACCTTAGCAGAGCCAAATGCCACAGTCCATCGCGAAATACTGCCGCCAGCAGCACAAAATACATCTCCAAAACTTCCACTGGCCGGCCGTGAGGAGGGCTTAGGCGGCGCCCTGGGCATCGGCCCACTGGGAAATTTCCCTGTAAGGTCTATGGCCAGTCCGTCCCTACCGTATGCCACTCTAGGTGTTCTAATAGTCCTAAGGTGGGACTGGAAAGTGAACAACAGCTGTAGCTGCTGTGACTTCTACTCATTCATGCATTCAGTTCAAGCCTGGGGTCAGTGTAAACTTGGCACCAAAAATGGCAAAATAAATGACGCAGTGACACCATGTTTAAAATAACTAGCTGTACACTGTGAAGTCCTCATAAAGCAGGGACCGACTGGCCATAGACCCTACAGGGAAATTTCCCTGTGGGCCGATGTCCAGGGCGCGACCTAAGGCCTCCTCATGGACACCATCCAGGAAAACAAAGATCTGATGCTCTCAGCATTAATTTATGTAGTAGCATAAGGCACTTATGCATTGGGCCAGCAGGCGCCTTCCTAAATTCAACTGTATTGCTGTCCTCAGCACAATGATACAGTTTCATACTGTGGCAGTGGCGGCAGTATTTTCTCCTTTGTTGTAGTATTTCATTTTGCTGGGCGGTATTTTGTTCTGCACTAAGGTATTGCTGTCTCTGCCTACTTCTGTTGTCCCTGCTTACATGTTTTGGCCCTGTCTACTTGTGTTGCCCCACCTTCTGTCAGTTTGGACTCGCCTACAACATGGGGCCACTTTTATGTTTTTTCCAGGGCCACTTTAAGTTCCCAGTCCACCCCTGCCATAAAGTTAGTTACTATAAAAATAAGCGACAATTATGTAGATATTATCTGCAGGAACTAAGACATTAACTCTAGTTTAATTAATATCCTTAAATTTTTACCGAACACATCACATAATTGTATCACAGAAACCTCAGGAGAAGGAGTCATCTGAAGGAAACAACATCGGAGATGACGACTGGACTCCGGCAGCCACTTTGGAGAGGAGAAATGACATGCCGCCGGAAGAAAATTTTGAAGATCTTCAGTATTTCCCAAATTTCTATCAACTCATAAAAAGTCTAAATTCAGGTAAATATTAAAAATATATTTTGTAAACTTTCTTTTCATAGTAATATATTTAATAAAATTACATAATATGTTGCTCATTATGATATCTCTTTCCAAAAGTTTTTAATTTCTTACCACAGTAAGGGCAGATCGGTTCTTTTTGGTTTTATACTTTTAAGTGCAACCTTTTAATACCTTTCCACTTTTTATTTCCCAGAAAATGATGCCAAAGAGAAGGAAACATTGATCACTATTATGAAAACTCTTATTGATTTTGTGAAAATGATGGTAAAATATGGGACAATTACACCAGAAGAAGGAGTCAGTTATTTGGGTAAGCAGTACCACCATTTTTTCTCATGACTATTATTTATTTATTTTACTCGCTTATATAACGCTACTATAGTCCGCAGCGCTTTACAGATATTAGCATCACTCAGTCCCCAATGGGGCTCACAATCTAAGGTCCCTATCATGTCTTTGGAGAATGGGAGGAAACCAGAGTACCCAGAGGAAACCCACGCAGAAATTCAGATCCAGGTGCTGGTTTGAAATTTGTAGAATTTAAAGCTTCAAGGAACCTGGGGCAGCTTGCTATCTCTTGGTAGGTGAGTTTTTTAAAGGCTTTCTTAGGAAACGGTTCCAAGGATTACATGCAATAACTGAGATCAAACACATTTCTCTAAATCAAGTCTAACACTGGAATAGCTTGACAATATCAGCAGCGTATGATGCTTTTGGGGAGAAATTTGTCAAGGCCTTGTTTGAAACAGGGCTTAATGACTAATGGCCCTGGGTCCAGCACCCATGATGTCTGCGGTGGACAAGATACCACCTGCTTTAAGAGGAAATGTTCTTCCTCAGTTAATGGAAAAAAAAACATAAATTCTGGCTCAACTGTAAAATAATGAATACTGAACTTGGGTTTTCTGAGATTACAGTACTGATGATAGCACTGGTGGCAGCTAAAGGATGGAACTGAGCATGTGAGACCACCTCAGCAAGGTGGACAGAGAAATAAGGAAAATTGAAATTACATTCAATCACAAGAGTATTCAGATCCAGGTGCTGGTTTGAAAAATGCTAAATATTTACTTTGGGACAACCCCTTTAACAGAGAATAAAACTGCACATGCTAACTAGGGGAGTCTAGGAGTATTTTATTAATTTAAGGAGTAGTCACCTACAAGTGATTCAGAAAACGGCCACCAACAATCTCTAGTGTATGATATGATGTTGTACTAAACTAGTTTCCTGGTTCATTCCTGAGCTATGATACTTTTTCTTAATATGCAAATTAGGCCTTTGGTGCAATGAGGGCATCACAATTGCTCTTGTTGCACCCAAACTCCTTTCTCTGACAAGTCACTCCCTGGCTGCTTTGATTGACAGGGCCAGACAGTGACAAAACAGCCAGGGAGGGGTTGGCCACAGAAAGAAGTGGAGCTTGGGAGCAACAAGAGCCACGGTGACACCCTTGTTGCACTAATGGTCTAATTTGCATATTGAGAAAGAGTATTATAACTCAGGAACGGAGCCGCGGATAAACAAAATAAAAACAGTGTTTTAATCAGGTGAGCCACTATGTGTCTATGCAGACAGTTTCATAGGGAGGCTGCTGGTAACAGATTCCCTTTAACTACAAGATAACAGAATGTTCCTTGTAGTGTAGGAAGGAACAAGGGGCCGACATTGATGGTCGGTATGTGTCACTAAGGTTCCTGGACTCGGTGAGGTAAGAGATGGTTTTTCTCAAGTGTCATTATTGCAGATTGCAGTCTGACACTTCAGCTGTTTAGTATGGCTGCAAAGCTGATCCGGGACAGATTTTACTGGGAGAAGTCAAAAGTGCTGGGTGGGTGGCTACTCCCCACATTCCAGGCTGGCTCTTGGCAGGCTTATAAAGCAGTCAGCACTGCTTCATCAGGTGGTGAGGATCTACCTCTATCTGACAGTAAAGCTTTGGAGTTCTCTGTGCTGAAGACTGCAAACAGGCGTGCAGGCCACCTGGAAGCCTGCCAGTGAACTTTTCTGTGGCTGAGCAGCCGGGTGTGAACTGACACCTAAGATTCCAGGTGAACATTGTTTTGTTTTGCTGTGTATGAACAAGCACCAAGACTGTTGTGTTTTGATGAGTGTGAATAAAACACTGAAGTTTTATTTACAACCTGGTTCCTTGCTTCTATACTGCGTCGCTAACTTGTCTACCAGAGCAAATTGCGACAGTAGGTATACAATGATTTAATATTGGTTAGTAGGAAAATTTGCAGGTCATTCAATATATGGCAAATAATGGACAGGTGTGTAAAAGTTTATCAAAGATACTTTATCAAATATACTCGCTGAACATAGTTAAAAAATTAAAACATATTTAATAGTAAAAAACACAATTCATTATAAAAAACATAATCATATTAGACGGCAATTGATATATGGTGGAAAAATATGCAAATAAGCAAATTAGCAGCGACTCCAATTGTTAAGTGGGTTGATTGGTTGTTCACCACACTCTCAACAGGATTTGGATGCATACATTATGTATATGGCAGTAGTGTCCACACAATGGGGCTTATTCTTAAAGTCTCTCCTAGGTTTCTTCCTCATAAACTAGATGAGAAAAAGACCAGTTGTCAGGCGATCCTTCTATCTAGGGAGACAAATCAGTTGGATGCATGCAATGTGTGTGTCACCATGGTATCCACACAGTAGGGCTCAATTGTGTCCACACAGTTTTGGAATCTCTTGAGATTTTGCCACATATGCTGGATAAGAAAAAGTCAATTGACAGACAATATTCTTATTAGTACAATGCAGTACTTTACCGCTCCTGGCGTCCGCTTGTGCTGATCCGCTTGTACAGGGTGCAGTTGCTTTTTGTAGAAACCTGCAAGGACCTCTATGGTGTTGGTCTTGGTCTCTGCTGCGACTTGCAAGGACCTGTGTGCGTCCCACGTGGTTTTCGGGCAGTTCACGTGATCAGGATTTTAGGCAGAGTTCTATTCCATGTTTGGATACAGAGGTCTTTTTTCAAAGTGTTGTTAGATTTCCCGAATGTACAGTACAGACCAAAAGTTTGGACACACCTTCTCATTCAAAGAGTTTTCTTTATTTTCATGACTATGAAAATTGTAGATTCACACTGAAGGCATCAAAACTATGAATTAACACATGTGGAATTATATACATAACAAAAAACTGTGAAACAACTGAAAATATGTAATATTCTAGGTTCTTCAAAGTAGCCACCTTTTGCTTTGATTATTGCTTTGCACACTCTTGGCATTCTCTTGATGAGCTTCAAGAGGTAGTCACCTGAAATGGTTTTCACTTCACAGGTGTGCCTTGTCAGGTTTATTAAGTGGGATTGCTTGCCTTATAAATGGGGTTGGGACCATCAGTTGCGTTGTGGAGAAGTCAGGTGGATACACAGCTGATAGTCCTACTGAATAGACTGTTAGAATTTGTATTATGGCAAGAAAAAAGCAGCTAAGTAAAGAAAAACGAGTGGCCATCATTACTTTAAGAAATGAAGGTCAGTCAGTCTGAAAAATTGGGAAAACTTTGAAAGTGTCCCCAAGTGCAGTCACAAAAACCATCAAGCGCTACAAAGAAACTGGCTCACATGCAGACCGCCCCAGGAAAGGAAGACCAAGAGTCACCTCTGCTGCGGAGGATAAGTTCATCCGAGTCACCAGCCTCAGAAATCGCAGGTTAACAGCAGCTCAGATTAGAGACCAGGTCAATGCCACACAGAGTTCTGTTAAAAGGAGACTGTGTGAATCAGGCCTTCATGGTAGAATATCTGCTAGGAAACCACTGCTAAGGACAGGCAACAAGCAGAAGAGACTTGTTTGGTCTAAAGAACACAAGGAATTGACATTAGACCAGTGGAAATCTGTGCTTTGGTCTGATTAGTCCAATATTTGAGATCTTTGGTTCCAACCACCGTGTCTTTGTGCGACGCAGAAAAGGTGAACAGATGGACTCTACGTGCCTGGTTCCCACCGTGAAGCATGGAGAAGGAGGTGTGATGGTGTGGGGGTGCTTTGCTGGTGACACTGTTGGGGATTTATTCAAAATTGAAGGCATACTGAACCAGCATGGCTACCACAGCATCTTGCAGCGGCATGCTATTCCATCCGGTTTGCGTTTAGTTGGACCATCATTTATTTTTCAACAGGACAATGACCCCAAACACACCTCCAGGCTGTGTAAGGGCTATTTGACCATGAAGGAGAGTGATGGGGTGCTGCGCCAGATGACCTGGCCTCCACAGTCACCGGACCTGAACCCAATCGAGATGGTTTGGGGTGAGCTTGACTGCAGAGTGAAGGCAAAAGGGCCAACAAGTGCTAAGCATCTCTGGGAACTCCTTCAAGACTGTTGGAAGACCATTTCAGGTGACTACCTCTTGAAGATCATTAAGAGAATGCCAAGAGTGTGCAAAGCAGTAATCAAAGAAAAAGGTGGCTACTTTGAAGAACCTAGAATATGACATATTTTCAGTTGTTTCACACTTTTTCGTTATGTATATAATTCCACATTTGGTTAATTCATAGTTTTGATGCCTTCAGTGTGAATCTACAATTTCCATAGTCATGAAAATAAAGAAAACTCTTTGAATGAGAAGGTGTGTCCAAACTTTTGGTCTGTACTGTATATTCATGCGAACCAAAGCGCTTTTTCTTGATAGCTCTTTAATGTTCCCTCATTGTTGTTTACCAAATGCGTTTCGGGATAGCAAGACCCCTTCCTATCCCGAAACGCGTTTGGTAAACAACAGTGAGGGAACATTAAGGAAGAGCTATCAATTTCAGACCCCTCAATGATTTCTAAGTGGGAGAACTTGCAAAATCGCAGGGTGTTCAAATACTTCTGTTCCTCACTGTATGTCAAGGACATCTGCATACTGTATAAAGGTTATTGATATTTTTCAATCTTGTAAGATGTAATTTCATGCCATGTGCATAATCGGAAATATTCTGTAAAGCGTACAGCAGTGGTACTATGGATCTGAATGACAATAAGAAATAAGATAACCTCTGCATGTTTTTGAATACTCAGCAATATTTTAACGATCCACTAAAACTCAAGGTCTCCTCAATTCTCCTTGTCAATTTATTTTGAATAGAAAATTGTGATCTAAACAATAAATAGCAGCCACGCTGGCAGAATGATGTAGGATGGATTGCCCTTCTGAATCTCCTTATCCTTCCATAACCTTGGCTCCTTTTATCTCTGTGCAACTGAGTGATTAATATTTATGTACATAGAAAAGCTATCAGTCTCCAGTAAACTCTTTTATACAGAGGAGATTGATGTCTACACATACTGTTTTATTTCAGTTCTCTTTTTAAGATGCTGAAGATTATTCAGTGATTTTAGCACAAATCTCAGGAGCAACTGGGGACAGTCATGAGGGGAAATTTATCATGAAGGGAATATTTGAAATCAATTTCGATGGTGTACTTTGCACCAAATTTATCAAATGTCGCACCTTAGTTGTTAAATTTAAACCTAACGCTTTGTCTACAGATGCTACTCCAGTTTTATTACACCAAATCCCTACTTGAGTAATGTTTTTTTTTACGTCACACTGATAAATCTTTTCAAAACTGCAGTGGTGTAAAAATGCAAAAAGTGGCAAAATGTTTGCAGAAGTAAGCCCAAAAAGTTGCAAAGCCCTTTCACTAGGATATTCCATCAATAGATAGGTGCATGTCCCACCTCTAAGACTTCCTCCTATCTCCAGAATGGGCCCCCTGAAGTGAAGGAGAAAGCACAGCGCAAGGGCGGTGACTCGTTGTTTACCGCTATGGAAGTTCTGAAAATAGCCGGCTCAGATAGTTCCAGTAGTCCTATAGCAGTCTCGGGAGAGGTAGCCATGCATGTGCAGTGTGCCCTCCATTCACCGCTATGGGACTTCTGAGAATAGGCAAGTCACCCGCTTGACTATTTTTGAAACTTCCATAACAGTGAATGGGACAAATGGCTGTATTTACACCGCACCACTGCTACAAAGGAGATCAGCGGTGGTGTCAGGAGTTAAACCCACACTGATCGGATATTGATGACCTGTCCTGAGGACAATATCTGTAGCCCGGCAACCTCTTTAAAGGAAAATGTGTGCAGCGAGCTCTGGAGGATCTGGTGCAGAGAATGGGAGTGATAGTGGCCCTGATGAAGTGTTGTGTCATGGTGTACTCCATCAGACCACAGCTGCCTGGGGATCGGTGCAGTGGAAATGTATTACTTCAGAATGCGGACAGTATTTCATGGGGTTGTCCAAGTTATATTTATTGATGACCTAGCCTCAGGATAGGTCATCAATATCAGATCGGAGGGGGTCCGACACCCAGCACCCCCTCCGATCAGCTGCTTGAAGAGAAGGCGTTCGCGGTGTCAGCGCTGCCTCCTCTTCACTGTTTACCTTCAGTCGTTGCATATGCAGTGGTGAGCAGGTGTACCGTATTTTTCGCCCCATAAGACGCACTGATTTCTACAGCAGCGATTAGGATGAAAGGTAGTAATAGGAGTTGGGGGGCATGTTTAATAACTATTAATTCAATATGACAACTTATATTTTGTGCGGCGGGCGGGCGGGAGTAGGGGGGGGGACGGGGGGCGGTTCGGATTGCGATCTGTGGATGGCACTGTTACAGGGGGGGGGGGATCTGTGAATGGCACTGTTATGGCCTGGGGGGGGTCTGTGCATGGCACTGTTATGGGCTGGGGGGTCTGTGGATGGCACATATATAACAGTGCCACCCACAGACCCCCCCCCAGCCCATAACAGTGCCATCCACGGATCCCCCCTGTAACAGTGCCATTCACAGATCCCCCCTGTAACAGTGTCAGCCACAGACCCCCCCCTGTAACAGTGCAAGCCACAGATCCCCCCCATAACAGTGTCAGTTATCCACAGATCCCCCCATAACAGTGTCCGTCATCCACAGATCCCCCCCATAACAGTGTCCGTCATCCACAGATCCCCCAATAACAGTGTCCGTCATCCACAGATCCCCCCCATAACAGTGTCCGTCATCCACAGATCCCCCCATAACAGTGTCCGTCATCCACAGATCCCCCATAACAGTGTCCGTCATCCACAGATCCCCCATAACAGTGTCCGTCATCTACAGATCCCCAGTAATAGTGCCATCCACAGACCACCATTAGTTCCAAACCCACCAAACACACAGCACACCTTTTGGTTAAAAATATTTTTTTTCTTATTTTCCTCCCCAAAAACCTAGGTGCGTCTTATGGGCCGGTGCGTCTTATAGGGCGAAAAATACGGTAATTACACCCAAGCCGTCCCATTCATTTCAATAGGAAGGCATGGGTGTAATTACACCTGCTCACCACTGCAGATGCAACGGCTAGAAGGTAAACAGTGAAGAGGAGGCAGCGCTGACACCGCACACACCTTCTCTTCAAACAGCTGATCGGAGGGGGTGCCGGGTGTCGGACCCCCGCCGATCTGATGTTGATGACCTATCCTGAGGATAGGTCATCAATAAATATAAATTGGACAACCCCTTTAACGTCTAAAAGTCTCTTTTCCCGAGTTTCACCTAGAACTTTAAATATATTCAATAGCAACACATTTTAAGTGCAATTTTAAGTGCTGCAGTTTAGCACTAGTATTGTACTGGCCTAGTGGTAGTCTGAGTCATGGGTGTCTTAGCCTTAAACCCTCCCTGCTGGATGTAGCTGTTTCTTTGGATCAACTTGCAAGATATCAGGTTGAACTGGATGTCTTTTTTTAGCCTGTGTTACTCCACTGTCTGTCTTCTCAAGGATTCATTTGAGGCATGATCAAGTTATCATCACTGGAGAATCTCTTTAGGAGCAGGAGCTCTGCAGTGTGCTTCCTCTTCTCACTGTCTTGGCAGGAAACAGGACCAGCCCACTCCTACCAAGAAGGAAGGAACACAGTGAGCTCTGCAGTGTGCTTCCTCTTCTCACTGTCTTGGCAGGAAACAGGACCAGTCCACTCCTACCAAGAAGTAAAGAACACAGTGAGCTCTGCAGTGTGCTTCCTCTTCTCACTGTCTTGGCAGGAAACAGGACCAGCCCACTACTACCAAGAAGGAAGGAACACAGTGAGCTCTGCAGTGTGCTTCCTCTTCTCACTGTCTTGGCAGGAAACAGGACCAGTCCACTCCTACCAAGAAGTAAAGAACACAGTGAGCTCTGCAGTGTGCTTCCTCTTCTCACTGTCTTGGCAGGAAACAGGACCAGCCCACTCCTACCAAGAAGGAAGGAACATAGTGAGCTCTGCAGTGTGCTTCCTCTTCTCACTGTCTTGGCAGGAAACAGGACCAGCCCACTCCTACCAAGAAGGAAGGAACACAGTTAGCTCTGCAGTGTGCTTCCTCTTCTCACTGTCTTGGCAGGAAACAGGACCAGCCCACTCCTACCAAGAAGGAAGGAACACAGTGAGCTCTGCAGTGTGCTTCCTCTTCTCACTGTCTTGGCAGGAAACAGGACCAGCCCACTCCTACCAAGAAGGAAGGAACAGAGTTAGCTCTGCAGTGTGCTTCCTCTTCTCTCTGTCTTGGCAGGAAACAGGAGCAGCCCACTCCTACCAAGAAGGAAGGAACACAGTGAGCTCTGCAGTGTGCTTCCTCTTCTCACTGTCTTGGCAGGAAACAGGACCAGCCCACTCCTAACAAGAAGGAAGGAACACAGTTAGCTCTGTTCCTTGCAAACCATTGCCAACCATTCCTTGCTGGTAATTACGGATATTAACATACAAAAATACATAACAATATAATATAATACACACTATATACAATTATAGCACCCCCAGGTCTAGGTTACTACATATGAGTTTCTTATTCTTTAGCTTTTATTCACACGTGTGAAAAGCGCATCAAAAAGTGATTGCACCCATGCAGATAAAACTGAAACACTGAATGCAATCTCAGACAAAACTGATTCTTCTTGCATGCAAAACCATCAGTTTTTCCCTCACTCATTCTGTATCACTTATATGTTGCTGTTACTATATTCAGTGATGGCAATTAATTATGTAAAGGTGAACATCCAGACAGATCAAAGCAGTGTATTAAAAATTAAGTAATGTATTAAGCGATATCAAGTTTCATATCCATTACCAGGAACATAGAGTGTGGCTTAATGCCTTTAGTAAGAGAACAAATAATGAATCCATTACTGGAAGTGCTTCCTATAAAGTAAATATACTCCTGTACATTTATAAGCGTGTATCCCAGCTAAGAAGAGCCGGGGCTTTCTGTAATCACCAATCTGTTCTTCTAGCTCATATTAAAAAGATGAAAAATGCTGTGAAATGGTATTGTCCGGGACATTTAAAACAGTTCCTGATTTCAGAGTATGTAATGAAATAACTAAATACTTATTAGTATTAGCTTTTAAATCCACAGTCTCTCCTGTGCTGCCACCCTGGTGGTCCTGTCGATTTATAAATCCCCCGACACTCCTGTCCTGCCACCCTGTGGCCCTGTAGATTTAGAAATCCCCCGTCACTCCTGTGCTGCCACCCTGGTGGTCCTGTCGATTTCTAAATGCCCACCATTCCTGTGCTGCCACCCTGGTGGCCCTGTCGATTTATAAATCCCTCGTCACTCCTGTGCTGCCACCCTGGTGGTCCTGTCCATTTATAAATCCCCCGACACTCCTGTGCTGCCACCCTGTGGCCCTCTAGACTTATAAATCCCCCGTCACTCCTGTGCTGCCACCCTGGTGGTCCTGTCGATTTATAAATCCCTGCCACTTCTGTGCTGCCACCCTGGTGGTCCTGTCAATTTATAAATTCCTGCCACTTCTGTGCTGCCACCCTGGTGGTCCTGTCGATTTATAAATCCCTGCCACTTCTGTGCTGCCACCCTGGTGGTCCTGTCGATTTTCTAAATCCCCACTATTCCTGTGCTGCCACCCTGTGGCCCTGTGGATTTATCAATCCCTCGTCACTCCTGTGCTGCCGCCCTGGTGGTCCTGTCCATTTATAAATCCCCGCCACTCCTGTGCTGCCACCCTGGTGGTCCTGTCAATTTATAAATCCCCCGACACTCCTGTCCTGCCACCCCGTGGCCCTGTCGATTTATCAATCCCCCGTCACTCCTGTGCTGCCACCCTGGTGGTCCTGTCCATTTATAAATCCTCGCCACTCCTGTGCTGCCACCCTGGTGGTCCTGTCAATTTATAAATCCCCCGACACTCCTGTCCTGCCACCCGGTGGCCCTGTAGATTTATAAATCCCCCATCACTCCTGTGCTGCCACACTGGTGGTCCTGTCGATTTATAAATCCCTGCCACTTCTGTGCTGCCACCCTGGTGGTCCTGTCGATTTCTAAATCCCCACTATTCCTGTGCTGCCACCCTGGTGGCCCTGTCGATTTATCAATCCCCCGTCACTCCTGTGCTGCCACCCTGGTGGTCCTGTCCATTTATAAATCCCCGCCACTCCTGTGCTTCCACCCTGGTGGTCCTGTCAATTTATAAATCCCCCGACACTCCTGTCCTGCCACCCTGTGGCCCTGTAGATTTATAAATCCCCCATCACTCCTGTACTGCCACCCTGGTGGTCCTGTCGATTTATAAATCCCTGCCACTTCTGTGCTGCCACCCTGGTGGTCCTGTCGATTTCTAAATCCCCACTATTCCTGTGCTGCCACCCTGTGGCCCTGTGGATTTATCAATCCCCCGTCACTCCTGTGCTGCCACCCTGGTGGTCCTGTCCATTTATAAATCCTCGCCACTCCTGTGCTGCCACCCTGGTGGTCCTGTCAATTTATAAATCCCCCGACACTCCTGTCCTGCCACCCTGTGGCCCTGTAGATTTATAAATCCCCCGTCACTCCTGTGCTGCCACCCTGGTGGTCCTGTCGATTTATAAATCCCTGCCACTTCTGTGCTGCCACCCTGGTGGTCCTGTCGATTTCTAAATCCCCACTATTCCTGTGCTGCCACCCTGTGGCCCTGTGGATTTATCAATCCCCCGTCACTCCTGTGCTGCCACCCTGGTGGTCCTGTCCATTTATAAATCCCCGCCACTCCTGTGCTGCCACTCTAGTGGTCCTACCAATCTATAAATCCCTGCCACTCTAGTGGTCAAGACGATCTCTGTTGCTGTACTGCAGCGGTGACTTTGCAATCAATCTCACGTGCCAATCAGACAGTTATTTTAGCATTTATGTTAAGGCTATAATACCCTTGGTTTACTTAAATTACCATAGAAACATATGGTGAAATAGGTTTGGTTCAGCGAATTACAGGTTCACTTACCCCTACCTTCTACTGCACCAGTGGACTCTATCTTGTGCAGTTGTTTCCGACAGGAACTGTGCCCCCCTCTTTTTCGCTGTAGCTGTCACTAATGTGTAACTGGGAAGGCTTTGTGGGCAGCATTCCTGCTCCTCAAATTAGCACCTGGGGCCCAGATCGCATAAAGCTTAAGAATACCTTTAACTCGGCTTAGAAGATCATTCAGAAGCAGAAAGAAAGAGACTTGAGACCAAGTCGTCAAACAGCCAGTCTGACGGATTTGCTAAGGAACGGAAATCTGCAGTCTGCGACATTGTTAGGGCTTGTTCACACAAACGTATTTTGCGTTCCGTATACGGAACCATTCATTTCAATGGGTTCGCAAAAGATGCGGACAGCACTCTGTGTGCTGTCCGCATCCGTTGCTATGTTCCGTGGCCCTGCAAAAATTATGAGTCCTGTCCTATTCTTGTCCGTTTTGTGGACAAGAATAGGCATTTCTATAATGGGCCTCCTGTTACGTTCCGCAAATTGTGGAAGGCACAAGGGTGCACGGGTGGACCGCAAAAAATGGCACGGCCATGTGAACAAGCCCGTATTTTCACACTTGGTGCTTTGGATCTGCTAAGCCTCTGGACCAGAATAGCAGGACTCTAGCAGCATGGATAGGTGACCGGGGAAAAGGGGCAGCAGAATTGGAGAGTAGATGCTAGAGAGTGATGTAGCGGAGTCAATGGTGTAGCAGAGCTAATGAGTTTTCTGAATCGATGGAATAGCAGTTCCAATGATGTGTCAGAGCTAATGATGTAGCAGAGCTGATAATGTATCAAAGCTGATGATGCAGCAGAGCTGATGCAGAAGTGTGCAGTAGCAGGAAGAGAGTTCATGTAGTGTTTAAAATATAGAATTTGGATGGTTTAGTGGAGATAGCAGAATTAATGAAGAAGAGTGCTATGGCAGAGTCAAAATGTCAGAGTTGGATAAGCAGAGCTCTGGTCCATAAACACAAAAAGCAGGGATGCTTAAGACCTCCTTAATAATCAGGTGGCATCTTGCCACTTGAGCCGGGTTCAAATAACCCACCATAGTGACATAATGGCTTGCTGCGGGAGCCCAGCATGCTAGGGAAGAAGCGGACCAACTGGAGGAGAGGCGCAAAACAGTATTCTGCAGTGATGGTCAGTTTCCAGTGTTCGCCAGCGAACACATGCGGGCTGTAACATGTACAGATCCTTTATACTTAGTCCAATGCCCCCCTAAAAGGTCTCCAGTGTGCAATACGCATATACAGTGGCCTTGTGGTCATCTGTACTAAGCACCACAGAACAACAGAGATTTGTATCTGTTCACTGCATTACATTATTATAAGTAAAGGGAAAAAAACACTAGAACGAACCTTACAACGCACAGAGTTTATCATGAGGGGAATATTTAAAGTCAGTTTTGCTTGTGTCTGCATTGGAGTACTTTATGCAGATTTATCAAATATCTCTTGCTGTTTGATAAATTTGTCTTATCCTTGTTTGGCTAGAGAAACTACTCCAGTTTTCCTACTGCACCCTGCTTCTTTAGGCCTCTTTCACACAGGGTTTTCTGCGTGGGTGCAATGCGTGGGTTGAACGCATTGCACCCGCACTGAATCCGGACCCATTAATTTCTATGGGGCTGTTCACATGAGCGGCGATTTTCACGCATCACTTGTGCATTGCGTGAAAATTTCAGGATGCTCTATAGTGTGCGTTTTTCACGCAACGCAGGCCCCATAGAAGTGAACGGGGCTGCGTCAAAATCGCAAGCATCCCCAAAGAAGTGCGGATGCGGTGCGATTTTCACACGTGGTTGCTAGGCGACGATCAAGATGGGGACCCGATCATTATTATTTTCCCTTATAACATGGTTATAAGGGAAAATAATAGAATTCTTAATACAGAATGCTTAGTAAAATAGGGATGGAGGGGTTAAAAAATATAAATTATTAAACTCACCTCATCCACTTGTTCGTGCTGCCCGGCTCGTCTTCTTTCTTCTTCTTTGATGACCTGGGAGGAAAAGGACACTTGGTGACGTCCCTGCGCTCATCACATGATCCATCACATGATCCATAACATGATCCATCACATGGTCCATCACCATGGTGATGGACCATGTGATAAGCGCAGTGACGTCACTAGAGGTCCTTTTATAAGGGAAAATAATAAAATCTACACAACACCGATCCCAAACCCAAACTTCTGTGAAGAAGTCGGGGTTCGGGTCTGGGTACCAAACATGCTGATTTTTCTCACGTTCATGCAAAACGCATTTAAACGCATTTAAACGCATTTAAACTCTTTGCACTCGCGCAGAAAAATCACACATTTTCTCACGACGCACCCGCATCTTATCCGGCCCTCACACGTGACGCTCGTGTGAAAGAGGCCTTAGTCAGATTGTAACAATTTTTGCAACTTAAAAAAAAAAATGTCTCAATGATAAATCTGGAAATACATTAACATAGCTAACCACACCCACTTTTCCACCCACATTACAAAACTGGAATGAGTGGTGTAAAACTGCAAAAGGCCACAATATTTTTGCACAAGTGCAAAAAGTTGCAAAAGCCCTATTTAGAGACTTTTTGAAGCCAGAATTCTGGAGTGAAGGCATGATAAATCTGCCCCACTTTGTATTGCCATTAGTGAATCTACAGTGGTCCCAGGACACCAAATATGATGCTGCTGGACGCTTTTTCAAATTTCAGACAATTGTAGTTTTAAAAAAAAAAAATTATATTTAGATGCATTGAATCAAGCAAATTGGTTCCGGGAATGCATTTTCTAAAAAAATAAAAATAAAATAAAACTTTCAAGATCACATATTTATGAAAATGTCTCTAGAGATGTGAGATTAAGTAACGAGGTCAGGGATTTTATTGTGATTACTGTTAACAGTATCCTTGAACTACAACCACTATCTCCCAGGCTGAAATGGCTGCAAAATATAACAACAGAGGGGATTCAACTGGATTCATGACCAATTTACAATAAAACCACTGAAGGAAAACTGAGGGCTGGGCCCACAGCTACAGAGGGTACACGATGCCACACAGACACAAACAACGGTTCGTTCGCAGCAGTTACGTTTACTGAACAAACTAAATGAACAACTAGCTGAGCATATATAAAACTGATTGAAAACAGAGCATGAATAGCCCATAAAGCAGCGTAACTGGGCCTGAATGTTCCTGAGCGATCTTCTCGTTGGGGTGCACCCTAAGTATTGCGCAATACTATTTGTAATCCAAAGGAAAGTGGAGTATGTCTCTTGTAGCTTTCTGGTATATCCAAAATGTCACTGGTAACATGTGGTGCGATGTGACGCGGCAAAACCGCACTTACAGTTCTTGACAGTCTCTTGGTGCTTTTTCCTGATCCATTGGTCCACTCCAGAACTGGACCATACTGCCACGTGTTTCCCAGATCTGTTGCAGTGAATCTTCCCTAGCTGCCATTGCCAGGCCCCACTGTGAGCCATAAATCCTCTTCCAGGCTCCCTAGAGGTTCTCTCCTGACGTCCTCAGCATTCCGTCTGGTCACTTCCTGCTCTAACCTGGAACTCCTCCCTTTCCCAGGGAGACTGTGATGCAGCAAGTGATATTCTAAGTGCAGCCTCTAACCTGCAATTACAGATCACTATCGCCCTTCTGAGGGTCCTACTAAGCCCCTAAATTAGCATTATTTGAACTTTGAAAGATAAAAATAAATATAACTTTTCTTTACTAAACAGCTTCAGTGAGACTATATCTTATCCTTTGTTGCTATCTACTGACCAAGCGAATTAGAGCAGGCAAATACAAATTATATTCAACACATTAATTAACATTGCTCCACACCCTTACGCCTCTATATACCATTTTATACAAACATCTGGAAAAGCCAGCGTCCGCTACTTGCATTACTTATTCCTATCAGCACTGTGTAGGACCAATCTATATGACCTGTACATGTGCATGCTGTACTCTGGGACTCACACAGTTAAATAGGTTATAATAATGGTCATTTTGGCTACGTCAGTGCACTGAATGTACTCAGTGTTTTCTTCATTGCACTCAATGACGTCAAGATGTTCTTTGGCTCATTCAGCACTACAAATAACAGCAGAAAAAGGAGGCTACGGTAACATCATGACCTTCTGTCAGTTAATGTCATATTAGCAGCAGCGATTGGAAAGGCCAGTGTGTGCTCTTCCTGCCAGCCACCTCCTCAGATGCTTCCTTTCTCATTATTTGCAGAATCTGTCTTGATTACAGATCATGGCTTTGTGCCTCTATAGGTCCCAATGACATTAGCAGCTCAAATAAAGGACAAACAGTACAGACCATAAGATTGTGATAATTTCATTTTTTGTAGGATATAACCTCATCCACAAAATATAAGTCATCAAAGAATTAGAGAAAAGAACTAAGAGGAACCTAGGGCACATACAAGTAATCAACTAAGGGGGCAACCATGACCCTTTATGGCACTATCACTGGACATGACGGGAACTAATGCTATGTAGATGGATTTGTTCAAGATTTTATCTAAGATTAACATTTTTCATAGAAACATTCTTCAAATACTGAATAGTTACAGGGGCTGGCAGGACCTGTGCCCTGGGTGCCAGAAGTGAGTGGGTTGCCAACAAAAAATTCTGTCTTGGCCACTCGATTTTGAAAACTGTATCTTTACCTAGAGTAATGCCTAGCATAATTTAGTTTAGATGGAAAACCAGTTAATATGTATGCTTTTCTCAGTAAGTTAAAGCCTGGCATACACTTGAGACAATGACTGGCCCAATAGCATCCAATCAGTCATCCATGGGATGGTTCATATGCCAGGGGCAGATTGGCCATACACTGTACAGGGGGCTGCATGGGCCCTCCTCACGGCCGGACTGTGGTATATTTGTCTCTGTTGGGGCGGTATAATGTGCCACACTATGGTATTGCTGACCCTGCCTTCCATCAATTTGGACCCAACTACAAAACGGGGCCACTTTTCATATTTTTTCCAGGGCCATTTTAAGTTTCCCGTCCACCTCTGCCACCAGCAACATGCCAAACTAAACTGGCAGGCCAGGGAGTCAGTTTTAATAAAAAACTGACTCCCTGGTCCTTGAGCACAATGATAACCGTTCAGCCAAATTCATGGCATAAACATGCAGTTTCATCCAACAACAGCCGATAAGAGTCATCAGCATTGGCCAAAATCAGCCATTCCGGACAACGTTTGTCTCATGTATGGCTGCTATTAATAAGTGTCCCCTGTGTACATACGTAGGGGTGTCTGCACTCGGAAAGAGACTGTAGTCTTTAAATGCTAATAAAATAAGGCTAATCTGACTTTCAGAGAATGTTAAAAAACAAGCTGTCGACGAGCCCGGATGTATTACAAGGAACCTGTGTTGTCTAGTGTCCCTGCTGCCCGAAATATGAATTTATTGTTCTCTCTCATTTCTGTATTTTACAATATTGAAAAGAAATTCAATTACAGCAGGGAAACATATAGGTGGAAATGTATCGCTCTTGTCCGCCAGAATTGGTGTCCAAATTGTGGGGCGGGTGTGGGCAGACGGAGGAGGTCCAGCTCTACTAACCACATCAGTCCCCAAAAGAATGGCGCACATAAGACCAGCGATCTGCCCCAGCTCCCTTGCTGGAGTAGATTTCTCTTTCTGGCACACAGAAATCCCAATATTGTGCCAGAATTATAATATTTTAATAATTCTAACAGATCACATGCCAGTGAAGTTTTCTATTAAGACTGGCATAAAAAATGCCAGTCTTAATACATCTCTCCCATGTCCTGGTATATAGTATTTTCGTTGTCTTCCATATGACATCCCAAGCCTTAGGCTGGCCAAACTCTGCTCGGCTAACAGGTATCTCTCAGGCCCTTCCATACACATGCATCCTCAGCTCAGCCAAGTATAGCTTGTGTCCTGAATGAGAAGGGGGAGGGAAGCGCTGGCAGATATGTCTTGCAGTAGCTTATTTCCACAAGCACAAAGGATCGGATATGTTGAAATCGATCTGACTTAGGGCTTGTTCACACGACTGTGCCATGTTTTGCGCATCCGGAAAACACGGATGCCGCCCGTGTGCCTTCCGCAATTTGCGGAAAGAAGCGGGCGGCCCTTTTTTAGAAATGCCTATTCTTGTCCGGAAAATGGACAGGAATAGGACATGACTTATAATTTTTGTGGGGCCACGGAACGGAGCAACGAATGCAGACGGCACACTGCATTTTTTGCAGCCCCATTGAAGTTAATGGGTTCGCACCCGAGCCGCAAAAAATTGTGATGTGGATGTGGAACCAAACCACGGTCGTGTGAACAAGCCCTTATTCTTATCTCCTCTGACATCTGTCGGGGGAGAGTTTGCATGTTCTTATACACATTAGATGTCAGCCTGTCCTGTCAAAATCAGTGGGTTCAGATGACATGTATTCAGTGAATATGGCCAGCTTTAGAAGAAATGCCATTAGTTATTACCTGCAGCATAGACGAGTCATTTTTATATTTTACAATCTACTTAGCAATGACTACTGCACCTTAAACCAAGCACATACACAGCTACAGTTGCGTAACTACAACTGACTGGGCCCCACAGCAAATTTTTGAATCAATCCCCCCCCTAGCGACTTCTTCGCAACCCCCAACTTACGTGCAACCCCGACTCCTGTGGCTAGTCAAGGTCACTCTCAAACGAGTCCCGGTAGCCGCTCCATCCGTTTCCTACCGTGTCACTGTATACAGTATAATGTCATATTATAATACTGTTCAGGGGGGCCTGAATATAAAATCTTTTAGTATACCTCCTGAGGGGGCCCCCATGTGAGTTCGAGTCCCAAAGCAGTGGTTTCTCCTGCAGCTACACCCCTGCACAGCTACCTGCTAGTAGAACACAGTGTAACATAAGTAGATGCATGGATGTTAGTACCTATTGCCCAAACACCTTAAATGGCTGTTTCTTGACTTTCCCATACACATGCACATTCTGCCTGAACAAAGGATCAGGCATGTCAAAATCTAACATGCACTATCTTTCTTTCCCCTGATATTTTGATAGTGGAGAATCTGAACACCATCTGCACATTATATAGTCAGATGACATTCACCTTTAGGCCTCATGCACACAACCGTATGTATTTTGCGGTCCGCAAAAAACGGATCTGCAAAAAATACGGTTGACGCCCGTGTGCATTCCGTATTTTGCGTAACGGAGCAGCTGGCCCCTGATAGAACAGTGCTATCCTTGTCCGTAATGCGGACAATAATAGGACATGTTCTATTTTTTGGCGGAACGGAAATACAGAAACAGAATGCACACGGAATAACTTCAGGTTTTTTTGCGGACCAATTTAAATGAATGGTTCCGTATACAGTCCGCAAAGAAAACGGAACGGACACGGAAATAATATTCGTTCGTGTGCATGAGCCCTTATTCACATACTGTATTTCGTAAGATTAAAATAAAAAGAATGAATCTGGGTAGCAGAAAAGCTTGTATGTGGGGGATGGGGTTAAAAGAAGAATATCACTGGGCTTCTTTATAAGCTCTAGAACTAGAAAAGTCAAATAGAATACGGGAATGATAAGATCCTGCAAAGCCATTAGGACTCTCAGTTGCCTGGAAACCACCCACAAACGCAAGCCTGGTGCCTGGGATGAGTCACCTCCAGCAATGCCTTAATGTCCCTCAAAGCAAACACTGTCCACCTGTGCACAGATGGCTGTGATCCTATTATGTAGCCATGGTAGAGACAAATGAGCTCTTTGTTGAGCTGTGTGTGGACAAGCAGGCAGCTGGTTTGCATTATTGATGGACTTTGATGGATAAACCGAAATGTGGTGTTGGAAGAAGGTTAGAAAGTAATTAGGAAACCAGCAAAAAATGGTGTCCATCCAGGTAAACGACGAGATTTTTCTTTTACTATGCTAAAATTAGAATGTTACAAGTCATTGCCTTAAAAAAATAATACCTGACATTGACCAGTGTAAGGACTAAATGGAGAGAAGCTGTTTCTTCTCCCACGTTGAAAAAAATTAGGATGTAAACAAAATTGACAGTAGGGTATGGGCAGACATTGCAGAACCTGCATGGGACTGAAGCCTAGTAAGACTGAGGTGTTACCTTAAGATGTTGGAGCATTGGCCAGGACATGTTGGGCTGAATGTGGACCCTGGAACATCTGCCTGAACCAGAGTTGGCTGGTAAAGAGAGCATTGAGAGAGAAAGTATAACAGGCAGATTCTCTTTCTCCTATCTTGTGAATCTATATCTGGTTTCAGCTTCAAAACATGAACAAAACCTGTATTAGCAAGGTACAATTTGACATGATGAACCATTGTAATGAAACGCAAAGTGCAATGTAGACGTAGAAGCACTTCAACAGGGGTGAAAAACCTGAGGTCTGGTGGCTACATGCAACCCACAACGCCATTCTATAGAGCACAAAGTTATTCCTGTGGGTGGCTGTTCATCTGTAGTTTCCATGTCAAAGAAGAGGAGAGACACACAGCTCAGGAGCAGGGACAGGGCATGTACTGAACTACAGTCCACTGTAGGGTCATCTCTGAGTCCCCCATATATCAGGAGAATGGGGATCCTTGATCTCTGCCACTTCAGAAACAAAAATTACTTAGAGGTGGACATCTATGCATGTGGTCATCTAGGAGTTGCTCACCTATACTTTAGATATGCCATAAATGTTTCAGTCGCTAAAATCCCTTTTCATTTTACCATGGTCCTTGGGAATGGTTTAATATGACAATTTAGCCCTTAGACCAAAAAGGTTGTGTATCCCTGCACTAGAAGAATAAGCGGTATACAATTCGACAAGTGCAGTTGAAAGGGAGTGAAGTATAGGGGATATTTATAGGCCAAAGCTAGGGTGGAAAAGAACATGAGTAAGAGGGAGTGGAGAAGACATCATAACCTAAAAATAAGTCTAACTAGCTTGGAGTACAGCTACACAGTCAGGTTTCTGCATGCAGTAGTGGATCATAAAAGGAGAGAAAGTATAAAGGACACATACTACTTCTCTTTTTTAAATTCACTCCTGGTTTTGGCTTCCAAGATTTCATCAGAAAATCTGATCATGTGGCCATGCACTTAAAGGGGTTCTCCAGGAATAAAAATAAAAAAAATATGAAAATACTTAAATATTATTTTATAATAAATATATCCCCAAATACCTTTCATTAGTTATAATTAGTGATGGACGAACATCGGCCGGGACGATTCGTGAACGCGAACCTTCAGGTCATATTTGCAGCCAGCAAACACTTACTAGAAGTATAGTCCCACAACATGGACAGTGATACACCAGAGGGGGATCATTGGCAAAAATTCCTACAAAAAATATGTATTTTAATCAGGGTCCATTTTTATGCGTCTTAATGGGAAACTCTCAGAAATGTGCCCTGCTGGAGCCTAGAATTTTTTTTATTTCCTATCGGTTTGATGTATACAAATGTGCAGAACTCCACGTTTTTGTATCCTGCAGAGTCCATTAAAAAAATCCACACGTTAACGTAATTTTTTTTCTACCATGGAACTGTATGGTGAACAGACGCTACTGTACTGCATCAGTCTGAGGCATCTGTTAACGCATACACTTTTGGTATACATTTGATGGATGGCAAAAAATAGCATGTGAACCCAGCCTTAGTATCAAAATAAGCCCCAGTACACAGCGTAGCAGCGTGGCGGAGAGGGGAGGCCGCCATGTACTGACAGAGCGCTACCTGGTCCTGGTGGTCAGGGATGAGGAATGTGTTTCCCAAGGATCATTTTCTACTGGGAAATACAGGTCACAGTATAATACACTAGACTCTATATACTATAAAGATATTAGACCTACCCCCGAATAATAATACAATTAGCGGTAGGTGGTCATTTATTATATAGAAATATGTCTATGTTAGGCGTATTTCTGAGACAGATTGTGGCGCAAAGGTCCTTAGCACCGCAATCTGCATATTTTTCCTGCTCATGCCAGGTCTAAAAAAGGATGGCGTGGGACAGGGCCGTCTTTAATATTGATTGGACCCTGGGCAAAATTTTACTTGGGCCCCCTGGATCCCGCCTTCCCACACCTTAGCAGGCAATCACGCCCTCCACCACAACACACACACAAAAAATCCACACATCTGGCAGAGTACAGTGAATGACTGTAAATACTTCCAGTTCTGAAGACTCCAGCTGGCTCAGGATCAGTGCTCTGGGCTGGAAGTGGGCACCGCTCTGCAGGAAGGAGACCAGGGCTCTGCTCACCCTAGTGTTACAGTGCACCCCAGCACCCCACAGTATGCAGTATAGCACCCTATAGTATACAGCACCACACAGTATGCAGTTTAGCACCCCACACTATACAGTACCCCACAGTATATAGTAGAGCAGTATAGCAGCCCACAGTATACAGCACCCCACAGTATACACCTTACAGTATACAACACTTCACTGTATACAGCACCCCAAACTATACACGATACAGCCCCCCACACTATACAGTACAGCAGTATAGCACTCCACACTATACCGCACCCACAGTATACAGTATACAGACCCCCACAGTATACAGTACAGCAGTATAGCCCCCCACACTATACAGGCCCCCCCCCACAGTATACAGGCCCCCACACAGTATACAGGCCCCCACACAGTATACAGGCCCCCACACAGTATACAGCCCCACACTATACAGGCCCCCCACACTATACATCCCCCCCCCACAGTATACAGCCCCCCACACAGTATACAGCCCCCCACACAGTATACAGCCCACCACACAGTATACAGCCCCCCCACAGTATACAGGCCCCCACACAGTATACAGCCCACCACACAGTATACAGCCCCCACACAATATACAGCCTCCCACAGTATACAGCCCCTTACAGTATACAGCCCCTCACAGTATACAGCCCACCACACAGTATACAGCCCACCACACAGTATACAGCCCCTACACAGTATTCAGCCCACCACACAGTATACAGCCCCCCCCCATAGTATACAGTCCCACACAGTATACAGGCCCCCCACAGTATACAGCCCCCCACAGTATACAGCACCCCACTATACAGTAGTTTACAGTATATTAACATAACAGCCCCTGTCACCTTTTTCTGATGTAATCTTCACACAAAAAAGCTCCACAGTTAACTTCTGCAACACTCCTGCTAGGACCTGTGATGACCTCATAGCCATGTGACCAGTAATTGCTAGGTTACTGGTCACATGGTGATGATGTCATTAAGGTCCTAGATCACAACTTTAACACAGTACGATCATGATGCCTGGACTCAGTGCCGGCAGGCATGGCATGGCAGCACCCCCTGTGTAGCGGACAGCTTGACACCCGGGGCAGTAGCTAGCAGGGCTCAAGAGGCAGCTGCCTTGGGCCCCCCAGGAGCAACTGGGCCCGGGGCAGCTGCCCCTTTTGCCCCTTGGTAAAGACGGCCCTTGGCATGGGCAGGGAAAGGGATACAGCTATGGCCATCCAGTTATTGGATACCACCGCTATACATTGACCAGATAACACCTCTGTACAGTGACCGGATAACACCGCCTTAGCGTGACCGGAAAAAGGGGTATAAGAGGGCACAGTACAGTGAATAACTAGGGGCACTGCACAGGGTGTGGTAAGAGGGCACAATGCAGGGTGTAAGGGGGCACAGTACGGGGTGAGGGGCACAGTATGGGGTGGGGGGCAAGGTTGCATGACCCTGTGACATTAGAAGGTCCTTATGGGGAATGCGGTTCATACGCCACCATAATGAGAGGCAGAGGAGTGAGTCAGGGGTGTGATTATGTGGCTAGAGATAAAAAATGTAACTATCGGCCAGTACAGGCCCCAAAAATTAGGCAACAGGCATTCACCTGACAGCAAAGAACTTTGGATTCTGTGGCTGGAGGTACATTAGGCGGTCACAGGATAAATATTTGTATTTATCAGTATTTGGCGGAAACGGGTATATAGCACCCCCTCAATCAGTATTTGGCAGAAACAGGTATATGGCACCCCTCAATCAGTATTTTGTGGAAGAAGGTAAATAGCAATAGCACCCCTCAATCAGTATTTTGTGGAAAAACGTATATGGCACCCCTCAAACAGTATTTGGTGGAAACAGGTATATAGCACCCCTCAATCAGTATTTGGTGGAAACGGGTATATAGCACCCCTTAATCAGTATTTGGCAGAAACAGGTATATAGCACACCTCAATCACTATTTGGCGTAAACAGGTATATGGCACCCCATAATCAATATTTTGTGGAAGAAGGTATTTTGCACCCCTCAATCAGGATTTTGTGGAAGAAGGCATATAGCACCCCTCAATCAGTATATGGTGGAGAAAGGTATATGGCACCCCTCAATCAGTATTTGGTGGAAGAAGGTATATAGCAATAGCACCCCTCAATCAGTATTCTGTGGAAGAAGGTATATGACACTCCTCAATCAGTATTTGGTGAAAAAAGGTATATCGCACCCCTCAACCAGTATTTGGCAGAAACAGGTATATGACACCCCTCAATCAGTATTTTGTGGAAGAAGGTATATAGTAATAATTCTATGTTAGAAGGTATATTATACGTATATCACTCCCCTTTATATTACCCCTATCGATAGCACACCTATATCAGTCCTTAAAATTACTTTTTTGGCCCTATTAGCTAGCGTTTGGTGTCCCTAACTGTCCCCGCTCCAAAATGCACCCTCTCCCTACACTGGCAAAACACATAATGTAAAATGGCTGCCAGATCGGGTTCTGTTATAGGGTTGGGGGTGTGTCCATGTGCTGAAATGTCTCAATTGGCTGTCGTGTCCCACCTGATGGATGTGTCATGGGTCGTGTGAACTCAGCCTAACAGAGCTGTCATTTTGTCGGTCATTCCAGTCCTCCACCTACTGTACTAATGAGGATTACTATACAGATAAAGCATTTCCTGTGAGTTATAGCAGAGTTATAAACTGAAATGACTTTACTTTCCCATTGAGAACTTTTATGTTTCTCTGATTACTGCTGCTGAAGGACAATAGTTTGTATTTACTTTTCATAGATAGAGTATTGATGAATAAAAAAAATGGGCAAACATTTAAAAATAGTTTTTTTATGAACATTGGGGCAAATGTATTAATAGTTTTACCAAGCAAAAATGGCATTAAAAAAATGCCACTCTTTAAAATTGTCTAGAAAACTGGCCTGGGCTCACCCGGGCTTGGCCTCCCATGGCCCAACAGTAAATCTGCCCGATTGCGTTTATAGAAATACCCTTCACTGATGAAATCCTCCCTTTAATTGTTACTTGACCAAGTATATATCTGTAAAGAATAAATCAAGGCAACTGGACGTCCAGTTGCCTTGATTTATTCTTTACAGAGATATACCATGACCTGGATAAACGAGAACCTTCACAGACTTACTTGACCAAGGTTCCTCTATATACTTTATTTTATTAATGATACATTGTGTGAATATTCACATTTGGTAAACTCTCTGCTCACTGCTGTATCTACTGGACTATTGGACAAATATTTATTAAGGTACATGGACCAAATATTGCTAACAATTTGAAAATAATTTATTTGCAGAGAACCTGGACGCCATGATAGCTGCACAGACAAAGAGCAAGCTTGGAAAGAATGCAGTGAACAGAGTGCTAACAGGTAAGTGAACGAACGGCGCGGGTTGTTTGTTCAGTGGGTTCCATAATTATTGTAATAAGCAGGCAAGATACCTAGAATTTTCCAGTACAGGTTTGCCGGCTCCAGGCTACGATAACGGCTCATTTATCTTCTCGTTTCCATTACATCACTACTGACTTCAGAGTCAATGCTCTTAATCAGCTTCCCCTCCCCCTCCCACATTCATGTTTATTTGCCTAAATGAACAGTATGTATATCATTGACAGAACCTGCTGGAGCCCATTATAAGGCCTCATTCACACGTCAGTGATTTCCATCAGTGATTGTGAACCAAAACCAGGTGCGGCTCTAAGCACAGAACAGGTGCAGATCTCTTTTTGCTGATGATACAAAGATTTGTAACAGGGTTGATGTTCCTGGAGGGATACACCAAATGGAAAAGTATTTAGGAAAACTAGAGGAATGGTCAAAAATCTGGCAACTAAAATTTTATGTTGATAAGTGCAAGATAATGCACCTGGGGTGTAAAAACCCAAGAGCAGAATATACAATCAGTGATACAGTCCTAACCTCAGTATCTGAGGAAAGGGATTTAGGAGTCATTATTTCAGAAGACTTAAAGGTAGGCAGACAATGTCACAGAGCAGCAGGAAATGCCAGCAGAATGCTTGGGTGTAAAGGGAGAGGAATTACCAGTAGAAAGAGGTCGGTGCTCATGCTTCTCTACAGGGCACTAGTGAGACCTCATGTGGAGTATTGTGCTCAGTACTGGAGACCATATCTCCAGAAGGATATTCGATACTTTGGAGAGAGTTCAGAGAAGAGCTACTAAACTAGTACATGGATTGCAGGATAAAACTTACCAGGAAAGGTTAAAGGACCTTAACATGTATAGCTTGGAAGAAAGACGAGACAGAGGGGATATGATAGAAACTTTTAAATACATAAAGGGAATCAACAAGGTAAAAGAGGAAAGAATATTTAAAAGAAGAAAAACTGCTACAAGAGGACATAGTTTTAAATTAGAGGGGAAAAGGTTTAAAAGTAATATCAGGAAGTATTACTTTACTGAGAGAGTAGTGGATGCATGGAATAGCCTTCCTGCAGAAGTGGTAGCTGCAAATACAGTGAAGGGGTTTAAGCATGCATGGGATAGGCATAAGGCCATCCTTCATATAAGATAGGGCCAGGGGCTATCCATAGTATTCAGTATATTGGGCAGACTAGATGGGCCAAATGCTTCTTATCTGCCGACATACCTTATGTCTGTGGAGGCTCCAATCCTGGTTTTGGCTGACAATGGCCTCATGCACACGGCCGTTGTTTAGGTCCGCATCCGAGCAGCCGTTTTTGCAGCGTTTTTGCGGTTTGGAGGCGGACCCATTCACTTCAATGGGGCCGCAAGAGATGTGGACAGCACTCCGTGTGCTGTCCGCATCCATTGCTCCGTTCCCCGCCAAAAAAATAGAACATGTCCTATTCTTGTCCGCCTTGCGAACAAGAATAGGCATTTCTACAATGGGCCGCCCGTTCCGTTCCACAAATTGCGGAAGGCACATGGGCGGCTTCCGTCTTTTGCGGATCCGCGGTTTGCGGACAGCAAAAAACAGAACGGCCGTGTGCATGAGGCCAATCACTGATGGAAATCACTGACCAAACACTGATTTGTGAATGAGGCTTAAGTAATGAGGTCCACCATACACCTTTTTCATCCATGATATAACATAACCTACACTGCAGCGAACATAGCCTTAAAGGGGTATTCCAGCTATCTCTGGAACTGCCATAGAAATGAATGGAGTGGCTGACGCATGCAGAACCCACCACTCGTTAATTTTTATATAACTCAATATAACTAGAATACACCTTAATATAACTTAATATAACTGGAATGCCCCTTAACTTATCCAGAATACCCCTTTAAGTATCAGATAAATGCAGGCTAAACCCGCAGATTTTGGCACGCTTCCCAAGGGCATGACATGGAACCCTTTAGAAAAACGTGGAATGGGGCACCATACTAACATAAACCAGCTACAACAGAAAACTGAGAAGATGAAAAGCTTAAAGGGGCCTCTCACAGAGGTTATACTTACCTTGCTCCCCGGTGACGGGGGGGAATCGGGTACAGCTAATAGCAGGCTGCAACGGGAATGAGCCTTCCTAGCATCGTAGGTGACGCAAGAAAGGTTCGTTCCCATTGTGGCCTGCTATTGGCTGCCCCCCGTGCCGGCATCAGACGTGATGCGGGTGCCGGGGAGTGAGGTAATTATAACCTCTGTGAGGGACCTGGGCATATGAAGGAGCATTATAGATCTTGGATAACCCCTTTAAGATTATATTGATTTCCTTAATGAACAGGGATAATACACAAAGTAATGTCAGAGTACAGGCATTATATTGGCATAAAAAACACAGAAAAGGTCATGATGTATACCAGGCATCCTCAAACTGTGGCCCTCCACCTGTTGCAAAACTACAACTCCCAGCATGCCTGAACAGCCTACAGGTATCAGCCTACAGCAGGGCATTGTGGGAGTTGTAGTTTTACAACAGCTGGAGGGCCGCAGTTTGAGGATGCCTGATGTATACTGTGACATCACAGCATGAAAAAAGAAACATAATAATGTCATTAGGATCGAGCGAATTGAGCGGATCATAGATGAGAGGTCGATTCGTGTTGTTTCCGTACAGCATTTACAATGTATTTGCTCTGTGTAGGAAAACTGCGTCTCGGCAGAAGTTCCGGGAGACTTCGGTAAATCACTTCGGGATTCCTAGCTGCATATTTCAAAACATTTTAAATGAAAATAGGAGGTGCATCTCCGCTCCTCAGCCTTCCAGTGCTGGCACGCCCCTCTGTGCCCTGAAGCCATAGTTTGTATGAAGAATTAACGTCTTTTTGTTCTCTGAGGAATGCCACAAATGATTTTCACAAGACATATATCATTTTAATCAGCAGGATCAACCCCACCAGTCAGTATGTCTGATTTAACAGGGTTGAACTTGCTCACATCCTCTTTAAGTACCCCCACGCATAGAGTGATGCCTCTTTTTACTTCCAGTGTGAACAGGTCTGCTCTTGTCTGTGTCTATGGCTCAGCACAGCAGATGTGATGACGTCACTGCATCCCTCCCGCCTGGGCTAAACCACCGATGGCAGGGAAACGGTAGAGCAGGAAGCTGAGAGTTAACAGGTCTGCTCTTGTCTGTGACTGTCTATGGCTCAGCACAGCAGATGTGATGACGTCACTGCATCCCTCCCGCCTGGGCTAAACCACCGATGGCAGGGAAACGGTAGAGCAGGAAGCTGAGAGTTAACAGGTCTGCTCTTGTCTGTGACTGTCTATGGCTCAGCACAGCAGATGTGATGACGTCACTGCATCCCTCCCGCCTGGGCTAAACCACCGATGGCAGGGAAACGGTAGAGCAGGAAGCTGAGAGTTAACAGGTCTGCTCTTGTCTGTGTCTATGGCCCAGCACAGCAGATGTGATGACGTCACTGCATCCCTCCTGCCTGGGCTAAACCACCGATGGCAGGGAAACGGTAGAGCAGGAAGCTGAGAGTTAACAGGTCTGCTCTTGTCTGTGACTGTCTATGGCTCAGCACAGCAGATGTGATGACGTCACTGCATCCCTCCCGCCTGGGCTAAACCACCGATGGCAGGGAAACGGTAGAGCAGGAAGCTGAGAGTTAACAGGTCTGCTCTTGTCTGTGTCTATGGCCCAGCACAGCAGATGTGATGACGTCACTGCATCCCTCCTGCCTGGGCTAAACCACCGATGGCAGGGAAACGGTAGAGCAGGAAGCTGACAGCAGTGCCTCCATTGTGCGTCTTGTGGACACAGATACCGTTGAATCAGGACATGCAGAGGTTTAGACAGCTGCAGTCTACCACTATATATTTTATATGTTGCTATATAGGGGAGTTCTGAACCCCAAATCTTCCCCTTTGTTAATGTAAATTGTATTTATCAGGTGAAGCTTTTAGGCAATCAAAAAATACTCAAGACTGATTATGTGCCAAGTAACAGGCTAAAAACGTTTATTATGTATAACATAAAAAATATATATTTTTTTAACTTTCTGATCATGTATAAAGCAGTTACAGGACAGAACGCATTTTAGTTGTCAGTTACCTAATTTCCCTCACGTAGCGCCTTCTGCTTGAATACTCTGAACTCTGTGTAATCCATCATAGTCTCCATCATAAATGTATTTTCTTTTCACCATTCATCAATCATCACATATCATTTACTGTTCTACCTCTTCAGACATCACAGTCTTGTTTGGTTCCAGTAATCATATTTTAGACCGATACTGCCGTTCAAAGCGAATCCGTCATGAGTTTGATGCTGCCCTATGATAGCAGCATAAACTAGTGACAGATCCCCTGAGCAAAACGCTGGATAACTTACTTGAATTTTGAACATCTCCATAACCAACTGAGTGCTGGACTCTGCATAATACAGAGCACGTGCATCTGGCCACAGGGGAGGCGCAGGGAGGAAGATAGGAATGGTCATTATGGCCCTGAGAGGGGTAGTCGTACTCACAGTTCTCAGTCGGATCCCCACTCCAACACTCCCTAGGGCTGTGCAGTGACTTGGTATTGGGACTCCTACTTGGGGGCAGTTGAGGTAATCAGTAGGCAGGGTGCAAGGATGGAGGCTAGGTCTAGGGGCCGACCGATGTATAGTGGAATCAATAACTAGGCCCATTGGTTGCAAAAATAAAGTCTCTTTACTGAGTTGATGAAGGTTGCAGTCAGGCTCGGACTGGCCCACCAGGGAGGCGGGGGATTCCTCGGTGGGTCCCATGCGCCCGAGATAAGATGGAGGAGTAATTATTTCTTCTTTCTCAGTAGAGGTAATTATTGTAACCACTAGGTGGCAGTATCGCACAGTGATGCAGCCTCCTACTGGTGTACATTGTACAGGAGGCCCCGCAGTATCTTCTAGACTTCTGGGGCTGCTGGCTGTGAAGGAGTAGAGAAGGTGTCTGCCTCCTCCTGCCCTCCCTGCTGTAAGGAAACTGTGGCTGCTGAAGAGAAGGACTCCTCTGCGGTGCTGGGCTGATTTCTCAGGTGTGTGACAGTAGTGAGCTGCAGGAGACTGTAAGGGGGAAATAGGGGATTTGTTTATAGCAGACTAAGATCTGTGTATGTGTGCTGCTCTCTACAGAGTTCAGAGTGGCATTGGGGGGACCTAGGTCCCCTCAATGCCTCTGCTTTAGGCGACCCCCATTAGTGCCACAGCTCAAGATGCTCCCCAATTCCCCCACTCTAAATGACCCCTAATATTGCCTCTTCTCCAGTTGCCCCCCTAATACCTCTGCTCCACGATCATCACTATTACCCTGCCTCAGGCGACCCTAATGCCTCTGCTTTAGGTGCGCCACCATAAATGCCCCAGTTCCAGATGCCACCCACTTTAAATGCACCACTAATATTGCCTCTTTCCCAGTTACCCCTGCTCCAGGATCCCCACTATTTCCCTGCCCCCCCCCGTCTGTGCCCTGTACTCACGTTGCTCCTCTAGCACCTGTGCTTGGGCTTTGTTAAAGGTTGTGACCTGCAAAGGGGTTGGACTTATGCCCCAAAAATTCTGCACAGTGCATCACATTCTCCAGTATTGAGATGTATGATTTACATGGCGGCAGTGATGATATTCCGTATTTACAGGCATCACTGCTGCCATGTAAAGAGAAACTGGTGGTGGAGTGGTGGAGGATTTAAAGGGGTTGTGCAGGTTTTCAGGTTATCCTCTCCACACCATAGGGCATAACTACATGAATAGTGGGGTCCGATTCTGCGACCCCCACTGATCCCAGGAATTGGTCCTGTTCCCCCTTTTTGATGGTGTAGCAGGCTGCACATATGCCCTGATGCTCTATTTATTCTCTTTGGGACCACTGGAAATAGCCAGCGCTGTACTCTGCCATCTCCAGCGACCCCATAAAGAATGGTGGGAGAGGCAGGGCATATGCTCGACCTGCCACTCAGTCAAGAAGGGGGATCAGTGGGGGCTCCAGTGTTCAGACCCCCACAGATCACTTAGTTATCCCGGATACTGTGGATAAAGGATAACTAGAAAAGTTGACAAAGACCCTTTAACAGGCAAGCATTTCTATATTATTATTTTTTAAAAAAAATTTACACTCAAAAAAAACATTTAAGGATAGGGAATGTGAAAAGGTGAAACAGCTATGACACGACAGGTGATAAGTGTCTGATTGATGGGGATCTGACTGCTTGGACCCCCATGATCAAGGGAACGTGGTCTTAAAGGGGTTGTCTCACTTCATTAAGTCGGATAATGTAGAGAAAGTTAATACAAGCCACTTACTAATATATTGTTATTATCCATATTGCTTCCTTTGCTGGCTGGATTCATTTTTCCATCACATTATACACGGCTCATTTCCATTGTTACAACCACCCAGCAATCCATCAGTGGTGGTCGTGCTTGCACACTATAGGATAAAGCACTAGCCAATGTGCGCTCCCATGGTCCCAGCTACCAGAGAGGCGGACGCTTTTGCCTATAGTGTGCAAGCATGACCACTACTGCTGGATTTCAGGGTTGTCTGTAACCATGGAAACGAGCAGTGTATAATGTGATGGAAAAATGAATCCAGCCAGCAAAGGAAGCAATATGGATAATAACAGTATATTAGTAAGTTGCTCGTATTAACTTTCTCTACATGATAAATGCCACTTACTGAAGTGAGACAAACCCTTTAAGTCTGACCACAGATTTTCTATTGGATTGAGATCTGGGCTTTGACTAGGCCATTCCAACACATTTACATGTTTCCCCTTAAACCACTCAAGTGTTGCTTTAGCAGTGTGTTTGGGGTCATTGTCCTCCTGGAAGGTGAACCTCCGTCCTAGCCTCAAATCACGCACAGAGTGGTACAGGTTTTGCTCAAGAATATCCCTGTATTTATCCATTCATCCATCCTTCCCTCAACTCTGACCAGTTTCCCAGTCCCGGCTGCTGAAAGACATCCCCCCAGCATGATGCTGCCATGTTTCACTGTGGAGATGGTGTTCTTTGGGCGATGTGATTTGTTGGGTTTGCTCCAGACATAGTGTTTTCTTTGATGGCCAAAAAGTTAAATTTTAGTCTCAGACCAGAGCACCATCCTCCATGCATTTTGGGGGTCTCCCACATGCCTTTTTGTTTTTAGCTGAAAGTAATGGCTTTCTTCGGGCCACTCTGCCATAAAGGCCAACTCTATGGAGCGTACGGCTTATTGTTGTCCTATGTGCAGATACTCCAGTCTCTGCTGTGGAACGCTGCAACTCATCCAGGGTTACCTTAGGTTTCTGTGCTGCCTCTCTGATTAATGCTCTCCTTGCCCGGTTCATGAGTTTTGGTGGGCGGCCGTCTCTTGGCAGGTTTGCTGTTGTGCCATTTGGTTATGATAGATTGAATGGTGCTCCTGGGGATCATCAAAGATTTGGAGATTTTTTTTTTATAACCTAACCCTGACTTGTACTTCTCAACAACATTGTCCCTTACTTGTTTGGAGAGTTCCTTGGTCTTCATAGCAATGTTTGGTTAGTGATGCCTCTTGCTTAGGTGTTGCAGCCTCTGGGGCCTTATGTAATGACAGATCATGTGACACTTAGATTGCACACAGGTGGACACCATTTCACTAATTATGTGACTTCTGAAGGTAATTGGTTGCACCAGAGCTTTTTATGGGCTTCCTAATAAAAGGGGTGGGGGGAATAAATACACACATGACAATTTTCTGTTTTCTATTTCTAAACAATAGTTTTATTTATATATTTTTCACCAACTTAGACTATTGTGTTTTGATCCATCACATAAAATTCAGATTAACAAACTTTGAATTTAAGGCTGTAATGTAACAAAACACGAAAAAAGTCAAGGGGGCTGAATACTTTTGCAAGGCAATGTATGTGCATTTTGTTGTGAGTGTCTACCATCATACTTCATCTTTAATATTTCTGTTATCACTGTAAGGGCTCATGAACACGACTTTTGGATGTTTTGCAGTCTGCAAATTGCGAATCTGCAAAACATGGATACTGGGTGTGTGCATTCCACATTATGCGGAACAGAACAGCCGGCCTCTAATAGAATAGTTCTATCCTTGCCTGTAATGCTGAGAATAATAGGACATGTTCTATAATTCTGCGTAACGGCCATGTGGATAAACAGACATGGAATGCACATAGAGTCGTTTCCGTTTTTTTTTTTTGCTGCCCCATTGAAGTGAATGGTTTCACATACAGGCCACAAAAAAAATGGTACGGATACGGAAAAAAAAAAGTTTGTGTGCAGAAGCCCTAAGGTGGCCCCCCAGAATCAGTTACACTGGTGAGCCCTAGGTACCCCAGTTCGACACTGGTTGCAATACATGGTAGCATAATAGCACAATTCAGAGATTTCACAGGCAGAATTTTTCCCAATGACCATATATAGGCAGCAACAATGTTGGCAGTTGTAGTACTCCCAGTCCCTCTCTCTCACTGCTTTACCCATAAACCACAGTATTAAACCTGGTAACTTTGAATTTTGCAGTCCATTTTGTCCCTGGCTACTGCACTTGCTCCAAGGAGTCCTCATAGTTACGAGCTCCCAGCATTCCCTGCCAACTTTTGCTGATTAACAGCTCTCCACCTATAGCAGTCACTGGTGGGGAAGTGCACTCGGATTGACTGCCCTGCTTGAGCATTTTCATCAGGGTATCTGTTACCAGTTTATGCTGCCCTTAGGCCTATATCACACCAACAGATTATCTGACAGATTTTCTGACCAATCATTGCTCAGATGGCCAGGGGCAGACTGGGAACTTAAAGTGGCCATGGAAAAAATACTAAAAGTGGTCCCATTTTGTAGTTGGGTCCAAATTGATGGAAGCCGGGGCCAGCAATACCATATTGTGGCACATTATACAACCCCAACAGAGCCAAATACCACAGTCAATCACAAAATACTGCCCCAGCAGAACAAAAAAACATCACCAAAAGCTTCCACAGGGTCAGCCGTGACAAGGGCCCAGGCAGCCCCCTGGGCATCGGCCCACCGGGAAATTTCCCTGTAATCCGCCCCTGCAGATGGCCATTTACACACACAGACACCAACTATTGGTCTGATTGGACAGATATTGGTCAGATAATCTGTTAGTGTAATACAGCATTAAGATATCTAAAACTACTGATGCAGAGATAACATTGTAACCATGCAATTGCATATATATAATGGGGGTCATTTTACACGCCACTCTCAGTAAAAACCCTGCTGGTGGAAGATCTGACCAATTTCCTCTTCTGCCATCTGTGGGCCAGAACTGAAATGTGCTCCATCCAAGAGCTGGAGTACATTTCTGGTATAATACCAGTTTTCTGGCGCATATGTTAGAAGAGTTCGGCCATGGAGGTCCTGCCTGCGGCCCGCCTCCTCCCACCTACATTTTGGAAAAGTGGTGAGGGTGTTGGAAAAGGTTAAAAAGATGCAAGTTTTTACACAAACCGCCACTTGCAGTAGAATTTGCAGCTTTCAGCTATATGAACCCCAATGTGTATTTATGTAATATTTATATGATAAAGACATATTTATCTTTTACTTACATGCCATGTACTATGTGAACAGTACAGTAAAGCAGAAGACACATTATATTACAGTACCCTTCTTAAATATTCTGAGACAGGGGTTAAAAGAAAGTGAAGTATATGAACTTGGCCAAGAACGGAATTATTTATTCATCACCAGTCTCTTAAGATAAGCCCTGTCTTCTCTTGATGCAGGTGAGAAAACAGATGAGGAATCTGATAGCACTAAGGAAGCTGCAGCCATCATGGAAAAGGAATATCAAAAATTAAAGGATTCAACAAAACCAGAGGAGCTAAAAGAAACTGAAGTACCCAGTAAGAAACACAAAGGTAAATCAATATAGGAGAAAAATCCAATACATATATTTCATTGTTTCAACTTGAGTCCCCTTGTCATAAAAGGGAGATAAAGGTGAAGACGTGAGGATGTGTCTTAAGTTTAACATGCAATCTTACAGGAGACTAATGCATGTTCAGTGCATTACCTGATGATTTTTAGGGAAGCGAGATTTATGACAGAGACTAAAATCAAACTTGTACCCCTCTTCATATGGTTTTTATTCCAAGTCCGCAGGCTGTCGCTTCCCCAAGGCCAGTTTTTACATTAAAGTGCTAAATTATAGGTCCATTTCATGCTCATATCGGGCTTATTTAGCCAACTTTAATGGGTTTGGCCCACACCTATCTCTAGAAGAGAGCCCGCAAAGTGAAGAAGGGTAGACCACGCATGTACGGCCACCCTCCATTCATTTCTAGCCGAGCAGCGCATTCGGCTATTTTCAGAAGTCACATATAGAAATGAATGGGAAGAGCACTGTGCAAGCGCGTGAACCCCATTCACTTTTATGGGGCTGACAGAAATAGCCGAGTGTGCTGCTTAGCTCTTTTCGGCAGTCCCATAGAAATGAGTGGAGGGCAGCCACACTTGCGTAGTCCACACTTTTCTTCACTTTGCGGGCGCCGTTTTCTTTTCAAGATAGGTCAGCAATATCAGATCGTTGGAGTTCAAACTCCCAACTCCTTGGCAATCAGCTGTTTGAAGAGGCTGCGGCACACCGGTGAGTGCAAGAGCCTTGTCCTAGGCCAGTGACATCACGTCCAACGGTCACATGTCCTAGGAGCAGTTCAGTCCCATTCAAGTGAAGGGGGCTGAGCTGCAATACCAAGCACAGCCACTATACAATGTACGGCGCTGTGCTTGGTATTGGAGGCTACGGTGTTCCGGGGAGACCCCTGCGGATCTGATATTGATGACTTCTGCAAACTGGACCTCCCAAAATATCATACACATGAGATGATTGTTGGCCAAGCAGATGACGGCTATTTCTGCCAAGTCCCCCATGAACTTCCACACTCATTTCCAATACGTAAAACCAGCATTACACTGTCTAAAAGTGGCCATGGTTCAGTACCATTCATCTAAAATTTATGGGAGTGTCCCAATTTCCCTTATGGCAAATGTCATGGAAAAAAGAATTATAACAATTTGCGCCTATGGTGCATGTCGATAAATGCCGCTAATACTTCTGGTCCACTATCACAAGAATATCTCATTGTGGATGGAGTGTCCATTGTATTAGAAACTAAAAGATCTTAAGAGACTTAACACTGGAAATTATTTAAGCCGTTTTACCTCTTTGGTAAAAATGCATTAGGTTTTGCACACACAGAAGGAGAAAGGTTCTTGAAACTACCATAGCTTCATATTTACTGAGGATATCACATGGGTATTCACCGGGATCAGTCTCCTAGTAAATTAGGTCTTAAAATAAAGTTATGTTCTAGGAAAAAGTAAGAACGCTCTGATATTAAATGGATCCTGAAAATAGCATTGCTGCGTCAAACTGCTTATTATCCCATTATCCATCAATCATTAACAGTCTCTGCCGTTCTCTCCAGGGAAGGCTGAAACGTATTTAGAAGCAATTAGAAAGAATATTGAATGGCTGAAGACTCACAACAAACAGGAGAACAAAGAAGGTAAAAATTACAGACGATTCACAGTACAAATGAAACTATGGATGGGGAGAAATACAGGAAAAGCAATTGCTTAAGGTCTTCACCACTTAGGGCCTCCACCATTCATCACCTACAAACACTCCTAGCAGGAAGGGAATCTAAAAAAAAGTTTATAAAGCGAGTTTCATGCTGTCCAAACCTCAAGCATCATGAAATCCAGACAGGCTCCATGGTTACACATAATTCTGCTTTACTCTGAAATACTGCGGGGTTAAAAACGAGCCACGAACAGGGAGGAGAGTCATGGGGGCAGCTCCTCACATGGGCTTAGGTTGATTGATAGGTCTCTCCCTATACATAAATAGAGCATATATTTCTATGACAGCTCTACTATGACTCTTTACAAAAACTGAGCTGTAATACAGCCATGGTTATGACTCCATCCAAAATAATGTAATTGTTGTTTCCCCAGTAGCTGATAGCCCTGGGTCACAGTCGGACTGCCTCATATGCATTAGAGAGTCAAAAGTCAGTAAGAACTGCTGGCAGTGATCTAATGTGTATGGTCGGCATAAAGGGATTATTCCATCTGGACACTTATGGTATAGTGATAGGATATATGCCATATGCCATAAATGGTGATAGGTGTGGGTCCCACCTCTTAGACCCCCTCCTACCTCAGGAAAAGGGTCCTGTGGTGAACAGGGAGCATACTGGTCCATCGTAAGTTGAAACTAGACTCAACATACAATGTCTCAGACTCAGATCCAACCAATCAAGGCCACTTCTCTGGTGAAATAGCTGCATTAGTTGCTAGTTAGCAGCTAGTCCTGGCTTGTATATGTAAGGACGTGTGTTATATGTCTTAGGTATCTGCTTATTTTTCTTAAATCTTCATTTTCTGTTTTCTTGGATGATATTTTGGGGCTTTGGAACCAATTACTCAACTTACAATGGTTTCAACATACAATGGTCATCCTGAAACCAATTAATATTGTAACTTGAGCACTGTATTTCTAATATTGTAACTTGAGCACTGTAGTTCTAATATTGTAACTTGAGCACTGTAGTTCTACAGAATTACCAATGATTTTAAATTGAATTTAGGAGGAAAATATCTCATTCCAGAATATGTTATTGAAGGGATGCAAATGAGCTCTTAACAAGCTCTGCCTCTAATGCCACCAGATGTGAGGCAGCTATCCGAAATTAGAAACTTATTCTCAGAGTCCAAACCCCATATCATCCGTAAACTCGTATAGATTTTGAATCAATATACCCTAGTGGCGAGTGATTGTCTCCAAAGGCAGCTCCAAATGGGATTTTAATTCCTGGACCTTTGGGGCCCAGCAGAGGATACTCTGGTGGGCCAGTCTGAACGTGCTGACGAATATGACATTATCGAAATGTGTAATTCACTAAACTACTCATCACAGAAGACCGCAAAAAGAGTCGGGTCCATGCAGGGGCGTAGCTAAAGTCTCACGGGCCCTGGTGCAAGAGTTCAGCTTGGGCCCACATTCCATTAGTGCTTGTTGGCAAGGGGCAGGGGAGCACATAGCCTTCCTGCTGCCAGAGGCAAACATTGAAAGGGCACCCCCTCATGCCAAATTCTTGACCTAACCCCTTCCCTCCAGTCAGAGGTTTAAATTGACCAGCATGCACTTTCTATAATGCCAGTGTCTTATGTGGCACAGGGGTCTTTAGGCCCCCTCAGGCTCCTGGGCCCGGTAGCGACTGCTACCTCTGCACCCCCTATAGCTATGCCCCTGGGTCCATGTGCACATAACCCACCTGATAAAAACATACATCACAAAGTTAATATTGTTTCTTTTATTTCTAGATTATGATCTTTCAAAACTGAGAGACTTCATAGACCAACAGGCAGACACCTACGTAGAAAAAGGAATTCTGGACCAAGAAGAAGCCAACGTAATAAAGCGCATCTACAGTAGCCTGTGAGAAGGACACTGACGAGCGGTCTTTACTACCATGGGAAATAAGCTTTAGATTTAGAAACTCTCACTATGATCCAAAACCGACACCTTTCCACTGTTGCACTGTTATAAAACAGGTTGATTTACTAAAGGTATGAAACTGTTCAGAGAGCAAGTTGATTCCTTTGGACTTTTTTCAGGTGTATATTAATGTAGGTTAATTTAACACAAATCTAATAAAACATCGAAAACAATGGTATGGGGTACATTGTGAAGATCCTTAAATGGATGTTGACTTTAAATTAACCCCTTTTATTCTATGTGGACCCCAGATTGGGATTCTACCATTAGTACTGGAGAGCTATATGGAGGTCCACCCTTTACAGTGAGCAGTCTCATGGAATAAGCCTAGCCCTTGTTCAGCACCAAACATTTCTGAAACTCCCCATAATTCTAATTCTTTAAATGAATATGTACAAGGTGTGGGGTACCCTCATGAACACTAGGATACTGTAGATGGCTTCGCTGCTTATAGGAGAGAGCTCTGCACAGACTGGAGGTGACTCCAGTAGAGGCCACTGGGTCAAACAAGAATGAAAAGACGGCAGTCCAATCAACTAACCAATGCCCCATCAATATATCATATGCCGCAGCTTTAGGAAATTACTAGTTCTGGGTGAATCTTAGTTGGATTAGCTTGCTGCATTATGTGCTGATGACAGATGCACTTTAATAAATCAGCCTGTTCGATCCCTTTTGCATCAGTCTAATTTGTGCAACAGACCGGTCTCTCCTTTATGACAACGTTGGCAAACTTTCTGCCATGTGCTTGCATTTATATTAGTAGTTCTGTAGTCAGACTGCTTCAATTCCACTCATTTGCGGAAGTAAAACACTGAACCTTTCATAATCATCGAAATATTAGATATGATACCCTGACTAAATGAAAGGGGTTTTCTGACACCCCAAAAGTTAGATAACAGCAGGAATTTTAATAAAAGAGCACTCCCCCGGCGCTCCTCCTCCACAAGTCTTTGTTTCTGGTGCTGCAGAAATGAGACCCCCAACTACCTTGTGTGATCGCTGCGGCAATCACTGGCCTCGGGGGTCACATAGGGTAGTCAGGGATGTCACTGCAGCACAGAGACCGGTGCCGCCCCCGACTACATCATGGGGGCTGAGGTCAGTAATCCGCTGCAGCGATCACAAAGAGTAGTCGGAGAAGTCATTACTGCAGTGCTGGAAACAGAGACTGACAAGCAGCAGCATTGGAACGGAGAGGAGCAGACAGATGAGTACTTTTTCTTTTAGTTAATAACTCTTGCTATCTAAAATTTTTGAAGTCTTGGAAAACCACTTTATTTTCTATGGAAATCTATAGGAACCTCAGTTAACATCCAGTATTTGTAGTCGATAATATCTCAGCATACAGACATAACAGAGATGAATTACAAATTAGGCTTTGCTACATTTGTGTATGTTACACAAAACTAAATTGTAACTATAATAACACATTGTACAAACGCTCATGGAGGATTTATCTCTGCTACATCTGTAGATCGAGTGGACATTGAAATAAACCAAAAGTGATTGACTGGAAACACAATATTAGACAATGGTTTACAAGTCACTGTATCTTATTATCAGTTGTACATGTTCTGTGTTGTACCATATACCTGTATGTGCGAGGCAGTTCAGCAATGATTCACATCTGCTCATTTGTATAATTCATTCTTCATCTAAATTTGATTAAACTTTACAAGAATATTTTGCAATAAGACATTGAATGGCACTCTTCTGTTCATTGTATGCATTAACTGCATAAAGACAGGATCCTTATGTTAACACATGTTTACCAAAATTTTAGTTTGCTCGTACCAATAGCTGCCATTCCGAATGCCAGGCAAGTACAGGTGAAGAACAAAAAAACAGCTACTTCATCTGTACTTGCCGTGCGGCAGAAAACTGCAGCAACTCGCAGTAAACCAAGTGCGGTTTTTGGAGAGGTATTCTGAGAAGCCTGGAACACAACAACATGTAATGGCACCTTTAGGGCTCTTTCACACGAGCGGATGCCGTGCGTGGAATCCGCTGCGTGAAAGACAGCCAAGCCCCGCTCTGGACAACAGAGACACGGAGCATTAACATAGAGATAAAGTTGTCACCGTGATTTTGTAGTAAAAAGATCACAGAGACACAGAGCATTATGAGTCATGTTAATGCTTAGTGTCTCTGCTGTTCGGAAGGGGCCTCGCTGTCTTTCACGCAGCGCATTCCACGCACGGCATCCGCTCGTGTGAAAGAGCCCTTACTCTTTGCATTCTTGTAATAGATATTAGCCAGTTCCAGACTTGGCCATTTACCCACCTTTCTGACCAAACAGCTTTTTTTTGTGCCACTGCCTGATCTGTATACGCTGCAGTCATTCAGGGCTGTGTATAAAGCAATGGGGAAGGCAGGGATGGTAAAAAAAAGGCCCTGCCTTCTCTGTGGGGAGTCCTTCTATCCCTGACAACTGGGTGACGGTCCCTAGCCTAAATAAGTGCATGGGACCTAATCTGGGTAAAGAGATAGTAAGACAAACTAGGTCAAAACCTGGGAGTCAAGTCACAGAGCCAAAGGAGAGGCAACACACAGGGTCAAAATTAGCAGATAACGGGGGCGGAGCCTGGCCATGCTTCTGAATGGCTGATTGAGTCTGAGCTCCTCACAAGAGCTGGCCATATAACTCCTTTATATGCCCTCCATCTGAACCATCATGGGGAAAATAGGCAAGGAAAAACATAAAGAATCTGCAGAGGCTACTCTTGTCCGAACAAAACAGCCAGACGTGGAAAAATTCCTCAGAAAGAAGCCCCAGCCTTCTACCCCTGGCACGACCATGATGGCTCCGAGTAACACTCATCACTCTGACGCAGAGGATTTCTCAGAGACAGGCAGCATCTCGGACGCATCGTATCATAAAACTACCCGGAGAGACCCACCAATCTAAAAATCTGTTCGACCTGCGCCATCTGGGCCACAGGGTTGTAGCCCTGAAGAATACCCAAGAAGCCATCCTGACCTATGGAGCTCTGCAGGCACATAAAACACTACTTAATGAGGTCTTTCTTAAGCTTGAGGATCAAGAAAAGTGCAGTCGCAGGCAGAAACTGAGAATCCATGGACTACCTGAATCGGTGGCTCCAGAGGCGCTGCCTAAAGCAGCCAGAGAGCTCTTTGCCTCATTGTTAGGTCCTGAAAGAGCTGCACAAATTGTGATTGAGAGGATCCACAGGGTGCTGCGCCCAAAATCCAAACCTACAGAGCCACCCCGGGACACCATTTGTGGCCTTCTAAGCTACTTGGTCTCAACTGGGAAATCTGACAAAACCAAATGAGGACACCCACCAAGATTCAAGACCTGAGTGAGTTTTTACCCCCCCTCCCTTGATGCCTCTATGTATGTTCAGATCTCCCAGGCAGTGATCCACTGACCTACAAGCTGTATAAACTGCCTTCCATATTTCTCTACCTCCCACCCTTGCCCACACATGCAGTCACGTCCAAAAATATTGGGACACTGACACAATTCTAACATTTTTGGCTCTATACACCACCACAATAGATTTGAAATGAAACAAACAAGATGTGCTTTAACTGCAGACTGTCAACTTTAATTTGAGGGTATTTACATCCAAATCAGGTGAATGGTGTAGGAATTAGAAGTTTGCATATGTGCCTCCCACTTGTTAAGGGGCCAAAAGTAATGACACAATTGGCTTCTCAGCTGTTCTATGGCCAGGTGTGTGTTATTCCCTCATTATCCCAATTACAATGAGCAGATAAAAGGTCCAGAGTTCATTTCAAGTGTGCTATTTGCATTTGGAATCTGTTGCTTTCAACTCTCAAGATGAGTTCCAAAGAGCTGTCACTATCAGTTAAGCAAGCCATCATTAGGCTGAAAAAAAACAAAACAAACCCATCAGAGAGATGGCAAAAACATTAGGCGTGGCCAAAACTACTGTTTGGAACATTCTTAAAAAGAAGGAACGCATCGGTGAGCTCAGCAACACCAAAAGACCCGGAAGACCACGGAAAACAACTGTGGTGGATAACCGAAGAATTCTTTCCCTGGTGTAGAGAACACCCTTCACAACAGTTGGCCAGATCAAGAATACTCTCCAGGAGGTAGGTGTATGTGTGTCAAGGACAACAATCAAGAGAAGACTTCACCAGAGTGAATACAGAGGGTTCACCACAAGATGTAAACCATTAGTGAGCCTCAAAAACAGGAAGGCCAGATTAGAGTATGCCAAACAACATCTAAAAAAGCTTTCACAGTTCTGGAACAACATCCTATGGACAGATGAGAACAAGATCAACTTGTACCAGAGTGATGGGAAGAGAAGTGTATGGAGAAGGAAAGGAACTGCTCATGATTCTAAGCATACCACCTCTCCAGTGAAGCATGGTGGTGGTAGTGTCATGGCGTGGGCATGTATGGCTGCCAATAGAACTGGTTCTCCTGTATTGATGATGTGACTGCTGACAAAAGCAGCAGGATGAATTCTGAAGTGTTTCGGGCAGATGGACAATGAACCAAAGCATACTGCAAAAACAACCAAAGAGTTTTTTAAGGGAAAGAAGTGGAATGTTATGCAATGGCCAAGTCAATCACCTGACCTGAATCCGATTGAGCATGCATTTCACTTGCTGAAGACAAAAATGAAGGGAAAATGCCCCAAGAACAAGCAGGAACTGAAGACAGTTGCAGTAGAGGCCTGGCAGAGCATCACCAGGTATGAAACCCAGCGTCTGGTGATGTCTATGCGTTCCAGAATTCTGGCTGTAATTGACTACAAAGGATTTGCAACCAAGTATTAAAAAGTGAAAGTTTGATTTATGATTATTATTATGTCCCATTACTTTTGGTCCCTTAACAAGTGGGAGGCACATATACAAACTGTTGTAATTCCTACACCATTCACCTGATTTGGATTTAAATACCCTCAAATTAAAGCTGAAAGTCTGCAGTTAAAGCACATCTTGTTCGATTCATTTCAAATCCATTGTGATGGTGTATACAGCCAAAAATGTTAGAATTGTGTTGATGTCCCAATATTTATGGACCTGGCTATCTCCCTAGCCTGCGTAATATGGCAACTTACCCGGACATTAAGGCTACAGGGTGAGACGTTCCTCAACAACCCAACCGGATGGTGGCCAGGGGACTAGAAGTTGTTGACCCACGAACAGAGGCAAATGTTATCCCCAAGCCACCATTTAAATTTCCGTTCACACAAGTGAAGTGCCTTAAGACTAGGTCAGTCATGCAGACATCCACATAATCTGACCTGGACGCCGAAGGAGATCTGATACTTACCATGCATACCCCATCATTGATGTTCTACCAGATGGACCTTTCTACTTTTTGTTTTTTCCTTTTTTACTAGTTTGCTTGTTGTTTTACTCAGCTGTATATCATTTACTTACCTAATGCTGGGGTTTGGCTAGTACCCTGCCTGTTCTGGTTTTTACCATCACCCTGCCGGTCTATTCCAGACCCTTAGGTGCTCTGCGAGACCCCCTTCCTGGGAGATCTCCTCCCCGCATTATAAGTGAGGGAGACCTCTACCATCCCAGGTGCCCGATTCTCGCGAGAACTTGAGCTCCTTCCTGGCTAAGAGCGGTACACTCTGATTGGATGCGCTTGCAGCCAGGGAGAAGATAAACGTGCCCAGGGCAAATTCAAGTCCCCGTCTAGTTGAACCGAATCGCCTCATTAGCATATGATGCGCCAAAACAAACGGGGACCACAGTGGACGAAAGGGGGGGGTCTTTTAAAAAAAAAAAAAAAAGGAAAGACATCACTGGGGGCCACACTGTAAGGTAATATAACTATTTCATTACATGTATCCTGGTGAAAGATCCTCTTTAACTCAATTGTTCCACAGCACATATACCTCCGCCAGCAGAGGCGTCAGTATTGCTATGCACAAACAATTACCATTTAAGCATATTGCCACCATTGCTGACCCAGACGGTCATTATCTATTCTTTAAAGGCACGATTGTGGGGACCCCAGTCACTCTGGCGAATATATACGCCCCCAATAAGCTCCAAGTATAGTGTCTTTGTTCAGACGGTCAAACTGTTATCCTCTTTGAAAGAGGGAATTGTAATCCTGGGAGGAGACTTCAATCTCCCCTTGGAACCAGACTTAGACTCCTCCTCCAAACACACACACATATCTCTCAAACTACTCTGCCGACTCTGGAGGGCTCTGAAAGACCTAAGGGTTACAGATGTCTGGCAAAGCCTCAATCCATCTAGTTTGGATTTACACTTTCTATTTTCATGCAAGAACCTCCTTCCACAGATTAGATTATCTATTCCTATCCACCGTTCAAATTGCACTTGCCACAGGAGACTCTATTGGCAATATTACACTTTCTGATTATGCCCCGATTTACCTACATATCTTCTTGAAGGATTTGCCCCAGAGAGAGTGGAACTGGCGCCTGAATGAAACCCTGATAGCAGACCCCTTGCATGTTTCACAGATTAAAACCTCTTTAGAGGAATACTTCAACCTTAACATAATAGACCAGACCTCCCCTTCCATTGTGTGGGAAGCACACAAATCAGTGATCCGAGGCGAGCTCATTGCCCTGGGAACTAAAATCAAGAAGAAGCGCTCAGCAGTGCTTGACTCCCTTTTGTCCCAAATTTCCAAAATGGAGATCTCGCATAAACAGACCAATGCTAGAGCCTTAGGTTAAGACCTTTTAAAACTCCAAACTGAATTGAAGAACTTACTTGTCATCTCTGCTGAAACACTTCTTTGGTCTAAATTTAGAGCTTATGCACATGGTGACAGAGGTAACAAACTCATGTCCGCACTGCTTAAAAAACAGCATTCCGACTCCTTTATTCCATCTATCAGGGATGCTAACGGCCTACTTTAAAAATCTACCCCAGACATTGCGAAGGCATTTCAGAGATTCTATCGCCCGATATCCTTGCTCAACATAGATGTTAAATGGTGGACGAAAATCTTAGCCCAACGCCTCCAAAAAATTCTCCCCAGCATTATAGACCATAAACAGGTTGGTTTTGTAGCGCTTGATGGACGCCAACATGCAGCTGGAATGTATTGTGAAATGATTACTCCTTGGAGGTAAGAACTCAGGTGCGATCATCTACTATGCAAAGCAGGCATTGGGATTTCTGCCCAATGGGATGTCTTTACTTGGGGAATTGGTATCTACCCACACACTGATGATTGTTGGGGGCGGTATAAGTATTTTACTATTTATATGTGGAATCAATGGATGTACATTGTATGCTTGACAAAGGCTTTGGATAGCCGAAACTTTGCAGTGTCTGTTTGCACATATGCTTTGAAATACCACAATAAAGGAGATCGTTGGATATGCTGCTGTAACATCTTTTTTTTCAATTGTTCTGTGTCCACGTGGGATCCGTGGTGTTGGATACAGCTGTTGCATTCTACATACAAGCTCTGGGATACCGTTGTGTGCTGCTTCAATTTACCTTGATCTGCTCCTACTATGTCAGCCTGGACAGACAAGGTGGACCAATAATACCGATTCGAGAAGTTGGCCCACTGGAAAACACACACGCCATCAAAAATTCTAAAGATCTAGGGCCCTTGGGAGGCCTTCAGAGGATTGAGCCCATAATCTTTTTACTTTAATAGGGTAAAATCTACGCACATAACTATATGTTTGATCTTCTTCCGCTGTTCAAACAGACCGGACGCCTGTGGTTACTGACTCTAACTCATCTTATATATGTCCATATCTCGAACCTCCTCATTACTGCATCATAAATCGCTTTAATGGTTGTAGAGTATCTAGTCCTCCTCTCACAACCCTTATACCTTCCTCACCCCCTCCTATTTTTAAGCCATTGATGTACCCCTTCTATATTTTTGTTCTACTCAATTTACCTATTCACATTTTATTACCACATATTAGGTGACAAAATCCTTCTTCTTTCACAGATTACTGATGCAATATCATTAGAGGTTATGTGTAATGTTGCGTGAAAAAGTAACCACTCTCAATGTTTTGTCATGCTGTTTTATTGTTCGAGAATGTATTTCTATTATTTCTTCAATAAAAAGAGCATTGATAAAGTCAGCGGATATCGCCAGAGGCAAAGTCAGCAGACAGGGGCAAAGTCACAAATGGGCAGCAGGTCAGAAATCTAGAATCCAGAGGGGATACAACAAAACAGGAAGACCAATCACATCAACAGAAAGCACATGGCGCTAGCTCCGGGCCTAATTGACCCAGCGTCCCTGCTACCTGATAAGCCGATCAGTCCCGCTGGGCAGGTTGCCATGGTAATGGAGTGACACAAGTGGCATTGCATTAGAGAGGCCGGACTCACAGCAGGAGCGCAAGTACATGATATGTCCATTGGGAAAACATCCAAATAACTTTTTATGTCACCGGACAACCCCAATAAAGAAGTACTCCATATTTTTTTTCTTTGAGTAAATAGTACAGTATGCCTTGTATATATGTGTTTTATTTGTATATAATTATTATAGTGGCTCACCTATTTCTTTTAACTATGGTAGGGGTGCTTAGCTTAAAAGTGACTCACCCAGTCACTGAGGTAATTGCATATATTTCCAATATAAATGAATAAATAAGCACTCACCACCCGCATCACATATTTAAACCAATTAGATCAAAATACTATTTAGATAAAAGTACTTTTTATTTAACACATATAAAGATTAAAAAAATATGTTGAGTGGGACTTGAAAAAATTCCCTTGTGGAATATTTCAATGCACAATGGTGATATACAGTGCTGCCCATAATTATTCATACCCCTGGCAAATTTGGACTTAGTTACTTTTATTCAACCAGCAAGTAATTTTTTGACGGGAAATGACATAAGTGTCTCCAAAAAGAAAAGTAGACTATGTACAAGCGGCATTATTGTGGAAAAAAAAACATTTCTCAGCTTTTATTTACATTTGAGCAATGTTCCACACTGTGGAAAATCTCAGAGGACGTGGTCGGAAGCCAAAAGTGACACCTGTGCTGGCCAGGAGGATAGTGAGAGGTGAAAAAGAATCCAAGGATCACCATCAAGGCCATTCTGGTGAATCTGGGCTCTGCTGGTGGCAATGTCTCAAGGCAGACAAACCAACGGACACTGCACAATGCAGACCAAGGAGGACGCCACTTCTCCAGATAAGGCACACAAAAGCTCGCTTGGCCTTTGCAAAAGCTCATCTGGACAAAGAAGACGACTTCTGGTCTTCTGTGTTATGGTCAGATGAAACAAAAATGTAATTGTTTGGTCACAATAATGTTTCCTTCATTTGGTGTAAAAAAGGAGAAGCCTTCAACCCAAAGAACACCATCCCCACTGTCAAACATGGTGGTGGGAACCTATTGCTTTGGGGGTGTTTTTCAGCCAATGGACCAGGGAACCTAACCACAGTACACCATGAAAAAAGAGCAATACATGAGGATTCTCAACGACAACATCAGACAGTCTGCAGAGAAACTTGGCCTTGGGCAACAGTGGACATTTCAGCATGACAATGACCCAAAACACACAGCAAAAGTGGTGAAGAAAGGGTTAGAAGACAACAACATTAACGTTTTGGAGTGGCCCGGCCAGAGCCCAGACTTGAATCCAATTGAGAATCTGTGGAGGGAGCTAAAGATCAGGGTGATGGCAAGAAGACCCTCCAACCTGAAAGATTTGGAGCTCATTGCTAAAGATGAATGGGCAAAAATACCTGTGGAGACATGCAAAAAGCTGGTCTGCAATTATAGGAAGCGTTTGATTGCTGTAATAGCCAATAAAGGCTTTTCTATTGATTATTGAGAAGGGTATGAATAATTTTGGACTGGACACTTTTTGCTCAAATGTAAATAAAAGCTCAGAAATGTTGTTTTTTTTTCACAATAATGCCTCTTGTACATCGTCTTATCATCTTTTGGGAGACACCTATGTCATTTCCCGTCAAAAATTACTTGCTGGTTGAATAAAAGTAACTTTTAGTCCAAATTTGCCAGGGGTATGAATAATTATGGGCAGCACTGTATCAATGCACAATGATGGTATTAAGTCAATGTCCTGTTAAAGCTTTGCCATTCATATATAAGTAATAAAACCAATTATGGAAAGTTCAATAATCGATGCAAAACAATAACTCATATAATAAATCCAATATATGTATAATGCCAATAATGTCACCCTTTCATCGTCTGCAGTAAAGAATGCTGTAATAAAAAATGGGTCCATTCATACTATTGGCATATTTAAAAGGATCCTCTTTTGATTGTTAGTACCTTTCTTTTTCTTGCAAATATAGATAATGTCTCTACTCATTTAAGTTTTGTTTCAACACCTACACCAGAGGCGTCCCTTGTGGTAAGGATACACTCACCCACCCTCGTATTGGTGTCAGGTATATGGCTTTCTGTGCAGTCTCCGTACTCCTTCGGTCCCGCGGTGAGGCTGGCATCCCACGTGATGCTCCGTCACGTGACTCGTGTATAGGAGCTTGTAATTCTCTGTTTGTCATGTGATGCCTGGATAGGTGTTACACAGAACGTGAGGAGAAAAACTTCTTAGTTTGTCCTGAAGTGCTTTTTTGTTGTTCTTGATATCGCAGGTAAATGGACAATGTAAATGGGTTATGGTGAGTAGTTGCGGTCTCAATTTGCGCCAGACACGTTTCGAGTCATGTCCCCCCCCCCTGTATCTGTGATCGCTGCAGATTAACACCTTCTATGCCGTGGTCCGTGCTGACCGCGACATAGAAGTTGTTCGTGGTTGAGTGAGCGCATCGAGTCCCTGCGCTGCTGTGGCAGGGACCCGATGCGTGACAAGGCAGCCCGATGCGGTACAGAGGCTGTCCAATTACTTGCACAGTATCGGGACCTGCCTTCTACAGGAGCAGAGGAGATCCAGCCTCAGGCTAGGTCTCCTAGCCAACCTGTTAGTGTATGACACTGAGTAATACACTAACAGGCAATGCATTACAATACGGATGCATTGTAGTGCATTGCAGAGGGGATCAGACCCCCAAAAGTTGAAGTCCCAGAGTGGGACAGAAATAAAGTAAAAAATAAAAAATGTTTTCAATAAAACCAAAATAGAGTTTTAAGTAAAAAAAAAAAGCAAAAACACCCCTTTCCACTAATTTTATAACTAATAAAATTGAAAAAAAAAACACATATTAGATATTGCCGCGTCCGTAACGGCCGGCTCTATAAATATATCACATAATGCACCCGGTTTGATAGACACCATAAATTTTTTTTAATACAAACTGTCAAAAAAAGCCATTTTTGTCACCTTACATGACAAAAAGTGCAACACTAAGCGATCAAAAAGGCTTATGCCCCCCAAAATAGTACCAATCTAAATGTCACCTCATCCCGCAAAAAATGAGCCCCTACATAGGACAATCGCCCAAAAAATAAAAAAACTATGGCTCTCAGACTACTCAGACACTAAAACATGATTCTGTTTCAAAAATGATATTAGTGTAAATAAAAAAAAGTTGACATATTGGGTATCGCCATGTCCATAAAAACCTTCTCTATAAAAATATCACATGACCTAACTCCTCAGATGAACACCGTAATTTTTTTTTGAATAAAACGGTGTCAAAAAATGCTATTTTTTGGTCACCTTACAGCACAAAAAGTGTAATAGCAAGCGATCAAAAAGTCATATGCACCCTCAAATAGTACCAATCAAACCGTCATCTCATACCAAAAAAATGAGCCCCTAAATAAGACAGTTGCCCAAAAAATAAAAATGGCTTTCAGAATATGGAGACAAAAAATTTTTTTTTTTTCAAAAATGCTTTATTATATAAAATTGCCACGTCCGTAACAACCTGCTCTATAAAAATATCACATGAACCAACCTGTCAGATGAATGTTGTAAGTAACAAAAAATAAAAAACTGTGCCAAAACAGCTATTTTTTTTTGTTACCTTGCCTCACAAAAAGTGTAATATAGAGCAACCAAAAATCATCTGTACCCTAAAATAGTACCAACAGAACTGCAACCTTATCCTATAGTTTCCAAAATGGGGTCACTTTTTGGAGTTTCTACTCTAGGGGTGCATCAGGGCGTCTTCAAATGTGACATGGCAAGTTAAAATTATCCCAGTAAAATCTGTCCTCCAAAAACCATATGGTGTTCCTTTCATTTTGCGCCCTGCTGTGTGCCCGTACAGCAGTTTACGACCACATATGGGGTGTTTCTGTAAACTACAGAATCAGGGCAATAAATATTGAGTTTAGTTTGGCTGTTAATCCTTGATTTGTTAGGGGGAAAAAATTATTAAAATGTAAAATCTGCCCCAAAAATTTTAATTCTGAAATTTCATCTCCATTTTCCACTAATTCTTGTGGAACACCTAAAGGGTTAACAATGTTTGTAAAATCAGTTTTTAATACCTTGAGGGGTGTAGTTTCTAAAATGGGGTCATTTTTGGGTGGTTTCAGGTGGTCCTTAAAAAGTAGGTTTTGGAAATTTTCTGAAAAATTTCAAGATTTGCTTCTAAACTTCTAAGCCTTGTAACATCCCCCAAAAAATAAAATGGCATTCTCAAAATGATCCAAACATGAAGTAGACATATAGGGAATATAAATTAAGAACTATTTTTGGAGGTATTACTATGCATTATAGAAGTAGAGAAATTGAAACTTGGAAATTTGCACATTTTTCAAAATTTGGTATTTTTTTAAAACAAAAATGACTTTTTTTTTTACTTCATTTTACCAGTGTCATGAAGTACAATAGGTTACAAAAAAAATAAAAAAATCTCAGAATGGCCTGGATAAGTAAAAGCGTTTTAAAGTTATTCACACACTGGTCAGATTTGCAAAAAATGGCCTGGTCCTTAAGGTGAAAATGAGCCCAGTCCTTAAAGGGGTTCTGCACTTTTATTTAACTGATGATCTATCCTCTGGATAGATCATCAGCTTCTGATCGTTCCGACCCCCGCCGATCAGCTGTTTGAGAAGGCAGCAGCGCTCCAGCAGCGCCGCGGCCTTCTCACTGTTTACCGCCGGGCCGCCCGCCCACTGACGTCACGACTTGTATCAACTAGAGTGGGCGCAGCTAAGCTCCATTCAAGTGAACAGAGCTTAGCCGCGCCCACTCTAGTTGATACAAGTCGTGACGTCAGTGGGCGGGCGGCCCGGCGGTAAATAGTGAGAAGGCAGCGGCGCTGCTGGAGCGCCGCTGCCTTCTGAAACAGCTGATCGGCGGGGGTCCCGGGTGTCGGACCCCCGCCGATCAGAAGCTGATGATCTATCCAGAGGATAGATCATCAGTTAAATGAAGGTGCAGAACCCCTTTAAGGGGTTAAAGGGACAGAACATCACATTATAGTCCAACACAGTTTTACTTTTCTGTGTAATATCTGTAAAGAATAAATCAAGGCAACTGGACGTACTGTAGATTTCTTGAAAATGTTTCACTCGTTCTTCCAACGAGCTTTCTCAATTCTGAGTGACTGTACAAGAATTCTCTGGGAATAAATATGTAACTGAATCAACATCTGGTAAATATGCCCAGCATACCCAGAGGTCATTATACCCAGCATGGGGTCAAAGGTGTTGATTATCCTATCCATTATCCTAATTAGAGTCAGTAGGTGATAAAGACTTCCCAGAAAAAGGTGTCAAGACAGCATTGTATGTGGCAACCCCCCTTCCCCGTCTATATTCAAGCTTGGCTTCTCCATTTTTACGTAGATGGACTCCTTCACACCTCGTTTGTACCAATCGGCCTCCTTATCCAAAACACGTACTTGACTGTCTTCAAAGGTGTGACCTGTTCCTTTGAAGACAGTCAAGTACGTGTTTTGGATAAAGGTGTGAAGGAGGCCATCTACGTAAAAATGGAGAAGCCTAGCTTGAATAGAGGCGGGGGGGGGGGGGGGGGTTAGACATCTATTGTCTACCACATACAATGCTGTCTTGATACCTTTTTCTGGGAAGTCTTTATCACCTACTGACTTCAATTAGGATAATGGAATCAACACCTTTGACCCCATGCTGGGTATAATGACCTCTGACCCCATGCTGGGTATAATTACCAGATATTGATTCAGTTACATATTTATTCTCAGAGAATTCTTGTACAGTCACTCAGAATTGAGAAAGCTTGTTGGAAGAACGAGTGAAACGTTTTCAAGAAATCTACAGTAAGTCCAGTTGCCTTGATTTATTCTTTACCGATATACCATGACCTGGATAAATGAGAACCTTCACAGACATTTTTCTGTGTAATGACTTAGAGTCCACATAATAGTTCTTCGCTGAAAGAAATAATAAAATTTCTTTAAAATATTATGAAAACCGTTTTTGTTGCGGTTTGCAAGCGTTTTTTCTTCTTATTGTGCGTTTTTTGTCTCTTTGGTCGTTTTTCCTCATTTGGATGGTTTTGTATAGTTTGTAGTTGAGATCCATATAAATGTTATAAAATCATAAAATATATAAAAAATATAGAAAGGTATTTATATATTCAATATTTAGTTTGTTTTGATAAATACAATTAGCATCTTCAGCATAGGAAGAAAGATTAATAAGAGAGACTGGTGAGGTCCCACCCCGAGGGAAGATCGTGTGGCTGATAGAACAGCCAGACACATGATGTTCCATTAGAGTAGGACGCTCCCACATATCTATAGGAATCCATATAGTTCAAAGTCTGAATTCAGGCCTCCTGGTTTTAAAGTGTCGAATTCCTATATACGTCTGGATTCTTGTCTAGACATCTTAAGGATATGATCTCTCCCCCCACCCCCACCCCTCCAATCTGTTTTACTGTAACTTTCTCTAAAGCTGCAAATTTCATCCCTGTAGGGTCCTTATTATGTTTGTGTTTGAAGTGTAGGGACAAGGAATGTTTTTCACACCCTTTTTTGATATTCGCTATATGTTCAGAGATTCTTTTTCTTACTGTTCCCTTTGTCCTGCCATTATATTGTTTTTTTTTGCACGGGCATTCTATTATGTAAATGACACTTGTTGAATTAGATGTTAGGAAGTCTTTAATATCCCAAGAGAAAGTATTGTTTGATAAGAGAATTTTTGTAGCTTTTATTTATTCATTTATGTGTTTTATTTGTGGGTTGTCAGCCATCTTGATTCCTTCTCCCCCCTGATATGGTTTTCCTAATGAATCCTACATCTCCCATCATGCCTGGCTCTGCAGAGACAGAAGGGCAGAGTCTCATCTCACTGCATTGTGTAAGGGTAACCACTGCGAGGTCTCCGCGTTTTCCTATGTGAGGAGCCTGTCCGCCCTCTCATCTCTCTCTTTCTTGTCAGATCTTAGGCTACATCCACATGAAAAAACAGCCAACGTACGGGTGTTTTTTAGAACCAGTCGAAGTCTTTGGGGCTATTCACATGGCCGGATTAACAGCCAGTGAATAGCGGCTGTCAAAAAAAATAGGACATGTCATGTCACAGATAGGCAGACCCCATTAAAATCATTCGGCACGTTTTTAATGTACCTGTCTACCGGCCGTTAAAGTGCCTTTCAGGGGTTAAAAAATATATAAAAATTATATATATATATATATATATATATATATATATATATATATATATATATATATATATATATATATATACACACACACACACACTTACCTCATACACTTGAACACACCGACACTTGCTATGCCCTAGGGGGAACCCTGTGAAGATCCAGCCTTAAAAATGAACTCACCCATCTTATCTATGGGCCCTACATGTAAACTGCATTGTGCTATACTGCATTCCACTGTATGGAAAAAGCGAGATCTCACTAAATATGCCTGATCTTGCAAGACCATGCTCTCTGTATACTCCAGCCCGGCTACAGTCACTTAAAAACCAGGGGAAATTAGGGACGTGCAGCGGAGTTCAATAGAAGAGGATATGGACATATGGCAGAGGATGTACTGTGCGGCCGGGTAAGTCTTCAGAATCACTCGAGTAACTAGCAGAGGCGTACTCCCTAAACACACCGAGGGAGATTTATCAAACTGGTGTAAAGTAGAACTGGCTTAGTTGCACATAGCAATCAATCAGATTCCACCTTTCATTATCCAAAGAAGCTGTGAAAAATAAAAGGTGGAATCTGATTGGTTGCTATGGGCAACTAAGCCACTTCTACTTTACACCAGTTTGATAAATCTCCCCCAGTGAATCCAGCTGGGAAGATGATGCTCTGACAGTCTCTGCTTACTGGACAGCGTCAGAGCGAGGCAATAGACACTGCCCTGTAACAACGTGATCGGGGGGGAAGGGGGTGAACACATCTCAAGAATGGGAGGGACTGAAGTACAGCTGTGTACAGTAATAACAGGGTGTGAATGGGAATTTCACGTTATGAGGCACAATTCATCAATGCCCTGCAGGTTTATTCACACAATGACAGGCGATGGCCCCATTTATACCACACTTCAAGTGACCCGCTAAGGAAGAAGACTAACGATTGTGATGATATATTATAAATGCTGGCTGGGTGCCATTTACTGTTCTCTATGTCCGTAGCCTGAAACTCGGCAAAATATATTTCTGCTAGAAAGGAAAGAACCCTCTGTATGGCACTGGAAACATACAAAGGTCTGTAAGACCTGGGCTGTATGGAGCCCTATATCTGCTTGACAAGCTGGGAATGTTACAGTGTCTGCATCCCATCTTTTATTTTAGACAGACCTATGAGCCTGAAGCAGTAAAACATGTAATTCATATTGAAGATACGGGTTGTCTCACTTCAGTAAATAGCATTTATGATGTAGAGAAGGTTAATACAAGGCACTTACTAATGTATTGTGATTGCCCATATTGTCTCCTTTGCTGTCTGGATTCCTTTTTCCATCACAATATATACTGCTCGTATACGGGGGTTATGACTAGGGTTGAGCGAATCAGATTCGGATTGCTGTATCCAAGCGAGATTCTTTTAAAAACTACGTTAAGAATATGGGCTCCATCCTACTGTAAAATGTATGTCCTCCGCAGAGGTCTTTCTGAAGTTTCAGGAAATATCTCCAGACTTACTTTGTCTCGCCTCTATCACATGTCAGTCTGCATCAAAATACTAAGCCGAACTCGGCTTTGTGCCTCATTAATGAAGCAGAGTTCAGCTTTGGATTTTTGGTGCCGGGGAAAGACACAATCAGCAGTGAAGGAGTGTTTGCTCATTCATCGAGTAATTGGGGCATTTATTGGGGATGAGCATTTCTACAAAAGTTCATCCCCAATAATTGGCCGGATTATCGGTAGGTGTGAAAGGACCCTTCATTTATTCTTTGTTTGCCATTGGTGCCGCAAAAGCTCCCAGCACATATTGTCACGGATGGTGTAACAGAAAACAAGAAGTTACAAATAAGGATCCGACTGGCTTGATCCGAAACTAAGGAACAAAAGGGTGACCCCTATTTAAGCCCTGAAACTCTCCCTGTCTTCTCAGCCCATGCAAAGATCTCTATGATAGAAAATTGCATGCCCTCGTGCCTCGACTGTATGACACCTGAACACCCTATAATAGTGAGGGGACACGACCACCGGCTCCCTACACTTAATACGGAGGGAGTCAGGGTCACCTAGGATCAAGCAAACAGGAAAAACACAAATCAATGAACAGCCTTATCTGTAGAAGCATCAATTGTAGCATCCAGCATGTACACACTCCAGGAGGTTGTATAAACCGCAAAGTGATGCAGTATGAGAGGGGATTTAAAGGGATGCAATCAGTGCAACTAGATGACAGCTGAGAGAGGGAAACAAGATGACAAAACTAAAGCAAAACAAAAGAACCTTAAGCAGGAGGTTCTGAAGAACGTCTGTCATAGCTTCCGAGATGTCTGGCGGTGACACATATTTAACATATCCACAAGGCACCCTTCTCATACCTGGGCTGGACTGTACAGGAAAGCTTATCTACACACAGGAAATATAATTACTATATAACTATAGTATAGATATTTAACTGTATATATAAAAGTATGAATAAATAATAAAAGGACTACAACACAACACGCAGAACAGGATATTTTAAGATTTTTAATCAATATAGCACACTCAAAAACAAACTCAATCCTCTCAGCACATGAAAAAGTAAGAATGATAAAACAAACTTGCATGTTAAAGGGGACCCCTGACCTCTTCTGACATGTCTGTTTTATTAACTACTCAAATTCCCCATGAGAGAATAATTCCGAAGCCTTCAGCGCTGTACTGTTCCTCTGTTATTCCTCTTTAGAAATGTCTGAATACATTGACAAGTGGGTGTTTCCAGTTGGGGGACAGTCTGATACTATCCAATCGTCATACTTTGGAGGGACACACCTTTCTGACAAGGGGAATGGCAACACTCAGTGGTCAATTTATTCATAAACAGTTGGGAGAAATATTAGAGGAACGGCACAAAACAGGTTTAGGTAAATATGTTCCAGAAAACGGACATGTCAGAAGTGGTGACAGGTCCTCTTTAAAAGAACAAACACTAGTTAATATAAAAAAAAAAATCCATAGTAAATTCAAATCATTGAATCATCCTCAAGGCTCTCAAAGAGAGTCAAGTTTTACAAATTCCTTTCTGCTGTTCTTCCCCTTGCAGTATTCCAAAAAGTGACAACTGGAAGTGGTTCCCATTACTAGGTTCATGCCTGTTGTCAGCAAACCTTCCAACTTTGAATGGTATATTTGCCTAATGCAACAAAGGATGGTGGAGGGGTGTACAACCAGCGTCAGACTGGGGTTCCTTGGGCCCAACCCCCATATCAATAAAGTCTAGTAGATATTGTCATCCAAAGAAATGGACCCCATCGGCAAGTGATTGGCTTCAATGGCAGCTGTAAATAGTTTTTTTTTTCTCCTGGACCTTTGGGGCCTGCTATGGCATCATAGCCTAGGCCCACCGGAGGCTCCTCTGGTACTATGCTGGCCCAGTCTGACGCCCTCTACAATAGAATGACTAGATAGGCCACACATTGGATGATGGATCAGTAAAGGCCACTAATTTTCATTGTCACATTTGGAAGAAGCCAGGGGAAGAACAGATTCTTTTTGACCGTTACCCTTGCCTGTATGAAGACAGAGGCTGATTTCTTTAAGAAGTTGTAGGAGAACTCAATAATTCAGTTCTTTTTTCAGTAATGGTGCAATAAAAAAAACTAATAACAAAAAAACACACGCACAACATCCACGCCATATTGCAACGTAACACTGCGGCTGAGCAGTTCGGAAACAGTCTTCAGTGGCGGGAACCGTCCCTTTTTAACACAACCTGGAACTCAGAACACAAGGTAATTTATCTCGCAAATCTGCTACAAGATGGTCGGCAATGAAAAGGCGGTAACTTGATTGTGAATGCGTTATAATAAGGACACTGAATAGTGGTGGATAAAAGAACAGGAATTTCATTTCAGTGCAATATAGTAATAAAATATCAGCTATGGATTTTATTTTATAGGAAGTCTCTTAGATATTCTGTTGGTGGGTCTTCAGTCAGCTTCCACTGGATGATAGGTCACACAGGAAGGATACTTATCGCTCAGTGCTGATAGGAGGCAGTTGCATAGGAGTCCTCCTCTTCTTCATGCCTAGAAACATAGAGAAACATACAATGTCAATCAGCTGCTTCTAAGGCTACCAGGATATTGTCATGCATTAAACGAGGCATGGAGGGGGGCAGGGATGTAATATTACCACTTTACAAAGCTTTGGTGCGACCTCATCTGGAATATTTAGTTCACTTCTGGGCACCAGTCCACAGAAAGGATGCCCTGGAGCTGGACAAATTTCAAAGAAAGAGTGACTAAACTGATAAGGGGCATGGAGGGTCTTAGTTATGAGAAGTCTCTAAGGGGGACATGAGTAACCTTTACAAATATATAAATGGGCCGTACAATAAAAATATGGTGAAAAACTGTTCCATTTAAAATGCCTTCAAAAGACAAGGGGCTCCAGAAGCACCAAGGCTTCCTTACTGTAACTGTGTAACTCTGTATGCAAATCACTGTAAGGTGAATCAGTGCACACATATGATAAAGTTCACAAAGGGGTTTTGTCACAAAGCATATTCTGCATTTTTCAAACCAGCACCTGGATCTGCATACTTTTGTAATTGCATGTAATAAAAAATGTAGTATAGCCACTGAGCTATTCAATATAATGTATCTGTGTAGCGCCACCTTAAACAAATATTTCATCTGAAAGACTGATCAATATGACCAATTTTCCATCAGAACATGACCTGCAGATAAAAGCTATGGATCTGTGACATTTACACACGGCTCATATGGTGTTGATTTTTCTGTAGCTTTATACACGCTCTTTCATTTCTGCTACAGAAAAGCCTGTACAAATAGGCCTCGTAAGTAGACATGCGTTCAGAAGAACAAATCCTCTACAGCTGTACGGCTGTGTAAGAATTAAAAGGGGGTTTTCCCAAGAATGTCATAAATGTGGCTAATACCAGTACTAATAAAACATTAAAGGGGTTGTCTCACTTCAGTAAGTGGCATTTATCATGTAGAGAAACTTAATACAAGCCACTTACTAATGTATTGTGATAGTCTATATTGCTTCCTTTGCTGGCTGGATTCTTTTTTCTATCACATTATACTCTGCCCGTATCCAGAGGTCATGTCCACCGCTGCAGCTCATACAAGAAGCTGCTGCACATACGTGCCTATGTGCGCTCCCACAGTCCCGGCCACCAGAGAGGTCGGCATTTTTTCCTATAGTGTGCAAACACGACCACCACTTATGGATTGCAGGGTGGACGTAACCCCTGGATACAAGCAGTGTATAATGTGATGGAAAAATGAATCAAGCCAGCAAAGGGTGCGCTGCAATATGGATAATAACAATACATTAGTAAGTGCCTTTTACTGTATTAACTTTATCTACATGATAAATGCCATTTGCTAAAATGAGAGAATCCCTTTAAGCAACACTAATCGGTTAATTCCTCAGGCACCTCGTGGGTGCAGCACAGCAAACACTGAGCGGCGGGAAGTTTATAAGGTGAGTATTGCTTCTTTTTTATTTTAGAGCAATTCCTACAGTATTCTGGGAAAAATCACTACAGCATATAACCACAACAGAAATTGAGCAGATTGATTTAAAGGGAGTCTGTCACCAGTGCATAGACACACAGCTGCGGTTCTCCTGATTAAAACCGTTTTCCTTTTGTTGATCTGAGGCTGCCATCCCAAGTTATGATACTTTTTCTTAATATGCAGATTAAGCGATCAATGCAATGAGGGTGTCACCATTGCTTCTGTTGCAATTTCCACTCCTTTCTGTGACCAGCGCCTCCCTCACGGCTTTGATTGACAGGGCCAGGCGGTGGCGGAGGAATGAGGCAGGCCCTGGTCCTAGAAAGTAGACAAACATGTGTGCAACAAAAGCAGTGGTGACACCCTCAGAGCACTAAAAGCCAATCTGCATATGAGTAAACTGTATCTCACGGAGTCCCAGATCAACAAGACAAAAACAGCGTTTTAATCAGGAGAGCCACAGCTTTGTGTCTATGTAAAGAATTGGATCGGGAGGTCGCTGGTGACAGGTTTCCTTTAACATTCACACTGCAGTTTAAATTATGTGAAGATTTCTGTGTGGGCGAGATCTGCTGCCACCGAGATGTGGATTTACCAGTGTTTATGCCACATGGTCGTACTCTTATGACTGCTCATTGGAGACTAAGGGTCCATTCACGCGATCCGCAAAACACAGACACCGGCAATGTTAGTTCCGCATTTTGCGGACTGCACATCGTCGGCACTCTCATAGAAAATGCCTTTTCTTGTCCGCAATTGCGGACAAGAATAGGACATGTCCTATTTTTTTGCAGAACGGAAGTGCGGATCTGCAAATGCGGACAGCACATTCTGGCCCCATTGAAAATGAATGGGTCCGCACCCGTTCCATTTAACGGACGTGTGAATGGACCCTAAGGGGGAGATTTATCATCTCCCATGCGCCAGAGGCAAGGCATGTACAGCAATTTATTTGCGCAAACAGAATTCTAGCATACTTAGCTTTACAAATCGCCCCCATTATTTTTTTAGCATAAGGATAGCGACCTGTCTCTTCAGGACATGAAAATTTAGAGTCACGATCTTGCACCAACCCGGAGATACAACCTCTGGATTCTTTTGTGCTTTTTTATTTTTTTTTATTTTCAATATTAAAGCCATTTTCCTTTTCTCCTAAAATTGTGAAGGAATAACGAACAATAACGAAGATATGCGGCTCGACATAAAATCTACCCTAAAGTCTCGTTATGAATGTCACCCATATACTGTGATGGCTCACCCACATTCTGCATACATTTTTATACTCTCCATAAAAAAAAAAACAACCAAAAGATAAATAATTGGCTTTATAATACAACCATAAAATGCTAGGTTAATTCATCTACGAGAGCATACCTGTACTCTGCGGCAGGCGGGCTGCCAGTAATCTATTGTCATCACCGGGGGAAGAGACATCTAAGCAGTCACTTCCCTGAAATCAATGGACTGTCTGACTGTAGAACGGCTCTTTATGGCACTCTGGCCGATACAGGGGAGCCCTGAGCAGGGAAATTAAATCTAGGCCAATGTCTTGCCAGCTGTATTAGTAGGGATTTTATACAGCACAAATCAACTGGACAGCAGAAACACGCAGATGGAGGCAAGCACAATAGGAAGAAAGCCGCAGGCGAGACATCATGGCCTGTCAGACAGAGGCAAGGAGAGCGCTCTAGGCAGATGGCCAGAGAACACGCCACAAACGTTATTACTGAGATTTCAAATAGGAAGCACTAAAAAACGGAGCTCATCACCGTGCCCGCGCCTACCCGTCCTCTTCACTACATTGTACTCCTCTGCCTCTTCTCACCAAAGCGGTTTCAATTACGCTTATCCAGACAGCTCTTCCTCTGACCTCTCGCCCCAAGTCCCCACACCTACACAACCATCTAGAAGCTAACAGTCGAGAAATAATTGGATAAATATAGCACGCTGCTTATGTCCAATCTGGATCCAGTTGTATATGGCTCCTACTTAAAGGGGTTGTCCTTTCACAGACATTTTTTATAAACGGCGAGCAATGGAATAAAATAAGGAAAAACACTTGGGATACCAACCCCCAGCACTCCCGTGATAATGTTCTCCAGGTCCCTCCCCAGTCTCTGTACACCGGCGTTGACATGACATTGGACAGCTGCAGCCACTGGTGGGAGACCCGAAAAGCATTGGAACAGGAGCGTCAAGTCAGGGGATTAGTAAGGAGAGTACTACTTCTATTGTTCATGCCATACATACTGCTTACAGTACCATTGCAATATGCTTATGGAGCTCCAGAAGTGACTTTGGTTCCCTTTTTCCAACTTTAGTCCTTGCGCCCAGTGTATGCCCATCTTGATTGATGTTCCCTGGGTCAGGAAAGGTCATCCCCTGGCCTCCTTAGACCCCAAACAAGTTCTATTCAGTTGCATTTTCAGCTTAATGCTCTTGCTGTGCCAGGAACTGTACACCCAAGATCATTTGGGCATGCACCAAAAACACAACAGAACGGAGGCGGCATGGGATCTGAGGAGGCCAGGGAACATCAATCAAAATGCAGGAGACAGGGGTTGGGTGAAGAAAGCTTGCCTTCGAGGAGGAAAGTGCCAGCTTCCTTGATTTGAAGTAGCTAATTTACATACGATGGGAACAAGGATTAGAGTTGATTTTATTCAGATCTACGAGTTAAAAAAAAAAAAAAAAAATAAATGGAAGAAAAGTCACTTCTGGAGCGCCATGTAGTAGAGTGAAGAACCGCACTCAAGTCAAATGTCTCTGGTGCCAATCAAGGACTGCGAACAGTCAGTAAATATAGAATAAATATTGCCGCAATATTTATTCTATATTCTGGAGCGCCATGAGCATATTGGAAAAGGTACTGTAAGCAAAACAAGTTTATAGGTTCTCTTTAAAGGGTCACCGGGATTTTGGGTATAGAGCTGAGGACATGGGTTGCTAGATGGCTGCTAGCACATCCGCAATACCCAGTCCCCATAGCTCTGTGTGCTTTTATTGTGTAAAAAAACCTGATTTGATACATTTGCAAATTAACCTGAGATGAGTCCTGTATGTGACTCATCTCAGGGACAGGACTCATCTCAGGTTAATTTGCATATGTATCAAATTGCTTTTTTTTGTACACAATAAAAGCACACAGAGCGCTATGGGGACTGGGTATTGCGGATGTGCTAGCGGCCATCTAGCAACCCCTGTCCTCAGCTCTATACACAAAATCCAGGTGACTCGTTCCCTTTAAGGGCATTTACATGGGCTGACTTTTCAGACACTGTATTAACTGTTCATTCCCGATAACCGTCTGCTCATCAAAGAAGGCGAGAGCAGTATTCACATGTAGCAATTATCTCTGCTGTATAAGCGATCTCTACAGCAATACAGATTCATGGTTTCTGGGCAGCAGATCCCTTTTTACACAGGACAATCTGAGGCCTAGAGATGATTTGGAATGCTGCATCAATAATGCTTTCACCTGATGGACGGGCATTCGCTTGTTTATTGGGTAATTGGTGGCTCCTTAACCCTTTCAGGACCAAGCCATTTTTTACCTTAAGGACCAGGCTATTTTTTGCAAATCTGACCAGTGTCAGTTTGTGTGTGAATAACTTTAAAACACGTTTACTTATCCAGGCCGTTCTGAGATTGTTTTTTCGTCCCATATTGTACTTCATGACACTGGTAAAATGAAGTCAAATTTTTTTATTTTTTTTTTGCACAAAAAAATACATAATTTACCCAAAATTTGGAAAAATTAGCAAATTTCTAAGTTTCAGTTTCTCTACTCCTGTAATACATAGTAATACCCCTAAAAATTGTGATGACTTTACATTCCCCATATGTCTACTTCATGTTTGGATCATTTTGGGAATTACATTTTATTTTTTGGGGACGTTACAAGGCTTAGAAGTTTAGAAGCATTTTTCGGAAAATTTCCAAAACCCAATTTTTAGGGACCACTACAGCTCTGAAGTCACTTTGTGAGGCTTACATAATTGAAACCACCCAAAAATGACCCCATTCTATAAACTACACCCCTCAAGGTATTCAAAACCGATTTTACAAACTTCGTTAACCCTTTAGGTGTTGCACAAGAGTTATTGGCAAATGGGGATGAAATTTGAGAATTTCATTTTTTTGCCTAATTTTCCATTTTAACCCATTTTTTCCACTAACAAAGCATGGGTTAACAGCCAAACAAGACTGTATCTTTATTGCCCTGACTCTGCCGTTTACAGAAACACCCCATATGTGGCCGTAAACTACTGTACGGCCACACAGCGGGGCGTAGAGTGAAAGGTGCGCCGTATGGTTTTTGGAAGCCAGATTTTGCTGGACTGTTTTTTTGACACCATGTCCCATTTGAAGCCCCCCTGATGCACCCCTAGAGTAGAAACTCTATAAAAGTGACCCCATCTAAAAAACTACACCCCTCAAGGTATTCAAAACTGATTTTACAAACTTTGTTAACCCTTTAGGTGTTGCACAAGATTTAATGGAAAATAGAGATACAATTTCAAAATTTCACTTTTTTGGCAGATTTTCCATTTTAATATTTTTTTTCAAGTAACAAACCAAGGGTTAACAGCCAAACAAAACTCATTATTTATGGCCCTGATTCTGTAGTTTACAGAAACACCCCATATGTGGTCGCAAACCGCTGTATGGGCACACGGCAGGGCGCAGAAGGAAAGGGATGCCATACGGTTTTTGGAAGGCAGATTTTGCTAGACAGTTTTTTTGGGCACTATGTCCCATTTGAAGCCCCCCTGATGCACCCCTAGGTTAGAAACTCCAAAAGAGTGACCCCATTTTGGAAACTATGGGATAAGGTGGCAGTTTTGTTGGTACTATTTTAGGGTATATATGATTTTTGGTTGCTCTATATTACACTTTTTATGAGGCAAAGTAACAAAAAATAGAAATTCTGAAATTTCATCTCCATTTGCCACTAACTCTTGTGGAACACTTAAAGGGTTAACACAGTTTGTAAAATCAGTTTTGAATACCTTGAGGGGTGTAGTTTCCAAAATGGGGTCACTTTTTGGAGTTTCTACTCTAGGGGTGCATCAGGGGGGCTTCAAATGGGACATGGTGTCAAAAATACCAGTCCAGCAAAAACTGCCTTCCAAAAACCATATGGCATTCCTTTCCTTCTGTGCCCTGCCGTGTGGCCATACAGCAGTTTACGACCAAATATGGGGCATTTATATAAACTACAGAATCAGGCCAATAAATATTGAGTTTTATTTGGCTGTTAACCCTTGCTTTGTTATAGGAAAAAATGGATTAAAATGGAAAATTTCCCAAAAAATAGGTGTTTTGGCACAGTTTTTATTTTTTATTATTTGCAACGTTCATCTGACAGGTACGATTATGTGCTATTGTTATAGAGCAGGTTCCTACGGACGTGGCAATACCTAATAGGTCTACCTTTTTTTAATTTATCTAGGTTTTACACAATAATATCATTTTTGAAACAAAAGAAATCATGTTTTACGCTGGGTTCACACCTGAGCGTTTTACAGCGCGTTCCTACGCGCTGTAAAACGCACAACAGGCAAGAACCAATGATTCCCTATGGGAAGGGTTCACACCTGGGCGTTTTACAGCGTGTACGATCGCGCTGTAAAACGCCCGACGCTCAAAGTACAGGAGCTTTTTTTGGCGCGTTTGACGCGCGTTTGGGCCATAGACTCTTTGGACAACACTGCTGTCAATCACCCAAACGCGCGTTCACTATAAAAAAAACGCGCATAAAACGCGCGACAAAAACGCGCATAGAAACGCCTAGGTGTGAACCCAGCGTTAGTGTCTCTATAGTCTGAGAGCCATAGTTTTTTCAGTTTTTAGTCGATTGTCTCAGGTTGGGTATCATTTTTGCGGGATGAGATGACGGTTAGATTGGTACTATTTTGGGGTGCATATGACTTTTTGATCGCTTGCTATTACACTTTTTTTTTTTTTTTTTTTTTTTACAGTGTTCACCTGAGGGGTTAGGTCATGTGGTATTGTTATAGAGCAGTTTCTTACGGACGTGGCAATACCTAATATGTCTACCTTTTTTTAATTTATCTAGGTTTTACACAATAATATCATTTTTGAAACAAAAAAAAAAAAAAATCATGTTTTAGTGTCTCCATAGTCTGAGAGCCATAGTTTTTTCAGTTTTTAGGCGATTGTCTCATGTAGGGGCTCATTTTTTGCGGGATGAGGTGACGGTTTGATTGGCACTATTTTGGCGTACATGCGACTTTTTTGATCACTTTTATTATCTTTTTTGGGAAGTAAGGTGGGCAAAATTTCTATTTCCTCATAGTTTTCATTTTTTTATTTTTATGGCGTTCACCGTGCGGGAAAAGTAACATGATTGTTTTATAGATCAGGTCGTTACGGACGCGGCGATACCTAATATGTGTAGCGTTTTTTATTTATTTTTATTCAGTGATAAAATGTTTTTTTTTTATCTTTTACTTTTTTTTTTACATTTTTTTGACCCAGACCCACTTGGTTCTTGAAGATCCAGTGGGTCGGATGTCTGTATAATACAGTACAATATACTATACAGTACTGTACTGTATTTTACTTACAGTTTGCCTGAACAGATCTATGCTGAAAGCCATGGGAACCTTCCCCGTCTGTCACAACTGCGCAGACGGGGAAGGGTGAAGACGGGGCTCTGGGGGGGCTGTCTGGGAGCTCTCTCCCTCTCCCATCGGGGGCTGCAAAGGAACAGCAGCCCCCCGATCGGAGAGGGAGGGAGCTCCCTGCGCTGTTAACCTTTTCCATACAGCGGTCCGTACGGACCGCTGTATGGAAAGGGTTAAACGGCTGACATCGCATCAACGATGTCAGCCGTTTATACCAGGGTGCCAGCAATGTGCTGGCACCCTGGTATACCCACTAGAAACCAACGATTATTAAAGGGGAGGCGGGCGGGGGATCGCGATCCCGCCTGCCGCACTGCCCGCCTCCCGCACCCCTCCCCCTGCACCACCCGCCCACATAATACCATTCAGGGGTGCAGGGGGGGGGGGGGGGTAAAAAAAACTTTATTTGGGGAATTTTAAAGTTTCTGATCCCTGCGGTCAGGGACCGCAGGGATCAGAAACTACATAAAGCGCTAAAAAACCGCAGGTCTGAATTGACCTGCGGTTTGAAGCAATCGCCGATACGGGGGGGGGGGGTCACAGGACCCCCCCTCGGCATTGACACTGGGTGCCTGGCTGTGTGTAACAGCCGGCACTCAGCGCTGTCACCATGTCTGCAGACATGGTGACAGTTTAATGCCATGACGTTTATACTCGTCATGGAGCACTAACTAGCAGTGCTCCATGACGAGTATACATGTCATAGGTCGGGAAGGGGTTAAAGAGGACCTTTCACTTGTATAAGCTATGTGAACGGAGTATGCTGCCATATAGAGCGGCGCCCGGGGATCTCACTGCACTTACTATTATCCCCGGGCGCCACTCCGTTCCCCCGTTATAGGCTCCGGTACCTTTGCTCCTTAAGTTATAGTAGGCGGGTCTTCCCTTGTCCTGTGGGCGTCTCCTTCTCCTAGGCTGCAGCGCTGGCCAATCGCAGCGCACAGCTCACAGCCTGGGAGAAAAAAACCTCCCAGGCTGTGAGCTGTGCGCTGCGATTGGCCAGCGCTGCAGCCTAGGAGAAGGAGACGCCCACAGGACAAGGGAAGAACCGCCTACTATAACTTAAGAAGAAAAGGTACCGGAGCCTATAACGGGAGAACGGAGCGGCACCCGGGGATAATAGTAAGTGCAGTGAGATCCCCGGGCGCCGCTCTATATGGCAGCATACTCAGTTCACATAGCTTATACAAGTGAAAGGTCCTCTTTAAGTGTTCCTTATCATCAACTGGTATAAAGAAGGGCCTTTATTTTATACCACTGTAAGCGATTTGGAAAAAACAAAAACGTATATAGCTGGACAGAGCAGAGATTTGCAGCAAAGTAAAATGATGTTTGGCTCCTCACAGAGTATATCAGAAACAGAATTACCGTATTTTTCAGACTATAAGACGCACTTTTTTCCCTTAAAAGTGGGGGAAGAGTGGCATGGGGTCTTACAGTCCAAATGGATCATCAGCATGTGGAAGGATGTAGAGTAGGTCACAGTGTAGCACGGGCTGTTCGAAGCAGTGCCACGAGTCCTGGTTCCGCAGGCCATCTGGAGCAGGCGAGTTTATTAATTTTTTTTAAAGTGTGCTCTGAGGTCTGATGGGGATCCGATCTAAAGCTGATGGGGAGCTGATCTGAGGAAAATGGAGGCGGAGGCTGATGGAGGTTGGGGTGGATCTGAGGCTGATGGAGGTTGGCGGGGGTCTGATATGAGGCTGATGGAGGGAGCTCTGAGTCTGATCTAAGGTCTGATGAAGAATTAGGGTCTGATTTGGGGGTCTGCTCAGGTATAATAAATTATAGAACACATTTACACAATTAGGAAACCTTTTAAGATCGGAAAAAATATATAAAAAAAAAGGTCTTTATATATTCCGTAGAAGCTCAAAATATACGTCAAGCTTGAAATAACTGGGCTAGGGTCCCTAGCCTTCGAGCGAATGCAGCATGACATGCATGACTAGCGATGTGAAGAGTAATCATCCTCCTGTCAGTATTATGTAATAAATGCATTAGGCTGTAATTCAGTTACCGCTCTTCTCTGAACGCATCCACTCCCGACAGGCGTTTATACACGGATAATTATGGAGGCGACACTGCAGGGAATAAACTTATCACAGGTGTCTGAAGCCTTCTATGTGTTAAAGCAGCAACTGTCATCTCTATCACACCTGCAGTGCTCTTATATAACATGAATAAAGGGAACACTAACTATGCTACAGTAGTTCGTCTGATATTAAAGGGGTTCTCCGGGACTGAACAATCTTAAGGGCAATATCAGATAGGTGGGGGTCCGATCCCAGAAACCCTGCCGATCAGCTGTTTGCAGAAGCTCCAGGTGCCGGCTTTCTAACAAAAATCCTTACTCGTGAAAATACCTTACCCCTCGTGACTTCCGGGGGGATGCGCCTCAACTTCCGAGGGTGAGCGCCTCAGCGCAATCACACTACCACGGCAGAGGTAAGGTAAAATTACAGGGAGCGCTGACTCATGGACACCGTGCATGTGCCCTCAGGGGTAAGGAGATCTGACAGTCTTTTCCCCTTACCCTCACACTGCGCATACGCGGATTGTGGACTCTCCTTACCCTCACAAGGGTTAGGCCAATATGCTGCACCCACCTCCCGGATGGCTGGTAGTGCTGGGAGCAAAAGGAGATTTCACAATCCGCGCGTGCGCAGTGTGAGGGTAAGGAGAAAAGACAGTCAGATCTCCTTACCCTGAGGGTGCAGTGTCCGCGAGTCAGCACTCCCTGTAAATTTTACCTAACCAGTGCTGTGGTAGTGCGCTTGCGCTGAGGCGCACACCCCTGGAAGTCACGAGGAGGCTTGCAGCGCGCAGTCAGAGGCCGGGTATGGGATAAGGCCGGCACACGCAAGCTACGTTTGTATTCAGGAATTCATTGGTGGCGCAGTGGCCACACTCCCTCCTTCTCCACTGTGCTGACTCAGGATCACATGGTGCACGCCGAGAGCGGTGCATGCCATGTTCTACCGCGATATGGCGATACAAACGAAATCTCTATCGTTGGCCAAATTTATATTGTTTATATCGTATATCGTCTATATCGCCCACCCCTACCTGCACTATATACAGTCAGGTCCATAAATATTTGGACATAGACACAATTTTAAAATGTTTGGCTATATACACCACCACAATGGATTTGAAATGAAACAAACAATATGTACTTTAACTGCAGACTGTCAGCTTTAATTTGAGGGCATTTATATCCAAATAAGGTGAACGATGCAGGAATTACAACAGTTTGCATATGTGCCTCCCAATTGTTAAGGGACCAAAAGTAATGGGACAATTGGCTTCTCAGCTGTTCCATGGCCAGGTGTGTGTTATTCCCTCATTATCCCAATTACAATGAGCCGATAAAAGGTCCAGAGTTCATTTCAAGTAGGGATCGACCGATTATCGGATTTACCGATATTATCGGCCGATATTCAGGATTTTGAACACTATCGGTATCGGCATCTATTTTGCCGATATTCCGATAGTGTATGGGGAACACAGATCGCGCTGCTGACAGCGCTCTCCGTGTTCCCTCAGCAGCACAGGGGAGAAGGAGCAGTGTCTCCTCCCCCTGTGCTGCTCCTGCCGCTGCCGCCAATGAGGAGAGAGGGGACAGGAGGAGGGGAGGAGCTATGGCCACTGCTCCACCAATGAAGATTAATCTATCATTCATTCATATACAGGAGGCGGGAGCTGCAGGATCACATAGCCGGCTCCCGGCCTCTATGAGCTGTAGCTGCGATCTGCGGTAGTTAACTCCTCAGGTGCCGCGGATCGCAGCTACTGCTCATAGAGGTCGGGAGCCGGCTATGTGATCCTGCAGCCAGCTCCCGCCTCCTGTATATGAATAAATGTGGGATTAAGCTTCATTGGTGGCGCAGTGCGCCCCCCCCAAGCCCCCCAGTATCAGACATTGGTGGCGCAGTGCGCCCCCCCCCCCCCCCCCAGTGGTGGCGCATAGGGCCCCCCCACCCCAGTCGCAGTGCGCCCCTCCACAGGATCCCCTCTCCCTTGCTCCTCCGATCGGAGCCCCAGCAGTGTAATGCTGGGGCTCCGATCGGTTACCATGGCAGCCAGGACGCTATTGAAGCCCTGGCTGCCATGATAAGCTCCATGCTGCTGTGTGCACAAAGCACACAGCAGCAGGGACAGTGTGAGCTCCTATTCACCCTGATAGATCTCTATCAGGGTGAATATGACAAGGGTTCTAGTCCCTAAGGGGGCTAAAAGTTAGTAAAAAAATAATAAAAACACCAAAATATTAAATATAAATGAAAAAGAAAGATTTACAAAAAAAAAAAAATACACATTAACAATAAACATAAATTTTCAGCAGATTTGTGGGAATTTTTTATTTTTTTTCAAAAATGAAAATTCCCAGAATATCGGTATAAATTATCGGCTATCGGCCTGAAAGTTCACAAATTATCGGTATCGGCCCTAAAAAAATCAATATCGGTCGATCCCTAATTTCAAGTGTGCTATTTGCATTTGGAATATATTGCTGTTGACTCTCAAGATGAGATCCAAAGAGCTGTCACTATCAGTGAAGCAAGCCATCATTGGGCTGAAAAAACAAAACAAACCCATCAGAGAGATAGCAAAACTATTAGGCGTGGCCAAAACTACTGTTTGGAACATTCTTAAAAAGGAATGCACTGGTGAGTTCAGCAACACCAAAAGACCCAGAAGACCACGGAAAACAACTGTGGTGGATGGCCGAAGAATTCTTTCCCTGGTGAAGAAAACACCCTTCACAACAGTTCGCCAGATCAAGAACACTCTCCAGGAGGTAGGTGTATGTGTGTCAAAGACAACAATCAAGAGAAGACTTCACCAGAGTGAATACAGAGGGTTCACCACAAGATGTAACCCATTGGTGAGCCTCAAAAACAGGTAGGCCAGATTAGAGTTTGCCAAACGACATCTAAAAAAGCCTTCACAGTTCTGGAACAACATCCTATGGACAGATGAGACCAAGATCAACTTGTACCAGAGTGATGGGAAGAGAAGAGTATGGAGAAGGAAAGGAATTGCTCATTATCCTAAGCATACCACCTCATCAGTGAAGCATGGTGGTGGTAGTGTCATGGTGTGGGCATGTATGGCTGGCAATGGAACTGGTTCTCTTGTATTGATAATGTGACTGGTGACAAAAGCAGCAGGATGAATTCTGAAGTGTTTCGGGCAATATTATCTGCTCATATTCAGCCAAATGCTTTAGAACCCATTGGATGGCGCTTCACAGTGCAGATAGACAATGACCCAAAGCATACTGCAAAAGCAACCAAAGAGTTTTTTAATGGAAAAAAGTGGAATGTTCTGCAATGGCCAAGTCAATCACCTGACCCGAATCCGATTGAGCATGCATTTCACTTGCTGAAGACCAAACTGAAGGGAAAATGCCCCAAGAACAAGCAGGAACTGAAGACAGTTGCAGTAGAGGCCTGGCAGAGCATCACCAGGGATGAAACCCAGCATCTGGTGATGTCTATGTGTTCCAGACTTCAGGCTGTAATTGACAGCAACGGATTTGCAACCAAGTATTAAAAAGTGAAAGTTTGATTTATGATTATTATTCTGTCCCATTACTTTTGGTCTCTTAACAAGTGGGAGGCACATATGCAAACTGTTGTAATTCCTACACCGTTCACCTGATTTGTATGCAAATACCCACAAATTAAAGCTGACAGACTGCAGTTAAAGAACATCTTGTTTCAATGTCCCAATATTTATGGACCTGACTGTATATTACATATACAGGTGAAACTCCAAAAATTTGAATATTGTGCAAAGTTCATTTATTTCAGTAATGCAACTTAAAAAGGTGAAACTAATATGAGATAGACTCATTACATGCAAAGTGAGATATTTCAAACCTTTATTTGTCATAACTTGCACGATTATGGCTTATAGCTTATAAAACCCCAAAGTCACAATCTCAGGTCCCCTTTGCTCAGGGGGTATGGATTAATTAGCTGACTAGAGTGTGACACTCTGAGCCTAGAATACTGAACCTTTTCACAAAATTCTAATTTTAAGTTGCATTACTGAAATAAATGAACTTTTGCACAATATTCAAATTTTTCGAGTTTCACCTGTGGTACAGGCGCCATTTTGACCAAACATAGCAGTCTAATTTTTACGTTCAGAATGTTATTTATTTAGTTCTTTATTTGGCATTAATGACAGCCAAGCTAATCCCAGGGGGGTCCAGAGAGGGGTTTACCCAGCTTTCACTCTGCCACTGCCCCCCGCCTCTTCCTTCGCAACTGTCCCTGCCTTTGTCCCTTTCTCAGTCTCAGATCTGCCCCACACCTCCATCAGCCTCAGATCTGCCCCCACACCTCCATCAGCCTCAGATCTGCCCCCACACCTCCATCAGCCTCAGATCTGCCCCCACACCTCCATCAGCCTCAGATCTGCCCCCACACCTCCATCAGCCTCAGATCTGCCCCCACACCTCCATCAGCCTCAGATCTGCCCCCACACCTCCATCAGCCTCAGATCTGCCCCCACACCTCCATCAGCCTCAGATCAGACCTTTCAGCCTACATCAGCCTCAGATCAGACACCATCAGACCCTCCCCAGCCTTAGATCAGACCCCCATGGCATGGGAATGCAGAGGGTGAGCTAGTTTGGGCTCAGCATGCATGTGGAACCTGCATTTCCTGAATCTAATTCAGGCCAGTACGGAACCAGCAGAGTTGGTATTTACTGTAGGTCCTTGTCTTAGGCCGAATGCACACGGCCGTGTTTCACAGCCGTGAGCGGTCCATGGTAACACGGCCTGGATTCCGGCTGCGAGCAGGAGCGCACGGCGTCACTGGTTGCTATGACGCCGTGTGCTTCAGGCCGCCGCTGAACTACAGTAATACTCTCGTACAATTGTGGCGTAAAAAAGTCGCACGTTATAGCACACCACATGTGTGCACCATAATTTGCGACTTTTTGAGCTTCTCTGCACTTTTAAGAAGTGAGGAGGAAAAGGGGTGTATAACTTGTGGCGGAAGTTATAGCTGGAGTTTACCAGCCTGTAGCGGACATAGACTTCACTTTCTGGTGCACGGCAGAGCAGAGATGCGACCGATTTGATAAGAGGCGTCTGCCTCTTAACTGATCAGGTACATCTCATAACAGTGCAGGGAGATCAAGACTGGCGGATAGATCCACCAGTCCTGATATATCTCCCCCCAATATTTCCCAATTATGTCAACATCAGCATATCACAATACACAAACTATGGTACAGGTAGAGGTCCCTCTAAATGAGGACTATGAGGCTCACAGGTAAAACCCAAACAAATAACGGTTACTGCAGGAGGATGCTGTATTTTGGTTTGCAGCAGCTCTCCATTTGTATGCACATATTTGTGAATTACCTGAGGTATTCTTCTTCTTTCAGTCTTTTGGCTGCCTGTGTGGACCTCTTTATCTGCAAGTCCAATCTATGAAGGAAGTCTTTGGCAGATAGCTCTTCATCTTGTGTAACTACTGATCGGCCGGTTTTGGGACTGCTGAGTGAAGGGGTATGATTTGCTGGAGGGGACACCTCTTCTTCACCCGCTGCATTGCTATCCTCTTGACATTCATTTTCTGGCGAGTCCAACAAGCTTAGTCCATTAAAAAGAGAGGGCTTCTCTGATATAACAGGAATATTTAAGGACTTCCTCAAGAAGATACAATCAGTAGAAAACAGTTTGTTGGCCCTTTTGATCTGTTCCATCTAGAAAATAAATGGAAAAAACAAATAGTTTTGTCACAAATTCATATTCAATAACTATATATAATGTTAAAGGGGTCTTCTAACTGATTAAAATTTATTACAAAAGGGTAAAAACGGTATAATCCAGTTCTGATGCTTTCCGATCACCTGTTGGTTTCTACTTTGTGGTCCCTTTCGACGTGCAGGAAATGACCACTCATGAATGAGGCGGGTCACCACTGCGGCCAGTGACTGGCTGGGTGATCATGTCCTGTGTATCCAGGGGGACCAGAAAGTGTAATATCCCAAGTTATTTTACACTGTTCTGAGCCTATTAAAAAAAAAATATAAAAAATAATAATCAGCCGGACAACCGCTTCGAACATAACCTGTCACCTCTCCTGTATTAGTAACTACTTGCATTCCCCATGGAACAACAATTCCAGAGCATCTATTCTTGTGACTATGTTGTACGTTTATTTATTATTCCTTCTGGAAGTGATGAATGAATTACGTGCAGTTTGCAATAAAAGTCCCGATTGGGGGGGGGGGGGGGGGGTCCTTGCACAGTCTGCCATTGTCCAATAAAAAAACTGCTGCAAGGGTCAAACTGTCACACACCAACTAGTAGCATCCATCCATTCTTCTTAACCCCTAGAGGACCTACACCGTACATTTATGGCGGGCTGATCGGGCGGGAGCTGCGCCCGCCCAGCGGCACGGACCAGGCAGTCACTGACAGCCGGGCCACTGCTGCATACGCCAGCATCGGTCAAAAGACCAATGCCAGTGTATTAACCCCTTATATGCCGCGGGTATGGGTTCCCTCTGCTTTCCCATCGGGTCCCAGCACTGCAGTGACTGGATCCCAATGGCAGAGAAGGCAGCCTGATACCTTTCCATAGGCACAGGGGCTTGCCTTCTACAGAAGCCTATGAGATACAGCCCCTCAGGCTGGTTCGCATATGCTCTGTGTCTGGGTAAAAGCTGACAGGCAATGCATTCCAATACAGGATTGTAGACCCCAGAAGTTGAAGTCCCAAGGTGGGACCAAAAAAAAAAAAAAAAAAAAAAAGAGAGAAAAAAAAATATATAAAGTGTTCTCCTAATCCAAAATTGGTTAATTTAGCGGCTCACCCCTTTTCCTGTTCTGGATAAAAGGTGCTCTGGCTCTTTGACTTATCCCGTCAAACTTAGGGCTCTTTCACACTTGCGTTCTTTTCTTCCGGCATAGAGTTCCGTTGACGGGGCTCTATGCAGGAAGAATCCTGATCAGGATTATCCTAATGCATTCTGAATGGAGTGAAATCAGTTCAGGATGCATCAGGATGTCTTCAGTTCCGGAACGGAACATTTTTTGGCCGGAGAAAATACCGCAGCATGCTGCGCTTTTTGCTCCGGCCAAAAATCCTGAACACTTGCCGCAAGGCCGGATCCGGAATTAATGCCCATTGAAAGGCATTGATCCGGATCTGGCCTTAAGCTAAACGTCGTTTCGGCGCATTGCCGGATCCGACGTTTAGCTTTTTCTAAATGGTTACCATGGCTGCCGGGACGCTAAAGTCCTGGCAGCCATGGTAAAGTGTAGTGGGGAGCAGCATACTTACCGTCCGTGCGGCTCCCGGGGCGCTCCAGAGTGACGTCAGGGCACCCCACGCGCATGGATGACGTGATCGCATGGCACGTCATCCATGCGCATGGGGCGCTCTGACGTCATTCTGAAGCGCCCCGGGAGCCGCGCGGACTGTAAGTATACCGCTCCCCGCTCCTACTATGGCAACCAGGACTTTAATAGCGTTCTGGCTGCCATAGTAACACTGAACGCATTTTGAAGACGGATCCATCTTCAAATGCTTTCAGTACACTTGCGTTTTTCCGGATCCGGCGTGTAATTCCGGCAAGTGGAGTACACGCCGGATCCGGACAACGCAAGTGTGAAAGAGGCCTTAGTTATATGTATTGTTGTAGACAGGCACTCTTCATTTGGAACTATCCAGAGACATCAGATTTATGTCATCCATATACTTATTTATTATAACTAGTATAAAAATATAGCTAAAATGTAAGAATATATTTGCATTTGGCACTCTAGTATATTATAAATGTAAATTATAAATTAATAAAGCCTTTAGTTGGTAGTCAATTTATAATTTACATTTATAATATACTAGTGCCAAATGCCAATTTCCATACCATCCCCCCTCCTCACTGACTTTATTAACCCCTATCAGTCCTCAGATCAGCCCTTTATTAACCCCTATCAGACCTTTATTAACCCCCATCAGACCTATGAATAAAATAAAAAACTCCTCACCTCTCCTGCGCCGCGGCTCCTCTTCATTCACGAGGTCCGGTTTCCCGCTCCCCTGTCTTCTCCGGCTCGCGCTGCACTGTCACCTTACAGCGTGCAGCGTCAGGTCATAGTGCACACACTATGTCCCGACGCTGTACGGGGTCAGGACAGTGCAGCGCGGGCCCCATCAAAGACGACCAGGGAGGGTGAGTATCGGAAGCGCTTGCTGCACTTCTTCCCCGCTCCTGATATATACTAGTGCAGCTCAGGTCGTGTCTGTGGAGCACTCCACACTTCATCTGTATTTATTCCAGCAACACGATATTTCCTCAATGGGTTAGTGAGTTGTTTAAGTGGGTCCTGGATTCCGTAAGTAATATCAATAATACCAGACGCGTTTCTGACTTATGCTGACTCATTCAGTGGTCATATTTATTTTAGAGTACTTTCCAGTCCCATCCAAAACCCCCACTGGATTTCTCCTTTTTTACATAATTTTTTATCCACATATTCCTCCATATATTTAAGACTCTATTGGCTTTTACTACAAAGAATGATAGCATTAGTCTTTCTTTGTTAGTAATATGAATCTAATAACTTTCAAAACATATAGATAAAATGCATTGTGGTTTTGATGCGTCTTTAAAGGGAACCTGTCACCGGGATTTTGTGTATAGAGCTGAGGACATGGGTTGATAGATGGCCGCTAGCACATCCGCAATCCCCAATCCCCATAGCTCTGTGTGCTTTTATTGTGTAAAAAAACCAGTTTGATACATATGCAAATTAACCTGAGATGAGTCCTGTACGTGAGACGAGTCAGGGACAGGACTCATCTCAGGTTAATTTGCATATGTATCAAATCGTTTTTTTGACACAATAAAAGCACAGAGAGCTATGGGGACTGGGTATTGTGGATGTGCTAGCGGCGATCTAGCAACCCATGTCCTCAGCTCTATACACAAAATCCCAGTGACAGGTTCCCTTTAATGCGTTTTTTGTCTACATATGCATTTTCAAAGTACCAGTAGTTCCTTCTCTTCTTGTATAATAACAGTCCACATTTATATATGCATACATACAAATATTAAAACTGCTACAAATGACTATAAAAATAATAAAAAAAAACTAGATGGATAACCTCTCTGGTGGAGTTAAGGTAGCACAACATAGTATATTTATTATTAAATTTTTCTTCTTTTGTTTATTTTTTTTATTTTTTAGATATTATATGTTATTTATAAATATCTTCCTTACATCTCCCTATTGTTTGTAGATATTTCTTGTCTGGTGGACTAGGATGGGGGGCCTCCCACCGAGGGGAGATCGGAGTGCTGGTAAATCAGCCTGACTCCGATGTTCAGTCAGTGAAGGGCACCCATCCATTTTCTACAAAAACCAAAGAGTTATTTTTCTGCATTGAGTCCCCCAGGTAAGGCTACTTTCACACTAGCGTTCGATTGGATCCGTTCTGAACGGATCCGATCATATTAATGCAGACGGAGGCTCCGTTCAGTACGGATCCATCTGCATTAATAACTTAGAAAATTTTCTAAGTGCGCAAGATGCCTGAGCGGATCCGTTCAGACTTTCAATGTAAAGTCAATGGGGGACGGATCCGCTTGAAGATTGAGCCATATGGCGAAATCTTCAAGCGGATCCGTTCCCATTGACTTACATTGTAAGTCTGAACGGATCCGCTCGCCTCCGCACGGCCAGGCGGACAGCTGAAAGCTGCAAGCAGCGTTCAGCTGTCCGCCTGTCCGTGCGGAGGCGAGCGGAGCGGAGGCTGAACGCCGCCAGACTGATGCAGTCTGAGCGGATCCGCTCCATTCAGACTGCATCAGGGCTGGACGGAGGCGTTCGGGTCCGCTCGTGAGCCCCTTCAAACGGAGCTCACGAACGGACCTATGAACGCTAGTGTGAAAGTAGCCTAAGAGTGCGTCAAAGTCAAAAATTCTTCGAGATTCTAAACGTCCTTGAAATTAGATTTCCTACTCTCCAATGCTTTTCTACTTTTTCAAAGGCCGCAAAGGTTAAACCCATTGGATCTTTGTTGTGAAACAGTTTACAATATTTAAAGAGTGCTTTTCAAATGCATTTCTGATGTTCATTATGTGTTCAGATATTCTCTTTTTAAGTGTTCTTTTAGTTCTTCCTAAATATTGTTGTTTTTTTTTTACAAGGGCACTCAACCACCCCTTATTTCATAAGTGAAAGAATTTCCTGTTGAACTAAACTTACAATTTCCACATAAATGTATATATTTTTTTTTTTACGGTGATGGATCATGTGATCTGACGTCACCACAGGTCCTTTAGCCGGCAGCTCATGATTAAAGAAGTGAGAAGAGAAGAGATCGGCATCTATGCGATCAAGAGGAGAAGGCGAGTTAATATTTTTTTTTTTAACCCCTCCAGCGCTATTGTACTATGCATTCTGTATTCAGAATGCTATTATTTTCCCTTATAACCATGTTAGAAGGGAAAATAATACAATGAAAAGACTGTCATCTTAGCAACCACGCGTGAAAATCGCACCGCATCCGCACTTGATTGCGGATGCTTGCGATTTTCACTCAGCCCCATTCACTTCTATGGGACCTGCGTTGTGTGATAAACGCACAACATAGAACATGCTGCGATTTTCGTAAGTGATGCGTGAAAAATCACAGCTCATGTGCACAGCCCCATAGAAATGAATGGGTCCAGATTCAGTGCGGGTGCAATGCGTTCATCTCCCGCCTTGCACCCGCGCGGAAATCTCGCCTGTGTGAACTCAGCCTTACTGGGGTAAAAAAAAATTGGTTAAAATGGAAAATCTGCCAAAAAAAGTGAAATTGTATGTAAATTTTTCTTTAATTCTTGTGGAACACCTAAAGGGTTAAAAAAAAAAAAGTTTGCAAAATCAGTTTTGAATACCTTGAGGTGTGTAGTTTGTAAAAGGGGGCCATTTATAGGTGGTTTCTATCATGTAAGCCCAACAGTGACTTCATAACTAAACTGGTCCTTAAGGCTGGGTTCACACCTGAGCGTTTTACAGCGCGTTCCTACGCGCTGTAAAACGCTCAACAAGGAGAAACCAATGATTCCCTATGGGAATGGTTCACACTTGGGCGTTTTACAGCGCGTACGATCGCGCTGTAAAACGCCCGACGCTCCAAAAAGTACATGAGCGACTTTTGGGGCGTTTGTGGCCATAGGACACTGTAGTGAATCACACAAACGCGCGTCAAACGCGCGTTTACTATTACAAAAACGCGCATAAAAATGCGCGTTTGCGCAACGCTCAAGTGTGAACCCAGCCTAAAGGGAACCTGTCACCTAGAAAATGCATATTAAACCGCCAGCAGTATCTCATTGCAGCCTGTAGCATGATTATAAAAAGGGGTCTGTCTCTTTTCTGTGCAATGCGGCAAAAGTCTGTAAAAAAGACTTATTTAACGGGCCACGCTACGTTAACGATAGCCTTTGCACCCTTGCCCTCAAGACTTTCTCGCCTGAAGTCAAGCGCCCCCCGCCCCCTTTACCTCCCCATAATGCAATTCTATGACGGAATGCAAAACGGAATGCCCTTAGAGGCATTCCTTTTTTCAATCCGTCATAATAGAAGTCCATGGGCTGCAAAACGGATCTGTTCCGTTTCCGTTATGCAGGGGACTCCTCTCCTGCATAACAGAAATGGATCCATTTGGCAGGCCATAGACTTCTAAAGGCATTACGTTATGCATTCTGTCATACAATTGAGTTATGGATTCCGCTACCACGGACCATAACGCAATTCACCTTTTACAAAGTGTGAACGAATTTCATAAGCGTAAATTCTCTCATCTCTAAATGTAACAGAAGCGTTTTTGCAGATCCATGACCGACCCGCAAAAAACGCTAGTGTGAAAGTAGCCTAAGCCTTCTAACGTCCCCAAAAAATAAAATAGCATTCACAAAATTATCCAAACATAAAGTAGACATATGGGAAATGTAAAGTAATAACTATTTTATGAGGTATCATTATCAGTTTTGAAAGCAGAAAAATTGAAATTTGGAAAGTTGCGATTTTGTTATTTCTTTTTGTAAATTTAGGATTTTAAAAATAAAAATGAAAAATATTGACTGAAATTTGAAGTACAATGTGTCACGAGAAAACGCTCTCAGAATGGCCTGGATAAGTAAAAGCGTCCCAAAGTTATTAATAACACATAAAGTGACACGTCACATTTCCAAAAAACGGCCTGGTCCTTAAAGGTAAAATATGGCAGTGTTCTGAAAGGGTTAAAGGGGTTTTCCAAATGTTTTTATTTACTGGATGGGTCATCAGAATCTGATTGGTGGGAATCTGACAACCGGGACCCCCACCGATCTAGTTTTTGAGAAGGCACGGGCCTTCTTCTTGCTCACCAAGCACAGTGCTGTACATTGTATAACGACTGTGCTTGGTATCTCGCGCAGGCTCATTCACTTCTATGGGGCCGAGCCGAGCCCAGGTCATGTGACTGATGAATGTGACATCACATGGCTTAGGAGAGGCTGGAGAAGGCCGTGGCACTACTGTGAGCACTGGTGCCTTCTCAAACTGCTAATCGGTGAGGCTCCTGGTTGTCAGATGCCACCAACCAGATACTGATGACCGATCCAGTACACACTTTGGTGTCTCCCAAAAGAGAATAAGACGATGTACAAGACGCATTATTGTGGAAAAAAAAACATTTCTCAGCTTTTATTTACATTTAAGCAAAAAGTGTCCAGTCCTAAATTATTCCTACCCTTCTCAATAATCAATAGAAAAGCCTTTATTGGCTATTACAGCAATCAAACTCTTCCTATAATTGCAGACCAGATTTTTGCATGTCTCCACAGGTATTTTTGCCCATCCATCTTTAGCAATGAGCTCCAAATCTTTCAGGTTGGAGGGTCTTCTTGCCATCACCCTGATCTTTAGCTCCCTCCACAGATTCTCGATTGGATTCAAGTCTGGACTCTGGCCGGGCCACTCCAAAACGTTAATGTTGTTGTCTGCTTACCATTTCTTCACTACCTTTGCTGTGTGTTTTGGGTCATTGTCATGCTGAAATGTCCACTGGTGCCCAAGGCCAAGTTTCTCTGCAGACTGCCTGATGTTGTCGTTGAGAATCCTCATGTATTGCTCTTTTTTCATGGTGCCGTTTACTATGATTAGGTTCCCTGGTCCAGTGGCTGAAAAACACCCTAAAGCATTAGGTTCCCACCACCATGTTTGACAGTGGGGGTGGTGTTCTTTGGGTTGAAGGCTTCTCCTTTTTTTTTTTTACGCCAAACGAAGGACACATCATTGTGACCAAACAATTACATTTTTGTTTCATCTGACCATAACACAGAAGACCAGAAGTCTTCTTCTTTGTCCAGATGAGCTTTTGCAAAGGCCAAGCGATCTTGTGTGCCTGGTCTGCATCCATGAAACCCAGCAGTGTGCAGTGTCCATTGGATTGTCTGCCTTGAGACATTGCCACCAGCAGAGCCCAGATTCACCAGGATGGCCTTGGTGGTGATCCTTGGATTCTTTTTGACCTCTCTATCTATCCTCCTGGTCAGCACAGGTGTCACTTTTGACTTCCGACCACGTCCTCTGAGATTTTCCACAGTGCGGAACATCTTGTATTTTTTGCTCAAATGTAAATAAAAGCTAAGAAATCTTTTTTTTTTTTTCCACAATAATGACTTGTACATCATCTTATTATCTTTTGGGAGGCACCTATGTCATTTCCCGTCAAAAAATTACTTGCTGGCTGAATAATAGTAATTTTAAGTCAACATTTGCCAGGGGTATGAATAATTATGGGCAGCACTGTATACAGTATATACATTTTTTGTGGGTGGGGGGGGGGGGAAGATTTCTTTAACAATGCTTTTAAAATATTTTCTATTTCAGTTTTTTGAATATTCATATGTATTGGGGCTAATACATGTTTATGCATTTTACACGGACTCTATCTTTTCCATACCAGAAGGAGGTGTGCCTGCCCTATTTATTATTGTTGCACTTTATATTTACTGGATTGAGGGTAATCCAGAGAGCAGAGAACCCTCCGTTATCCATCCCTTTGTAGTGTGAGCCCTTCCATACCTAGTTTTTTTCTCTAGTTTAAAAAGTAGTTTCTAAAACAGACACATCAGGAGATGATACAGGTCTTTTTTTTTTTTTAATTGAAACTCATTTAGAACTGGAAAGTGCAGTATGTGGACAAGTCAGGGCCACCATTTCTTACTGTGGACACACATATATATGATCATGCCGTCAACTGTAAGCAAGTGCTTTCTACAACACTGCGAGGAAGAAGAGGCTCGTTGCCTCCGGATGATGAGTACCAGGTTTCTTTACTGTTGTGCATAGGAAAAACCAATCACTCGTCTGGAGGTGCGCAGCGCTGGGGCAGCGTCAGGCCTCTAAAAGTACTGTCTGCCATCACAGAAGTGATATTTACACAGCGAGTGCAGCATAGTGCAGAGGACAGGTTCAACTTCTCCATTCAGTAGGCAATAAGATTTGAGCAGTGCCGGCATAGTGTTCCTTCCCTGTGCTGATATCAGCCTCAGGGAAGCAACTACGCATGCGCAAGCTCGTGCACCGCGAGATTACGGCGATCTGACTTTGTGACCAAGGAGGAGATTCGTGTATACTCTGGGCTCCTTCACAGGGGGACGTGGCTGGGCTCCAGAACGGTTAGTGCAGCCCCTTGGGCTCCTTACCAGGCTGGTTTACATATATATAAAATCATTTTTTTTACACTCAATAAAACCATTCAGAGATATGGGGCAGGTATATTGCGGACATGCTAGCGGGGATCTAAGCCGTGCATGTCCGCATCTCTATAGGGTAAAAAGAGGCAACAGAATCCCTTTAAAGCCGTGTCTTTCTGCGGAAGCCCTGACTGCAGACAAAATTTCCTGGATGTAAATTCAGTCACTGTACTGAGGCATTTTTAAAAGATCCTTCGGAAATGTACAAAATCCTCCATACAAACACGTTTCATGACATAAAGAGCGAAAGTATGACGGTGGTGACAAACCTCACAGTGAATGTGCCCCCTTGAGCATTTTTTTTTATACCTATATACACACACACACAAAAAAAAAAATCCTAAAATCGCACCGTTTCACACTGGTCACTCCAAGACTAATAATGGCAAGACTTAGGGTACTTTCACACTAGCGTTGTTAGAATCCAGCAGGTAGTTCCATTGCCGGATCAGTCAAACAAAACTGATATCCTTTTTTCCCGGATCCGTTAGATGGATCCGGTAAAATACCAGATTAGTCTCATCCGGAATAACGGATCCTGTATTAAATTTTTTTCAAAGATCAAAAGCGAAACCAGCTCCTCCTATATCTCGGAAAACCGGAGGCGGTGACGTGCCATTTGGTACCAGATCTGGCATTAATACATCTCTATGGAAATGCCAGATCCGGCAAGTGCGGTATTGTGTCCAGTCAAATACTGTACAAGGGATGGAACAGAAGACATCCTGATACATACTGAACGGATTGCTTTCCAATCAGAATGCATTAGGACAAAACTGATGCGTTTTTTTCCAGTATTGAGACCCTTTAGGCTACTTTCACACTTTCGGCAGAGTGATCCGGCAGGCAGTTCCGTCGCAGAATTGGCAAAACGTATGCCAACTGATGGCATTTGTAAGACTGATCAGTATCCTGATCAGTCTGAAAAATGCATTGAAGTGCCGGATCCTTCTTTCCGGTGTTATTCGGCAAAACGGATACGGCATTTATTTTTTTCACCTTTTTTTTTGGTCTGCGCATATGGACGGATCCGGCACTAATACATTCTTATGGAAAAAAATGCCAGATCCGGCATTCAGGCAAGTCTTCAGTTTTTTGGGCCGGAGATAAAACCGTAGCATGCTGCGGTTTTATCTTTTGCCTGATCAGTCAAAAAGACTGAACTGAAGATATTCTGATGCATCCTGAACAGATTGCTCTCCATTCAGAATGTATGGGGATATACCTGATCAGTTATTTTCCGGTATAGATCCCCTAGGACGGAACTCAGTGCCGGAAAAGAAAACCGCTAGTGTGAAAGTACCTTTATAATGTCACATACACAATGGACAGTAGGTGACCCTGACGACTCCTGTGGGAGATTTTTCTAGGCATGCTCTGCGATCTGTGACCTCTGCACATGTCACAGAGCATGTTGTGAGGTCAGAAGGGAGTATATCTGCTCTGTGACCTGTGCAGAGGAGGGAGTAGATAAGCTGTGACATCACCTATTATTCAGTATGCTTCTCATTATCCTCACAGGCAGAAAAGTTAAGGCCCTATTACACTGGACGATTTAGGGCCAATTATTGGGAGTACGAATGCTCGTTCCCAATAATCAGCTTGTATAAAATGGAGCCTCCGATTAACAAGCAAAAGATCGTTCATCGCCATCATTCATTAGGGAAAAAGATGCCGAGATCTCCCTGTGTAATCAATGATGTACTGCCGACAATCAAGAATGAGGGAGGAACGGCTGCAGCAGCGATCATTCCTTCCACGCTCAGTTTGCCTGGGCCTGTGTTATCTTCCATCAGCGCTCACACTACCTGAAGATCAGGGAGTATAATACCACCGTTACTTGCACAGAACAGCAAGTCTTCCCATATTAATAGGCCTAGCGGCCAGTGTCAAGGCTGCAGGATTTTACAATTATTTTTTTTTAATATGAAACTTGCAGGGAAAATTAAAATAAAATAAAAAATAAACAAATTCAAAAAATATGTTTAATGTAAAACTGTGTTTTAAACAGGTCATTTTCTGATGACACATTTTTTTGTTGGCCCAGATTTACTAATATGTGCTATGTAATAAGCTCCAATAACCTGTAAAGCGCGCCGCAGTTTGGCACATCTAGCATTTCTACACTGTTTTCTAACATACGGTATATCTCCAGATGTCATGTAATGATGCATCTTTCGCCACCCACCACCACAGCCCCCTTTGCCACCCTCTGGATTTCCCTAAAGGGCTTGTGAAGGAAGGTCTTTTGTCGGATGTTCGGTGCATACACAGACACAATGGTGTACTGAGCTCCATCTAGTGAGCATAACAAAATAACATAACGACCTGCAGAACCTGTGATGAAGGGTAAATGCCACGGAGGATCTAATACGGGTGAATGTGCCACCTTTCCTCTTCTTAAAGCCTCATGCACACGACTGTTGTGTGCATCCGTGGCCGTTGTGCCGTTTTCCGTTTTTTTTCGCTGACCCATTGACTTTCAATGGGTCCGTGGAAAAATCGGAAAATGCACCGTTTTGCAGCCGAGACCGTGATCCGTGTTTCCTGTCCGTCAAAAAAATATGACCTGTCCTATTTTTTTGACGGACAACGGTTCACGGACCCATTCAAGTCAATGGGTCCGTGAAAGAACACGGATGCACACAAGATTGGCATCCGTGTCCGTGATCCGTGGCCGTAGGTTACTTTCATACAGACGGATCCGACGATCCGTCTGCATAAAAGCTTTTTCAGAGGCGAGTTTTCACTTCGTGAAAACTCAGATCCGACAGTATATTCTAACACAGAGGCGTTCCCATGGTGATGGGGACGCTTCAGGTTAGAATATACTGAAAAACTGTGTACATGACTGCCCCCTGCTGCCTGGCAGGTGCTACCAGGCAGCAGGGGGCAGACCCCCCCCCCCCCCCCTGTTTTTAACTCATTGGTGGCCAGTGCGGCCGCCCCCCCTCCCTCCCCTGTAGATAACTGGTTGGTAGCCAGTGGGCCCCTCCCCTCCCTCCCCTGTAGTTAACTTGTTGGTAGCCAGCCCCCCCTCCCTCCCCTGTAGTTAACTCGTTGGTGGCCAGTGGGCCCTCTCCCCTCCCTCCCCCTTCTAATTAAATTCACCCCCCTATCATTGGTGGCAGTGGAGAGTACTGATCGGAGTCCCAGTGTAATCGCTGGGGCTCCGATCGGTAACCATGGCAACTGGGACGCTACTGCAGTCCCGGTTGCCATGGTTGCTTAGCAATTTGTAGAAGCTTCATACTTACCTGCGAGCAGCGATGTCTGTGTCCGGCCAGGAGCTCCTCCTACTGGTAAGTGACAGATCATTAGGCAATGCACCGCACAGACCTGTCACTTACCAGTAGGAGGAGCTCCCGGCCGGTCACAGACATCGCAGCTCGCAGGTAAGTATGAAGCTTCTACAAATTGCTAAGCAACCATGGCAACCGGGACTGCAGTAGCGTCCCGGTTGCCATGGTTACCGATCGGAGCCCCAGCGATTACACTGGGACTCAGATCAGTACTCTCCACTGCCACCAATGATAGGGGGTGAATTTAATTAGAAGGGGGAGGGAGGGGAGAGGGCCCACTGGCCACCAACGAGTTAACTACAGGGGAGGGAGGGGGGGCGGCCGCACTGGCCACCAATGAGTTAACTACAGGGGAGGGAGGGGGGGGCGGCCGCACTGGCCACCAATGAGTTAACTACAGGGGAGGGAGGGGGGGGCGGCCGCACTGGCCACCAATGAGTTAACTACAGGGGAGGGAGGGGGGGCGGCCGCACTGGCCACCAATGAGTTAACTACAGGGGAGGGAGGGGGGGGCGGCCGCACTGGCCACCAATGAGTTAACTACAGGGGAGGGAGGGGGGGCGGCCGCACTGGCCACCAATGAGTTAACTACAGGGGAGGGAGGGGGGGCGGCCGCACTGGCCACCAATGAGTTAACTACAGGGGAGGGAGGGGGGGGGGGGCAGCCGCACTGGCCACCAATGAGTTAACTACAGGGGAGGGAGGGGGGGCGGCAGCACTGGCCACCAATGAGTTAACTACAGGGGAGGGAGGGAGGGAGGGAGGAGGGGGGGGGGGCGGCCGACCTGGCCACCAATGAGTTAAAAACGGGGGGGGGTCTGAATCAGGGCCACGTCGCATCTGGACTTTAGTACGTCAGACCAGAGTTCAGAGCGCCTGAATGGCGAATTCAGACCTCGCACATTATTAGAATAGATCTTTAACCCATACTGAGAGATTAGGGAACTTATATATAAGCATTTGTAAACATGTAGAGCATTACGGTGCGATAAAAAATATAATCAGAGACATGCTCTGAACTTTGAGACCCAAGAACACCTGTAAAGACAATAGAACATAAAAAAAGAAAAAAAAGACCAAAACTGACGACAAACAAAAAATGATCTCGTTGTGCAAAATTGTAACGGTCAAAGACCAACATAGGGTAGAATAAAAGGTGGGGTACACCGAGGTGTCTGCTCAGAGGGAGAAACATCACCTCCAAAAAACGTGGACACGGATGACATACCAGTTGTGCATCCGTTTTTTTTTGACGGACCCATTTGACTTGAATGGGTCCGTCCTCCGTTTTCCACTGACAAGAATAGGACAGTTTATATTTTTTTGACGGACTGGAATCACAGATGCAGAGAAAAAAACTGAGGACTATCAGTTTTTTTTCACAGCTCCATAGAAATGAATGGGACCTCCGCTAAACTGTGAAAAATGACGGAACGGACGCGGATGCACACAACGGTCGTGTGCATGAGGACTTGAGCAAATTCCCTTCTTTTCAACAAAGTGGCTGCAGACAGGTCAGGGAATTTTGGGTATAGATCTGAGGACATGGGTTGCTAGATGGCCGCTAGCACATCCGCAATACCCAGTTCCCATAGCTCTGTGTGCTTTTATTGTGTAAAAAAAAAAAAGATTTCATACATATGCAAATTAACCGGAGATGAGTCAGAGCTTGAAAATATGACTCTTCTCTGGTCACACAAGTAAGATATGACTCTTATGTTAATTTGCATATGTATCAAATCGTTTTGTTTTTTTTACACAATAAAAGCACACAGAGCTATGGGGACTGGGTATTGCGGATGTGCTAGTGGCCATCTAGCAACCCATGTCCTCAGCTCTATACCCCAAATCCAGGTGACAGGTTCCCTTTAAATAAAGCTGTAGGAGTAGGGTTCAGCCTCAGGGTTCTCAGGAGTATCTCCTTTACTTCATAGAAGTGGATTTGCGCCACAATGTTGCGTGGCAGCGAGGGATCCAATCCTTTAGGTTTTGGGATGCGAAGTATGTGGTCAATTATTAGATACATTTCGGACACATTAGGCATAGCTTCTTTGAGTAGACCTTTAAGGAGCGGCTCCAACGCCTCAGATTCAACTGACTCTGGAACTCCACGTAGTCTCATGTTGTTTCGCCTGTGACGATCTTCCATATCTTGCTCCTGAGAGCTACCAGGTCATCTTCAAGTGCCTCACATGAGCATCAATCAATGCGTTGTGGGGATGTGGCGAACTCCGCCATCTTCTCTTCCACATGCGAGGTGCGTTCGCCCAGACTCTGGAGTTCGAGCCTAAATTCCTTCAGGAGACCCATCATGTCATCCTTGAGGGAGGAGTGTAGCGATTCCAACATGGAGCACATGGCGCCTTCTGTTAGCGGGAGGGAGGGTGACCCCCGATGGTAAAGGATCCACTACGTCCAGGGAAGTCTCCGGCAATAAAGCAGCCGAATGAGCCGAGGGCGGGGAACCGGAGTAACCCGGACTGGCAGTCGCTGGTCAGACAAAGAACTCCGCGAGTTTCTTCGGTGCTTGCCTTTTCCTTAGTTTCCCCATCTTAGGAGAAACTTCTAGTCATTCAGGGGTCTCTAAAGTTTCACTTGGATGTCTGGTGCGGAGCTAGCAAGTTATGAGGCCGGCACCATCAGCGTGCAGGCCACACCCCTACTTACTTTTTACTCAACTCACCTGTCTCTACTTTACAGGTGAAACTCGAAAAATTTGAATATTGTGCAAGTCAATTTATTGCAGTAATGCAACTTAAAATTAGAATTTTGTGAAAAGGTTCAGTATTCTAGGCCCAAAGTGTCACACTGTAGTCAGCTAATTAATCCATACCCCCTGAGCAAAGGGGACCTGAGACTGTGACTTTGGGGTTTCATAAGCTATAAGCCATAATCATCCAAATTATAACAAATAAAGGCCTGAAATATCTCGCTTTACATGTAATGAGTCTCATGTTAGTTTCAACTTTTAAGTTGCATTACTGAAATAAATGAACTTTGCACGATATTCAAATTTTTGGAGTTTCACCTGTATAATGCCGTCATTATGGGCAGCATAAAGTTGATGACAGGTTACCTTTAAGTGCAGTGTGTCTATGCAGGATGAGGATGAAGGCAAGACCCTGTCAGACAAGCGCAGCACCAGTCCTGAACTTCCAGCACTGCCGGGGTCATATAGCATTATATTGATTTATGATTCTATTTAACGCTTAGAGGTCTGGAATGTATTGGTTAACACTGACAGCATTATGTCAGTGTTATCCAATACATTCCAGAACTGTAAGGCTCCTTGCACACAAGCGTGTCTGGATTAGGTCCGGATGCGTCCCGATGCATTGCGGCAAACTCGCGCGTGTAGGAACGCAATTTCAGTCAGTTTTGACTGCGATTGCGTTCCGACTGTGGTACCCAGACCCGAACTTCTTCACAGAAGTTCAGGTTTGGGTTTAAGGTTGTGTAGATTGTATTATTTTCCCTTATAACATGGTTATAAGGGAAAATAATAGCATTCTGAATACAGAATGCGTAGTACAATAGCGCTGGAGGGCTAAAAAAATAAAATAATTAACTCTCCTTAATCCACTTGTTCGCGCAGCCGGCATCTCTTCTGTCTTGTGTGAGCAATAGGACCTTTGATGACGTCACTGTGTTCATCACATGGTCCATCACCATGATGATGAGCGTAGTGACGTCATCAAAGGTCCTATTGCTCACACAAGACAGAAGAGATGCCGGCTCCAGTCCTATTTTACTATGCGTTCTGCATTCAGAATGCTATTAATTTCCCTTACAACCATGTTATAAGGGGAAATAATAATGATCGTGTCCCCATCCCGATCATCACCTAGCAACCGTGCGTGAAAATCGCACCGCATCCGCACTTGCTTGTGGATGCTTGCGATTTTCACGCAACCCCATTAGTTTCTATGGGGCCTGCGTTGCTTGAAAAGCGCACAAAGAGGAGCATGCTGCGATTTTCACGCAACGCACAAGTGATGCGTGAAAATCACTGCTCGTGTGAACAGCCCCATGGAAATGAATGGGTCAGGATTCAGCGCGGGTGCAATGCGTTCAACTCACGCATCGCATCCGCGCGGAATACTCGCCCGTGTGAAAGGGGCCTAAGGCCTCTTTCACACAGATGCATTCAGTGAAATTCGCTCCATTTTGCAAGCAAGTTCAGTCAGTTTTGTCTGCGATGGAGTTCAGTTGTTCAGTTTTTTGCAAACAGGTGCAATGCGTTTTGATGTGTTTTTCACGCACATGATAAAAAACTGAAGGTTTACAAACAACATCTCAGTTTAAAATGCACTGCATCTGGACTTGCTTGCGGATGAAATGCGTTTTTCATTGAAGCCCCAACGGATGCATGATAAAAAAAAAAATTTAAAAAATAAAAATGTACACAGACACAGTAAGGCCTCATGCACACGACCGTTGTGTGCATCCGTGGCCGTTGTGCCGTTTTCCGTTTTTTTTCACGGACCCATTGACTTTCAATGGGTCCGTGGAAAAATCGGAAAATGCACCGTTTGGCAGCCGCATCCGTGAGCCGTGTTTCCTGGCCGTGAAAAAAATATGACCTGTCCTATTTTTTTCACGGCCAACGGTTCACGGACCCATTCAAGTCAATGGGTCCGTGAAAGAACACGGATGCACACAAGATTGGCATCCGTGTCCGTGATCCGTGGCCGTAGGTTAGTTTCATACAGACGGATCCGAAGATCCGTCTGCATAAAAGCTTTTTCAGAGCTGAGTTTTCACTTCGTGAAAACTCAGATCCGACAGTATATTCTAACACAGAGGCGTTCCCATGGTGATGGGACGCTTCTAGTTAGAATACACTACAAACTGTGTACAAGACTGCCCCCTGCTGCTTGGCAGCACCCGATCTCTTACAGGGGGATATGATAGTACAATTAACCCCATCATATCCCCCTGTAAGAGATCAGGGCTGCCAGGCAGCAGGGGGCAGACCCCCCCCCTCCCAGTTTGAATATCATTGTGCGGCCCCCCCCTCCCCTGTTGTTAACTGTTGGTGGCACAGTGTGCGCACCCCCCTCCCTCCCTCCCTCTATTGTTTTAATACATTGGGGCCAGTGTGCGCGCGCCCCCCAACCCCCCCTCCCTCCCTCTATTGTTTTAATACATTGGGGCCAGTGTGCGCGCGCCCCCCCAACCCCCCCTCCCTCCCTCTATTGTTTTAATACATTGGGGCCAGTGTGCGCACCCCCCCCAACCCCCCCCCCCCCTCCCTCTATTGTAATCATCATCGGTGGCAGCGGAGTAGAAGATTTTCATACTTACCTGGCTGCTGGGATGTCTGCGTCCGGCCGGGAGCTCCTCCTACTGGTAAGTGACAGGTCTGTGCGGCGCATTGCTGTCACTTACCAGTAGGAGGAGCTCCCGGCCGGACGCAGACATCGCAGCAGCCAGCAGCCAGGTAATAGTATGAAAATCTTCTACTCCGCTGCCACCGATGATGATTACAATGGGGGAGGGAGGGGGGTGGGGGGGTGCGCACACTGGCCCCAATGTATTAAAACAATAGAGGGAGGGAGGGGGGGTTGGGGGGGCGCGCGCACACTGGCCCCAATGTATTAAAACAATAGAGGGAGGGAGGGGGGTTGGGGGGGCGCGCGCACACTGGCCCCAATGTATTAAAACAAGAGAGGGAGGGAGGGGGGGCGCGCGCACACTGGCCCCAATGTATTAAAACAATAGAGGGAGGGAGGGAGGGGGGTGCGCACACTGGCCACCAACGAGTTAACAACAGGGGAGGGGGGGCCCACTGGCCACCAATGAGTTAAAAACAGGGGGGGGGGGTCTGCCCCCTGCTGCCTGGCAGCACCTGCCAGGCAGCAGGGGGCAGTCATGTACACAGTTTTTTTGTATATTCTAACCTGAAGCGTCTCCATCACCATGGGAACGCCTGTGTTAGAATATACTGTCGGAAATGAGTTTCACGATGTAGCTCATATCCGACAGTATATTCTAACATAGAGGCGTTCCCATGGTGATGGGGACGCTACAAGTTAAAATATACCATCGGATTGGAGAAAACTCCAATCCGATGGTATAACAGAACTCCAGACTTTACATTGAAAGTCAATGGGGACGGATCCGTTTGAAATGGCACCATATTGTGTCAACATCAAACGGATCCGTCCCCATTGACTTGCATTGTAATTCAGGACGGATCCGTTTGGCTCCGCAGGGCCAGGCGGACACCAAAATGACTTTTTTTTCATGTCCGTGGATCCTCCAAAAATCAAGGAAGACCCACGGACGGAAAAACGGTCACGGATCACGGACCAACGGAACCCCGTTTTGCGGACCGTGAAAAAAAACGTCCGTGTGCATGAGGCCTAAAATGAATGGGTCAGGATTTTGTGCGGGTGCTAAGCGTTCACGTCACGCATTGCACCTGTGCGGAAAACTCGCTTGTGTGAAAAAGACCTAAGGGTTACATAGCATCATAAAACAATACAATGCTTTGCGACCCCGGCAGTGCTGGACGTTCGGGACGGGTGGTGCGCTGCGAGTCCGGAGTGTGAAACTCGCTCGTCTGAAAGGGGCTTTATCTTCATCCTCAACAATTTAAATTTCAGCTGTATGGTGTTAGAGAGTGGCCTATTATATGTAGGAGGGGCTTATAATAATGGGCAGGACCTAAAATTTTGTGCCCCGCCTTTATTTTCCTCATACTCCCCTCGAAGCAAAATTTCTGGGTGCTCCCCTGGCGGACAGTACACAGTGTGCTGTCCGCACCTTTTGCAACCCCATTAAAATGAATAGGTCCACCACAGTCGTCTGCATAAGGCCTAAGGCCGAATGCACATGGCCGTTAGCGGTCCGTGGAACCGCGGCCTGGATCCCTCCTGAGAGCAGGAGCGCACGGCGTCACTGGTTGCTATGACGCTGTGCGCTCCCTGCTGCCGCCACAGTACAGTAATACACTGGTATAGATCATACCAGTGTATTACTGCATTGTGGCGGCAGCAGGGAGCGCACGGCGTCATAGCAACCAGTGACGCCGTGCGCTCCTGCTCTCAGGAGGAATCCAGGCCGTGGCTCCACGGACCGCTCACGGCCATGTGCATTCGGCCTAAGTCTGTGAAATGACGACAAATCGCTCCCGCATCCCATAGTGTCTGCACACATGCTGTGTATAACAGTATAACACATCCAGTACTCAGTGGTGTATCTTGGTTTTGTGCTGCCCTAGGCGAGACTAAACTCGGGCACCCCCTAATATAAATTTGACCCACCCCTTCCTTGTTAAAAAACAATGTGCAGCTAGAGTTAGTACAGTATTAATCCCTCCCTAATTCTCCCTCCTCTAACCACCCAACGGGTCCAAACCCCCTTACCCCATAAAACAACTAAGTAATTGATTTTTTGTGAATTACTGTAATTTAAGTACTTACAGTTTTTGAAGACAGCAGGCTCAGGGATCAGTGCATTGGTGGCCGGGGCCTGGCCTCAGTGTTCACGGTGACCGTGTGCAGGATCCGCTCTGCACTTGGAGGAGATAAAGCTCACCCTAGCGTTGCCGACCCGTGACTCCACCTCCGTGTGACGTCACGACGGCAGCGTGAGAATGCAAAAGGCAGGGGAGGTTGGGAGAAAGTCAGGAGGGGGAGGAAGTAAGTTTTTCAACTCCTTCACTATGTGGCGCCGGCAATGCCGCTTGCATAATGAAGGATCGGACAAGGGGCAAAAAATATATTTAGCATATTGTGTAACTATCACTAAGCAAACAAGGCATTTTGCCGCCCCCTTTTCAAGTGCCGCCCTAGGCAAATGCCTTGTTTGCCTTGTGATAGATACACCCCTGCCAGTACTGCTACATAAGGGTCACTATAAGGAGGCGCAAGTCACCAGGCCTCTCACCCTCAAGGAACACCTGGCATCCTGTAAATATTTAAGACAGGAAGACATGACTGCTTACATAGTTTTGGCTTTTATTTTCGACTTTGTCATGTAAATACTGAAGCACAGCAGTTCCCACATGTGCTGCCATCTAGTGCCCACAGGCCACACTGCAGCCTGGTATGTTATCACCTCAGGGTCACCGGCAAAGGATTGATGGCAGGAGGCCAGGCCTATTGTTCCCGCTGTCTCTATTCTGAGAAGGTACAGTGCACAGCAGAGGGGAGAGGGACATCTGGGGAGGGCGGTGACGTCACTGCCTCTCACATTCCAGTCTGTAAACCATCCCTCTCGAGCCCTGAGCAGAGGGTGAAGAAGTTCTCCTAAAAATCTGCGCCATCAGAATCCCTGTCCATACACCCCAACAGAAGATACGACATTGTAGCACTAGTGACACCCCTGTAACCACTCTGGGCAGACACACAAGCCCACACTTACACTACGGGCTTCTTCTACCAGTCCGAGAAAATAAAACAAAAAAAACTATGGGCCAGATTTATCATGACTCTGACAGCTCGCTCCACTTTCACATATGGCTAAAGTCAGTTTTAGCCAAGTCAGATTTATGATCGGCCCTTTCAGGCTGGGTTCAGACCTGAGCGTTTTACAGCACGTTCCTACGCGCTGTAAAGCGCTCAACAGGCAAGAACCAATGATTCCCTATGGGAATGGTTCTCACCTGAGCGTTTTACAGCGCGTACGATCGCGCTGTAAAACGCCCGACGCCCCAAGAAGTACATGAGCTTCTTTGGGGCGTCTTGTCGCACGTTCCCGTACATAGACTTTAGCGGGAACGCGCGACAATGGGCGTTCGCTTGTCTCTGTATGCGCGATTGCAAACGCCCGTACGATCGCGCATACAGAGCGTACGTTCAAGTACGCTCAGGTCTGAACCCAGCGTCAGACTGTAATAAATGTAGTTTGACGGTAGCAGTTTATCCGTCAGTAAGCAGCTTTACGAAAAAGTCGCACGTCTTTACGAAAAAGTCGCATGTTCTATTAAAAAGTCTCATAAGATAAGCATGGTCCTCACTGCAGTGAAATTGCACGTTTTTTTGCAACTTTTTAAATAGTCGCAAAATCTGTCTAGAGATTCATTTACATAAGAAAACACGCCCACTTTCAGAAAACTGGCGAGCATAGTGCAGAGCAGAAAAAAGTCGCAAATTTTTGCGACTTTTTCACTCCATTAGGCCTCATGCACACGACCGTTGTTTTGGTCCGCATCCGAGCCGCAGTTTTTGCGGCTTGGATGCGGACCCATTCACTTCAATGGTGCCGCAAAAGATGCGGACAGCACTCAGTGTGCCGTCGCATCCGTTGCTCCGTTCCGTGGTCTGCAAAAAAAAATATAACCTGTCCTATTCTTGTCCTTAAAATGGACAAGAATAGGCAGTTATATCAAAGGCTGTCCGTGCCGTTCCGCAAATTGCGGAACACACACTGACACCATCCGTGTTTTGCGGACCGCAAAAGTTCCAAAACACACAACGGTCGTGTGCATGTAGCCTTATTCTGACTTGAGCTAATGATAAATCTGTCCCTATGACTTTACCAAATCTGTCCATGCCTACTCACTGAAGACCACGTCCACATTTTTAACTGTAGCAAGTGCCAAGAAAAGTCACATCTTTACACATTTGGCGCACATCATAATTTGTGTGTTTTAAGGGGTTGTCTCATCATGGAAAATGTGGGCATATCGCTAGGATATGCCCCCAGTGTCTTATAGGTGCAGGTCCCACCTATATCGAGAACAGAGCCCGGCAAGGTGATGGCTGGAGGACTCCGGTCACCACCAAGCCGCCTCCCCAGAGAAGTGAACGGGAGCGTACCGCGCATGTACTCATTTCTAGAAGGCCGATGGAAATAGCCGAGCCAGCGCTCGTCAATTTTCGCCGGCCCCATAGAAAATGAATGGAGGGCTGCTGCGCATGTGTAGTGCGCCCTCCTTTACTTTCGGGGCTCTGTTCTCGATAAAGGTGCAGGTCCCAGCACCTATATATTAGTAATTAAAGGGGATTTCCGGGAGCTTTATACTGATGCCTCGCCCTTAGGATAGAGCCTATGGGTGGCACACTGCTTGATAAGCTGTGATGACGCTCTGACGCTCACTGAAGTGAGAGATTGGCGGGGGGCCCACGTGATGGACCCCCATCTACCAGATACTGAGGCCTATCCTAAGGCCTCTTTCACACTACAGTATGTTGAATTCAGTGTTTTGCGTTCTGTTTTTCACGGATCCGTTGTTCCGTTTTTTGCTTCCGTTGTGGTTCCGTTTCCGTTCCGTTGTTCCGTATGGCATATACAGTATACAGTAATTACATAGAAAAAATTGGGCTGGGCATAACATTTTCAATTGATGGTTCCGCAAAAAACGGAACGGATACGGAAGACATACGGATGCATTTCCGTATGTGTTCCGTTTTTTTTGCGGACCCATTGACCTTAATGGAGCCACGGACCGTGATTTGCGGCCAAATATAGGACATGTTCTATCTTTTCAACGGAACGGAAAAACGGAAATACGGAAACGGAATGCATACGGAACACATTCCGTTTTTTTGCGGAACCATTGAAATGAATGGTTCCGTATACGGAACGCAAAAAACGGACCGCAAAACGGAAAAAAAAAACGGTAGTGTGAAAGAGGCCTAAGGATGGGTCATCAATACCAGAATCTCAGAAATCCCCTGTAACAGAACCTGGTAGAACAGAGCTAGAATATGCCATCAATGTGTAGATCAGTGGGGCATCAACTCCCGGGTGTCACCAGAACCAAACTAATAGCACCCTAGGAACTTACATGCCCTATTGGCTCTGGCAGTCTTCCTGGAGGTGTCCCGCCATACCCAGAGGGCAGCCATGCGGTTCTGAAAAAACCCAGATCTGACCTGAGATGCTGAAAGGGCACTGTCCTTGTGTCGCTGCGACTTTCTAATGGTCACCAGGAATAAACTGGCGCCCCCGATGAGAAACTGTACCTCACTAGGCACCATGGACTTCAGTCTGTAGAGTAGTTGTGGGCACAGACTGGTAAACATTGTTATCACTGCTATTTCCAAAGTCCCTTCATTTGTTTATTTTAAAGGGGCCACAGACGCCCACTGGGCTCCCCCATCAGTGTTCTCTATAGGGGGAGGGGAAGAAGCAGCTCTGGGATCCTCTGGTGGAAGCTTATCTTATCCGAAATCCATCCTCCAGACTCGGCCAGGTGGTCTCGCTGACTTTACTCCTATGTAGAGGCCCCTTAAGAAACTCCAAAAGGTGGACATAACCGTTATAGGGCCTCTCCATAGGATAGGAAATAAGCGCATCATATTGGGACCCCTAATAATAAAAATGGAGGTCATCGAGTCCCCAGTGAGAATGGAGCAGTGGAGTACATACAGGTGAAACTCGAAAAATTAGTCCATTTATTTCAGTAATGCAAATGAAAAGGAATTGCATTAATGCAGCTTAAAATTAGAATTTTGTGAAAAGGTTCAGTATTCTAGGCTCAAAGTGTCACACTGTAGTCAGCTAATAATCTATACCCCCTGAGCAAAGGGGACCTGAGATTGTGACTTTGGGGTTTCATAAGTTATAAGCCATAATCATCCAAATTATACCAAATAAAGGCCTGAAATATCTCGCTTTACATGTAATGAGTCTCATGTTAGTTTCACCTTTTACGTTGCATTACTGAAATAAATGTACTTTGCGCGATATTCTAATTTTTCGAGTTTCACCTGTATGTGCACACATTATGGGGGGGGGGGGGCGTTATAAAGGGGTTTTATAAGAATCTGACACTGATGATCCATCCTCAGGATAGATAATATCAAATTGGCAGGGGCACGACACCCGGGACCCCCGCCAATCAGCTCACCCAGCACAGCGCTGCACATTGTGTAGTGGCCGTTCTTGGTATTACACTTCAATGAGACTGACTACACGTAGGAGTGAAGAACGTGACATCACATCACCTAGGAAGAGGCTGTGGTTCTCCATCTTCAAAAAGCTGATCGGTGAGAGGACCTGTGAGTCAGACCCCCGCCGATCCGATACCAATAATCTATCCTGAGGATCAGCCATCAATATCAAAATCTCCAACTCTAACACCGGCCTCTCCTCTCCTGTAAGAGCAGTGAGGGGGGCAGGAAAAGGGGCTTGAAATTAAATGTGTGACTTTTCTACGAAGACCGATACCCCTCCCCCCCTTCATCTTACTGATAGCGCTCAGCGAGGGACCACCATATTCTGGCAGATTTGGAAAGAAGAACCGCGCAACCATCAACATGGAGGACAAAGAGGGAAATCCAATGGACCCCATTATAAGGCTGTGTTCAGATTACTGGCCTCCGCCGAGCTCCTCTGCCCTCAGTGAGGCTGGTAATAGCGGCCGACGATGGACGCCGCAGTACGACATTCCATAGAAGCTTCTGTCTGAAGTTGTTCTAAGCTTTTACGTCGGAGGCCAATAATGCGATGTGAACAGTCTTAGGCCTCATGCACACGACAGTTGTTTTGGTCCGTATCCGAGATGCCAATTGCGGACCCATTCACTTCAATGTGTCCGCATCCGTTGCTCCGTTACGTGGTCCGCCAAAAAAATATAACATGTCCTATTCTTGTCCGTATAATAGGCAGTTATATTACAGGCTGTCCGTGCTGTTCCGCAAATTTGCAGAATGCATACGGACACCATCCGTGTTTTGTGGATCCGCGGACCGCAAAACACACAACGGTCGTGTGCATGAGGCCTTACACATTGAGGTCCAGGGGGCAGCACTGCATTGTACCAAGCCAAGCGTGAACAGAGCCTTATGGGGGGGGGCAGACCCACTCCAAACCGGCCTGGCACACCCAGGGGCACAGTGACATTTCAGCTATGTGCCAACCAAATAGACAGGCATGCTAACTGTGCCCCTACCACATTTACAACTCTAGACCAAAACGCAAGGGGGGGGGGGGGGCAGACCCACTCCAAACCGGCCTGGCACACCCAGGGGCACAGTGACATTTCAGCTATGTGCCAACCAAATAGACAGGCATGCTAACTGTGCCCCTACCACATTTACAACTCTAGAACAAAACGCAAGGTGTGAACCGGGCCTGGAGGTCCATGTCCCCCCACTGCAGACATGGCAGACCCTCCGCTAGGCCCGGCCGCCACTTACCGTCACCCCGTACTTGAGCGCGATGCCCTGCAGGGTGTCGCTGGGGCAGACCTCATGCTCGATGAGCCGCTCAGCCCAGGGCGCCGTCACGCTGGCCGTGCTGCCGTACGAGCGGGTCTTGGTCCGGGCCAAGCTCAGGGACAGCTCGGCTTCAGATTCGCACTCCGAGCTGGGGAACAAGGTGTAGCCGAGCCGGCTGCCTCCATCCCTGTGCGGCTGTAGCACCGGAGACAGTTCCGCCATCTTCTGCGGAGGAAGAGACGCTCCGGTAACGGTAACAGCACTACATGCACTGGATCCCCACTAGCAGCAGGGGGCGCTGGTGTGATCCCGGGCGCACTGGGAGGAGCGGCTGTATGGTGCTGTAATATGAGCGGCGCCCCCGGTAATACCGTCTGCAGCTCGGGACTGCGCCGGGGCCCGCCCTCTGGAGGCATTGCTGCCTCCGTGAAGGACTGGCCCACCGGAAAAATTCACTCTGGTGGCTACGAGCAAATACTGTGCCCCCCACAGCAGGGGCAGCAAGACCCTCAAGTATAATATTGAAGCAGGTTTCTGGGGGAGCATACAGGCCGGCCGTCCTCTGTACCTACAAATCATGGCAGCCACCTATAGTAATGAACAGGTAGTTTGCTGAGTTAGGGCTCATGCACACAAACATTTTTTTTCCATGTCCGTTCCGTTTTTGTTTTTGTTTTTTTGTGGCCCACGGGGCGTCTTTAAGGGTCCTTCATACTTCCACAAAATGGGTCCGCATGCTTTCCGCAATTTTGCGGAACAGGTGCGGACCCATTCATTTTCAATGGGGCCAGAATGTGCTGTCCGCATCATTTGCAGATCCGAACTTCTGTTCCGCCAAAAAATAGAACATGTCCTATTCTTGTCCGCGATTGCAGACGAGAAAAGGCATTTTCTATGAGAGTGTCGGCGATGTGCGGTCCGCAAAATGTGGAACGCACATTGCCGGTGTCCGTGTTTTGCGGATCTGCAAAACACATATGGACGTGTGAATGGACCCTAATATTGATTGGACCCTGGGCAAGAATTTACTTGGGCCCCCGGATCCCGCCTTCCCACACCCTAGCATGCAATCACGTCCTCCACACATACACAAAAAAAATATCCACACACCTGGTAGAGTAGTAAACTTTAATAATGAGTGGCACTAGAGGTGTTCCTTGGCAGTTATGTAAATACTGGCTTTTTGTCTGAAAAGGCACTGTTTACATTAAAAATCTTGCAGAGACATGCTATAGACGCCAGAACTACTGCGTTTAGCTGTTGTTGTGACTATAGTGTCCCTTAATATAGAGTAAAAAAAGAATGAGCACAAATGTATCAAATAAAATGGCTGTATCATTATCCTAAAAATTAAAAAAGCACAACTTCTGACACAAATATATAGTATTTTGCAGATTACTTTTTTTTTATATTTTTTTTTACAATGTGCAGATAGTACTGTACTACTAACCCCTCCATCCACCCCTACATACAGGGTAATACAGAGCTACATGCCTCTTACATCCAGTGATGTCTCCTTTGATGTAGATGTTCTCTTTCCTCATCTTCTCTTTTCAGACCTTCAGACCAGACCAACATTTTTCAGCCATTTCTCGTCTCCCTAATACTATATTGCAGAAACAGATAAACCCCCTGATAATACTAGTACAATGCAGATAGTGCCCTTCAATAATTATTGGCACACAGTGCCCTAAAATAACTGCGCCCAGCAAATAGTGCCCCTGACACTAATAGTGTAAACATAACGTCCCCCCAAAATAACTGTGGTAAGCTGATACAGTGCCAAGGTGCCCCCACATTAATAGTGCTCCCATAGTGCCCATACTAGTAGGCATGTTCCCCCCTATAGACCTCCAGTAGTAATAAAGCCCATCATTATGCCCCCCAGTAGTAATAATTCTCCTTATAATGTGCCAGTGCAACAAATACCCCCTTTTAATGCCCCCAGTTGAGCTAATGTCCCCATAGTGCCCCCATAATGTGCCAGTATAAAATACCCCTCTATAGTGCCCCCAGTAAATGCCCCATAGTGCTCATCTCCCCCTTGTTCTTAGTGCCCCCCATAATGTACCAGTATAAAATGCCCCATATATAGTACCCCAGTAGATGCCCTCAGTGTACCCCATAATTTGCAAGTATAAAATACCCCTTCTTAGTGCCCCCATAGATGAGCCCATAGTACTCCTCTCTCCCCTTTCCCATAGTACCCACCATAATGTGCCCCAGTATAAAATAGCCCTTCTTTGTGGTCTCAGTAGAAGCCCCTATAGTGTTCCTCTCCCCATTTCCCCATATAAAATACCCCTTCTTTGTGGCCTCACTAGATGCCCCCAATAATGTGCCAGTAAGAAGTGCCCCCCAATAATGTGCCAGTAAGATGTCCCCCCATAGATTCCCCCAATCATGTGCCAGTAACAAGTACCCCCATAGATGCCCCCCAATCATGTGCCAGTAACAAGTACCCCCATAGATGCCCCCAATCATGTGCCAGTAACAATTACCCCCATAGATGCCCCCCAATTATGTGCCAGTAACAAGTGACCACGTAGATGCCCCCAATAATGTGCCAGTAACAGTGCCCCATAGATGCCCCCCAATCATGTGCCAGTAACAAGTACCCCTATAGATGCCCCCCAATAATGTGCCAGTAACAAGTGCCCCCATAGATGCCCCCAATCATGTACCAATAACAAGTGCCCCCATAGATGCCCCCCAATCATGTGCCAATAACAAGTGCCCCCCAATAATGTGCCAGTAAGATGTGCCCCCATAGATGCCCCCCAATCATGTGCCAGTAACAAGTGCCCCATAGATGCCCCCCAATCATGTGCCAAAAACAAGTGCCCCCATAGATGCCCCCCCAATCATGTGCCAGTAACATGTGCCCACATAGATGCCCCCCAATCATGTGCCAGTAACAAGTGCCCCATAGATGCCCCCCAATCATGTGCCAGTAAGTACTACCATATAAAAAATAAACACTTATACTTACCTCTATCAGGCTGGCAGCGATGCAGGCCTCTTTCGGCCTGTGTCCCGCACTGTACGGATCAGACGGTGCGACGCATCGCGCCACCTGCATTGGCCTCTGATAGGCTGCAGGCACTAGGCCTACAGCCTATCAGAAGAACGGGGAAGGGAGACGCCTCTCCCTCCCCTGCCCCTCCGCAGCACATCTACTGTATCTGTATCGCTGTCCTGAGGACCACAATGGAAGCGCACATCTCCCTGTGCCCTGCCGCCGCCCCCCACTTGTCACAAGGGCCGCAACGGGGCTCAAGAGGCAACTGACCCTTTTGCCCCGCGTTAAAGACGGCCCTTGTGGCCCATATGCTGAACCATTTTCTAAAAAAAAACTGAAATTACTCCATGTGCACTTTGTTTCCGTATGGCCATTCCGCAAAGAAATAGAACATGTCCTATTATTGTCCTCATTACGGGCAAGGATAGGATTGTTCTATTAGGGGCCAGCTAAATACGGAATGCACATGGACGTCATCCGTATATATTTGCAGATCCGCAATTTACTGACCTCAAAACATCCAAGTGTCATGTGCATGAGCCCTAAGGGTCCATTCACACATCCGTGTGTGTTTTACAGATCCGCAAAACATGGACACCGGCAATGTGCGTTCCGCACTTGGTGCAATAAAATTACACTTTTCATTAACCTTCCTTTTTTGTCCCCTGTCAGACAAAAACACAACTGAAGCAAAATCGGACACGGACCACTGTCAGTGATTTGGCTTCAGTGGTCCGTGTCCGATTTTGCTTCAGTTGTGTTTCCTTGCGTCTTCCTTTTTTTTTGTCTGACAGGGGAAAAAAAAGGAAGGTTAATAAAAAGTGTAATTTTATTGCACCATGGTCTTGTAGAAAAAGACGGACGCGGACATGGATGACATACCAGTTGTGCATCCGTTTTTTTTTTACGGACCCATTGACTTGAATGGGTCCGTCCTCCGTTTTCCACTGACAAGAATAGGACAGGTTATATTTTATTGACAGACTGGAATCACGGACGCGGAGAAAAAACGGAAGACTATCAGTTTTTTTTCACAGCTCCGTAGAAATGAATGGGACCTCCGCTAAAATTTCACTGGTATAACTAATATATGGTATACGTTCCACCAGCGGACCTCCGCTAAACTGTGAAAAATGACGGAACGGACGCGGATGCACACAACAGTCGTGTGCATGAGGCCTTAGGCCGAGTTTACACTTCAGTGGTTTGGTCAGTTATTTCCATCAGTTAGGGCCCATTCACACGAAAAAGTAAGGGCTTTGTGCCCATGTTGCGGACCCACTTGACTTAAATGGTTCTTTAATACGCAAGATACGGCAAAAGATAGGACATGTATTATCTTTTGCGGATCGAAAGCCCACGGGAACACTACAAAGCGCTTCCGTGGGCTTTCCGGTCCGTGCCTCCGCACACCAAAAGATAAGACATGTCCTATCTTTTGCTGTATTCAATGGGTCTGCGATCCACAATATGCGGCGAAAGATTGGACAAGTCCTATCTTTTGTAGTGTGGAGGCACAAGCCCGTGGAAAGACAAGGAAGCCCTCCCGTGTTTTTCCAGGTCCGTGCCGCAAAAGATAGAATATTTCCTGTCTTTCGCCACATCTTGTAGATTGCGGACCCATTGAAGTCAAAGGGGTAGATTTATCAAAACTGGTGTAAAGGAAAACTGTCTTAGTTGCCCATGGCAACCAATCAGATTCCATGTTTCACTTTTCAGAGCTCCTTTGGAAAATGAAAGATGGAATCTGATTGGTTGCTATTCGCAACTAAGCCACTTCTACTTTACTCCATCAATGGATCCGCACCATGTTGCAGAATTCACCCGCGGTTTGCAGTACGCAGAGGTCACGGCAGCACCGAGGTTGTGTGAATGCGCCCTTATACTGACGGTATTCAGTAGATGCAAGGTCGGGCAGAGACACACAGCATTACAAGTTAGTATAATGCCATGCGGTCCTATGAAAGAAGCAGTGTCCATAACGGAAAATCAGGAGTGTGTTTTCCGCAATGGACACGCTCGTCTCAAATTGTCCTTAGGCCTCTTTCACACGAGCGATATAGATTGTGTCGGAATCTGTTCAGGGAAAAACTGATTGTTTTGCATGCAAGCTCAATCAGTTTTTTTCTGCGACTGCGTTCAGTGGTTGCCCGGATTTTATCCGGATTTCAAAAAAACTGAAGAATACCAAACAACGTCTCCTAGTAACCGTTAGTGATAAACGCATTGCATCGGGAAGCCCCGTTCACTTCTGTGGAACCAGAGCTGTGTATAAACCGCACAATATAGAACAGGCTGAGATTTTTCCTGAACGCAGAATGTGTGTGAAATCAACGCTGATGTGCACAGACCGATTAAGGCTACTTTCACACTTGCGTTAGGAGCGGATCCGTCTGGTAGCTGCTAAGCGGAACGGATGCCAAACAGAGCCATACTGATGCATTCTGAGCGGATCCGCATCCACTCAGAATGCATTAGGGCAGTACGGATCCGTTCGGGGCCGCTTGTGAGAGCCTTCAAACGGAACTCACAAGCGGAGCCCCGAAAGCAAGTGTGAAAGTAGCCTAAAAGGAATGGGTCAGGATTCAGTCCGGGTCCGTTCAGTTTTTTTTGCAGACCGTATACGGAACCATTCATTTCAATGGGTCCGCAAAAAAACGGAAGGTACTCCGTGTGCATTCCGTTTCCGTTCCGCAAAAAAATAGAACACGTCCTATTATTGTCCGCATTACGGACAAGGATAGTACTGTTCTATTAGGGGCCAGCTGTTCTGTTCCGCAAAATACGGAATGCACACGGATGTCATCCGTATTTTTTGCGGATCCGTTTTTCTTGCGGACCGCAAAATGCATACGGTCGTGTGCAAGAGGCCTTAGTGTTCATAAGCACGACCATGATCGGCTCCCCTAATCCAAACGGACTGTATCAGGTATTTATCTTACAGTCAGTCTATCTGATCACGAAGCTATGTGAGTACACTGCAACAGCCCTGCGATCAAATACGAACGCCCCTACCTTCAGTGCCAAAAAATGCCTTCAAACAGCCTCCCATGCATTTCAATGGGAAGCAGCACTTGCTTTTTTTTCCACGTGGATGCAGCATGTTATATCTTGTCGTGGAATCCGCACTGAATCTCCCGAATGGGAAGCGGCAAATAACACTGTGCGCTCTGAATGCATCTGCACGTTCTTTGTGCAGATGAAAAACCGCAAGCAGAAATTCTGATTTGCATTGAAGTATACACCCCCCAAAAAAAGTGCACACACTGAAAAAAAGCCACTTAAAATTAGTGTGGATTCCAGATTGTTTTTGAATGCGTATTTTTAAAACCAATCGTGTGTACGTACCCTTATATTTAGGTAGCTAGTTTCTAATAAGGGTCCTTATGAAGGTGCTGCCACACAGTACGGCCTGGGAAGGAGGGGGGGGGGTTCTGTTATGAACAAGTGGACAACCCCTTTAAAGGTTCATGCACACGACCATCTGTGTTTTTGCAAACACAGATTCTGGCATTTTGCGGAATGGAACGTCCTGCCCTCTGTAGAACTGTCCTATCCTTGTCAGTAAATCGGACAAGAATAGGACGTTTTCTATTTTTGGGCGGGGACACAGAACGGGCATACAGATGCGGACAGCATCGTTTGCAGCTACATTGAAATTATTGAAACCACATCCGACCCACAAAAAAATGCGGATAGGATAGCGGCAAAAAACACGGTCGTGTGAATGAGCCCTAAGTGCCATGTGGCAATTATCTGTTTTCATGGACAATTATTTTTAATGCTATATAAAAGATCCAGTCAACCAGCAGTCATGTAGCAAGCTTAGGGTACTGTCACGTCTAGCGTTGTTGGATTCCAGCAGGCAGATCCTTCGCCGGAACTGACTGCCGGATCCGGAAATCCGTATGCAAACGGATATCATTTGTAGACTGATCTGGATGTGGATCCGTCTGACAAATGCATTAAAATTACGGATCTGTCTCTCCATTGTCATCCGGAAAAACAGATCCAGCATGCGCAGACCGGGAAACTGGATCCAATTTTCCAGAACACTGGGTACCGGATCCGGCATTAATACATTTCAATGGGAATTAATGCCGGACCCAGCAAGTGTTCTGGAATTTGGGTCGAAAAAAATACCACAGAATGCTGCAGTATTTTCTCTGGACAAATACCGTAAAGTGACTGAACTGAAGACATCCTGATGCATCCTGAACGGATTGCTCTCCATTCAGAATGCATTAGGATAAAACTGAAGCAGTTTTTTCCCGGTATTGAGCCCCTAGGACGGAACTCAATACCGGAAAAGAATAACGCTAGTGTGAAAGTACCCTTACACATGGAAAGATCGCGTGAACAAACATTTCTAGGAACATTCATTTCCTTGGAGATGCTTATTTCTAAGCCTGCAGTCACATATCCATTCAAGGAAAAACCACAAGTGTGGTATTTCACTTCTCTATGTGATAAGTTTTTTAGGGTACATTCACACAGTGCTGTCACTTTGTGGTTTATTGTTGCAATTAAAGACCATCTGTCAGCAGATTTGTATCTATGGAACTGGCTGACCTGTTACATGTGCACTTGGCAGCTGAAGGCATCTGCTTTGGACCGTGTTCATATGTGTCCGCATTACTGAGAAAAATATGGTTTTATTATATGCAACAGGCAGTGATGACTTTTTCCCCACCAGGCCCGGTTAAATCATAGTGCAGAGGATGCAGCAGTTACAGAGAGAGCAGAGCCTCTAGGTGTAATGGCAACGCCCCCATTGCTCCTAGAGGCTCATTTACATATATTAAAACTTAATTTTACTCAGCAATGCGGACACATATGAACATAGGACCAACACAGATGCCTTCAGCTGCCAAGTGCACATGTAACAGGTCAGCCAGTGTCATAGGTACAAATCTGCTGACAGATGTCCCTTAAAGGGGTTGTCCAGGTTCAGAGCTGAACCTGGACATCCCTCCATTTTCACCCCGGCAGCCCTCCTGACATGAGCATCGGAGCAGTTCATGCTCCGATGCTCTCCTTTGCCCTGCGCTAAATCGCGCAGGGCAAAGGCATTTTTCAGAGTTCCGGTGACGTACCGGGGCTCTCTATGGGGCTGACAGGAACCCCGGTGACGTCACCGGCACTGATGGGCGGGATTTGGCTCTGCCCTAGCCAGTAAAACGGCTAGGGCAGAGCTAAAGCCCGCCCCTCAGAGCCGGTGACGTCACCGAACACACTGCTGGGCGGAAGTTACCGCCCGGCAGTGTGTTATTGTAAACACAAGAGCCCGTGCCCTGCGCGATCTAGCGCAGGGCACGGGAGCGCATCGGAGCATGAGATGCTCCGATGCCAGGCTCAGGAGGGCTGCCGGGGTGAAAATAAGGGTATGTCCGGGTTCAGCTCTGAACCCGGACAACCCCTTTAAATCACAAAATACCATGGCAGTCTGGTGTATTTGTGACAAACAGACCAATACACCATGATTTGACTGCACTGTGTGAGTATATCCTAATACTGACTGTGTGTGTATATACAGTACTCACAAAAAGTTAGGGATTTTTGTCTTGTGGATGACATTTCAGGATGAACCTAAAATGCACTCTAACCTTTCAAAGTTTTAGTACTTTTTGCACAACTTGCTGTTCTCTAACAAGAAGCTTAACTGCAGAATTCCTAACATGTGATTTGATCCATTAATCGCCCAATAAAATTCCTGGTTCAATTAGAACTGGTATTTAAACAGTCCTCCTCATCATGCTGTTCACATTTTTGCATCATGAGACCAAGACAACACCTAACAATTGACCAGCAGTACCTCGGCATTGCGAGGCTTCAAGCAGGGTGTTCTCAGACAGAAGTGGCCACTGAGCTTAGAGTGTCACAGAGAGTCATCAGCAGGTTGCAGGCACATTTAAGGGAGGTGAGTGGCACCCAAGTGTAATGTCAGACCATTCAAAACCATTTACATCAACATGATCTGAATGTTACCTGCAAGGGTACTTGACCACACCACCAGGCACAGGCGTTATTGTCTTGCATGGGCCAGGGAGCATCTACACTGGACGAGGTACCAGTGGGCCTCAGTGCTATTCATTGATGAAAGTCGATTCACGCTGAGCAGAAATGATGGCCACCTACGATATTGGAGACGTCAAGGAGAGCTCTATGCATCAGCCACTGTTTGCCTTTGGTGGTGGTGGTGTTACAGTGTGGGCAGGTGTGTCTAGTCAATACAGAACTGCCCTACACTTTGCGAATGGTACAGTGACAAGCTATTACTACTAACAACATCATTAAAGGGAGTCTTTCACCTAATCTGAGCGTTTTAGACCGCTCAGATCAGGTTATAGACTCTTTAACCCTCATTACGATCATACCTTTCTCTTATGTGTCCCTCGCCCAGATAATGAAAATAACACTTTTTAAACTTATGCAAATGATCTTCTGAAGGTGCCCAGGGGCGGCGTTACTGGGCGATGTGCCCAGAAAAACACACCTACACCCGGCGGACGTCGCGAGCGGCACCAGAGGACGGCGGGCTGGGAACTGGCCCGCACCTGCGCACTGCTCTGCCCATTATGGGCAGAGGAACAGCTTTTCATATTGCGCATGCGCCGGCCAACTAAAGACAGCTGGCTGGCGCATGCTCAATATGAAAGGATGTTACTCTGCCCATAATGGGCAGAGCAGTGCACAGGTGCGGGCCAATTCCCAGCCCGCCGTCCTCTGGTGCCGCTCGTGACGTCTGCCGGCTGGAGGTGTGTTTTTCTGGGCACAACGCCCAGTAATGCCGCCCCTGGGCACCTTCAGAAGGTAATTTGCATAAGTTTAAAAAGTGTTATTTTCATTATCTGGACGAGGGACACAGAAGAGAAAGGGACGATTGTAATGAGGGTCAAAGAGTCTATAACCTGATCTGAGCGCTCTAAAACGCTCAGATTAGGTGAAAGACTCCCTTTAATCCAGTCATTGTGCCTCTGCATGAATAACACAGGCCAAATTTCATCTTCACGGCCTGCACTTTCTCCAGACCTCAGTTGAGTCGTCGTGTAGAGGCTCATAACTCTGTACCCCAGAACCTCAAAGACCTGAGGGCCGCCCTTCAAGAAGAGTGGGATGCCATGCCTCAGCAGACAATATTGTGCACATTATATATGGTTATATTTATTTACTTATAAAGTTGCTTGAAAAAGTATGTGATCCCTTTGGAATTGACTGCCTGGATTTCTACATTGGTAAGGCTACGTTCACATCTCCATTGAACTCCAGCAGACTGTTCTCTGCCGAAGTTCACCAGACTCTGCATTTCCAGATACTGCCGTACCCCATAGATTATAATAGGTGCGTACAACAGTCTTGGTCCAGTGAACTCCGGCGGGCTGTTCTCTGCTGTATACCAACTTGAAGTGTGTGTGACTTTTTGATCACTTTTTATAAAAAAAATTATTGGGTAGTTGAAGTGACCAAAAATTGCAAATTGGCTGTTTTTATTTTTTTTCCCGTTATGCCATTAATATTGTTATATTTTAATAGTATGGGCATTTTCACACACGGCGATGCCCATGATGTTTATTTTTTTATTGTTTAAGTATTTTTATTTTAAGGAAAGGGGGGTGATTTGAACTTAAATTTTTTTTTTTTTTATATTTTCAAAAACTTTTTTTTCCTTTTTTAACCCCTTAAGGACACAGGGCGTACCGGTACGCCCTATTTCCCGAGTCCTTAAGGACCAAGGGCGTACCGGTACGTCCTGACTTAAAATCGGCATTCCGGCGCCGCGGGGGTTAATCGGAACGGGATTTCGGCTGAAATCATTCAGCCGGCATCCCGTAACAACGCAGGGGGGGGTCATTTGACCCCCCCGTATCGGCGATCGCAGAAAACCGCAGGTCAATTCAGACCTGCGGTTTTCTGCATTTCCGGTCCATTCGGGTGTCCGGTGACCCGATGAACCGGAAAAAGACTGCGATCGGTGGCGTAATTATACACCACCAATCGCAGTCCGAGGATTTGAGGAGGCGGTGCTGGCCCTGGTGCTGAACACTGCTGTCCAGGGTGCTGATTGGTGCAGGGGAGAGAGGCGCGAGATTCAAACTTCCTGCGCTCCTCTCTCCCCTCCTCTTCCTGTTCTGCACGAGCACCCGGCAGCATCGTCCAGCACCAGCTCCTGTGTCCCCCTAATCGCCATCCATCACCCTCCTGCACCCATCGCCACCCAGGTAGGTTAGGGTCAGTGAGGGAGAGGCATCGTTAGGCAGGGAAAGAAGGGAAAAGTTAGTTAGGAAAAAAAAAAAAAAAAAAAAAAACTTTTAACTTTTACACAAAACTTTTTTTGATCCATCTATCAGACCCCAGACCCCCCCCTGCCACTTGCCCCCCCCTACCAGCCCCCCACCACCACCAGCCCCCCCACCCCCTCCACCCATCCCCCCACCACTCCCCCCAACCCCCCCCCCCCCACCACCACCACTAGCCCCCTCACCACCACTTTTTTTTCTGCGTTCGCTGACTGGTCGGCACTTTTTAGCGTCCGTCCACTGTTAGCGCATCGCCTGCCCCACCGCTGATCAGCGTTGTACCGCTAATCAGCAACTTTTTTTTTTTCCTAACACTTGCCCTTTTTTCCTTTTTTTAGTACGCGAACACCCGTTGCCCCCACACACACGCACATATAATAAAGTTTTACACACACGCACACCTACACGCACACACACCCATGGCCCGCCGGGTGTTCTCGGCCGAGGAGGCATATGCCCAGATTGCCTCCGACTCCGAGAGCCCCAGTGAGGATGAGGATGACCCCACATTCCTCTTATCATCAGCATCCTCCTCATCATCATCGGATGACGATGAGCCACCAAGGCGGCGGAGACGCCGCCAGGCGGAGCCAGGGGCCGCACATGCTAGGGATCCTGTGGCCCACCCTAGTACGAGCCGCCCTGGGGTTCGTACTGGTTTCCCGGCCCACCAAATAAGTTCACCGGAGACCCCTGCCGATGAACTTAGCTGGTGTCCCCCAGTGGACTTTGAGCCTGAGATTCCGGATTTCGCTGGCAATCCTGGAATCCAGATTCCCACAGTGGGGTTTACTGAAATTGACTATTTTAGTTTTTTTTTCAGTAACCCACTGGTGAATTTGATGGTGGAGCAGACGAATCTGTACGCCCAACAGTTCGTCGCTCAAAACCCAGGCTCAGTTTTGGCTAGACCCGGTGGCTGGACGCCGGTCAGTGCAGCCGAAATGAGGACATTTTGGGGCCTCGTGCTGCATATGGGTCTAGTCCAAAAACCCAGTGTCAGGCAATACTGGAGTGGGGACGTCCTGTACCAGACCCCACTGTACAGTATGGTCATGACACGCTCCCGGTTTGAGGCCATCCGGAAATGTCTGCATTATTCCGATAATGCAGCATGTCCACCCCGAGGTGATCCTGCCTATGACCGGCTGTATAAGATACGGCCTGTCATCGATCACTTTGGGGCCACATTTCAGCAGGCCTACGTACCTGGAAGGGAGGTCGCGGTTGATGAGTCGCTCATTGCGTTCAAGGGGAGACTCAGTTTCCGCCAATATATTCCCACAAAGCGAGCGAGGTATGGCGTGAAGCTATACAAAATTTGTGAGAGTACCTCAGGGTACACTTACAAATTTCGTGTGTACGAGGGGCGAGATTCCCGTATTCAACCCCCAGAATGTCCCCCCACTCTGGGTGTTAGCGGGAAACTCGTGTGGGACCTTATGTACCCACTGCTGGATAATGGTTACCACTTGTACGTGGATAACTTTTATACCAGCATTCCCTTGTTCAGGTCCCTTGCCGCCAGATCTACGTTCGCTTGTGGGACCGTGCGGAAAAATCAGCGCGGCCTCCCTGCCTACCCCCTCCAGGTACCTATCCCCAGGGGTGAGACCCGTGCACTTACCAGTGGAAACCTGTTGCTGGTCAGGTATAAGGACAAGAGGGATGTCCTTATGCTGTCCACAATCCACGGTAACGGCACCACCCCAGTCCCTGTGCGAGGTACCGCGGCAACGGTCCTCAAGCCCGATTGTATCGTCGACTACAATCGGTATATGGGAGGAGTTGATCTCTCGGATCAAGTCCTCACGCCATATAACGCCATGCGCAAAACCCGGGCATGGTACAAAAAAGTTGCGGTCTACTTGGTGCAGGTTGCCATGTACAACTCTTTTGTACTATCCCGAAGCGCTGGCAGCACAGGGACATTCCTCCAATTCTATGAGGCAGTCCTCAAGGACCTGATCTTTTCGGACCGGGAAAGAGCAGGCCGGAGTACCTCGGGAACTGGAGGCGCCCGGATCGTCCCTGGCCAACACTTTCCAGGTGTGGTCCCCCATACTGGAAAGAAGGGACGAACCCAAAAAAAGTGCAGAGTGTGTCGCAGGAGGGGGATACGGAAGGACACCACCACTCAGTGCGACACGTGCCCCGATCATCCGGGCCTCTGCGTTATCGATTGCTTCAGGGAGTATCACACTTCCATGGAGTACTAAATTTTTATAATCCCCAACAGTTCACTAGAGAACATAAAACACTATGGCTCTCAGACTTTGGAGACACGAAAACTATTTTTCTTTCCCCCAAAAATATTAGTTTTAGTGCAGGCATCCTCAAACTGCGGCCCTCCAGATGTTGTAAAACTATAACTCCCAGCATGCCCAGACAACCTACAGCCATCAGCAGGGCATGGTGGGAATTGTAGTTTTACAACATCTGGAGGGCCGCAGTTTTAGGATGCCTGCTTAGTGTCTCCAAAGTCTGAGAGCCATACATATTGGGCATCGTCGCGTGCGTAAAAGTCGTCGCTATAAAAATAACTTTTGACCAAACGCCTCGGATGAACGGTGTTAAAAATATAAAATAAAAACGGTGCCAAAACACCTATTTTTGGGCAAAATTTCAATTTAAATCCATTTTGCCGGTAATAAAGCAAGGGTTAACAGCCAAACAAAACTAAATATTTATTGCCCCGATTCTGTCGTTTGCAGAAACACCCCATATGTGGTCGTAAATGGCTATATAGCCGCACGGCAGGGCATAGAACGAAGGGAACGCCATACGGTTTCTGGAAGGCAGATTTTGATGGACAGTTTTTTTTTTGACACCATGTCCCATTAGAAGCCCCCCCTGATGTAGCCCAGACTAGAAACTCCAAAAAAGTGACCCCATCTAAGAAACTACACCCCTCAAGGTATTCAAAAGTTACTTTACAAACTATGTTAACCCTTTAGGTGTTCCACAAAACTAAATAGCGAATGTAGAAACAATTTTAGATTTTAATTTTTTTGTTACATTGCCTCAAAAAAGAGTAATATAGAGCAACCAAATATCAAATTTACCCCAAAAATAGTCCCAAAACAACAACCACCTTATCCCGTAGTTTCCTAGATGGGGTCACTTTTATGGAGTTTCTACTCTAGGGGTGCATCAGGGGGCTTGAAAGGGTACATGGTGTAAATAAACCAGTCCAGCAAAATCTGCCTTCCAAAAACCATATGGCGTTCCCCTTCTTCTATGTCCTGCCGTTTAGCCAAATAGTAGTTTACCACCACATATGGGGTGTTTCTGCAAACTACAGAATCAGGGCAACCCATTTTGAGTGTTGTTTGGCAGTTAACCCTTGTTTTACTCCTAGAAAAAATTGATTATATTGGAAAATTTTCCAAAAAATTGAAATTTCATAATTGTTTCTCCATCTGCCATTAACTCTTGTGGAACACCTAAAGGGTTAACAAAGTTTGTAAACCCAGTTTTGAATACCTTGAGGGGTGTACTTTCTTAGATGGAGTCACTTTTTTGAAATTTCTATTCTAGGGGTGCAACAGGGGGCTTCAAATGGGACATGGTATAAACAAAACCAGTCCTGCAAAATCTGCCTTCCAAAACCCATATGGTGTTCCCCTCCTTCTATGTGCTACCGTTCGGCCAAACAGTAGTTTACGACCACATATGGGGTGTTTTTGCAAACTACAGAATCAGGGCAACCCATTTTGAGTGTTGTTTGGCAGTTAACCCTTGTTTTACTCCTAGAAAAAATTGATTATATTGGAAAATTTTCCAAAAAATTGAAATTTCATAATTGTTTCTCCATCTGCCATTAACTCTTGTGGAACACCTAAAGGGTTAACGAAGTTTGTAAACCCAATTTTGAATACCTTGAGGGGTGTACTTTCTTAGATGGAGTCACTTTTTTGAAATTTCTATTCTAGGGGTGCAACAGGGGGCTTCAAATGGGACATGGTATAAACAAAACCAGTCCTGCAAAATCTGCCTTCCAAAACCCATATGGTGTTCCCCTCCTTCTATGTGCTACCGTTCGGCCAAACAGTAGTTTACGACCACATATGGGGTGTTTTTGCAAACTACAGAATCAGGGCAACCCATTTTGAGTGTTGTTTGGCAGTTAACCCTTATTTTACTCCTGGAAAAAATTTATTATATTGGAAAATGTTCCAAAAAATAGAAATTTCAAAATTGTTTCTCCATCTGCCATTAACTCTTGTGGAACACCTAAAGGGTTAATAAAGTTTGAAAAAACAGTTTTGAATACCTTGAGGGGTGTAGTTTCTAGAATGGGGTCATTTTTGGGAGGTTTCTATTATCTAAGCCTCACAATATGACTTCAAACCTGAACTGGTCCATAAAAAGTGGGATTTTGAAGATTTCTCAAAAATTTCAAAATTTGCTTCTAAACTTCTAAGCCTTGTAACATCCCCAAAAAATAAAATATCATTCCCAAAATGCTACAAACATGAAGTAGACATATGGGGAATGTAAAGTCATCACAATTTTTGGGGGTATTACTATGTATTACAGAAGTAGAGAAACTGAAACTTTGAAATTTGCTAATTTTTCAAAATTTTTGGTAAAAAATGTATTTTTTTATGCAAAAAAAATAACTTTTTTGACCCAATTTTAGCAGTGTCATGAAGTACAATATGTGACGAAAAAACAATCTCAGAACGGCCTGGGTAAGTCAAAGCGTTTGAAAGTTATGAGCACTTAAAGTGACACTGGTCAGATTTGCAAAAAATGGCCCGGTCCTTAAGGTGAAAATGAGCCCGGTCCTTAAGGGGTTAAAGTCGCCTTGGGTGACAATAACTGGCAATCATTAAATTGCCGATTGAGTTCATTGATGTCTATATGCACTTCATTTGCACTATACCAATACAATGCTCTCACCTAGTGGCCTGTATTGGTATAGTCATCTAATAGGCACCAAAGCCTGCTTGAGTACATGTACGGTGGAGGTCTTTTACGGGTTAAGTTATACCTGCAAAGCCTATTCAGTTATAATATTGATGCATTATGTTGGAGATATTCCAATGGACATGTCCAGACCTTTTCGGACGCACTCAGGCTGATGTCAGCAGTAAGTATATAAGGCAAGCTGGACAGGTTTTGATAAAATGCTATCAGTTTTAAAACTTAAGATGGATAAACGCAAATGTGTTAACGATCCAGACAATTTCTGCTACATATGTGGCAAATACACTACTTATGATCAGCACAAGAATCTGACAAAGCGAGTGCGTCCTGCAGCTTGGGATGCATTTGTGCTCGTAGTGCAGAACTTCCTTGGGAACAGACGAGCTGCAAACTCTGCTGAATTAGTAGACAACGTGCTTACAGCATATGAACAACTTGGCTGCCGAATGTCATTGAAAGTGCATTTTTTACATTCCCATCTTGACTTTTTCCCACCCAATTTGGGACACGTAAGTGACAAACATGGAGAGCGGTTCCATAAAGATATTTCTACAATGGAGAACAGATATCAAGGCCGCTGGAATCCCAACATGATCGGGGACTACTACTGGTTTTTGCAATGGGAAAATATGACCGTTCACAAACGCAGATCAGGTAATTGTTGGAGTTAAACTCGTTCTGTTCAAAATTATTCAGTGCTTAATTCATTTAGGCATACTTTTACATAGCAAAATTTTGTGACGTGTTGCAACAATTCTGACTTCGGATTTGTAATCCGCACACTCGATTTAGTATAGAACAAATGGTTTTTGCCCAGTAGAAGACAAAAAGTTTTTTTTTTTTTTGTTGCGTGGTGAAATCATCCAGCAGTACAAAAAATTGACATAAAAAATGCTAGGCGTTTCAGATGTAGCAAAACATCCTTCTTCATGGCATATACACTTTCTACTAAATACACTCTTAGGCCTCTTGCAGATGAGCGTGTCCAGATTAGGTCCGGATGCGTTGCGGATGAGTTCAGTGAAAACTGCGCGATTTCGCAAACAAAGCCATTCAGTTTTGTCTGAGATCGCATTCAGTTGTTTAGTTTTTATCGTGCGGGTGCAAAGCGATTTGCTGCGTTTTGCACGCGAGTGATAAAAAACTGAATGTTCGGGGGGCGTGGCCAGCTATGCAGGAGTGAGGACGTGTGTGCTGCGTGCTCCTCCACAGCACCGGAGCTAATCCGCCGCCAGCGACGCTTTCAAGATGGGCAAAATCCCCAAAAAGGTCAAGACCCGCTCTGTGGCCCCCCTGACAGCTTCACAGGGGGACATACCCAGGCTTTTCGCCAGGCAGCCTGCAACGCCGGGCCCCGGCATGTCCGAGCGCGCCAAGCGCTCCCAAGATGGCGCCGCCGGCCCTGCATCGATTCCGCTCATAGCGGTAGCTGAACCTGGGGGTGCACACCCGAATCTGCAGCCGCACTTACCGGATCGGCGGAGAGTCCGGTCCGCATCGGTGCCGCCTCTGGGCAGCAGCCCTGACCAGACCCAGCTGTCTTGTGCCCAGGAGGAGGTGGGCCCTGGAGCGCACGCTGATCCCTCGCCTTCAGGTCAGGATGGAGGCCTGACAGCTGCCGCGATGTCTCCCTGCGGTCCGGCGATTCAGGTTAGTGAGGAGGAGTTCCCCCCGCTACAGGGGACTCCTCAGCTGACCCCTCACCCTGTTACCTGGGGTCCTCGAACCCCCACCTCGCCCGCAGCCTCACTGAGCCCAGGGGTGGGATCCCCTGCTGGGTCCCCCTGGTCGGGTACTCCAGCCAGCTCTGTGGGACACCCCCAGCCGCAGAGGGACATTTCTCACCGGGGGCAGCCTGGAAGGGCTGACGAAAACGCCGCAACTTCGCCACAGGCTGCGGCCTCTTCCCCATGCATGCTGCGGGAGCCTCCTCTATCTCGCTCTCCTGAGCCGTCCCTGGCTAACTCCCCGCACTGGTCCACAGGATCGTCGTGGGACGGGTCCCATTCACGCCATGATGGCACCGCTTCATCAGGCGCACTGACCCTGGCTGCCCCTACAGCCTCGTGGGGTTCTCCACATCTGCCCCAGAGATCTGTGCCCCCTGCTCCTCTACAGGACGAGGACTCTCGGCCACCTACCATGGGAGACTTACGCACCCTGATGTGCTCACTTCCCACCAAGGCAGACCTTTCTAGTTTTGCAGCTAACATTTTACAAGAATGTAAAAAAGAATTCACACAAGTACGCTCTGAGATGGCCTTGATTGATACAAAGGTGGACACTGTTCAACAGGAACATGCTTCCTTGTCTGCGGATGTGCAGGTATTGAAAGATAAACTACAATCCCACGATGCACAGCTACACGCCTTGCAATACCATCTGGATGATGTCGAAAATAGGAGTCGTCGCAATAATATTCGGATCAGAGGCCTCCCTGAGTCAATAACGCAGGCGATTC